>NC_139226.1:27237780-27837780 GCF_055691185.1 Crinia signifera
TTTGTGTTCTGCGCATGCATTGTGTTCTGCGCGTACATTGTGTTCTGCGCATGCATTGTGTTCTGCGCGTACATTGTGTTCTGCGCATGCATTGTGTTCTGCGCGTACATTGTGTTCTGCGCATGCATTGTGTTCTGCGCGTACATTGTGTTCTGCAATGGCCATTATTTCTATATTATGGGTGGAAACTATTGGATCGCAGCAACTGCTTTCTCTCAACTTAGGCCCTATTTGCTGCAATAGTGTATGTATGTATTATGTGTTACATTGTGACTGTGTGCTGCAATAGTGTATGTATGTTTTATATGTTACATTGTATTTATGTGCTGCAATAGTGTATGTATTATATGTTACATTGTGACTGTGCTGCAATGGTGTATGTATGTATGTATGTATTATATGTTACATTGTGACTGTGCTGCAATGGTGTATGTATTATATGTCACATTGTATTTATGCGCTGCAGTGGTGTATGTATGTTTTTATTTATTATGTTACATTGTGACTATGCTGCATTGATGTATGTATGTATTATATGTTACAGTACATTGTGATTGTGTGCTACAATGGTGTATGTATGTATAATATTTTACATTGTGACTGTGCTGCAATGGTGTATGTATTATATGTCACATTGTATATATGTGCTGCAGTGGTGTATGTATGTTTTTATTTATTATGTTACATTGTGACTATGCTGCAGTGGTGTATGTATTATATGTTACATTGTATCTATGTGCTGCAATGTTGTATGTATGTATTATATGTCACATTGTATTTATGTGCTGCAGTGGTGTATGTATGTATGTATGTATGTATGTATGTATGTATGCATGCATGAATTTAATTATTATGTTACATTGTGACTGCAATGGTATATGTATTATGTGTAACATTGTCACAATGGCCCTTATTCTGATCGGTGCGGATATTCCCGCTTGCGTACGGGCCGCCGATGTTTATCGTCTGCGCATGTGCAGAGGTCACTCTGCGCATGTGCAGGCGATTTCGCCGCATGGTTTCTTTATACGCCGCACAGGGGGCGTAGAGGGGCGTGAGGGGCTACTTATCCTCATTACCCTATGCATACGCCCCGCGTTTCATGGGCGTTCCCATGCAAACGCGGGGCGTATGCATGGTAATGAGGCCGTGACGCGTGGGTACGGGGCAGGCATCTGACATCGCCGGATGTCAGCTGCCCGCCCCCATACAAGATTTCACACGGACAAGTGTCCGTGTGGTCTAGGGTGGCGGGAGCTGGTGGAGCGTGCGGCCCTGCATTCGATGTTCGGCGACCATCGAATGCAGGGGCTGCTCCCACCATGGAGGAGGCGTATCCCCGTCCACATTCATGCGGACCGCCACATATCCGCATACGGACGGAGGTGGCGATCCGTATGGAAGGCGGGGATTCGCCAAGACGGACATCGCCGCATATTTCTGATCGGGCCGCACCGATCAGAATAAGGGCCTATGTGCTGCAATACTTTATGTATGTATGTATGTATGTATGTATGTAGTATGTTTCACACTGTATCTATGTGCTACAATGTTGTATGTATGTATTATATGTCACATTTTATTTATGTGCTGCAATGGTGTATGTATTATATGTCACATCACATTGGGGGAATTTACTAAGATGTGTATTCTACTTCACATGTGATGTGGCTATGGGCAACCAATCAGATCCTGTCTACTATCGTCTAGAGGTTGCTAAATAAATAAGAAGTAGATTCTGATTGGTTGCCCGTAGCAACACTACATGTGAAGTAGAATACACATCTGAGTAAATTTCTCCCTTTTTATTTATGTGCTGCAATGGTGTATATGTGTGTTACATTGTGACTGTGCGGCAATGGTGTATATGTGTGTTACATTGTGACTGTGCGGCAATGGTGTATATGTGTGTTACATTGTGACTGTGCGGCAATTGTGTATATGTGTGTTACATTGTGACTACGATGAATGTATCATCTATATATATGACTAGTATCTGATTGTGTGTCTCCGAAACACTGCCATCTGTTGGCAGCAAGTGAAACTACATCTCTTTCTCTCTCACACATGCACAAACACGGAGGCAATCACAAGGTAGCAGACTAGCTTTCGAAGAATTTGCTTCGAGCAGGCTTACGATATGCTACATTGAATCGTATGTGCTCCAATGATGTTAGTATGTACGTATTACATATTACATGGTATCTGCGTGTTCCATATGTTGCCTTTTGTCTGTATTTTGGTTGTTACCTCTAACCTCACATTGTGTCTGTCTTGCTGATTGTTACATTGTTACCTATGTCTGTGTGCATCATTGCTGCATCTCTATGACCTGTTACATTATACTGTACTTACAAAGAAAAGAAATGTGTGCAGGAAAGTGAATGAAGCAGATTCAGAGTCAATAGGAAGGAATATAGAATAATAGAGGGAGGGGTACTAAAGACAAACACTGGCACATCCAGTAAGAGAGCAGTGTGAAAGTGGCTGCTGGGTACCACTCTTCTTCCTTTTATCCTCTTTGAAAAGAAAAAAAAAATCCTTGCCTGGTCTACTACTGCCATCTGCTGGCCAATGCTGGTAGTGCATATTTTTCTTGGGAGATTATTTTTTCTCATACATAACTGATTACACAGTGCAATAATTGTTGCGATAAAGTGACTAAACAAAACATTATACTGGTATTATTAGAGGGTTTGTCGGTTTTTAAGAATTTTGTGTTGTGATGCAAACTTAAATATAATCAATTTGTGTATGCAAAAGACTCTACTTAATATATACATTTAATTGTTCTTCTGTAACTGTGAGGATAAATGTATATGTGTGTATACATTCAGATCCGAATAGCACACTGTATGTCTGTATTTGTCATTATATGCGTATATGAAGGGTCCTCTTCTGTATTCTGATTGGACTGACGTGTCTCTATGGTAACCACCAGGATATAGTCACTGTAACGTCTGCGATACAAGAGGACCTGTGCGGACATCACGTTGCATGATGCCTCTAACATATCAGTGAGTCACAATTTATAATGGCCCAACTGACCTATTCCGAGGGATCGGCTAGCCAGGCGCGTTGCATGCTCTGTGGGAACGAACAGTAAACGGTAAATCCGTTTCACTGGACGTGTACACTATATCAGAAAAAGGTTTGGGGTAACCATTTTAGCAGTGGGGGGAAAATGTGATCTAGTTTATTCAATAACGAGCCACGACTGACATGTCACATTGGGACAAGCTACACATATATGTTTGTACGCGTGCTTGTGTGGGCTTACTGTGCGTTGTGTTGCTACCCTACGTGGCACAGCTGGCCGGACAAGGGCCCTTATTCTGGTTCACTCGCAAAGGGAAATTCCTTCGCAAATGGACAAAACCATGTGCACCGCAGGTGGGGCAGATGTAACTTGTGCAGAGAGAATTAGATATGGGTGAGGTTTTACTTCAAAATGAGATCTACAGTATATTACAGTGTAAAAATAAAGCAGCCAGTATTTTCCCTGCACAGAAACAAAATAACTCACCCAAATCTAATTTTCTTTGCACATCTGCCCCACCTGCAGTGCACATGGTTTTGTCCATTTGAGAAGGAATTTGCCTTTGCGAGTGAACCAGAATAAGGGACAAGGAGTGGATGGGACATTTTTCTTATTTTTAAACATTTTAATCCCAATTTCTGTTGGCATTGTGACTCTAATCGGCACTTAAGACGGATCTGTGACAAACACTGAGACCCTATTTTCTGACCCCTGAGAGGGTTGCGCTGGATCAACTGCTGTGATTATTGACAGCTGGCTCGACACCCAATTGTCAATGTCCCCCAGAATGAATATTCATTTACCTAATTGCCTGGCTCAGATCCGCAAGTGGCTGCTTATAATTAGCAGGATGAAGTATTTTAATAACTTCCAGAGGAAAGGAATATAGGGCCTTAATCTAGTTCACTCTTTCTGACAAAATCCTTCTTAGATAGACAAAACCATGTGCACTGCAGGGGGGCAGATGTAAAATGTGCAGAGAGAATTAGATTTGGCTGAGTTATTTTGTTTCTGTGCAGGGTAAATACTGACTGCTTTATTTCTACACTGCAATATAGATCTCACTTTGAAGTGAAACCCCTCCCAAATCTAATTCTCTTTGCACAAGTTGCATCTGCCCCACCTGCAGTGCACATGGTTTTGTCCATCTAAGAAGGATTTTGTCAGAAAGAGTGAACTAGAATAAGGCCCATAGACAGAGTAGTCTGCCGGGTTTTGTGGGTGTCGTCAGAGTGTCGACAGATACGTAAAACGACGTAGGTCACACACATGCTATGAGGTGGAAACATCACTTTCAGCTGGTGCTCATTTAATACAGGAGACAAAGTAGACGCAAACCAGTGTCGTTAAAACGTTAAATTGCACAAACCTGGAAAATTAATGAAAGTTAAGTGTTTTAAAGGGTAAAAAAATGATAATTGATTTGTTGCATCACTGCGTTCAGTTTTTGGTCATGACCCTCTGAGAGGAGTTTGTACATTCTTACTATGTTTGGGTGGGTTTCCTCCGGGTGTTCCAGTTTCCTCCTCCACTCCAACAACAGACTGGTCCTGTGAAATGACATTCTTACCTTAGTAGGCGGTGCACATACTTAGGATGGCTTGCAAGGCCACAAATGAATGGAATAGGGGGACCTTGGCACCTCTGTGCAATAAGAGAGGTGATCCGACCTCTGCCCCCCCAATGTATTTTTTTGAGGCTGTTAGTTTGTTGGGATGGGCGTTCATCACACTGGGGGCCTTATTCCGATTGCTTCGCTCCAACGCGTGCATGGGCCGAAGCGAATGTACCAAACCCCGACTAGTGAATAGATTGCCCGCGCTGCCCATTCGCATGCCGAATTTGGCCGCTCAGCATGCGAACGGATGTTTTATGTGGACAACCATTCGCATGCCTGTGGGAACCTCCACAATCGTTCAATGGTCGCCGGACGTGCACATATGGTAATAACAGGCTGCAGCGCCCCTCTCCACTCCCCCCCCCCCCCCCCCCCCCCCCACACACACACTCGGAGGGCCAGGAGAGAGCAGTCAGCGACCGGACTTCTCGCCGAGTTCGCTTGCTCCCTGCATACAGACATGATTATGCGCATGTATATACGCACAACATTGGTACACTGGCTGAATCCGCATCTGAGCAAATCGATCTGAATAAGGCCCTGTGCGTGCAATACTGAGGGCAGCAAATCTACTTACCCCTCTTACCAGCGGCCAAGGAACAGAAGATAGGATACAGTTCCCATTTATCCTTGCCGTCACGCGCAGCTGTTTGCTATGGCTTACACATCTGCCTATGAAGTATACCCAGTGCAAATCCTGCATTTATATCAAGATCTCCATAAACAAGGACACGCAATCATTGTATGGGCAGATCAGATATGTTTGCTGTGTATTTTTCTTCCTATTTATGGGTCTATTTACTAAAGCTGTGTAAGAATCCTAGCAATGTAAAAAGAGCCCTCTGGGGCATGTATTAGGCAAACTGTTGCTGCAGACAGCAGGCACTATTATTCTCAGTGGGCACTGCCAAGTTACCATGTTTCGGGGGTTTTCTGTGTTGTTAGCAACTGTCCCTATGGCGAGAGCCTTGCTGGAGTGGGATCAGAGAAGATCCCTCCCCAGCAAACCCCCATGCTCCTCCCCTTTTTGCAAATTGCAAATTGATTCTGTACATCTGCTGCCAATGGGGAGATGTACCAAACAGATAAAAGAGTGAAGAAGTGGACCAGTGAAGATGTTCCCATAGCAACAATAAGACTAAAGACAGAGAGTGGAAATCTTCTTGAGGGGGACAATGTAATAGCAGATCATATTAATAATTATTTCTGCTCAGTATTCACTGCTGAAAGAGAGGGGAAGGGGCCGCAGTTAAGTTGCAAGTATAGTCAGAAAACTGAGGGAGAGACAAGTACATTTACAGAGGAGAAAGTCCTCACAGAACTCTCAAAACTGAAAGTGGATAAATCAATGGGGCCAGATGGGATACATCCAAGGATACTAAAAGAGCTTAATGGGGAGCTGGTAAAACCAATAACAGAATTATTCAACCAGTCACTAGCTATTGGAGTAATCCCAGAGGACTGGAAAACAGTGAATGTAGTCCCACTGCACAAAAGTGGAAGAAAGGAAGAGTTAAGCTACTATCGAGCAGTGAGCCTTACATCAGTAGTAGGGAAATTGTTGGAAACATTCTTAAAACAAAGGGTTCTAGAATATCTCAAAACCAGCAATTTACAGGATCCGAAACAGCATAAGTTTACTGGGTGAAGATCATGTCAAACAAATCTTATTGACTTTTTTGAATGGGTGACTAAAGTAATAGATCAAGGTGGGGCTGTAGATGTAGCTTATCTAGACTTTAGTGAGGCTTTTGACACTGTCCCACATCGCAGACTGTTAAATAAACTTGAAAGCTTGGGATTGGATTTTAAGATAGTTGAATGGGGATAAGAGCATGGTTGCAGGACAGAAAACAGAGTTGTAGTAAACGGAGTACAGTCAAAGGAGGGAAAGGTTACAAGTGGGGTACCCCATGGATCTGTACTTGGACCAGTGCTTTTTAATATATTTATTGGTGATATTGCAAATGGAATTGAGGGTAAAATGTGCCTTTTTGCAGATGACACAAAGGTATGCAACAGGGTAGACACACCAGGAGGGGTAAAACAAATGATTGATGATCTAGGTAGATTAGAGGAATGGTCAAGAGCATGGCAACTACAGTTTAATGACAAAAAATGCAAAATCATGCACTTGGGTCTCAAAAATCCAAAGACTAAATATAGTATAAATGGCACTATAATGGAAACTACTGAGGAAGAGAGGGATCTACTGTAGGTGTCACTATTTCAGGGGACTTAAAGGCAGGCAGGCAATGTAACAAAGCAATGAAGAAAGCAAGTCAGATGCTTGGTTGCACAGGGAGAGGTATCAGCAGTAGAAAGAAAGAAGTAATAATGCCACTGTATAGGTCATTGGTACGACCTCACCTAGAGTATTGTGTTCAGTTCTGGAGGCCATACTGTATCTCCAGAAGGATATAAATTCATTAGAGACTGTACAAAGAAGGGCAACTAAAATGGTGCATGGCCTACATCACAAAACGTACCAGGAAAGACTAAAATAGCTTAATATGTATACTTTGGGGCAGAGAAGGGAAAGGGGGGACATGATAGAAACTTTCAAATATATCAAGGGTTTTAACAAGGTACAGGTGGGAGACATTCTTCACAAGAGGAGCAACAGAACACGAGGACATGCACTGAAACTAGAGACAGGAAGATTTAGGGGAAAGAGTAGTAGATAAGTGGAATAGCCTCCCATCAGAGGCGGTAGAGGCAAATACAGTAGTACAATTTAAACATGCTTGGGATAGGCATATTGATATCCTTACAAAAAAATAAGGATCAAATTTGGTTTGAGGTAACATGTTTAAAAAAGGGGCAGACTAGATGGGCCAAGTGGTTCTTATCTGCAGTCACATTCTATGTTTCTATGTAACCTATCAGCTTTGAGGTTGCATTTATCAAATACAGGGGGTTATTCACATTGGCTCAGTTAGCAGCGTACTGAGCGGTTAGATGCCAGGCGAGCGAACTCACGCCCTCCTTCCACGAGCGAACAGCCGCATTTCCATGCAAGTGTACGGGGGAAAAAAATCATTCAATGGTCGCCGACCATCGAATAATTGTTCCACCCGTTCGCAAATAAGAGTCAGTCTAGGCTGACTTTTATTTGCAAGCGCCTGGACAAAAATGAGGCGAGCTGCTGACGTCCTGTGATGTCAGCTGTCTGCCCCGAGCAGGCTTCGGCTCGCCTACGTTTTTGTGGGAATGCCCAGGAACCGCCGGGCGTCCCTATGCTCCACCCCGCTGCCCATCCCCTGTCCACACTGCTGTGTGCGAACGCCTCGGCGGGTGTGATACTGTCCATAGGCGTTCCCACTTCAGCTCTGCTCATGCGTATTTTCATTGATACGCATGCACAGATCCGCAACATCGGTCCCCGGACTGAATTCGCATCATTTGGAGCTAACCTGAATCACTCCCTCATTGTATATGAGAGGTAAAAGCTGATTGGCCACTTATATACTCTTTATGCTGCTTGATACGATATCCCCCATATGCTTGGTATAGACTAGGCACTAACATTAGGGCAATAGCTGTTACTGGATACGCTGCAGCCTTTTGCGTGATATAGTTTCTTATGCCGCGCTGTGAGATGATCGTTTATGGGGTCCCATTGCCACCAAATATAAATAGATTCGGCAGACACTACATCCGCGGCAGAAGGAAGGGTGTTGTGCCAGTTCTGGCGCCCAAATTATAGATTTACACATTTGTGTGCTGGCTTCCATTTAAATTGACTTATGCAGTAATTAAACCGTGCGCAGACTGTAATTAAGTTTCTGAAATGAACTGCACTAATTGGCTTGTTGGTAATGACTGGAACGCTAGATGCTAGGAGTAATGTGAACTGGTCGCACACCCACACTCACACACATACACTCACACACACACACTATTTAGGTATGCACAGTTTGGTTGCAGTATATTAGGCACAATTTTTTTTAAAATATCCCAATGATGCAGCTGCTGTCATTTGAACCGAGACTCTGATTCACCAATTGCTTACAAAGATTTATCATTAGTCGCACATCAGACACACCATCTGACCCGCTGAGCAACTCTTTGGTTGCGCACAGGGCCCAATCACAAGTGATATTCTCCAGGCTACGGAACTGTTAATGTTACCAAGTGAAGCTGCCGCCAAGGAAATAACTTACACAGAGCCATTGCGCTGCACTAGCAATTGCGTTCACAATTGTATGCTATAATGGGAAACATTGTGGCCAAGGGTAGGCCTATGGCTTCACAAACTGGACACAGCAGTAGAAACAAAGGCGCCATGTTTTAGCACCTTAGGAGCTTGCAGGGATGCGGTCATTTGGTCTACAGCATTATGGTCGACACCATTAGGTTGACATGAAAAAAGGTTGACATGGGTCTAGGTCGACATGGTTCTAGGTCAAAAGGTCATTAGTTCGACAGTTTCTAGGTCGACGTGGGGTTTTTCACTGTTTTTTGAGCTGACATGTGCCGACAGGCGGTATTTCATGCACTAGGGCGTGGTGGGAGAATAAAATAGTGTGCCTGAAGCATAGAAAGCGATGCAAGTAGATGCAGTGCACTTTAAACTGTGTCCATGTCGACTTTGTTGACATTCTGGTAAAAAAACTGTGAAAAACCCCATGTCGACCTTTTGACTGTCGACCTAGACCAGGGCTGGGCAACACCGGCCCTCCAGATGTTGATGAACTACACATCCCAGCATGCCTTGCATCAGTTTCAGCATGGCCACATAGCAAATCTAATGCAAAGCATCCTGGGATGTGTAGTTCATCAACATCTGGAGGGCCAGTGTTGCCCAGCCCTGACCTAGAGATTGTCGAACTAATGACCTTTCACCCTAGAACCATGTCGACCTTTTCCCATGTCGACCTTTTCCCATGTCGACCTAATGACTGTCGACCATCATGCTGTAGACCAAATGATCCCAACCTGAGCTTGCATCTGGCGGCAGATACAAATAAAATGGCCATAATGCCTGCATTTTCCCAACCGCTCATTGTAAACTCCCCATTGCCACCTCCAAACGGGCACATTATTAAGAAATCCTCATTGCAAGTGGGAGGGCAGTACCATTGTATGCGCATTCCTATTTCAGCAAGTGTGTAAACTGCAAGGATTGCACTGCGGTCACCCTTGCAAACCATAGAGTGCTACAGTAAGAACACAGCAGAAGTGATACTGCCGGCATCAAGTCCGATATAGCACCACCACTGGAGGAAGAGTGGTACTGACACAGATTATAATACTTAAAGAGGAATTAATAACAAATGCTGGGCTTGATTCTGCTGCATTATAGTTATATCAGGGATCCCCACCATTAGTATTAGGTCTGTCAGTGCCACACCAGAAGCAGATAGTAATGCTGCTTGACCCTCACCTGATTGCCTGTGGCACAAGGATGGGTGAGTTCGCAGGAGTCCCTGGCATGAACCCTCTCTGCCAGTTGGGAGGTGGATGACTGGATAAGAATGATTTCGTATTAAAAGTTGTCTGTCACCCTGCTAATCTCCAGTCTGATTTATGTGGTGGTATTCTGGTTTCTGTGGTGGGATTTTAGTCGCTGTGACAGGAAACTGAGGTCTGTGGAGATAATCTTTAGTCTTGCATTCAGATTTTTTCACTGGGT
The DNA here is from genome assembly GCF_055691185.1 of Crinia signifera. Classification (NCBI taxonomy): domain Eukaryota; kingdom Metazoa; phylum Chordata; class Amphibia; order Anura; family Myobatrachidae; genus Crinia; species Crinia signifera. The sequence continues at coordinate 27,248,077 of NC_139226.1, forward strand.
ATTGCACTCTGAAAGTAATTGTGTATGTGATCTGTCACCCTGACTGACATGGACAGTGATTGTGTATGTGACCTGTCATTCTGACTGACAGGGACAGTGATTGTGTATGTGACCTGTCACCCTGACTGTCAGGGACAGTAATTGTGTATGTGACCTGTCACCCTGACTGACAGGGACAGTGATTGTGTATGTGATCTGTCACCCTGACTGACAGGGACAGTAATTGTGTATGTGACCTGTCATTCTGACTGACAGGGACAGTGATTGTGTATGTGATCTGTCACCCTGACTGACAGGGACAGTGATTGTGTATGTGATCTGTCAGCCTGACTAACAGGGACAGTGATTGTGTATGTGACCTGTCATCCTGACTGACAGGGATAGTGATTGTGTATGTGATCTGTCATCCTGACTGACAGGGACAGTGATTGTGTATGTGATCTGTCATCCTGACTGACAGGGACAGTGATTGTGTATGTGATCTGTCACCCTGACTGACAGGGACAGTAATTGTGTATGTGACCTGTCATTCTGACTGACAGGGACAGTGATTGTGTATGTGATCTGTCACCCTGACTGACAGGGACAGTGATTGTGTATGTGATCTGTCAGCCTGACTAACAGGGACAGTGATTGTGTATGTGACCTGTCATCCTGACTGACAGGGATAGTGATTGTGTATGTGATCTGTCACCCTGACTGACAGGGACAGTGATTGTGTATGTGATCTGTCAGCCTGACTAACAGGGACAGTGATTGTGTATGTGACCTGTCATCCTGACTGACAGGGATAGTGATTGTGTATGTGATCTGTCATCCTGACTGACAGGGACAGTGATTGTGTATGTGATCTGTCATTCTGACTGACAGGGATATTGTTTGTGTATGTGATTTGTCAGCCTGACTGACAGGGATAGTAATTGTGTATGTGACCTGTCATCCTGACTGACAGGGACAGTAATTGTGTATGTGATCTGTCACCCTGACTGACAGGGACAGTAATTGTGTATGTGACCTGTCATTCTGACTGACAGGGACAGTGATTGTGTATGTGATCTGTCACCCTGACTGACAGGGACAGTGATTGTGTATGTGATCTGTCAGCCTGACTAACAGGGACAGTGATTGTGTATGTGACCTGTCATCCTGACTGACAGGGATAGTGATTGTGTATGTGATCTGTCATCCTGACTGACAGGGACAGTGATTGTGTATGTGATCTGTCATCCTGACTGACAGGGACAGTGATTGTGTATGTGACCTGTCACTGACTGACAGGGATAGTGATTGTGTATGTGACCTGTCACCCTGAATGACATGGACAGTAATTGTGTATGTGACCTGTCATTCTGACTGACAGGGACAGTGATTGTGTATGTGATCTGTCACCCTGACTGACATGGACAGTAATTGTGTATGTGACCTGTGATTCTGACTGACATGGACAGTGATTGTGTATGTGACCTGTCATTCTGACTGACAGGGACAGTGATTGTGTATGTGATCTGTCACCCTGACTGACAGGGACAGTAATTGTGTATGTGATCTGTCACCCTGACTGACAGGGACAGTAATTGTGTATGTGACCTGTCATTCTGACTGACAGGGACAGTGATTGTGTATGTGATCTGTCACCCTGACTGACAGGGACAGTGATTGTGTATGTGATCTGTCACCCTGACTGACAGGGACAGTGATTGTGTATGTGACCTGTCACTGACTGACAGGGATAGTGATTGTGTATGTGACCTGTCATTCTGACTGACAGGGTCAGTGATTGTGTATGTGATTTGTCACCCTGACTGACAGGGACAGTAATTGTGTATGTGACCTGTCATCCTGACTGACAGGGATAGTGATTGTGTATTTTACCTGTCACTGACTAACATGGACAGTGATTGTGTATGTGACCTGTCATTCTGACTGACAGGGACAGTGATTGTGTATGTGACCTGTCACTCTGACTGACAGGGACAGTGATTGTGTATGTGACCTGTCACCCTGACTGACAGGGACAGTGATTGTGTATGTGACCTGTAAGTGTTACTGTAATGTACCATATGTATGTAGATGTTATCCTGACAGAGAGAGAGGCGGTTACATGTCACATGACAGAGAGAGAGAGGCGGTTATATGTCACCTGACAGAGAGAGATGCGGTTGGTTACATGTCACATGACAGAGAGAGAGCTGGTTACATATCACCTGACAGAGAGAGATGCGGTTACATAGAGAGATGCGGTTGGTTACATGTCACCTGACAGGCTGACTGAAATGTACAGGATGTATAGTGTTTTACAACTGCTTCTATATCTCATCTCTAGAGACAGGATTATATGCAACAAAAAAAGCTTGAAATATGCATGCAAATATGCATGAAAAATACTTAAAATATGCATGAAATGTGTTAAAATATTCTACATTAAATAATAAAAAAGTAATTTTTAACTTATTTATTTAAAAATCAGCATAAAATTAGTTGCAAATAAACCTCAAAAATAGTCCCACAGCATCTGCAGATGTCAGTATGCTGGCTCCTACAGCATACTGCAGCGTCCAAAGCTCTTCTTGCATCAACTGCACGGACCCTCATCTTCAGCGCCGATGGATAAAATGTCAGCATAGCATGTGAGGGCGGCGCAGTGGAAGGCTTCCTCCCTGCGCCGGCTACTCACTGTGACACAGCATTTTCTCTGCACCGCGTGATGTCACAACCCTTCTGCCCGCTTCCTCTGCTGCAGAAGTCTGTCTCTTGGTGTAAAGTCCCAGGCCAGTGGCAGGCAAAGGTTCAGGAGATTCGTAATGGCATCCGCCCTGACTGACTTTTATCAACATGGATTGGCAGCGTACATGGATCAGACAATAGTGTTCATCCAAGGTTCCCACTCTGCGCACATATTGCCCCAGCCTGCACACTCTACCACTACCTGGCCAGCAGCAGCAGGGCAAAGCAGTGCTGCAACTCGTGGGTGGGAAAGGGGCGGGGCCTAAAATATGCACCATCACTAGATTTTAGGTAAAATATGCAATAACCAGTGAGAATGGGCAAAGTATGCAAATGCATATGCAAATATGCAAATGCATATAATCCTGTCTCTACTTATCACTGATGGACAGAGTTGCGCAGTACCTGCAGCATGTAGCATGTGTATAACTGAGCCAGGTCACAGTATCGGTCTGTGTGTGTGTGTCATGATGCCACCCTGTGCTGGGAGGAGCCTAGGCGTGTTATTGCAGGATGTGGTATATGGGTCTGTCCCACGCTCCAACAGACCCACAGCAGTGTAATGACAGCCACCAGCCCTCTCACATGTTTGGTGTTTATATGACATACATCTGAGAATAGTTGTGCTTTCATTTGTAGTGATCAGCTATTGCCTACGCTTCCTCCAGGAGACTCCAGCCATCCTGGGAGAGCAAGCAAGCCAGGTGTGGATCTGTACACGGCCACTGGGTCAACTCATTTGGTCGACAGTACTTAAGTTGACACCCGAATAGGTCGATATGGCTAATGTCGCCAGTGTTGGAAGGTCGACACAAGCAGTAGGTCAACAATCGCAATGTCGACAGTCAAAAGGTTGACATGAGTTATTCACGTTTCTTTGAGCCGGCATGTGCCGACAGGCGGTATTTCATACCCTACCATCCGCTATTGGAAGAATAAAATAGTGTCCGAAGCATTGCAAGCATAGGAAGCCATGCGAGTCGACGCAGTACACTTAGACGTGTCAATGTCAACTATGTCGACATTCGGGACAAAAACGTGAAAAACTCACGTCGACCTTTTAACTGTCAGCCTTGCCTTTGTCAACCTAATGCTTGTGTTGACCATCCAACCCTGTTCACCTGAGCCATGTCAACCTATCTAAGGTGTCGACCTAATAGTTTTGCTATTTGGCCATGCTAAAACTGTTGCAGGGCATGCTGGGATGTGTAGTTTAACAACAGCTGGGAGCCAGAGGTTCCCTATCCCTGGTCTAGTGTGTATGGAGCTGGAGTATTTGTGTCCAGGTGTAATGATCAGTTCAGGTTGAGTCAATGTTCTCTTAAACATTTGGATTTGAACAGTTAAGAGTTGGATTCAAAACCATGAAAAGCTGCGCTGAGAGTCTGCTGTTCAGTGCAACTCTGCACAAAGGATAATTCCATTGCCAAAGCTTACGGAAGTTAAAGCACTGCTGACTGAGGGTTTATGTGCTTCGGTGCAGTGGTAGCGAGAGAGGTAATGCTGGAAACATGCAGTGAGCCTGGCAGATTTGGGGTTAACAGTGAATGTGGGAGGTCTAGTTCCTACTTGCTGTCTCTGCCTCACTACACTTGCATCCTCTGTGATTTCTCTCACAGCTCTCATCATGGTGATCTGTAATCATTGGGGAACAGGTGAGCAGAGTGCTGGAGAGGTTACTTACTGTGGGCCACACTGCTGGTGGCACAGTTCACATTGCCGGGGCACAGAGGTAATATAATGGGTTCGGTGGGAAAGGATGCTGGTATATGGCACCAAACTAATCAGTCAGGCAGCAAACCGCTTTCTGGCTGCATTGCGCTTATGAGGACATGCTTAGACTTGTGGTTCTACAACAGCTGAAGAATGACACAGGAGCTGGGGAGTCCGTGCTGCATATGGGGGAACAGAATAATAGTTATTATACAGTGAGAGTGCTGTGGTAATGGTGAGCGGGAAATGAAAGTGAATAGTCTGCAGTTTATGTGATAATTAGTGTGGGAGGGTTCAGAACGGTGTGTGATCTGTTGAGTGGTAATGTTGTGTTAGCCCAGTGGTTCTTAACCTCGGTCCTCAGGACCCCCACACAGTTCACGTTTTCTCTGTCTTCGCACGGAATCACAAGTGAAATAATTAGCTCTGCCTTTTTAAAATGTGTCAGTGAGTAATGAGTGCACCTGCCGGGTGACCTAGAAAACGTGAGGTGGGGTCCTGAGGACCGAGTTTGAGAATCACTGTGTTAGTCTATTGTACACTGTTTCAAGGCTGCAGATTGACCTGTCAGTCCTAGGGGTGAATTTATGAAATGGGACTTCTACAAAAGATGGTCCAAATCTGATTGGTTGCTATTGGCAATATCAGCACCTTCAATGAAACTCCTATCTTAGTAAATTTTCCCCCTAGTAACGAGAAGGATGGGTAAAATTGGTATTTTACAAGGGCTAGATGCACTAAGCTTCACAAGTGATAAAATGGAGAGTGATAAACCACCAGCCAATCAGCTCCTGCATGACACTTTTTAAACACAGGCTGTGACATGGCAGGTAGGAGCTGATTGGCTGGCTGTTTATCACTCTCTCCATTTTATCACTTTTGAAGCTTAGTGCATCTGGCCCCAAGTGAGTAGGGCAGTAATACCATAGCAGATGGGCCATCTACATCTCCGTTCCATCACCAGGGCTGTGCGCACTTTGCACAATAAAGTTTTACGGAGATTGAAAGATTGAGTAAAGTTTAACATTGTGGACCGTATAAGACAGGACAGGCCAACCTGTGGCTCTCCAAATGTTGTGAAACTACAAATTCCAGCATGCCTTGCCACAGTTTTAACACCCCCTTATAGCAAAACTATGGTAAGGCATCATGGGATTTGTGTTTGACAACATCTGGAGAGCCACAGGTTGGTCAGGCCTGGTATAAGACATCGCTGGGCAATCACGTCGTCAGTGCTGGTGAAATCCGTTATGACTCTAGACCAGTGGTCCACAGGACCCCACACAGTTCACGTTTCCCAGATCACCCGGTGGGTGCGTTCAATACTCGCTGACACAATTTAAAATATCCACAGGTGGAGCTAATTATTTCAGTTTATTCTGTGAGGAGACCTGCAAAACATGCATTGTGTGGGGTGCTGATGACCGACTTCGAGAACTTGTGCTCTAGACCAGTGGTTCTTAACCTCAGTCCTCAAGGACCCCCAACCGTGCACGTTTTCAAAGTCACCTGGCAGGTGCGCAGGTGCACTCATTACTTACTGACACATTTTAAAAGATCCACAGGTGGAGAACCACTGCTCTAGACTGTGTGACTGCCAGATTTACAATATATCACAATATAGTTTGAAAAATGGTTATACAAAATGTAGACAACAAGTAAAATATAAATTTGGGTGTTGTGTAATTAAACGCACATCCAGGTGCAAGAACTTGCATTAAATTGAAAGACCTTTTCACTGAGTAATGTGTAATCGTACAGACCAGACCTATGGGGGAAGAGGTGATCTACTGAACATGTGCAAGTAAAAGAGATCCCTCAAGTATGGGATAATCAAATATTCTTCTCTTAGCATCACGTTTTCCCCGGATCTTGTGTATTTCTCAAAGCTTGTAGAGCAATGAAATTGTGAGGTCACGTCCCGACGAATCAACTGCCAGTTTTCAAATGCAGTCTGTAAAATGTAAAGCAGCATCTGATTGTGTGTGAAAAATACCTGCCTTATTGGTGTTGCGTGTCACACATGGTGGTGGGAAGGTACAGGTGTATTCAATCCATTTTCTGTTAGAACTTCACAGTTGCAATCTGTGCATTGGAATATGCAACTATCTGCCATTTATTTAATTATGACATAGACCTGTGTGTGTGTGTGTGTGTGTGTGTGTGTGTGTGTGGTGTGTGTGCAACGCTGGTTGTGACCTGTATTCTGATGGATACATTTACTACAACTTCTAAAAATAAAAGTGATGTTTCCCATAGCAACCAATCAGATTCTCTTGATAGAATTAATGTGATTGGTTTGCTCTGAGCAGCATCACCTCATTTAGTTTTCTAGTAGCCATAGTAAATTTACCACTGAGTGTTGTGTTTGCACACGCAGAGGTTAATTTACTAAGATGGGTGTTCTATTGAAGCTAGCTTGTTGCCCATAGCAACCGATCAGATGTTACTTCTGATCTATTTAGCACCTTTTAGAAGATAACACAATCAGATGGCTTGCTATGCGAAACATCCCATCTTCAACAGTAGATTTAACCCTGTGTCTATATATAGAGTGTATCTATTGATCCAGCGCTGAGTGCATGTAATGCTGTAGTTTTGGTGAGAGGATCCAGCGCTGAGTGCGTGTAATGCTGTAGTTTTGGTGAGAGGATCCAGCGCTGAGTGCATGTAATGCTGTAGTTTTGGTGAGAGGATCCAGCGCTGAGTGCATGCAATGCTGTAGTTTTGGTGAGAGGATCAGCGCTGAGTGCGTGTAATGCTGTAGTTTTGGTGAGAGGATCCAGCGCTGAGTGCGTGTAATGCTGTCGTTTTGGTGAGAGGGTCCAGCGCTGAGTGCGTGTAATGCTGTAGTTTTGGTGAGAGGATCAGCGCTGAGTGCGTGTAATGCTGTAGTTTTGGTGAGAGGATCAGCGCTGAGTGCGTGTAATGCTGTAGTTTTGGTGAGAGGATCAGCGCTGAGTGCATGTAATGCTGTAGTTTTGGTGAGAGGATCCAGCGCTGAGTGCATGTAATGCTGTAGTTTTGGTGAGAGGATCCAGCGCTGAGTGCGTGCAATGCTGTAGTTTTGGTGAGAGGATCCAGCGCTGAGTGCGTGCAATGCTGTAGTTTTGGTGAGAGGATCAGCGCTGAGTGCGTGCAATGCTGTAGTTTTGGTGAGAGGATCCAGTGCTGAGTGTATGCAATGCTGTAGTTTTGGTGAGAGGATCCAGCGCTGAGTGCGTGCAATGCTGTAGTTTTGGTGAGAGGATCCAGCGCTGAGTGCATGTAATGCTGTAGTTTTGGTGAGAGGATCCAGTGCTGAGTGTATGCAATGCTGTAGTTTTGGTGAGAGGTGGTATTTTTAGTTTATTTCGGTAAATAGTCGGTTTAGCAGGGAAGCCAGAAGCAGAAGTGAGAGTTCCCCGTCGTTAACCTCCTTGACTGGATCAGTCATCCCCACAGCCTCTCTCGGGTTACTCTGTAACACAGGGCTGTGCTTGATGATCAATATATACATAAATATTACCCCTTTCACATCGCAAATACCATGTCGCACTCAGGATTTGGATACTGGTTCATCCCGGGAGCGATCCGGTATTTGTTAGGTGAAGCTCCCCGCAGATGGTGTGAACAGGACCCGGGTCGCTCAACCTGGGTTCACACTGCCATGCAACCCGGGTCCGACCCAGGTAAAACTCCTCTTTTAACCTGGGACGGGTTGCTAGACCCCGTATTTTTAAAAAGGCCCGTTTACACCGCACAGTGACCTTGGTAGGTGCCGGGTTATTTGTGCGGAGTGAAAGGGATATTCGTGTACTTTGCACTTGGTTAATACTGGACAATACTGTAAGGTACAGATTACACACAAGCATAAGACCATGCTGATACCACCATCTTTTGTCTTGTTCCTTTTGGGCCTTGGCACAAGTTGCAGATCCAACTCTGAATGCATGTAACATGTAGTTGCCTCTGTGTTGAGTTTGTGGTAGTAAGTGTGAAGGTAAAAGCTCACTTAATCTTGATTTTTGAGTACAAATACAGACTGTGAAAACGGGGTCACATGGTCCTTATACATTTTGGGGTTTTAAACAGGAGGTGTCAGTGATGTTACAACACGGGTGATATGGGGAGTTCTACGCTCCTCTGCAGCTGGACTGCCCTGTCTGCAAAGCTTGGTCCCTATCCGTGGACAGCCTGAGTGGGAACTCCCCATTACAGCCCAGTTATAGCCTTTCAGCTGCAAGTGGGGCCGCATTGGGCCTTATTCTGGTTCACTGACAAAGTCCTCCTCAAATGGACAAAACCATGCTGCACTGCAGGTGGGGCCGATGTAACGTGTGCAGAGAGAGTTAGATTTGGGTCAGTTATTTTGTTTCTGTGCAGGGTAAATACTGGCTGCAATATTTTTATACTGCAATATAGATCTCACTTTGAAGTAAACCCCACCCACATCTAACTTTCTCTCTCTGCACAGGTTACATCTGCCCCACCAGCTGTGCACATGATTTTGTCCAATGAGGTTGCGTGCCCTCGATTATGACACATGCACGGAGTGGGTACATGAATGATAAGGCAGACTTGCGTTATCAATGTGTCAGTACTGCGCATAGTATGTTATATGGGGAACCTCAACACTGTTCCTATCTTACCTGCTATATATTTATTATGTGAGTTCTTCTTTAATATGATATAAATGTGACTATGGGTGGGATGTACTAAGGGAAAAATGCGGTAAAACACCCGTTTTACCGCATTTTCATATGTACTAAAACCCCGCCGCCACGTTACCGCGGGGCAATTGGGTGGCGATACCCTATAGAAGCCTATGGGCTTCTACCGCCGCCCACTGCCTCCGCCGCCCCCCCTCTCCCCCTCCCTCTAGCTTACCTTGCATCAGGTCCTCCTGAACCGGGAAGGTAAACCCTTCCTCCCCCTAGTAAAGCAGCCGGACGTCCTTCCAGCTGCAGGGGGGAGGAGGAGCTGCCAGGGACAGCCTGCTTAGCTGTCCCCGGCGTGAGGGGAGAAGGAGGCGCACGGGAGGTGACGGAGCCCCCCCGCACACCACAGTACAGGTATCGCGGGGGGCCTCCATCACCGCGATGCCAGCCGCATATGTTAGTACATATGCGTTGGCATCGCGGCGGCCGGGCGGCGTTGTATGTTAATACATCCCACCCTATGGGAGATGTGAGAGGGGGAGGGAAATCTTGTAATAGATCCATCCTGGTATCGCTGTAGCGAGAGAATGGTCCGTTTATCCTGTTTGGGCCTGATTCACGTTGGCTCCCTAAGCTGCCCACTGGCACTGCGGGCGGCTGCCAAATGTACAGTACTGCCTCATTTGTACGCACCATTCGCATGTGTCGCCGACCATCAAATGATTGTGCCACCCATTCCCAAATACTAGTCAGTCTAGACTGACTTTTATTTGCAAGTGCCTGGATTCAGACGGGGTGGCCGGCTGTTGTCCTGTCATTTCAGCTGCCCACCCCATGCAGGCTCCAGCATTTTTTTGTGGGAACGCCCAGGAAACGATGGTCGTCCCCATGCTCCAGTCCCCTACACGCCGCTTGTCCACACCGCTGTGTGCGAACATCTCAGCGAGTGGTATACTCGCCGAAGGCGTTTGCACAGAGGGTCTGCTAATGCGTATTTTCAGTGATACGCCTGCGCAGACCCGCAACATCGGAGCCCATTGCGAATTCAGTTCATTTAAAGCCAATGTGAATCGGGACGATCTTCATGTTAATTCTAGCACCCGCCATCTTTGAAAACCCATGCAGTTCCTCTTCACTGCCTGGGGTGTCGTCTGCTGTAGTGCTTCTAGCACAGTGTGGTCTGTATATCAGCACTGATATGCAAACCAGACCTGTGCTAGAAACACCACAGCAGACAGCGACACCCCAGGCAGGGAACAGGAACTGCATGGGTTTTAAAGATGGCGGGTGCTAGAATGAGCACTACATCTCCTCTGCTGCTGCCTGTGCTTCATCCTGCAGCCACATCATTATAGAAAGGTGGCTGACTGGTAGATTTAAGGGTGTAGGAGGAAGCCCAGGTGTCTGCTTAAATCATGGCGATGACAGACAGGTAAGGGGGGTGATGCAGGGTCACTTTGCCCCCACAGTCCCTGGAATGAAGCTAAATGAGACATACATCTCACATTTGCTCATGAGAGAGTCGACTCTCTAATTTCCATGAATTAGGTTGGGAGACAGATGCATTGGGACTTAGCTACGTCTGAACTTGCATTTAATGCATCTATTGTGCACATGCACTGATGTACAGTATATCAGAAGCCTAATTATGTGTACTGGGATCACTGATTGCTATGGACACCGAAGCTGAATAATAACAATAGATTGTTACAGCTTTCCAATAAGAAATAATAACTTTGTCCGGCTTAATGACTGTCTGTGAGATGACGTGTTTGTTGCATCTGAGAGTGTAACTATCTGTATGTTTCTGCACAGTGTTCTGATTGGTCTTCTCCCCTCTCTGTCTACAGAAATAAGAATGTCTAAACCGGGGCATCTCGGCAAATTGCACGCAGATGGTGGTGTCGCAGGTAATAGCCATTGTGAGTGTGTGTGTGTGTGTGTGTGTGTTTCCTGCAGGTGAGGCTGTCCGACTAGAAATCGCTGAGGATATGATTCCCACACACAACAATTATATTCATTTTAATGACACATTCAGCACAACCTAAATTGGGACGGAAATAGATACGGTATCCTGATTGTTAACTTTAATCTATTGGGGCATCTTACCTGTCAGGAAATGATCGTACTTTTATGGTCATGCTTCTGCTTGATCTATTGGGTTAGCTTGCATACCTGTAGTATTGGGTTGTTCCTGTGACACATTCGTGACCATTGCAGGATCTCATTAAATAGGATTGTACTGGGAAAAGAGATAGTGGGGCTGTTGACATAATGTGAATTTTGTCTCAATCCACGTGGCATAAAGTGACTTTTGGGTCGTTCTGTGTGCCTTAAAGTCAATTTTGACACCTTCAGTGTGAATTTTGGCTTATTCCATGTGGCATAAAGTGAATTTTGACTCCTTCCCTGTGTCATAATATGTAAGGGGAAAGTATCAGTGGGTCTACTATTATGTTGCATAATGTGTATAAGGGGTATATGGTGTGGTACACTACACTCAAGGACACATCCCCTTGTGAGTGGCCACACCCCCTTTTCCGGAGCGCAGCCCTTGAATATTTGAAGTGTTAATTGGCCCCCAGCTGAAATAATTGGCCACCCCTGCTATAATGTTTTGACCTTTGCTCTGTGGGGTTACGCTACGGTTACTTGCTGTGCATTGTACTTATCCTTTGTAACTGTTGTATGTTTCTACATTTTTACCCCTTGTATCCTGACACTTAGCAGAGCCTTATAAGTACAAGGTAACGTTAATCTTTTCTGTATCTCCTTACAGACAGTGAAAGGAATGGTGCAGATGCTTTACATGAGGTAAAATATTCTATTCCCTTATTTCTCTATGGTACCTTTCTACGTTATGTTTGTGTGACCCAATCTCTCTGTATTTCAGGTGCAGCAAAGCAAGGGATCTCCCTTCTCTCTATCTCCAAAGGTACGTCAGGTGACCATGGTTGGGGGGTAGAAGATTTGGGCACAGGTTGGGAGACTCTGCAATGTGGTACAAACCTTTCCCACCATGTCAGCTGATACACTCACAGCCAACTTATATCGGCCAAGCAACTAAACATTGGGTGAACAGAATGGGGGGGTGTTGTCTTAAAGAGTTGTTTGTGACTCACTGTGCCCGTCAGGGATGTGATGGGGGATTCCCCAGACCCGTCACACTTATTTCACTCTCTTCTTGAGTACTCTCTTACTTCCCCATAAGCCCCATCTTGACTGTAGTCTCGTCTTTCTCAAGTGAGTCAGTCAACTTCCCAAGCCTGCTGATCAAAGAGAGCAGATCTATTGGAGAGCCGTGAAACGTCTTATTCTTCCTGGTATATTCCAAATAGGATGCCCATTTATGGGTTTTGCCTTAAATATAATTGTCACTTAAAATTTAGCAGCTATGGGGATTTCGCCAACCTGGCTGCTGTTAGAATTCGCAATCGTGATCAATTATCGAAATACCGCGTATGTATGATTGCACAAGGCCAAACTCCGACACAAAAAAAAAATGAGCGATGACTCTGTTCGCAAAACCTTTGAAACTTGACTGTCAGGAAGCCGATGCTCGGGGGTGGTAACTGCCCGTTTTCTGGGAGTGTCCAGAAAGCTGCAGGCGCGTCCAATCGTTTTTCAGGGAGGGCCGGCCTCGATTAGCCTGTCTGTCACAGAGTTGTGGAAGGGTCAGAGTTAAATTTGCACAGGCTTGGAAACCTAATGTGGGCTAGTGCATCTAAACGTGGATATAACCCAACGTCCAGATGACCCAATCTGTGATAAAGGTTCCATCTCTTTATTACCACTCACTTCTCTATATTCTGTTGCACTTAAACACTGGGAACAAAACTGTAGATAATAAAGAGGTAAGAGGCCACTGCTCGCACGCTCAATATCTACAGAGAAATACATTAGACACACAATTACAAGTACTACTTTATTTAGCTGCTAGATCCTTCGCTAACCCCGTCCCCATTAAGCTTGACAAGGCCGCGTCACTCGCTTTGTGTGACATTTATACATTGTTGTATGTAACCCTGACCTCACCCCTCCCCGAATAATGCACACGGGTACATCGCACTGGATGTATGGGCCTAGCCTTTTGAAGAGGGAAAAACATCACACGTGAGACGAATGTGTCAAGCTCTGTTCCTGTGAGCGATTCCTGCGCCAGGCCTTGTGTATTGTGTCCTTGAGCTCAGGAAATCTTGGCGATTACATTTTGCTGTACACATCTGGCTTTGCGCTAATTGGGTCAAAGTAAATTATATTTTGGCATTGAAAAGCGTGAAAGTTGAAATTTTCTAATTTCTTCATATAAAGGATAAATAAAAAATATACTAATCTAAAATCTGATTGTATAGATTAAAGGTCCATACACACTGGGCGACTATGCCCATGATCGCTATCATCGCCGGGGGGGAAAGCCGCTCAGTGCATACACACTGAGCGGCTTTCCCCCTGCCCGGCGCCGACGGAGGGGGAGGACGGTGTTGCATAGCGCAACGCTATGCAAAGCCGTCCTCAAAGCCGCTCATCTGCTGGTATTTCCAGCAGAGGAACGGCTTTCCTGGAGGTGATGCGGGAGCGTGCAGCAGCGCTCATCGCCAGGCCGTACACACTGGGCGGCTTTGAGCTGAAAGCCGCTCAAACCTATTGTTTTGACCGGCTTTCAGCTCAAAGTCGTCCAGTGTGTGAGGGCCTTAAGGCAGTGGCTCTCAAACTCAGTCCTCAGGACCCCACAACATTGAAGTTTTCCAGGTCCCCCGACAGGTGCACGCAAAGATCCATAGATGGAGCTAATTATTTCATTTGATTCTGTGTGGGGTCCTGAGGACTGACTTTGAAAACCAGTGGATTAAGGAATTAAAGAAAAGCTTTGTATACACTATTCATTAAAGATGTAGGGCGGGATGTACTTAGGGGAAAATGCGGTAAAACCCCGCCACCTCGTTACCGCATGGAAGGGTATCGCCACCTTTGGGTGGCGATACCCTATAGAAGCCAATGGGCTTCTTTTCGCCGCCCGACTCCTCCGCCGCAAACCCGCCGACCCCCTCTCCCCCTCCCTCTGGCTTACCTGGTCCAGGTCCCCCTTCAGGTAAGCCCTTCCTCCTCCTAGTAACGCAGCCGGACGTCCTTCCGGCTGCAGGGGGGGGGGGGGGGGAGGCGCCGGGGACAGCTAAGCAGGCTGTCCCAGGTGCCTCCTCCTCCCCCCCTGCATCGCGATGCCAGCCGCATATGTTAGTACATATGCGCTGGCATCGCGGTGGACAGCCGTCGAAGGGCGGCGATGTATATTATGGGCGGTAACGCAGAACAATTTGCGCTAAAAATGCATAACGATAATGTTAATGATATTATTTAGTGATGTCAACATGAAGTCGATGACGATATTGTTGGATTTGACTGCATGTTCGTACAAAAGGGGGGGTTGTTAACGACTCACAGGAGCGTGCATTGTTAACGATACAGTGTAAGCACCCTAATAATTGCTTCATCTTCCCGTCCCCTGCTGCTACTGTCTTTATTTACCATGTACTTGTCCTAAACGGCCCTGTAAATAAACCCGAAAATGAAGAGTCTCAAAACCTAAAAATATATCTAAAAAAAAGCCCATCTCGGCATGATGGGGGTAATGCTACATGTCTTTCATTTCTGTATTGTATGAATATACTTTATTTCTATGTTGCAGATTACAGACGAAGAATGTGGGGAGCGATCCCCATCCCTTCCTGGCACTCCAGTTCCCCCAATGCCTTCTGCTCCACCCACCCCACAAGCTCCGCCCACCCCGCAGCAAACACCTACCTCCCTCCCACAAACACAGCTTCTCCTTGCTGGCAGCCAGCTGGCTGGGGTAAGTAGCTGTCCGGTCTCATCCATCTAGTCAGTATACAGTACATATCTCTGTTCTGGTCATTTACTGCAGGTAAAACACTCAAGTCTCGTACAGGTTCCTGGTGAAGAGCGTGCGTTTGTGGAACAAGATGGCCGCATTTGCAGATGATCACCAGTTTGCACCAGCTGACAGGGCAGATTTAGGGCATCATTGGACATATATGGAGTTGGGGCACCTATTCCCTTTTGCAAGCTGCGATCAGTCTAACGTGAGAAGGAGTTAAAACTTCCATGCTGTACCAAAAAAAACCTTGGGCCTCTGTTGCACACCGGTGGTCATATACATCAATGCTTTGAGAGTGATAAAGTGGAAAGAGATAAAGGTTGACTTGCGAGTCCCCCAGACGCCGCCTGCACAGCCGCCCACCCCCCCTCGCACCCGCGATCCCCTGCACGGCTGTGAATAGATTATTTGCAACATCCATTCGCAGCCTTGGGTGCGGGTTTGAAATCATTCGATGGTCAGTGACCATCGAATAATTTCTCCAGTGCTCGCAGATCTGAGACACCGCTGGGTGTTCCCATGGGTCGTGCCCCCTGCCCACACCGCTAGGTGCGAGCGGGGAGGCGAACATGTAGTACACGTGTCGCTCGCACCAAGCATCTACACATGCGCAGAACTACGCAAAAAAACGGTCCCCCGTGTGAACCAATTAAATTAGAATAGCCTCCAAAGTCCCAGCCAATTGGCTCCTGCCATGTTACAGGCTGTGTTTGGAAAATGACAGACAGGAGCTGATTGGTTGGTTGGTGCTCCATGTCCATGATTCATCTCATCCCAGATGAGGAACACATTTGTAGGTGCAATCCCAACCATGTGATAACATACCCTCAGAAGTGCCACAACCTGGATGTCCCTGGTGTATGCTGGGAGTAACAGCCAGGGTACACCGGTGCAAAGCCCCAGCATTAACCTCTGCACATCCAGTGCACTGAAGGATCTGCGTCTCCCGTTTTTGGTAATATCTAATGATACTTCCCGAACTGCAGAATACTGGGCTGGTCGTAGACTTCAGTGCTGGGAGTGTAGGTTTGAGATAGGAGCCTGAGGTTCTTTGTTGAAGAAAGCTGTGCGATAACATCTGTGGAGCTGCACGTGTCCATGCCAGGTCACCAGCCAACCAGAGTAACGTGCGGAGCCTCGGCTTACATCTCCTTGGGGTTGACTATAAAAGGTCCAACAACCACTCGAAACCTATAAGAGGCACAACATAGTATTGCTGCCGTGGCAGTGTTATGCCCATTATGCTGTTGTCTCTTCTCTCAGTTCTGTGTGATTTACTAAGATCGTATATAACCTAAAGAGCCCAAACTAAATGCTATTTGGGAGATATTGGAGGCCCATTCTTCTCTCCATCGTGCTCAGCAGAAGTTTTGCCATTCAAGATCCTGGATCCATTTTATAGATACAGATCTCCATCTGGTACATTGTTATTTATGGTCTGGAGTGATTTCTGCCCACTCGGCCGTTTTGTTTTACAAAGGTTTTGCCAGGGATGAACTAATCAGAACAGCCCCTAGCAGCGTCCTCTTGTTCCACAAGTGCCATTCAAACTGATGAGAGCCGCTCTGACTGGCTGAGCGCCGCGGCGGGGAATTTGGTCCAGACACGGGTACCGCACATCGCCATTCTAGTTTTAGGGCACGTTTACTATCCCTGCATATAAATGATGGCAAACCATAGTAGCCAATTCCTGTACGCTTTTATCTAGTGCAATGAACTTGTCCAGCCAATGCAAGCATCTGATTGGGTGCTGTGGTTTGGGTTTCATTATTGTCTGTATTATTAATAAATGCTCCGTGTTCTGTATGTATTTGCTGCTTTGCTTCTTTCACAATTGTTCCTCTTTTTACTGCTTTTTGCTTTTCCTTGTTACTGTTTTCTCTCCCTTTTCTCTTATTTACGCCTTTACCCATTACCCATGGTTTGACCCCCTTCTGATTTTCCCCTTTCTTCTCTGTCTTCTCCTGGCTGCAGCTCACTGCTCTCCTCCCCGCACAGCAGCAGTTGCTTCTCCAGCAAGCTCAGCTTCTCGCAGCTGCTGTACAGCAATCCAATGCCGCTGCCGCCGCCGCCAACGCCTCCCAGTCGGGGTCCGACCCCCAGACTGCCCCCACCAACCAACAGCAACCCCACCAACTTGCTTTGTCCCAACCCATCCACCTTACTGCACAGGTGAGCACTAGCTCTGCACACCGTGTTGTGCGTATGTGTATATGTACCGTTTTATTATATTGGTGAGGACTGACTTCAGTATATAAATTGAATACTGTAAAGCAGGCACGGACAAACTATGGCCTTCCAGTTGTTGCGAAACTACAAGCCCCATCATGCCTTGCCACAGTTTTGCTATTAGGGAATGCTAAAACTATGGCAAGGCATGCTGGGATGTGTAGTTTCCCCAACAGCTGGAGGGCCACAGTTTGGGCATGTCTGCAGTAAAGGGTACTGCACCTGATAACATCACTAGGCCACTTCTCATGCACTAAGCGTTGAATAGGATGATGGTGGGAAAATGTCTTTCCAGTAAGTGGACTGTAGAGGGCAGCCCTGTGTCCTGCTAGCACAGCTGTATTGTATTGCACTGTACACATGATATGCTGTTACTATATATTATTAACAAAGTACTGATCTATCATAATGCAGACACTACATTCAGTACGTGTAGAACATTGCGGAACGTGATGTCATACACGCCATTTATGTCAAATGAAATGTTGTTCGATTTAGTGAGAAGGGAAATGAAGAAAAAAACCCACACGCATGAATATGGAACAATAGGGGAGGGGGCATAAGGAGGGTATAGTACTTACATGCCAATATACTAACCATATGATCTAATAAGTACAGACCACGGTGTGCTATTGTTTTCTTTTAGCAGCCATATCAGACTGGGTGGGACGCCCTGATTGGCTCATTTTATAAGGTATTTGGCAGGAAACCTGCAGTTCTACAGAAGACCCCCCTTCCCTTTCCCTCCCCCCCCCCCTTTGCCACCGCTTTTATCCCCCGTATCTCAGAAGTCCCAGAGTCGCTGACACACACATTGTATTTGACAGTACTGTTTTTTAGTTCGCTCCCTTTAAAACCACATGGCTGTGTTAAGATGCTGTATTAATCGTTGGTTACACAGCAGACAGAACACATCTGTACAGGATAGTCTCTACTTCTCTGCCAATCTTTATATTCAGACTGACCATCATCTTAGCCTAAACCCCATGGCAACTTAATTCTATGCATGCTGATTGGTGGACAGTTGGATCTATCCACCAATCGGTGTTCTGATCCACTCACTGTATGGCTGGAGCCACACCAATCAATTATGATTTATTTTGATTGCCACGAATAGGTGGACACGGGCCCCAGTGTTTTGCTTTGCCCAGGGCCTACAATGCTGCTAAGATGACCCTACCCACTACGTCAGCAGGCACCTGTATACAGTTATTGTAATTACCTGAGCGCACACTACCCCTGAGGAGATTTTCTCTCGGTGCACTTTTGTAGAAGCTGCAGATCCACCATCGAGCGCCCTACAGCAAAATAGGACCGTTCAAACCCAGATATGATCACGCCCTACTTCCATTTGAATCAATGTTTTTTAAAAGGCTTTTCTTAAGTAAATTTTGATGCCTTGCTCTAATTACACTGATATATATACATACATATAGCACTGATGTATTTGATAGAACCTGATTCAAACTTTCAGCTAGCTAGCATTGTCCCGCTCTATTGAAGCGGCCATTTTGCAGAATAGCACTAAACCGAATTAATACATTAGAACTTACAGTAGCCACATCAGTGTGGCATGAGGCACTTTGTCACTAATTCCTGTTGAGTTAGACCAGATATTGGTTCAGCCCATGAAATGGCTGCCTAGTGTGTTCAGTCTCATGCTTCAGTCTACAAAATGGCTTCCGCCTCTGTGTGGAGGTGACAGGAATTTCATGTGTAAAATTCTCCAGTTCATCTTGAATCTGCCCAATTCAAAGATACTCATGTCGTTTGCCCTCTACCAACCTATGGACTATTATTTTACAGTATTTCTCATGTCTTTCTCTCTATATCTTTCATTCTAGGACATCCAGCAGCTGCTGCAACTCCAACAACTTGTTCTTGTTCCGGGGCACCCTCTTCAGTCCCATACACAGTTCCTCCTACCCCAGGCAGGTCAAGGCCAACAAGGTGAGAGACTAACGGCATTTCTGTCTGCAAGAGCCAGAATGCACATTGTAATGGCGCAGCGAAATGGAGAAGCCTTGCAATCTCTACACCAGCTATACTTGTCAAAGACCCCAAGATTGGCCCACTTTTTGATAACAGAAAAGGTGCAATCTGTCAGAGAATGGCGCACAATACTTATATCGCATACGTGTTCAAACCTAGGGGTAGAATTAACTATGCTTGATATTCTAGGTACCACTTGTTGCTAATCTTAAATGGTGCTTCAAAGAATCAGCTACTAACAGTCATGTGTTTGAAAAATGACAGGAGCTGATTGGTTGGAGCACCATTTATTTTTAAATATTTGAATCCACCTCGCACACAAAGTTGCAAGTATCACATACCACGATCAATGGAAACAAAGGCTGAGATTTAATAGGATGAGATTTTAAGAAAGTCAGAGATTTGTTAAGAAATCTTCAGGTTTTTTTAAAGCGGCAATCATTTACACTGCAAAACTAGGTGTAAATGATTGCCACTTTAAAAAAATAAAAAATGAATTTCTTACCAAATCTCTCACTTTCTGAATCTCTCATCCTATTAAATCTCACCCATTGGGTTTTTCGTATTTAATATCCAATGGAGTGCAGTAGCTGTGATTTATTTAGTGTTTTTTATTGGAGCGGGGGGGGGGGGGGGGATCACATATGACTATACACGTTGCATATGTATAGTTTTAAGAAGGCTTAAATTCTCATTCACCAAGTATCTACAGGTCAGGAAGCTAATATGTGGGTTTGATTTTGTTTTCCACATTTCAGGAAAAAATTGCAGCACGCAAGACTGAATATAAGGAATATCACCTATTTCTTCTGTTTCTTTTCAGGCCTTCTATCTGCACCAAATCTCTTCCAGCTACCTCAACAAAGCCAGGGGAATCTCATTCCGGGTCAGCCGAGGCCTGGCCTTCCTACTCAGGTAAAGGAGACCAAGACATCTATACAGCTGAGGAATATAGGGCATATATACAGTAATAGTGTTTTACTAATATGAATGTACGGATCTGTCATCCTCTCCTTTTTGCACTATTTGGCACAAAATACTTGGCATGACTTAGATGCTAAGGGTAGTCATTCCTGGTTTTCGTACTTTGCATTTTTGCTGCATCCAAAACCACTTGCAGTGTCATAGTCCCTTTTACAGTTAGTGCTTTTTGCTGCAAAGGACTTGGTGAAAATGGTCTGATTAGGCACCGTGATATGTGGTGCAGACCACTTGTGCCGGTTCCCAGGAGAATGATGTACTGTAGGGTGACTGGATGGATGACCAGCAGTGAGGTGCACCGAGTCCTACTGGTGAGATCACTATAGGATGCGGGATATCTGGGAGGATGATGTGGAGTGGCTGACCAGCAGTGAGGAGCACAGAATCCGACTGGTGAGATCACTATACGAAGTGGGGAGATCCAGGAGAATGATCTAGTGTGACGAAATGGATGACCAGCAGTGAGGTGCACAAAATTCTGCTAGTGAGATCACTATAGGAAGCAGAGGTCTTGGAGAATGATGGAGTGTGATGGGATGGCTGACCAGCAGTGAGGAGCACAGAATCCTAATGATGTAGTGTGACGGGATGGATAACTAGCAGTGAGGAGCACAGAATCCGACTGGTGAGATCACTATAGGAAGCGGGAGATCTGGGAGAATGATGTAGTTTGACAAGGTGGCTCACCAGCAGTGAGGTGTACAGAATCCTGCTAGTGAGATCACTATAGGAAGCAGGGAGATCTTGGAGAATGATGGAGTGTCACGGGATGGCTGACCAGCAGTGAGGAGCACAGAATCCTACTGGTGAGATCACTCTAGGAAGCGGGGAGATCCAGGAAAATGATGGATTGTGATGGGATATCTGACCAGCAGTGAGAGCTCAGAATCCTACTGGTGAGATCACAATAGGAATCGGGGAGATCCGGGAGAATGATCTAGTGTGACTGGATGGCTGACCAGTAGTGAGGAGCACAGAATTCTACTGGTGAAATCACTATAGGAAGCGGGGAGATCTGGGAGAATGATGTAGTGACGGGGTGGCTGACCAGCAGTGAGTTGCACAGAATCCTGCTAGTGAGATCACTATAGGAAGCGGGGATATTCAGCAGAATGTTGTTGTGTGACATGATGGATGACCAGCAGTGAGGAGCACAGAATCCTACTGGTGATATCACTATAGGAAGCAGGGATATCTTGGTCAATCTATCTACAATTCTAAAGATTTTCTTTTGCTTACTTTACAGTATGCCTGTATTAATGAACTATGCTTACTACACTGGCTGGACTTGTCTAATATTAATAGATGTATTACTGAATATTGGTGTGTTCCCTCTTCAATGTTTTGGGTTCTTATGATGTATATTATCTCATTGTCATTATGGATCCAACCTTGTATAAAGAACAAGTACCTAACCTATCATTGGAGCAACATCTCTCATTCTGGATTGTCTTCTCTTCCAGGCCGTGTCACGCCAAGGCCCCCAGGATCCCCAAATATTGTCCCATACAGAGCCAGCATCTCACCCCGAGGAACCCAGTGACTTGGAGGAGCTGGAGCAGTTTGCCAGAACTTTCAAACAGCGTAGAATTAAACTGGGATTCACTCAGGTGGGGAAAGTGTTTATGTATTCGTGTGCTCTGCTTGCTGTATGTTGTGTTGATGGGAGCAGGACTGGTGGCAGGGTGGTTGGGACTTGTTGGATGTAGGAATGTGACACTGTCCTGTACAAAGAGCTTTAGATGGGACAAGGGGAAATCTTTTGTTAATGGAACAGTCGTCTCCTATCCATGCCACCAGTTCTCCTCCTTATCCTCCTCCAGAAATGTTCTCCTACCGTTTGCTCACCCGCACAGTGGGTGCAGGTTTACTGACACATTGCCCCAACCTCCACCCAACTCCCAATACCACCCACCACTGGATGCTCCTATTGGTACCAGCAAGTGGTTACTTTTCTTGGTTTTAGTATAATGTTTAGGTTTATTGCTAGATACAGTGGTGTACTATACATTATGCTTTGTTTTTATTGTCAATTTCATGTACAGTGCTGCGTGCTACAGTGCTGCGTACACTGGCCTGGATTCAGAGTTGTATGCATTTCCCATACTTGCGGAGTTGAGCCGTCATTGGCTGACTGCTCCTGCATCACTGTTGCACTGTGCATGTGCCAAGGTACCCTAGGGATGCCGCTCGCAGTTAGAGTTTATTTCGTTAAGTGATTTACAGTCGTGGACAGTTGAGGAAAGGTAACGGGAAGTGGTGGAAAAAGAAAAGGCGTTGGTACATTTTTGGGGTGTGTTTCTACTTAAAACTGTGATCCTGTACACAGAATCTGTATCACTGGTGCGTCCTTTCCAGTGGTCATTCTGGGTGGCTTTGATGTTGATTACACTTGGGAACAGTTAATCCATTGCCAGTGATTTATATAAATTGTGTGCTCCTGATCATGAATATTCCATGGTTATTTTTCTATTGGCTCTAGTTTTTTAAATATGCATATGTTAATGAGGAGATATGTATGTTGTGACACAAACGTGACTACCAGCTACGTTATCACAAGTAAAACAATCTCTCGTCTTGTTGAAAGAAGGTAGTTGTTTAAAAAAAAAAAAAAGCAACATTAAGTCGATTCTTTTAAGTAACGTGGCCTAGACTAGTAATGTACTCAGAATGGAGAAAATAATTAAATGTTATACTTGTATCCCCAGTGTTATGTGACCACCAGTGCTATCTGTACACAGTTGCTTTCAAATCTCCCATGGGGAGCCACAATGTCAGCAGCATTAGCATATTCTCACACATTAGCTGCATACCAGATCATAGCTGCGAATGCATTAGTGTAGATCACTGAATCAGACCCTCTGTGTAGCCATCTATTACACAATAATAGACCAACCATGCGCACAGGAAGGTGGTGTATTGTATTGTATTGTGGGGAGGTACTGTTCTGTTGCATAATGATAAACAATTTTAATGATCTGCAGGGGGATGTTGGCCTGGCCATGGGAAAGCTGTATGGAAACGACTTCTCTCAGACAACCATTTCCCGATTTGAGGCACTTAACCTGAGTTTCAAAAATATGTGCAAGCTAAAACCATTACTACAGAAGTGGCTGAGTGATGCAGGTAAGATGACGCTTATTGATAAAATGCACGCTTGAAGGAAAGGTTCCATGCAGTGTGCTGTCCATGTATTATTACTGTCTCCTCTTCTATGTGCTGTCCGGTCCCCACTTCATGCTTCTCATTAATGCAGACTTCCTTCTCTACACAGAAACAATGTCTGTGGACAGCACTCTGCCCAGTCCCAACACCCTGAGCAGCCCAGGGGGAGGATATGAAGGGCTCCCCGGCCGCAGACGCAAGAAACGCACCAGCATCGAGACTAACGTGCGCTACGCACTGGAGAAGAGTTTTATTGCGGTGAGAGAAGGGCGGGACGTAGCTGCAACTTGGTCCAGGTTTTTGGATCAGGCATTTGCGTAATGGAGTATGGAGCTTGGAGTATGTTGTTGGCTGATGATAGAATGATCGATGTAGACTGCTTTCAACTATGCGGATTCAAAGGATAACCTCGATTTAAGAACATTGGACACCTACTTTGCAAGAGTCTTTCAAACCTAAAGACACCGTTTTTTCAATGAGTTTTAAAACTTGTTGCGTATGGTAAATGTGCTCCAGTCGTGTTTGAAAAATGACAGTTGAGAGTTGATTGATTGGAACACCATTTATCATAAGCACCAGGCTCTAAATAGCTAAGACGCCTTAACAAATGGTCCCTGTGAGGTTTATTTAGGAGAACCTTGACTTGGTTCGTTGGCATGGTGTGGCTCGTGCCCTTGTGACTTGTTTACAGTTCTCCAACTAATACTGTAAAAACTGTACTGGGGACTAACCTAATGATTGGGCGGCCGCTGATTGGCTGAGAGACCTCTCTCAGCCAATCAGAGGCCACCCATTCATTTGAATAGGAGTTTTGAAGTCTCCTGCTTGCCCGCTGCTACCGCAGCCTGTTCTTTGTTAGCAGCTCCCTGGGAGTCCTTAAAGATGATAAATTGTATGTAAAAAATAGCACATAAAGTGCAAAGTCGTAAGTGAGCCCTCCCAGCGAGCTGCCGGGGGACTTCAAGGGAAATGAGGTCCAACTTAAAGTCGGAGATGGCGAGCTGTGATGAAGGGGGGGAATGCCGAGCTGTGATGCAGGGCGGGGATTCCGAGCTGTGTACAATGCTGTTGGCTCACCAGGGTTAGAGAAGGAGAATCTGCGCCCTGCCTATTCCTCTGTGCTGCACAACCAGCATGTAGCATCACCTGACCCCATAGTCACTAATCAGGGCGGAGAAATGCATCAGTGGGGAGGTGCACTGCCTGTCCATCCACCTCCTACAGGGGAAAATAAGACCTAGCGAAATCCTTATTGCTCCCAGCTTAAATTGCTGTCAATGTTAATTAAAATGAGACCTACCCCAAAACTAAGCCCTATGGTGTCTTTTTTGGACCGAAAAAAGAAAAGAAAAGAAGGCCGTGTCTCATTATCGGGGAAACACGATATTATTTATGAGGTTGCTGATTTTTTATTTTTTTTTGTATGGACTAGCACCCGATGTTATCACCCAAATCCTCTATCATCTTTATTTTTGTCTACAAGTGGGAAGACCCTGCCGGAGATAGCAGCAGACAACAGGGCGCACTGATTGCATCCATTATATTGCCCAGTAACGAGATTCATGGGCTCTGTATTTACCCTGCAAGCAAAATCAATAAATGTCTCCCCCCCCCCCCCCACCTTGATTTGCAGCAGGTTTTGTCCTGGTGCAAAGTTATTGGCTTTCTTTCCCTTTTACTCGAATTAGCCCCATAGCGAGCAGGCCGGGTTGAAATCTGTCTGTTTGGCGCCTCATGCGATTGTGCGAGGCTTGTTCGCGCAGGCTGACTCCATGTACCCGAGAGCCTAATAATGAGCCATGCAGAGAGGAGAGAGGTCATCTCTGTATCATAGTCCAGTACAAAAGGCTGCGGTCATGTCTACAGCATGATGGTCGACACCATTAGGTCGACATTGGTTCTAGGTTGAAAGGTCATTAGATCGACCGGTATTTCATGCCCTACCATCCACTAGAGAATAAAATAGTGCCCAAAGCATTGTGAGCGATGCGAGGGGCCGCGGTGCACTTTAAGCTGTGTCCATGTTGACTGTGTTGACATGGTCAAAAACCTGTAAAAACACATGTCGACCATTTGACTGTCAACCTAGACACTGACACTAATGACCTAGAACCATGACGACTATTTACCATGTCCACCTAATGACTATTGACCATCATGCTGTAGACCAAATGATCCCAACCCAGTGCAAATTCCTCTAAGAAAGAAATCCTGTCCATACAATCTTGTTATACCAACGCCGGCATCCCAACTGCCTTCAGTAGACTGGCACCGGAATAAAGACAGCGGGCATCCAGATTGGTCTATGCTCGGTGGGTTAGGGTCAGGCCGGAGAAGGGGGTTGGGTGTAGTCACTAGTGGGGGACGTAGGGTTAGGCTGTCGGGTGGGGAAGGCTAGAGTTAGGCTGCGGGGGTTAGGCCCTAGCAGAAGCAGTTAGGGTTAGGTTGCAGTGTGTGTTTGGGGCGGGGGGGGGGGTTAAGATTAGGCTGATACAAGGGTGGGTTAGGAAGGGACAGAGGGAGTATACTTACCTGACCCTGTTGGAATTCCCTCCTTCGGGATACCGGCGTCCGTGTTCAGCCCGCTGGGCATCCGTGTGTATACCATTGTACCAATCCCCCATCTCTCTCCATTTGCCTCATAAAGTTGCTTCCCATGATGCTGTGTCTCCTCATACCGTCTCCTCTTTCCTCCCTTCCCGTCCTGCAGAACCAGAAACCTACCTCTGAGGAGATCCTTGTGATTGCGGAGCAGCTGAACATGGAGAAGGAAGTGATCCGCGTGTGGTTCTGTAACCGCCGGCAGAAGGAAAAACGCATCAACCCCTGCAGCAGTATGCCGCTAATGCCCAACCAAGGCAAGGGGCAGCTGTACGGGACACACATGGTAATAACCCATTCACTCGCCTCCAATACTTGAGGGGGCTGTACGGGGGCTTGCATGGTGCGTTCAGCTGCAGGCGCCTGCGTAAGGTCCATGTGTCCTTGTTACCGCTTTGCGGCTGTTTTGCATAGCACAGGTAGACTTGATCACGCCTCCTGGCAACTTCACCAATCCCACCTGATGATTGGCTGATCCGTTTATACACTGGATCTGGTTCTATTGCAGTAATAAGTCTACTGGCTTAACAGTGCACTTATCATCCACTTGATCATTATCAGACTGACGTTGATTGACTGTGGGTCAGCCTTGCATATTATCCAGCCGGCGTAAGTCTGCACAGAGCGCCCATGCACCGTACAGTGGCCTCCGGTTTTCCTCCTGTCTATCCTCTTTTTGTTTTTGGTTCCTCATCCACCCTTCACTGTCTCATATCTCCTCCTTTCCTTGGTCTGCTCCAGGTGTCTCCCCCGGTGTCTGCCCCCACGCTCACTTCCCTGGCTTCCAGTAATCTCAGCACAACAGGTAACCAGCCACCCGATCTCCTCTCACTGGTCATCCTTCCTTGCATATTACCGCCTCTACGCAATACACGTTGCCCTACGCATGCCACACTCACATACAATCGCTTACTGCTGTCAGTTATTATGCGGCACATGAGCTCCCACTGTACCGGTCTGTACTGGGGGTCTCCTGCCTCTAGACTGTTTTTATCTTCGCTTTTCATTTATTTTCAAAAACATCTACATTGCGTTTACTATTAAAGAAACCTAACCGTTGTATCCATATAAATCCTCTAGGGATTGGTATAAATATGAAGAGGCACTTCTATAGATTTCACATAGATGTCTGGTGACCCGTTCTTGGCTTGTAAGTCCAGACCCGTGGACTTTTCTATCCTATAAATAACCCAAATGTTGCATCTGTGCTTCACTCTCTTCCTCTATTTTTTTATAGTGACTACCTTACCTTCCGCATTGGGGTCTCTCGTCCATCCTCGTCCACCCTCCAACACAGCACCCCCCTCTGCCACACCCCCTCCAAGCAACAGCACAAGCACCAGTCCCCAGAGCAGCACCCATTCTGGGCTTAGCCTGACCGGACTTAGTCCAAATGCAGGGTAAGTGGTGGACGAACCCCAACCTTCTGCGTGACGCTGTATGGAGCTGGGGAACAGGGTGTCATGAGTAGCATGCCCTAATCTACAGTTTCACCATTAAAGACCAGAAAACTTCAGGAATGAGTTAAATTAAGGTCTAGTTTAATTTGTCATTCCTTTTGTATTGAAATGTCCCTATAGGGACTAAAGTGGACAGGTGGGTACAGACACCAAAAATGTACACTTTGCTTTTAACACTATAGGATAGTGGTTCTCAAACGCAGTCCTCGGGACCCCACACAGTTCACGTTTTCCAGGTCACCCGACAGGTGCGCTCATTACTGACTGACACATTTTAAAAGATCCACAGGTGGAGTTAATTATATCACTTGATTCTGTGAGGAGACCTGCAAAACATGCACCGTGTGGGGTCCTGCGGACCGACTTTGAGAACCTGTGGCATAGACCCGGTAGTTTGCTGACACATACTTGACCTGAAAATGCTTCTGTTCTTTATTAGAGAAATAGCAACCATAGGAAACCACTGTCCCTGCTCATTAGTTGTGTAACACCTGAGCGTTTGGCCTGGTACATAGCAGCTTTGTCACTCAGCCTGCCCGCACCCACGCAGTCCTCGCATGCATTATGCCACGGAACGCTTCCCATTACTCTAGTAAGCAGGGAAAGCTTCTAGCTAACGGATACTTACCCTAAATATAAAAAGGAATCTTTTGAAGTTGGGAGAATGTTTTGAAAGCTACAGTTCAAGTTAAGGACAAAGATTATTATTTTTTTCTTCTTTAAAACCTCCTTTACTGTTGCTCGCTCTTAACCTTCCATATAGTTTTCTAAAATGTTTTTTTAGTTTGTGAAATTTTGCCCCCATACTATTCAATTGCAACCGTTTTTGAGCACTTTTTCGCCCATACTTTTCACTACTTTTTTTTTTTTTTTCGTCCAGTCGAAAAATCTGCACAGGCATTAAATAGGGCAAATCCAATTCGCCTTAAAACAGATCAAAATTGCAGATTGTTCTCCTGGTGAGAGAAATCTAGCAATAATTAAATCCTCCCCCCATTTTGTGAAAATGTTTGGAACCTTCTACTGTTTAACCCTTTGAGTGCCAATGTTGCTTTAAGAGATGTGCAAAATATCTGCCAAAATTGCCAGGGCCATCGTCACTACTAGAGTATGAACCACTTTAGATATTGCCGGCAAATGATCTGAAGTCAATTATTTACATTTTAATTAAATATTGCACCGTACAGTGGCCTCCGGTTTTCCTCCTGTCTATCCTCGATATTTTGCACATCTATCAAAGCAACGTTGGCACTTCTTCAAAGGGTTAAGGTTTAAAAAAAAAAAAGAACTTTTATCCAAGATCATACAGCTACATAAAACGCACAGTTTATCGGAAATCCAGCGGCTGTACGGATCTCCACAGATAAATGACAAAAGGACAAGGGAGACAAGAAAGCGGCTTTTAATTAAGAGGATAAAGGAATTTGGACACCAGAAGTGCGAAGGAAATATGACCGCTAATACAGGATCTCCTAACGGCGCCTTAGCTTTATCCTTGTGTAACACATCTGGGGTGTATGTCATTGCCTCAGAGTTTGCCTTTGGTTGTGGAATGCCAGCCAAAATTAAGCGGTGGTTTGAAATCTAGAACATTAAGTGTTCACATTTTGTCAGCAAAGCTTTAGTTGGCAGGAGTGTGGATCATTGTTTTGATAATAGGAATGCTCAGTAAGTGACCCGTGCAGTGTGCGGCAAGGTAGCATTAAGGCTTGTCCAAGACCAAACTTCTTAACCGGGAACAAGTAATGATGACTTGACAAGGTCTTCCCCTGAAGGTCAAACCAGTTGCCTATACATGTGGAGTTCCATTGATTGTTATGAAATATCTCGTCGACAGTGTTCGACCAATCATAAGAGTTTACCATTGTAGAGACCATTTCCGGCCAATCGTAATTGTGACTAAAACAGATTGGTCTCCTGAGACACAAGCCAGGGTTACACTTGCAGTAGTGTCTAATGCTGAGTAAAATTCACCTGTTAGAAGTTTGTGCAAACATCAAAATATCGCAAGTTGTGAAAAATATGATCTGGTGGCATTTAATGATTTTTATATTCTAAATGTGTTTTATTTTTTCATTTTAATTTTGTTCACCTGTTTCTTCCACTTTTTTTAAAATTTGTATTGACTCCAACCTAAGACCCCAGTAATAAATATATTTTGAGAATGTCCCCGTCCCCCCCCCCCCCCCCTTCCCCAACTCAAACCTTATCCATGTTTTTGGTCTTGCAGGGGCACAGTGCTCGGGGTCAGCCCGGGGCTCAACTCAGCCTTAATGGCTGGGAACCCACTGGCCACCATACAAGGTTTGTAGGACAGGACAAGTCCCATAAACGTTCTCCATGACTGTCCATGGCATGCTTCATCACATTACTGTTTGTATTGATGGACTATGATGTTTCCGTCCATCACATTCCACCTCCCATACCATATCACCATTTGTGGACATCAGCAGGCGGTTCTTCTGTAGGATTTGGGACCCGTTTTAGCGCTAGAAATAGTATGATGGGAGACAAGGTTTCTCCATCTGTGTTATAGTCAATAATCTAAATGTGGATTGTAGGCAAATTCAAGGAAGAATGAACCTGAGGGCATAAATCCCAACATAGTCTACTGTGATAATAGTAAATACCGTGTCTGTTATAGCAGGGAGAGCAATAACTTTACATTGCTGCCGCTCTATAGTAGCCTGGCTAGCATTGTAAGAGATGTAGTTTAGTAGCAACTGGAATATTGAAAATTCCTATTGTATTAACCATAGCCAGAACCGGTAACCTAAGTTCTCCTCCTAATACTACTTTCCCTCTAGAACAGGGCTGGCCAAACCTGTCCTCAAGATCTACCAACAGTTCATGTTTTTCAGGCAACCTGTGAAGTTATAGTTGGAATGAATGCCGCATGCTTGAAAATGTGACAGTCATACCCCTTTTACATTGATGCAAACACCTGGGTTTTCCTTTGTGGACCCGGTCAGCGGCGGTATAAAAGGGGTTGTCCTGTGTCCCTTTACACAGGACTTCTACCCAGGTCCTGACCAGGGTAGAACACAGGCAGGACCTGTTTAGTGGGCAGTGTAAACTGGTATGCCGGGTCATCTGTTCACAGCAATAGGGGAAGCCCAACCTCCAGACTGCAGCATCCTGGGGTCAACATGGAGGTTGGGCGTGGCGTGCATATAGCCTCCGCTGCTGTCAGCTGTACTGTGCAGATAGCAGCGGAGGCAGGGCAAAGGTGAATGGATGCCTGTGTGCGGCATCCATTTGCATCGCGGATGGGGACTGGGGGGGGACGAGTGCACGGAGGCTGGGGGCAGCCCAGCAGCTTACCTTGGTGCTGGGCTTGCCCCCAGCGTGGCAGTCCGGGTCCCAGCACTCGGAGATGATGTCCTCTCCAAGCGCCGCCCCCGTTTATGCTGTGGGTCAGCACCGCATTGTAACCGGATCAAAATCTGTGTTCCAAATACTGGGTCAGATCCAGGATATTGGTGTAAAAGGGGTATTAGTAATGACTTCAGATGTGCACCAGCTAGGTGATGTTGAAAATGTGGACTGTTGGTAGATCTCGAGGACCAGTTTGGTCACCCCTGCTCTAGAAGTAAAATCCAAAGCTATTGCTGGGATTTTGCATTGTCGGGCTGAGACCTGCCAATTTTTTTGGCTTGCTGTACCCGGCATATTCCAGGCATGTAGTCTGAAAAGGGTATGTCATTGTACTCACTCATTTCCTCAAGTATGTCTGCATCATCTTTCTAATCCTGTTTCCCTCAAGACTTTGTTCAATGCTAAATTCTGTTGTCTCTTTCTAGCTCTGACCGCTGGTGGCTCTCTACCACTCTCCGGTCTTGATGGCAGCGGTAACCTCATCCTTGCCAGTGGTTGCAGCATTTCCAACACCCCCAGTCTGGTGAGCCCTCCGCTCTTCCTGAATCCTGGAGGTCTCCCTCTCATCGGTTCTGGCCTGGGACGCATCACATCTGCTGGCGGCACCCCAAGTCTCTCTCCAGCCTCCACCACGTCTTCTGGAGAGGCTGCTATTCCCACCCTCCAGCACAGCCCAGGAGGCTCTCGGCACAGTGAGGAGAGTGAGTGAGAGAAATACAATCCCCCCCCCCCCCCCCCCTTCAAAATCCACCAGCAACTGATATGAATCTCCATCTACTTGGAGATTCCTGGAAACATATAGGGGGTAGGGGCATGACTGCATTTTAGAAGGCGTTGCCTCTCTCCCCCTCTACCCTCCAAGTGAAGTAGTGAAACGCGTGGAGGGGGGATTGGAACCAAATTGAAAAGGAAAAGCAAGTTCTAAACCAAATAAGAAACCAAAAATCCAAACCTCGGAAATACTTCAGAGAAACCAAAAAATATGCTGTACCCTTCTGGGGGTGTACAGATCTCCCCTAACCAAAGGAATTCCTAAAGACTGAACCCCCTGCTCTCTTTTGTTAGTCATGTTGAGCTATGTGCCATTTTTTTTTGTTTTTTTTTGTTAAGGATGAGTAAGAGATACAAACGGGGGGTGGTCAGGGAAAATTCTCCTATTCCAGAAAATTCGTATTATGGATTTTAGGAGAATGGGGAGGAGGCTGTAGCGGGAGGTAGTCCGCTTATGGGGTTGGGTGCGTGATAGCAATATAGAAGTTCGGCTGAAGAACAGCCTTCTTCAGTATAGCGACCACTCCCCACTTCTACACCAAATACCAAAACAGCTTTATCCAAAGCCTAACATATCTCTAGAACCTCAGAGTAACTCTGTGTATATGTGTGTGTAGTCCATAATGAAGGATACACACATAGATATATTCATAGCCTTTTTTTACATTTATCCAGCACTGAATCCCCCCTCGTAATTTTTTTATTTTATTTATTTAGAAAGTCTACCTTGCTTATTTTCCTTCCTGTTAACACATTCTACTTAGATTTAGCATACACTATTCTGTTTACAGGAAAAAAATCTATATAATTTGTTCCAGTGCCATGTGTGGTTAGAAAACTGCTAATCTTTCTTTGCTGAGCGAACGGAAAAGTCTGCACTTATTTTTTCCCTTCCCCTGATTTATTCTATTTTTTTTTTTCGTTTATGAAAGAGAATGACTTTTTTTAAATATACTTTCCAGTATTGTCATTTTATTTCCCCCCCCCCCATGCCAAATGTAGAATTTTAAAAAAATTGTTTATGTTGCTATTTATATATTTTAGCCCTATTGTGCACAACAGCTTTTTAGCATTTGTATATTTTTTTTTTTATAACTAATTTGCTTCGTTGATGCTACGCTATTGCCATTATTTCTATTTATTTATTTATAACGCTGCCAAGCTTTAAACGTTTTTTGCCTATTTCTCACGGGATGCATTTCCAAGACCACATTTCCGCGGATGGACAAAAAAAAAAAAAACACAAAACCAAATAACAAAAAAAAAAAACAAGCAAACCAAAAATGAAACCAAAATAAACACAAGTGAAATACCAAAAACAGACAAAAAAAACTTTAATCTTTGCCGACACTGTGCCAAAGTACAGACTCTGAGTGTTGGCAGAGTGAAGATATATACCAAGAAATAGTGTTACCAAAAATCTCATGTTCCCCCTCCAAAGCCCTTCAACCCATGGACTATAGTAAAAAGGTGTTAAAAGGGTGCGGGCTGCAGGGGTGCGTCTTTCTCTGTCTTATATACCTCATCTGAAGAAGCTGATATTCAAAAAAAAAAAAGAAACTCAAGGAGGGAATGTTGTTGAAACCAAAAACTTCAGAATTCTGGTGAGGTGCAAGGAGCTCTGATACTCCCTCTTGCATCTCCGTCCACGAAAAGCTTTAACGGCCTCTTTGAAAACCTCTCATTTTATTTTTCCATTTTGTTTTTATTTTTGGGTTTTACAAAGAAAGTACTTTTTTATTATTATTATTATGATTTGATTTGCTCTGTGCCAAAGTGTTTTAAAAAAAAAAAAAGTTATTGACTTTTAAACTTCAGAGAAAACGCCATGTAAATGAGGGGGAACAAACCGTATACCAAAAATTTCCACGTCAGGTGGAGGACATATCTGAGAGATGAATGAAAAAGAAAAAAAGAGAGAGAAAACAAACAAGACCAAAAATGAAACGCTCTCTTCTTTTTCTTTTTTTCTTAATACATTTTTTTTTTCTAGCTGTATGTTCTTTTTTGGAAATGTGAACTTTGAACTTTCTTAAAGGGACATGGGCCTCATCCTAGCTTTTAGCTTTAGACGTGATGGATTTAAAAATAATAAACTTTTTGGGGGGGTAAAAGAAAAAAAAGAATTGTAATCGGGTTAAAAGGAAAGATGATACTGTGAAAAGGGGGTTGCTTTACCAAATTCTGTCTAAAGTTGCTTAGCCTGTTATCTGCCGGCGAGGCTTGCAGTGAAATGCGTTGCAGGCCTTCTTGCAGGGAAGGGGTTAATTACATTCTGCTTTAATTAAAGTGGCAGGACTTTCAACTGTAGTAGAAACAGGGGCACTAGGAGTGGAACAGCGAAAGAAACCAGAAGATTGGGCTAAGAACTGCATGCAGGCTTGAGTTATGGTCCTCGCCCATCTTACGGTAATGATGGGATAGAATGGAGCGATGAGTTACAGTTTACTGTATAACCCATAGCCTCTTATTTGGCCACACAGTACAGTACATACTCCTGCCTGGGTGGGTGCCCGATGAATGTTGGGGATGTTGATGCAGTACGGATTTTACCTGGATAATGTCAGATGCATTGAATTATAAAGGGTTTTTTTTTTTTTTTCTTATCTTCCCCGTAAATCTGCATTGAAAAAGTTGGGCGGAGATTGGGACATTGTGATGTTATAAACTGACTCTCTCATTGCTGTTTATGTGGTTCTCTGGGAGTAGACTGCTAAAGAGTTAGATTATCGTGTTCTAATCCTGACACCGCTACTTGCGGGTTGACTGCCATAAAAATGATTGTGAAAATGTCCGTTGTTAATTAGAATGACCGGTACTTATATGTTAGTTGGGCGCCCACTAAGCTATTTGCTTAGTTTTCCACGTCCCCTCGCGGGACTCGCTGTGCTCCCCACACTATATAAAATCAACTCCATGCCGACATGGATAGTGGGGGTATGAGCGTACCAACTATAGTGGGCGCCCAACTAACATATAAGTACCGAATGACCTGAGATGAGTATTTCTGGCTAACGTCAGGATTACCAAGTTCCTGACTTTATCTGGGATATTTGCAGCCAGGTATGACAGAATAATGGCGTTCTAGAGCTCATTAGAGGTGCGCCCATAAAGCTCTGTACCCATGACCTTCTAAATGTAAGAATTGTGTACACCATGTTCTTTACATGTACCTATACATACATGCACACCCAACAGCATACTGTGACCAAAAGCCACATATCACATTACACAAAGACATTTGACCCTTCACATGCTATAAAATAACCACTCGAATGTTCATCAAGTGCTTAAATGTATAAAATCCAATCCCGTGTTTAGTGCATTTTTGATTTTGGAATCCTCACAACTAATGTAGTATACCAGCCAAAGAGAGAACAATGGGCCTTCAATGGATATACTTCTGCAGTAACCGATGGTTAGCATACATATCCGATGGTGGAGATCCTGAGCATGTGCAGACTGGGTCCCGCGTTGTGTCATTTGTTGTACACAAACAGTGGTTCAGGTTACGCTGCCAGTGAGTGGATGTCTATATACAGATCCTGGTGGCTGACATATGCATACTGTTACACACAGCAGAAAGTACTCCTCATTATTTGAGATTTTAGATACAATTTTTTTTTATTTTTTTATTCCTACAATTTTTTTTTTTTTTTTGGATGGATCAGTGTTTTGGTAGTAGTGGTTTTTATCTGCAGTGGGAGCGGCTGGACACCGCAGTCTGGAATACTAGCGAGATTGGAATGCAGCTGTGCATTCGTACTAATTACCCAGCCTCCCGTATCCATATGGTTAAAAGTAAATAAGGACTGTGGGGGCAGCTGCACGTTGTAATTGAATTCCATTTAAAAGTATATCAACTTCTTTCTTTTTATATTTTTAGTAGAGACAGTTGCAGTCTTTGATACGTATGTTTTAACCGATACAAGGTAAAAGCGAACAGGGATAATCCTTTTTTCCCCTTTGTAAGCGCAGCCAACCAACCGTGAACCATAAACACTAGCGGCAGTTGCGGTGGCGTGCATCCATTCTGATGTAAGCACAATGGCACAAGATTGTATACACAGTGACACAAGCCGCATGCTAGATCACCAGGGGTAATATCGCTGCGGAGCTTTCTCTACAGAAACCACTTCTAATAATCTGCTCGTTACCTACACTGGCAAAATATCGTTAACTCACTTTGGGGCCAATAAGCGGACTGAAAGGAGCCTTAATGGTCAATTAGATCTTTGTGATGCTGGAATAGTTTCAAAGCGGCTTCTGCTTGTGGCGTGGGCTCCTTTTATATATATATATATATTGTGATCAGAGGCGCGGGGTCTGCTGTTTAAAGGTCGATATTTTAAAAAAAACGAACGATAAACGTTTTTTCTTCACTGTATAGTGGTGAATCCTCACAGAGATAATGAAGATTATTTTCCTACACTATGAGATGAACCGTTATTTATGTATATTCTGGTTCCACTCACTTCAAACCAACCACTGTTATTCTCTCATCAGAATAACTGAATATGTATTTAATAGGGGCATTGATGATACACATTTAGTACATAACAATCCAAAGAAGTAAACATCCTAAGGTCCTTTAATACTATTCCATAAAAGCTGCACTACAATGGATATCTTTAACAAAAATGGGTACTTGTGTATTAGCACGGCGCCCAATTAGCATGCGTACGCTGGCGTAGTGAAATCGCATCGCATATCCCGTTTTTGTGCCGTGCGATGCGATCTCACTATTTAATATGGTTCTTGTATATTAACACTGCGCCCGTTACGGGGGGTGGAGGGGGGCGCCAGGAGGGCAAATTGTACAATTGTAGGGGCACATTTTACACTCTGAAAGGGACATATTTAGGTACTTGCGCCTAATTAGCATACATGTATTCTGTGTCCCCTCGCGCCGCTCGCCACGCTTCGGGCTCGGTGGCTCACTGCACTCGCTACACTTTATAAAATCAACTCCACACCAACGTGGATAGTGGGGGTGAGCCAAATCCCATTGCATCACATACACATTACACTGGGGGTGTTGTGCTAAATCGCAACGCACAAAAAAAATCTCATTCGATTTTGCGGGGGATGCGATGCGATCAGCGGTCAGGGTGCAGTGAATAAATGAACTAGTGAAATCGCATCGCATTCATCGCATGGCACAAAAACGTGCCATGCGATGTGATTTAACTACCCAGAATAGCCCACTAAGCAAATAGCGTAGTGGGCACTGTGCTCATACACAAGTACCTAAAAATGTCCCATGGAAAATTTTTGAATATACAGTATTGGCCATTATGTCCTGCATGGAGAATTGGCAAACCATTTAGATGACTGAAGCTTGACGTAAGACTTTATGCTCGGCCGTTTAACCACCATGATATGAGGGATGGTTTGTGGCAATTAAAAGTAAGCTAAGTCATTGACTTTGATTACCAGCACTTATAGCAATTTATAACTATGTCCTGCAACACACACACCAATTCCTCCTACAGGAGCATCTGCGTCATATAATATAGTATCTTCCCGGCCACAAATAAAGGACCGTGTGTTGAATGGGATCTTGATCGCTTGTATCTATTTTTCTCTGCTTAAAAATAACATTTTTTATTATACCCTATAGGGACTTATTTAATAACCTAGTATGAATAGCAAGTTTACTAGATTTGCATTTTGGAAATAGTGAGACTTAATTGCGACCACCAAGTTAGTGTCAAACTACAGTAATATGTGCCAAAGTGTGTCCATATACAGTACCGGGCCACTTTATTCCAGTACTAAAGAGGAGGCATACTACAGTCTGTATATTGTGACTTCATATGGGCAATTAATATAGCTGTGAAACTGTAGTAGCCATATGCGCTGTACAGTATTTCTGTGCACAATACCAGCAAATCCAGTTATGAAAACATGGTTCCTTTTGTCTACGCAGCACTGAGGTGTGAGCAAAAAGGAGTGAGGGCACATCAAACAGAAACATAAAGTGCAGAGTTACTAAGGGGACTTCACGGCTAACTGAAGCCCTGTACACACACACATCGATTTTGCTTTTGATTCAATTTTCTATTAGATCTTTCCATTAGATTTGGCATTAGATTTGTACTTTTGCATTGGATATCGAATTCGATATACATTCATGGTACGTTGTACACATTCGATTTACTAGATCAAATTCAATATTTCCTTGGCTACACAGTAGATTTTTCTGTTCGATTTTGTGAAAACGGGAGCGCGCATCGAATCGAATGCAGATCAAAAGTGACACAAAAACCATTCGATTTTCATTTAGGATTCTATTAGATTTTGCTCCTATAAGCAAAATCGAATAAAAAATCGGGAAAAATCGATGGATGTGTTCAGGGCTTTTATCTGGCCCCTTCTTTAATGATACGACTAGTCTTGCAGAGAGCAAATTGTGCCTGCCATTCTCCAAGACCGTATGCAGTATGCCACTTGAAATTCTTTTTTTTTTTTTTCTTTTTTTTTTTTTAACCATGGACCATTTCCTGTGTTTTGAAAACAAATCCCAAAATTTGATCTCCATTGTAGCCAGATCCATCCGATTCCTTGTATGCCAGAAGTCAGTATTCCTAATGTCTTCTCCACCTATAAACCGCAACAGCATGCACAATATTACAATCACACATTTAAGAACACAGCACTCGCACAAAGATCAATTTCACACAACACATTACATTTACACAATGATACACGTTCCTCACAGTCTCTCCAAATGTGTTGGCAGAATGTCTGTATTTTGTATTAGAGGTTGATCTCAGCGTTGCCTCCAACTAATGTTTAATATAAGGATTTATTCCGTTGTGAAAGTGCAGAAGCAGATTCTGATTTTAAAAACTACAGTAAATATGACTTACTCTGTATAGAATTGTGTATTGAATAGATTGCCGCAGAGGGTTATGGGAAAAGCATCATTTAGATAGATTTTCAACCGGACTGAGGTGTACTCACGTTCCAAGCTCACCAAATAATGTAGATACTTGCCAAATTAACTCTTAATTCTCTGCTCTTGAGGCCTGCAACACAGCACACTGTAACAGCCTCGTTAGCAGAGGTTAACGGTGCTGTGACGTCTGTCTTTTGTATAAATAACTTCTATCAATTGAAAAGCTGTTGTTGGTTTTTCTAGGCTTTAACGAAATCAATGATATGTAGAAACTTTTTCTCCTTTTTTTGGGTGGGAGGTTAAACAAAAAATCAAAATGTAACAATTTACAGCTTTTTTAAAATTATTATTTAATAACTCAAGAGCTGCCTGATGTCTCGGCCCTGGTCTCCACACCCTGGAATTAATGCAGCGCCTGATCCTCAGTGAATGTTCTCGCCCCTAAAGAAAGCAATGTGTATTGTATATTATGTGGTATTTGTCGTTGTTCTGTTATGAGTTAGGCCTCTCTGGTCTACATTTGAAAAAGCTATTAAACATATCTTAAATCATGAAATGAGAGGTCAATCTGAAGCCGCCAGCTGCTTCTTGTATCGAGTCTTTTTATTGCATCTGTCAAAACGGCAGTGACTGGGGGGATAAGATGTGAGAAATGGCGACTGTGTGACTCAAGATGCCTCAAACTCGCTACTTGCAATAAGATAGGCCTACTGATTCGCAAAACTTCTAGAATCTCATAAACTGATAAAATACAATAAAACCTTAATGGGAGGAAGAATTAAGATGAGAAGATTACACGGTGATTCATTTAGGTGCAAACTATACTACACTTCCAACCAATCAGACACTTGCTTTTATGGTTTAAAGATAAAGATCATTGCTGACTGGTTAGTGTATGCATATTTGTGATTACTGCACTAACACGGTTACTCTTGGAGGTTACGGAATGAGGGAAAAGTGGGATCCGGATGGAAGGTCGGCAATCATACGGTAAATATGGTCAAAAGGTCGATGCATAAAAAGTCGACATTAGTTTTTGGGAGGTTTTTCAATTTTTTGTTACTTTTTCATACTTTACATCCACGAGGACTCGTTGGGAACTGTAAAGTGTTCCGAGCACCCAAAGCAGGGTGAGCGAAGCGTAAAACTAATTTGGGAGTCCACCAGGTGTTGACGTTGATCCAAAAAATGTGAAACACTCATGTCAACCTACATGTCATTCTTTTGCATGTGTCGACATTTTGTCGATGTCAGCGCTGGGCATGTCGATTTTTTGATGTGGGCATAGACCATGCCAATCTAATATTAATCAGGGTGCAAAGCAAGCATTTTTGTCTCCATTTTCATGAATTGCACCTAACGCTAATATATCTAATGGTTTGGATACTGGATACACACTATCCGATCTGAATGTGATATCATTAACTGTATCATTGTGTATATCGTTCAGTGTGTGTACCCACTATATCATTAATGATCCGCAGTAATGCGCATTAACGATCACCCCAATCGCCAGAACATGCGGCCCAATCTGATTATTTCATCAGTGACTGCATGTTCGGTGGGGTCCTGGTGACCGAACTGAACAAAATAGTTCAGTATTTACCCGCACATTGTTCATTATTGCAGCATCGTCGATATCGGTAAAGATATCAGAAGTGACTCATTTCGTACAGTTTGTACCTTAAAAAAGATGAGACCAAGTGACATGTCCTGCAAGTTGCGTCAAGTGTTGAGATTTCATTGCTGAATGGACCCCATACATCTGCGGTCCTGTTTTCTCAATCTGTTAAAACATGGGATTTTTAAATATGTTTAATAGCCCAGATTTCGCAACCATAGCCATTTGGGGATCGGCAAATAGTGACTTTATATTGCGGATGTATATGGGGTTTTTTTCTAAAAGATTTAGGGGAAAATGTGTCAAATCGTGGAGCGAGATGAAGTGCCCTTAGCAACCAATCAGCTTTTAACTAAACTTCAAAGACTTTTCTGCTGCAAATGTTATGACCAATCTAGCATTTAAAAATTACTGCTTTAAGAGGGACATGCATCAAGGCCCTTATTCTGGTTCACTCGCAAAGGCAACTTCCTTCTCAAATGGACAGCATGTGCACTGCAGGTGGGACAGATTAGATTTGATTTGGATTAGATTAGATTTGGGGGGGGGGGGGGGGTTACTTCAAAGTGACATCTATATTGCAGTATAAAAATAAAGCAGCCAGTATTTTCCTGCACAGAAACAAAATAACTCACCCAAATCTAACTCTCTCTGCATGTTACACCTGCCCCAAATGCAGTGCAGCATGGTTTTGTCCATTTGAGAGGAATTTGCCTTTGCTTGTGAACCAGAAAAGGGGCCTTGAAGCATTTCCCTCTTGAAGCGGCAATGTCTTTTTAAGGCTAGTTTGACATAAAATTTGCAGCATTGTCAAAATATCTATTTTAAATTAAATATGTGGTTTATATCCTGATTAGCATAGTCCCAAAATGTCACAATTTAATATGATTAATATTAATGATTAGGTGTCACGGCGGGAACATGGTAGGGAATACCTAGAGCCGATTTGTAGCTCTGTAATATCTTCTTGTAGATTTGTAGGAGCTACAGTAAGAGAGAAATTCATCATGGTTGTGCTTACAAGTAAGCGTGCTACTAACACAATTGTGTTTCTAGGTACTAGTGCTGATATTAAGGCGTGGTAAAGGGTAAAATCTGAGAAGTGGTGATTGCCACTTTTATTTAGGGGTTATTACAGCTTTCCACAAAGTACTAACTCAGATCCTTGCAATTTGCATTTGATCTGTGTTGATAATGCTGCTGCTGTTCACAGTTGGCCCAGAAGCACATACTGTAGGTTGAGATTTATAAAAGCTTGGAGAGATACCGTACCAACCAATCAGCTCCTGACACTTTACAGTCCCAGGGTACCCATTTACGATAGGATCGCATATACGATGCAATCTGGGTGGGATCTATCGTCCAGGATTGCATAGCAATTGCCTATCTCCTCGCCTTGCATAGCCTATCGCCTTGATGTACGTCACTGCAGATGCAGGAAAGTCCCTGTGATCTGTCTCCCGGGGGGGTCAGCAATTGCGCGGTTAGTGCTGATTGTGTGGTAAGTAGCCCTTAGGCCATGCCTAATATTGGCATTATACCTGCCTTGTAATCACAGTCCGCATGTTATGGCTGCAGGTTATACCCCTGTGCCAAATTTGGGTTATGAGGTCTTGGCTCATTCACATCAATCCCTGCCCCAGTTGAGCCTTTGTGTGTACATGTGGTAGGTATGGTATAGTCTCAGGCTGGAACATGAAGGGCCCACCAGGGTAATGCAATGGTAAGTGCCCATGGTTAGGGGTGGGGTCAGCCTCCAGAGGGGGTGTGGCCAGCCACTACATTGGTTTGTCTAGCCATTATAGAATGCATGTCCTGGGCCCCTTGATAAATATATTGTAACCACTGCTAGTACATGCATGATAATGTACTGTAAAACAACACTAGTATAAGGTAACGTATAATATATAAAACATAGAAACATAGAATTTGACGGCAGATAAGAACCACTTGGCACATCTAGTCTGCCCCTTTTTTTAAACATGTTACCTCAAACCATATTTGATCCTTATTTTTTTGTAAGGATATCAATATGCCTATCCCAAGCATGTTTAAATTGTACTACTGTATTTGCCTCTACCACCTCTGATGGGAGGCTATTCCACTTATCTACTACTCTTTCTGTGAAGTAATTCCTCCTCACATTTCCCCTGAATCTTCCTCCCTCTAGTTTCAGTGCACGTCCTCGTGTTCTGCTGTTCCTCTTCCTGTGAAGAATGTCTCCCACCTGTACCTTGTTAAAGCCCTTGATATATCTGAAAGTTTCTATCATGTCCCCCCTTTCCCTTCTCTGCTCTAAAGTATACATATTAAGATCTTTTAGTCGTTCCTGGTATGTTTTGTGATGTAGGCCATGCACCATTTTAGTTGCTCTTCTTTGTACAGTCTCTAATGTATTTATATCCTTCTGGAGATATGGCCTCCAGAACTGAACACAATACTCTAGGTGAGGTCGTACCAATGACCTATACAGTGGCATTATTACTTCTTTCTTTCTACTGCTGATACCTCTCCCTATGCAACCAAGCATCTGACTTGCCTTCTTCATTCAAAACACTTGCATAGTCTAGAACTTGAGCGTTAGAGGAGGAGGTAAGGCCGCACCAGGCAGTGGAGCCCGCCGGAAGGTTTCTTATGACCTCCATTTGCCAGTCCAACCCTGCAAGCGGAATGGGATATGTAGACAAGCATTAGGTCGACATGCAGGAAGGTCGACAGGGTCATTAGGCTGACATGGGAAAGGTCAACAGGGTCATTAGGTCGACACAGTGTTTTTCACTGTTTTTTGACCCGAATGTCGACAGTCAACATGGACAATGAAACGTAGCACCACGTCCCCTTGCATGGCACGCTATGCTTCGGGCACACTATTTTATTCTCCCACCACGCCCTTGTGGATGATGGGGCATAAAATACCACCTGTCGGCACATGTTGGCTCAAAAAAACAGTGAAATGCCCCATGTCAACTTTATGACTTTCCCCATGTTGACCGTATGACCCTGTCGACCTAACCCATGTCAACCGTTCTGCATGTCGGCCTTAATGCATGTAGACCTAGTGGTGTCGACCTAACGCTTGGTGCCCTAGTGACCGTATCCCCCTGCATGCACATATATACACACTAGGAAATGTATTATATTCATTGCCACAACTGTGAAGTGTATCGGTTAGTGATACCACTTATGTCACCTTGTGAATGTATTGTGTGATACAGTGCGCATCTACAGGGTAAGGCCACTCATCTGGGCAATCAGTATCAGTTCTATTCTTCACTGAACCTTGAGTATTGTAAGATACTGTACGAACTACATTTCACATAGACTTATGTTACGTGCACACAGAAATCAACAATTGTTAGTACCACCGCACCGCTGCTATTACCCCATTCAGTATGCTAGGGAGCAGATGAGATTAATATACACTGGCATTAGGATAAGCCCTTTGACTATATGAGGGGTGTGCAATATGTTTCTGGATGCACAAAAAGTATTCTATTTACAAACAAAATGAACATTATATTTTTTTTCAAAGTATTCGCCAGAAGAGTCTATGCAAAGTTCATCCAACCACTTGGCAAAGCAGCTGGACTGGTTCGAAGTAGGTATGTCTTCTACATGACGGTAGAAGGTCTCCAATGCGGCATCCATTGACTCAAAATGAATCCCACGCATCTTACGCTTGATTTGTGGGAACATGCATAAGTTTCAGGGGTCCGAGTGGCCGATGACTAAGCTCCTGGATCAGTTCAGAGTCCAGAAAATGCACCAATTTCCTGGACTTGTGGGTGCTAGTTCTTGGTCATCCAAGCCTCCTTCCGCTCTCGAGACCGCTGATGGGCCACCCACCATGCAGAATCCTTGTTCAAGCCAAGCTTTTCATGGAGTATCAAGTGCATGGATCCCAATGAGATGCCTATCTCCTATAACTGGGCCTTGGTCAA
This sequence comes from Crinia signifera, assembly GCF_055691185.1. NCBI lineage: Eukaryota > Metazoa > Chordata > Amphibia > Anura > Myobatrachidae > Crinia > Crinia signifera. The sequence continues at coordinate 27,292,090 of NC_139226.1, forward strand.
CCTGGCGTCTACCTCTACAATGGCCTGCATGGCAACAAAGCCATTGGTGATGGTGGGACACAGGTTGGCCACAGTGCTCCTAGACTTCCAGGAATAATCTCCCGTCCTATCCAGACAGTCAGATTATGTCTGCTGAACCTGCTCACTGCACATTCGTAAACTTATTGCATATCCCTTCGTATATATCAGTGTTGAAAAATCAATGCAATATGCCTGTATATTCAACTATACCCAACCTGCGAGTAAAAACAAACAAGGTTCTCCTCCTTTGATAAGCAGGGCCTGATCTACCATTAGGCAGCTTTAAAACCCCAAACACTAGGACAATTCACATCCAATTTAGGCTCTTTTCATCCGATTGCGGTGATCAATCGTATCAAAAGAGCCTCCAAATGATTGACAGCAAGTCCGATGTGATGCGTGGTCCTGCGCACATCGCTTCGGAGCCTGCGAGTCAAGCAGCTGCAGAAGCAATGTATTGTGTTGCTTCCAAGCCGGGCATCGTCAACATTGTCGAAATGCATTAAGTGTAGAGTCAAGAAATCCTCATGGAAAAGGTATACAGTAGTGTAGGTCAACAGGGTCAAAGGTTCAACATGGAAACCGTCAACACATCATATATGACTATAATTATTGCAAATATACCTGATACCTGGCAAACTTTTGATCCTGTTGACCCAATGCATGTCAACCATATTGACTGGCTATCTGGACCCTGTCTATTTATAAGATGCAGCCCAATAAATGATGCGCGTAGATACAAGGATAAAGGTAAAAGCCTATGAGATGTAGACATCAGTGAGTTCCAGTGAGTGAGTCAGTTTTAAAAGCTGAAATCATTTAAAAGGCAAAAAAAAAAAAGGTTTTGCCTTTTAAATGATTGCCCCTTTAAAATATCAGACAAAGGGCGGGATACAGTAACATCCGCAGCCCCTCTCCGCCGCACATCGCCGGCTACCGCATAGATAGTTCTCTCATATGCCCTAACATGTACGATAATTATTGCAAAGGACAGCTCTTGTAATGGGGGAGGAGGAGGTCACGGGTCTGGGCAGAGCAGCAGCCCAGCAGTGGCGTAGCTACATATGTGTCAGACCCTGCGGTGGCTTGGGGGAGCGGCGCTAGAGGGATCTGTGGTGGGTACCCTGGCTGAACTGAAGGATGACTGAGGCAGCCATGTATGCTGAACTGGTCCTGCTCCGTGCATATCTAATGACCGGGGACTCAGCGCAGTGTATATTTAATGAGCGGGTCCCTGCCCCGTGCATATGCTCAGCGCTCACTGCTGCCTGGGCCACCTGTCAGCTCAGCCAGTGGCGCCCATAGTCAATCGCCTCACTCCTTCTTGGGGAGGGGGGGGGGGGCGGAATTTTTTGGCATGGGGGAGGAAAATTTCTAGCTTCGCCACTGCAGCCCAGACTCAGGGGAGGGGGGGGGGGGGGTGTGGTGCGGCGGGGGTCCATGCGGGGTGGTGGGGTTTGCGATAACAAGCCCATAGGCTCCTATGGGGTATCGCCAGCTTTTGCTGGCGATACCCCCTGCAGTGATAACCTGCCGTTCAGGGTTCTTCTGCATATCAAAATGCGGTAAAAACCCTGATAACTGGGTGGGATGATGAGCATCCCACCCAAAGTTGTCAATGCCTGTATTGTGTATGTAGACTTTCTTCCTGTACATTTAAAATTTATTTATTACTTTTAGTTACATTATTAATAAAAACTATCCACTCATTAACTCATTAATAGAATATTTACAGGCACTGGAAGTCCCGTAAAAATTAGGACAATGAAACTGGTGTAAGGTCTCTGATGAATCTAATAATAAGAACGGCCTTCATCAAAAAGTCCCTTTTTCTGATTTTTTTTTTTTTTTTTTGTCACAAAGTAAAGTGATATGTCAATTTGGTCTCTAGAGACTTGGAAAACCTCAAAGAGAAAATGAAATCAGACTCAATGGCTAGTGGTAATCTTAGTAAGAAGGCTCAAAGGAGCAATAAAAGAAATCCCGAGATGTAATGGCATTATTATCAAACCATAGGAAGTGGAAGTAATGCTTTGTTATACCCGAAAGCTAGATATCTATTTAAAGTATATAGATGGTTAAGGGTCCTGCTAGAAGTGCCCCATCTTCAATCTTAGTACAAATTTAAAATTGTATTAGACTATTACACCTTTCACACCGCACAAATGACCATGGTCCGACTCCTGGGGTTTTGCCGGTATGACCTGGGTTAAAAGAAGGGTTTTACCTGGTCAGAGCCAGGTTAATGGGCAGTCTGAACAGACAACCTGGGTTGAGCGACCCAGGTTCTGTTCACTGCTATGGAGGAGGCAGTAGCATCAATTCAGTACTGCCTCCTCCCCCATCCTTGCATGACACGCAGCCCCACCAGATTACATCAGCGACATGGCAATAAGATGGGTCACTGACAGCCACAGTTAGCGCAAATGCCGGGTCGCTCCCAGGACAAACCCATATCCAAATCCGGTTTTAACCCAGCATTTGTGATCGGAAAGGGGTATATGATAGATTATTCCTGATATAGTATTATAACAAATAGTGTTATAACAAAATTGGAATTTAATTAGATTTGTAGAATAAAGGTGGCCATACATCTACAGATCGATTGTCAGATTGGGCTGGTTGGAACATAAACCTGGTAATATCTGAATGATAGTTTTTGCCAGTTTTACAGCATTTTAAAGCAAATGGTCAACTGTCATTTGCTCTCATCCATTACCAGGATTTTGTTCCAAACAGCCCAATCTGACAATCGATGTATGGCCAGCGTTAGAACATTGAATGCACTCCCAGCATGCCAAGTGTTTCTTCTATGGGCAGCCTCAGGGTATGTGTTGATAAACAACTAAACAAATTCAAGACTCCTTTAACCTTCTACAGTACAGAGACCTGAGTGGTTTGAACCAAAATGCAATATATAACCTTGGTCTTATAGATGGATCTGGGTACATCTCCACAAGCATAAAACATGAAATAAGAGTTAAATATTTTCCAGAAATGAAAAATAAATAATGAATTTAATACAGTCTTATTAAAATGATTAGTTTTGTCATTAACAAAAACAACATGTTCAGCTACACTTTTCTTCCAATAAAGAGGAACAGCGATGGGCACTACTCATGTCCTTGGTTATGCCACTGATGGGGTCAAAATTAATTTTATTCTAAAGTAACTATAAATAAATTAATCGCATTATATTGTGGGTGTGATCTGTATACATTATCTAATTAATATAAATAAGGGAAATAGCTTTTTTGAAATAATTTATTGATGTGAATCTCAATGACCTAAATCTCAGACAAATATTGAAAATAAATGAGAAATCATTTAATTTTTTAGATTTGTCGATTTAGATTTTAGAGGAAGGTAATCTAGTGGCAAAAATTGTTTTACATAACGATTGCCAATAGATTTTACTTCTCACAAATAAGATACAAGATAAAATAAAATTTCAGGTGTGTAGTATAGCTCACACACAATGACTAGTCAGACAGTCAATAGGCCGACATTAAAAGTTAGACATGCATTAGTTTGAAAAAAGTTAGACATGCATTAGATAGACATTAACATAAGTTAGACATGCATTAGATAGACATTAACATAAGTTAGACATGCATTAGATAGACATTAACAAAAGTTAGACATGCATTAGTCAGACATTGACAAAAGGTACTACACAAGTAAAATGTCGACATGGAAAGTCAATATGTGTACATGGACACCATATTTTGGGAAAAAATGACAGGAGCTGGCTGGTTGGTACTTTATCTCTCCATTTGATCTCTCCAAAGGGCCCATGTATAAATGTGATCTGGAGGTGATAATAGTATCCTAGATCACATCGGATGGATGTATTCCTCAGCACAAGCAGTTACAGGCCCTGTCCCTGTGATTTGCAGTGTGTAGTGTCGGGGCTATTGCACATGCACTGTCCTGCTAACCACACAAGCAAAGCAGCCGTTTTTGGAGAGGGTTCCAAGGGAACCTACTGTCGGCAACATAAGGCAACTGGCATTTTTTATATGGCAAATTGCTGCGTCGGCCAATACTGGGAATGTATTGTATTCCGATATTGATAAATCTGGCAGCATTGCATCTCCCATAAAAACATCTGCAGGCGGCAATGGAGTGATTGAAGCTGTGGTCCCTGCTACATACATTCAGGCATGGCTACTGGGCTGTGGAGAGTCGGCCTCCTCTATAGGGAGGCCAGAGCGGGGATTCACGGGGAGCGAAATCAAGAATCTGGGGATCAGGCAGCACTGATGTGGGGAGGTTGAGGCGTCTCTGGAGGCTTCTTGCAAGTGCACATCTGCTATGTGCTGAGGCCACCCTTTATGCACACAGCTACGCCATAACCGCACCTCCACCACCCACTGCTGCCCCACACCCGCCACTCCCCCACCACAGTATCCCCACACACGGTCCTCCATAACCCGCCACACCCGCCCCTCCAGCACCCGCACCTCCCCCACCTACAGCACCCCAGACACCATCCTGCACCCAGCCCTCCCCACCCACAGCACACTCGCACACACCTCGCCCCCACCCTTGCCCACCACGCACCTGAGCCGTAGACAATTGCACTACCCCCGAACCCGCCATTTCCCCCAACCATGCCACCCCTGTACACACCGGTTATACACCCGTTACTAAAAAGTTCCTTCATATCTCCATTCTGTACATCATACTAACGGAAGAGGCTGCACCCCCTTCACAATCAGACGCCCTTTTGATCTGAAAAAATGTAACCTCTAACTAAAGTAGCAATGCAGAGAAGCGTGAGAGGGTTGACAGAGGGATCTACTGTCTTGTGGGTTTCGGTGTACACCAGATATTTGTAGATCTCCCGGCATTTTGGGTAGGTAGATCAGTATGTCCCTCCCTGCGATGCAACCACAAGATTTTTCGGTTACATCTTTATTATGCGAACATATTAAGGTTAGCCACCTGGTTGTGCAGCCTAGCTGCGAAGTCAGTCCCAGGGAGATGGAAGCAGCTGTGATGTCACATAGCGGCTCATCCCACAAACAGTCCGGACATGACTATTGTCCGGACCACCGCCCCTGTAACAATGTCATCGCTCATGCCCTCTCTTAGTTAAAGGGTCACATCCTGTTCTGCCCTCACTACTGAATTAGACCCACAGTCCCAAATGCATGTCCTGGTATTTCCAGGATTCTGAAAAACTTTAGGGGGAGTAGATAAACTTCCATTGAAAATGGAATTTGTTGCAATATATAATAAATTGTGTGTGTGTACTGGGGGGGGGGGGTGTCAGGGTCATCTTGAGGAGACACACACAGCACCACACTCCCTGCATTGCCCACCTGGCCAGACTGCCCCGACACTGGAAGTAGGCACAGTAGAGCAGTGGTAAACGGGTGCTACCATCATGCCATACAGCAGCCAGTGGGGAGCATAGAAAGGGATGGCGCCGCCCCCGAGGAGCATGGGCGATGCATGCATATATGTCGCACTACACCAGAAACATTGGCAAGCACACACCTGGGGGCAACCAACACAGCCATGTTACTATTGTGGCTACCCGGCCCGAGGTCACTTCTGTATGTTACTGTAACCACACCCGCTCTTCCTCAGAAGCAAGCAACTAGGTAAGCATTAGGTAAGAGGTGGGCAGACATAGTATCATGAGGAAGGAGGGTCACAGTTGCATATGCTCATTCCTGCTGCTCATACTAATGCACTCAGTCTATGCACAACGTCATTTTTATATACAATGAAGATGGTTTCGCGAAGATTTTGCCCACAGCTTTGCCCACACTTAAGATGGCGGATCCAGCGCCTGCATCATGTGCTCGGTACGTCTTCAAAACGGTCGCTCTACATCCTCCCTCGTGATTGGACGACCTTGTCATCCCGTTAGCCAGTCAGCGGCCGTGGTGTTTGCAGGTGCTGAGCGCGGTGAAGGCGGACGGTGTGTAGGTGAGATTGGGGTGTGTGGGGAGTGGGGGTGTCTGTGACCCGTGGTGCCCCAATATAGTCGCTGCTCTGCACAGCACCGTCATATACAGACACATTGGGCTTTGGGCGCGGATTGCCACGCTCCTTGTCAGCTAGCTATCGAGGCAATGGGTAGCTGGCCTGTTGCTGTGGTACAACAAGTCCCAGCATACCGTGGAGAGGTCACATGTGGTGTGTAATGTGCTGTATAGGCTTCTCCCGGGTGCCCGGGAGGGTGCAGGCAGAGGGGCTCCCAGGGAGGCCTGTGACAGACGTAGAGACACGTGTCTCGGGGTGTGGGAGCTGCCATGTACCGGGAGCAGGTGACCCGGAGCCTCCGACACCCACTGACCTGCGGTACAGTACAGGGCAGGCCTACTACAGGGAGCTGTCCTGGCAGCTACGTACATCACAGCTGTGTGTGTTCTCACCATCTCAATTATTTATTAACAGTTTCTTATATAGCGCACACATATTCCGCAGATAATATTTGAACACTCACTTCAGTCCCTGCCCCAGTGGAGCTTACTATTTATAATCCCTACCACATGTACACGCACACACATATATTCTAGGGTTAATTTGTTGTGAACCAAATAACCTACCAGTATATTTTTGGATTGTGGGAGGAAACTGGAGTACCCTGAGGAAACCCACGCAAGCACGGCTATGATATACAAACGCTGCACAGTTAGGGCCATGGTGGGAATCGAACCCATGACCTCAGTGCTGTGAGGCAGTAATGCTAACCATTACACAGTCTGTGCTGCCTCCCCTCTCTAATTTACGCACCCACCATCTCCTCTCATTTGCGGGTGCCCCTCTCCTCTCATTTGCATACCTCCCAGCATGTCCCTCTCCAGGTGGGACACCATGATCTGTTCCTGGACTTCCCTCTTAAGTAATGATTACTCTCCCGTGTGGTGAAACACATTTGTTGGCAATGAATCTGCTCAAAACAGGTGATGGTAATTGTATATTAAGAGGGAAGTTCAGGAACAGAGCATTGTGTCCCTCCTGGAGAGGGTCATGTTGGGAGGTATGTGATTTGCGTGCCCCACCGTCTCTTCTCATTTGCCACCCTCCACATACACTCAGTGTAAGAGCCCTCTTTATTGATGTGACCCCTAAAAGTAATTGTGTGCTTCCTGTAGGTCAGTGGTTCTCAACCTCTGTCCTCAAGGACCCCCAACAGTGTACATTTTCCATGTTTTAATAAACCCTGTAATGTCACTTGTCCTACAATATAAATACGTTAGGGAGCCAATATCATGTCCCGTAGGTATAAGTGATAGTTCAGGCTGTGTAATAGGGGGGTGAGGCAGGTGCTTGACGTGCATATGACAAGGGATACAGCTCCGAGCCTATGCTGTGAGGCATGTCATATGCTGTATCGGATATCGGAGCTGTATCCCTTGTCATATGCACGTCAAGCACCTGCCTCACCCCCCTATTACACAGCCTGAACTATCACTTATACCTACGGGACATGATATTGGCTCCCTAACGTATTTATATTGTAGGACAAGTGACATTACAGGGTTTATTAAAACATTGTACAGACGGTGACGCGCACCACTGAACTTGCTATATTAATTTATAGGGGGACGGTCGGACAGTGGGGAACACTGCGTGAGGACCTAGTGTCCTTTTTTAATCACACTGTCCGTGTCTTATATGTGTGTATTTTAGTCTATACTTCGCAATTCTTTTAGTTACTCCAATTAAAAGTTATTTTTTAGAATACTCCCCTTCCCTGAAGTGCACCACCCCAGTGACATTCTTTTCTTTTCTAATAAAAATGTTCCCTGATCCTGAATTCAATAAACTTGAGGGGGAAAGTCATTTGAAAATGTAGCGCCCCCTCTCAAGTGATGAGGCAAGACAACAGCAGCTTTCCTTACAGAAATACTGATACCCCCTTTACACCAGAGCCACGACCCGGATTATTGCCGCTCCAGTTCGGGCTGGGGCTTGGTGTAAAAGGGCTAAAAAAAAAAATAACTGTGTCCGACCTGGCAAATGTTCAGGGTCGGACACGGGGCTTCCCCGGAGTCAGGGGCCCTGTAAATGGGTAACCCGGGTCATCTGACCCAGGGACCCATTTCCTCCAATCAGGTAGCCCCAACCTACGGACCGCAGCGCCCTGAGGTCAGTCAGGAGGTTGTAAAGGGGCTGTGTACTACCTCCGCTGCTGTCTGCAGTACTATGCAAAAAGGTGTAAAAGGGAACAACTGCCGGGCTGCATCCGGGTCCAAAAACCCGGGTGTGACCCGGCAGTTTTGGTGTAAAAGTGCTATAATAGAGCTGGTGAATGTCAGTAGGGCACATACATATACCCACCCATCCTTGTACCTAGTAGCACTGAGATGAAAGACAAAGTGTAATTCTACCTAATATCACCTTTACACCAGAATCCTGGGTAGGACACAGGAATTTGCCAGGGCATGCCCTGCCTCAGACCCTGTTTACACTGCACTTCAATCTGGGTTATTCCCTGGTAATGCCCTTTTACACTGGAAAAATATCAGCCCTGCCTTTCCTTGCTGCTGTCATTAAAATTGCATTTTTGGGCTGTTTATGGTGAGGTCACAAGAAAGGGAACCGGAAACTCTTCAAGTTTTTTTTTTTTTGCTTTATTATGCTGAAAAGGTCAGGTTTGGGGTCTGCCAAACAGTCAGGCTGAGAGTGATGCTGTGGGACACACTGCATGACAGCCAGCGTGTGTTGCTGCAGATGAAGCTGTAAACACACTGTGGAGAGTGCTTGCAGCACGGGTTGTTGATGTAGTGTAGGGTACAGGCTACAAACAGCCTGATATCACTGCTGTTCTGCTCCATGTGCACTGTGCGGGTCTCCGGCAGATGACATCATCTGCCAGAGCCACAGAAGCGCCAATCAGCTTCTCGCAACGTTCTCCGGGTCAAATAACCAGAGTAAGTACCATTTACATAGCCCCTAACCCCGGATAAGCCCCATGTCCGACCATGAGCATTTCCTGTGATAGATTGTTGGGTAACAGGACCCACATTATTTTTTTTTCCCGTCCATATACACCAAGGCCTGGCCCGGACTGGAGCGGCAATAACCCGGGTCAAGCCTCTTGTGTAAAAGGGGTATAAATTACACATCAGTATTCATTCGATCACCTGCCTGGGGTTTCTCTCTGTTTTGGTGGTTAAAGCACAGTCTGGTCTATATTTCAGTGCTAAAATACACACAAGAATGTACTAGCTGCACCACAGCAGAGCATGGAATAGGAACTACATGGGTTTTGAAAGATGCAGGGTGCTAGAATGAACCCTAACAGACCACACACTAATATTGTATATTTCTATGTGTGTATAATGGGAGTGGCTGACTGTTTTCCTTTTCTTTTCGCAGTTTATTTCCAGGGCTGGAAGAACAGAGATGCTGCAATGACAGAGTCGGAAGAGACCGTCCTGTACATCGAGCACCGTTACGTGTGCTCAGAATGTGGCGAGGAATATCCCAACTTGGCAGATGCCGTTCTGCACCAACAAAGCCACACGGCAGCCTCAGAGGTGCCCCAGTACCAGGTTCTGGGACTTGGATCTCAGGAAAGCCAGTATCAATGCCTGGAATGTGGGCAACTGTTGATGACACCCAGTGACTTGCTCGCCCACCAGGAACTTCATCTCCGGCTACTGAACCCACCCAATCCCGAGAGCCCCAAAGTCAAGCGGCCATCTAGGAGCGAGATTCACTATGAATGCCCAGATTGCAAAGCCTTGTTCAACAGCCAGGATGTGTGGATGGCTCACCGGTACACTCACATGGAAGCCCAGAATGTGCCTCAGTCCAAGGTGGTGCTGCAAACAGAAGACCATGTTATGGAGGATACACTGCAGCTCATGTGCAACCCTTCTGCTCCAGGCGAGGTCCACCTAGTGGCCGGACCACAACACTTCCACGTACCCACCACCTCATCCACTGCCGTCTCACACACCCAGGTGCTGGTGGACTTGGAACATTCATACAAAAAAAATGAAGAGGTGACGGAGGATTGTGCGGTGGAAGTGTTGTTTTACAAGTGCTCCGAGTGCACTCAGCTCTTCCAAACCCCTGGCGAGTTCCTGGAGCACCAAGCCACGCATTTCCAAGGGCAGGAAAGTATTGGCGAAACCGGCCACCAGCCTGCTGAGGCCTCTCAAGACGTTCAAAGTGAACAGATTCAGGAAGAGGTTCCCAACCCAGAAAACTGCGAGCAAGTAAGTGGTAACGTCTCTGTTCCTTCTGAAGACGAGCAAGCCAAAGCGACAGCCAATGATGTACTTTCCTGCGCACCATGTGGAGTGACCTTTAAAACCACTGGGGAACTCGAGCTCCATCAGTTTTCTCATCAAACTGGTCCTTACAGTTGTCCTCTATGCAGCAAAGTCTTCCCTACCCACCCGGAGGTGGGCGAACACCTTCGATCACATCGGGGAGAGTCTCATTACCTTTGCATGGATTGTGGCCTGGGTTTTGCTAGTGAGGCGGTCCTACTGAATCATCGCCGGACCCACCTCCCCAACCCTCTGTTTTCCTGCGAATGTGGACAGACGTTCATTAATATGACTAAATTTCTTTATCACCGCCGTCAGCACAGTAACAAACCGCGCGAACCTGCTCCGGTGGAAGAGAAGAAAATCAGTTCCTACACTGTCCCTAGCCCCGCGGGAGGATTCATGTGTTTTCCCTGCGGCAAAGCCTTTGCTGTGCTTCCTCAGTTGTTACGTCACCATCGCTTCGTGCATGCACTTGAACGGAGGCACAAGTGCCCGACGTGCAGTAAGCCCTTCAAGAAGCGTTCGCACCTACGGAACCACATGCTGACCCACACCGGGGAGCGACCCTACTCCTGCACAGAGTGCAGCAAGTCCTTTAATTCTCAAGCCAATCTTCTGCGGCACAAGCTCACCCACACAGGAGAAAAGCCGCATAAGTGTCAGCTTTGCGGCAAAGCTTTCAGCCAGTCGTCTACTCTCCAGCAGCATCTTTTCGTGCATAGTCAGGCGCATCCATATAAGTGCACGGAGTGTGGCGTAAACTTTCACCGCCCCTATCGCCTCCTTATGCATCAGTATCACCACACCGGAGAGTACCCCTACAAGTGCCAAGACTGCGGCCTTTCATTCTTGCTCAAGAGACTGTTGGAAGTACATCAACTCGGGCACCGTGGAGAGGTGCCTTTCCGGTGTATAGAGTGCGGCACAAACTTCCCCAGTCCTCAGAGGTTAAAGGACCATCGGTGTAACCGAGCAGGCAGCGGGACAGGAGAGAAGCTCGAGTGCCCCGTGTGCGGTAAGAAAATGAATTCCGACGCTCGGCTCAATGCACACGTGGCTGCTCAGCACGCCGGCACCAAAAACGATGACGGATGTGCAGGCAAAAGTAAAGAACCGCCTGTTCCCAGGAACAAGCAAAAAGTAGGTACTAAAAACTTAGAATGTCTCGATTGCCATAAAACTTTCAGTACAGAAACATCCTTGCAGGTCCACCGCAGAATTCATACCGGAGAACGGCCCTACCCATGCCCCAATTGCGGCAAAGCCTTCCGCCAATCCACGCACCTCAAAGACCACATGCGCCTACACACAGGCGAGAAACCCTTTAAGTGCGACGTGTGCGGGAAAGCCTTTACCATAGCGGTCCGCCTCTCCGAGCACAAGCGCATCCACACTGGCGAGCGGCCACACACCTGCCCGGACTGCGGCCGCGCATACCGTTCCTTTTCCAACCTGTGGAAGCATCGAAAGTTGCATCGCGAGCAAGTGGTTCCACCACCAGCCAGCGAGCCCCATTCCGCCGACCTCTCCAGCACCGTCGCTATACTAGAGACTGTAGAAACCATTCCTATTATTGAGACTGTTGAAATCTTCCCCGAGGGCAGCGCAATCAGCGTGCAGGACATTCAGTTTGAGACTTTGCAGGTGGAGAATATTCATTTGGGTAATATCCAGATCAGCACCTTGTGAGACACATGTACTTGTCAGGGAATTAAAGGGCAGCATGTTATCTGCCAGAGCTGTAGGGCAAGGTTTTTTCATTCGCAGGCATGGGGTTCGCTCTGCTGGCACCGGCAGGGCTTTGCTGTCAAAATCTGCTTCAGTTATGTCCTTCCAGTTTGTTGTTTAAAATGCATATTTTAATTAAACCCTCTAGTTATTAACCTTTGCCAGTGTACTGTAACATTCCTTTGGTTGTGTTTCTGTGCTGCAGTATGTCGGAGTGATGTGTCAATGTTCTGTCCTCCCAGTGGGTATATTCCTGTAGGGTCTGAACCATTTTTTATAGGGAGTTTGTTGCCCCAGGTCTTCGGAGGACCTGCAGCTTGCGATACGCACTTTGCTGCCGTGACTCAGATCAGTTTGGTTCACAAATCTGATCGCTACAGCACAGCTGCGAACACGGAGGTCCTCAAGGAGTTTACCCATCAAAGGACTATATGCCAGGCTTCTGCAGTGCCTAGGGGGAACTCTGTATGAGTCACGATGCAGTCGGCGGTTACCTCCAACATTTCCGCTCCTCTAGATAACATCACCGCCCGCCCCCGTGATTTTAAATATCATTTGGTTTATCTCTGTCCTAAAACTAGCGTCGGTTGATGCTGCAGGTGGGTGTCATTAAACTGTGGCAGAGCCCTCGCTGTTTACAGCTGCTTGTGGGCGCTAGCTATGCATACATTCTGCGCCAGCGGAGACAACCTCTGGTGCCCAGACAGATTGTCTTGGGCTCCATTCCCACAGGTCACGCACACCCATTTCCATAGAAACAGGCTCCCACAGAACAGGGTGTTCATCAATAGTCGGAGCACACTACCCTAGGTGATGCAACCTGAGGCTGGGTCTACATTACAAAGGATGTTTCGGGTAGGCTGCGCCTACTCCGGGACCTTTACAGGCAATGGGGCTTATTGTATAAAATGGCGCAGACATCCACTACTACTAGATGGTACCCAGCACCGTTTCCAAAGTGACATTTGATTGGTATAAAGCAGTGTACACATGGGGTGATTTATCTAGGCAATTTTGACTACATCGTCAAAATCGCTTCGCATGTGTCCCTGAATAGTCACGTGTGTCCACAGCGGATGATAGCCAGGCCAATAGGAAGCTGCAGGCGAGAATATTCTTACTGGAGGCAGCAGTGTCTGTTCCGCTGCACACGCAGGCTGCTGCTGCTCGGGATGGCCTCCGGCTTATCTCCGGCAGCGACTGGGTGATTTTGGCTAAGTAAAATCGCTTCATTTAAAATCTCCCAGCAACAGCCCATGTGTACACCCCTTAAGTTACAGCTCATGTGGATATTTTGCTCGGGATGCGGTAATTTGGTCTACAGCATTATGGCCTACAGTCATTAGGTCGACACCATTAGGTCAACATGGGTCTAGGTCGACATGGTTCTAGTTTGGCTGGTCATTAGTTCAACATTGTCTAGGTCGACAGTCAAAAGGTCGACATGGAGTTTTTCACTGTTTTCTCAGCCAACGTGTGCCGACAGGGTATTTCATGCCCTACCATCCACTAGGGCGTGGTGGGAGAATAAAATAGTGTGCCAAGGATAGCGAGGCACCGTGCCCGACGCATAGCGAGCGATGCTGTGCATTTTAGACTGTCCATGTCCACTGTGTTGACATTCAGGTAAAAAACTGTGAAAAACCCCATGACCTAATGACCTGTCGAATTAATGACCTTTTCCCATCGTTGACTGTTTTCATACATAGTGGTATATTCAATGATTTTTGCTGTCACATCTCACACGGTCAGTATTCAACTGACCGTCTGTACTCGCCGTTTCCCCCTCTCTAGGTGTTTGTATGGAAGGGGAAAGGCGTGTGCGGCCGCTAAAACAGCAAGGCTTGCGGCTAAATGCAGCGGGCTCCCTGCATTAGCTGCAAGCCTCGCCGTTTGGGGGAATCAGAACAGCGAGGATTCTCCTGGAACGTAGAATAGGGTGAGCGGCCGGTGTGGGGGTTAAACGGCGAGGATCGCTTGTTTTCCACATTGAATACAGCCCATATTGTCTAATGCAGGGCTGGGCAATTGCGGCCCTCCAGATGTTGATGAACTACACATCCCAGCATGCCTTGCATCAGTTTCAGCATGGCCACATAGCAAAACTAATGCAAAGCATCCTGGGATGTGTAGTTCATCAACATCTGACTGTCGTGAATTTTCCGATGGTCGGATCCAACTGTTGGAAATGTTCCGATAGTTGGAAAGGTGAAAACAGCTGCAGATTGAACGACTTAGGGGCCCCCTTTTGACAATGCAGGTTCGAAAAAAAAAAAAAAGCTCAATCTGCATTGTCGAAAATGGACACTAAATTTGATGGATCTGTGGCTGTTTTTGGCCATCATTGAATAGGTGTGTGCTGTTATTTCCGGCTGTGCCCCCTGTAAGGTCAAGGACAGCTATACTTGACCTCATTGCATCGTTTGTGGTGTCTTCTAATGTGTGCCCAGCCTTATACTCTCCACAGTGTGGATACTGGTTAATGCCACCAACTTTCAATATGGGTTTCAAAAACCTCTTCCAACCCTTATGTCATTCTATTCTCTGCACAGCACCTGAAAAACTACTAGGTTAGGCTTCCAGCCATGGCTGAGCCAAGGGCTGTTACTGAGATTAGTTTGGTTCTGGGCACTGGGATTTCCCAGAATGCTCTGCAGACCTCTGACTGACTGTGTTGGAATGTTGCCACCATTTGCTGTGTGAGAGAAGCGAATTGCAATGTTTCTGGAAGGCAGACGTGTGGCTCTCGTCCTGCTTCCTCTGGATGTGCTCCAACCTCGGTCTGTGGCCTTTTTACCTCTGAAGCATTTTAATGCCTTAGTCCCAGAGGAAAATAATTCACTTGATGGCACCCAAACCACTTAATTAGCAGCACATTCGCTGTTCTAGCAACCGGAAAGCAGCTCAACGCATAACTACTGTGTGCTGGGCTGACTGGGCACTCTGCTGATATAATATTGGCTTCATCTGGTGCCTCCTAACACTAACCGCTTCAGCAGCATCCATTCATTAGCTTACATCTTTCACCTGTCGCTGCCACTGCGCTGTTCTGACTGCCATGTTCTGTGCGCATGTAACTGATAGGTTGCTTCTGTGGTCATTTATTTCTAGTCAACCAATCACATATTGCCTTCTGTAACTTTCTTGCGCTGACATGTACAGCGGGAGCTGGGTGGGATTTTTGACTTCACAACTAGTCACACAGAGAGACTATAAGCTAAGTACATCTCAGTGACTGGTTTGGCCAGCACTTGTTTCTAAACAGGTCAGGTGCAGTCATTACGGTCATGTTTCCCAGACCACTTAGCTGGTGCACAGGTGCAGTCATTACTAGCCGTCACATTACCAGACCACTTAGCGAGTGCACAGGTGCACTCATTCCTGTCACATTACCAGACCACTTAGCGAGTGCACAGGTGTACTCATTACTGTCACATTACCAGACCACTTAGCGAGTGCACAGGTGCACTCATTACTGTCACATTACCAGACCACTTAGCTGGTGCACAGGTGCAGTCATTACTAGCTGTCACATTACCAGACCACTTAGCTGGAGCACAGGTGCACTCATTCCTGTCACATTACCAGACCTCTTAGCTGGTGCACAGGTGCAGTCATTACTAGCTGTCACATTACCAGACCACTTAGCTAGTGTACAGGTGCAGTCATTACTGACTCATGTTTCCCAGACCACTTAGCTAGTAATGACTACACCTGTGCTCTAGCTGTCACATTACCAGACCACTTAGCGAGTGCACAGGTGCAGTCATTACTAGCTGTCACATTACCAGACCACTTAGCTGGTGCACAGGTGCAGTTATCACTCACATTACCAGACCACTTATCTGGTGCACAGGTGCAGTCATTACTAGCTGTCACATTACCAGACCACTTAGCTGGTGCACAGGTGCAGTCATTACTAGCTGTCACATTACCAGACCACTTAGCTGGTGCACAGGTGCAGTTATCACTCACATTACCAGACCACTTATCTGGTGCACAGGTGCAGTCATTACTAGCTGTCACATTACCAGACCACTTAGCTGGTGCACAGGTGCAGTCATTACTAGCTGTCACATTACCAGACCACTTAGCTAGTGCAGTCTGGCTGTGCCTTGTGCAGAACAGCCTGATCCACTTCTTTGGAGGCCCAGGTGAATGGTGTGTGTGTGAAAGGTAAAGCCCCCCGGTTCACAGCAGTGTGCGCCCCTGGAAATGTCAGTTGCTGATAAGATGCAGGTACAGGGAACCTTTCTAGGAGCCTTGCACCCAGCAGGGAATGTGTCTTAGCTGCCTTCTCCATCCTGTTCTCAGTAAAGTGAATAGGTCACATAACACAGATGTCATTTCCAAGGTGGCTCCCGCCCATCTCCTCCCCTTACCCTGCGCAGACTTGTGCTCTGACACACGCACTTCCATCTTGTTCTGCAAACCCATGTGACCTACTCTAGCCGATTCCTAGATGAGTATATGCAAATTCCCATTATAAAGTATATCCATTACTGCCTGCCTGATGCATGGTACTGCCAGTGCCTGTATTCACTCTGATGCTGAAAGGCTTTACCGTACAATAAGATCTGAGAGCAGCCCCTGCTGGTAATGGGGTTACTGTTCTCCCACTGCACACTGTTCTCTGAAATATCACATGGGTTTATATGGGTTATATACTGTATATTGTCAGTATAATGTACCTGGTAATAATAGCACTGGTTCTTCAAAGCACTTGTTCTAATGAGAAGAGGTCCGTTGCCCAGTCCACCGAGGACTACTTCCAAGGAACGGCGTCCATTGTGGCGCTTCTTAGGGAATACCCTTTTTTCCTCTTCTCTTTACCCTTTTATTGCATTCAAAATCTATTTTTATTTCTTTTTGTGCTTTAAAAATCGGTTATTTCCCCTATCTGAGGTCTTTGTTATCCAAGTGTCTCCAACAGGTCATGTTTTCATGATTTATTTTATCCCACTTGGACCATTCGGTTTTTCTGGGTTAATAGTTATCCCAGCTGGTTTTACAGACTGAAATACTGACCATGACCTGGAAGGGACGTGGTGCTGGAAGTGGGAAACCCCAGCTTTATGGAACCTAAAAGTGTTTTTTTTTTTTTTTTAGCCGCAGCTGAAACGCTGTGAGAATTATTTTCCAAGAAAACCAAATCCCAGACAGATTTAATGCCGTTCCTCTGCCTGCAGCGCTTCCCTGAGATGACAATAGACAAGCCGAAGCCTACCGGATTTATATGGACGGTTGCTGCTGCCGGACTATCCCTACTATTACGCTAAATATCATTTATTTGTCCCTTGGAGAAGATAGAATTGTTTATACACCAAAGGGTGTCAAATCGTACGTGACAATCTGCAAAGCTGTTGAGTCTGGAGTTTTGACTACTTGATTTTAAAGGGGCAATAATGTTACATACATAACACTCCTTACTCTCTATTTCATTTTATTGACTCTTTAAATTTTGCAGCTGCAGCCACCAAAGCCTTAGAGGAAAGTTGAATTGGGCCTGTGAGGTAAAAATCCTCGAGCACCTCGTGCCTAGTATTGGATTAACATGGGTATGTGCGCTCCTGATACCTACGATGTCCAAAAATTACACAATTACTCTCTAATGGACAAAACCATATGCACTGCAGGTGGGGCAGATGTAACATGTGCAGAGAGAGGTAGATTTGGGTAGTAAATTTGTGGTGTGTGCTGCGCAATTAAAGGCAGCTGACACAGGGTTTAGTCACAAACCCAAAAAGATAGTAATATAAAGGAAAAAGAGGTTTGTGTCAGCGCCTGCTGTTTAAATAATTATTTACACGGTTCTCTTAAAAAATGTATAAATTTAATTAGAAAAAATATATAAATATAACAAAAAACAATTCATACATATAATAAAAATAATAAACACTATATCTCGTATTGTGAATCAATTAGCAGCATAAAGAAAACTTTTCAGCAGCAAAAAAACTTTTTCCTTTTTTTTGGAGGTATAATTAGCGACAGTCCTGTATTAGGGTAAAAGAATGCTGATAATAGTATTTACCATCCCTTGGCGCAGATTGTTGTGTTGGCCAGTAATAATATCTTGTGACGCTTTGAGGTTCTGTTTTGCCTTATAATTTCAAAGGCTCAAGGGTCCTGAATCGACAGTCCTAATATCCTTCTCCTTGGAGCAATTAGGGACAATTGAAAACCCAGATTATTTTGCAGTGTCCAGGAAATAATTTTTTGAAGGTGGACGTCTCAGGGATGAAAAGATGAACCAGGTCACTTTGAAGATGACAGGATGGATCAGCAATAGATAGATCGCTCAACGCGTTTCTCCGGAACCTCCGGCTTCCTCAGGAGCAAGTGTGATTGTGGGACAGTTTGTCCTGGGTTTATATACCAGCAAAGCTAATTGATCTCACTGATTCACATGTGTTCACATTATAAACAATAAACTAATATAGCAAGAGAACCGTGTATAATATAGTAGATAAATGTAACTTGTCTTGACAGGGGACGGATATTATCATTATGTTCTAATAATTTAGAATAAACTGGATTAAAAAACCTTTTTATTTTCCAATATAGCTATAAGTAGCGCTCACGTGACCCGGAAGTGGGTCTAATTTTGGTGACTTAGACATTTAAATATTGCTTTAAATAAGCATTTCCCAGAAACCTACCTGACGTAGATCAAGAGCCAAAGGACTAGGTCGGCGGAGTGTGAAGGTCCCGCGTCTCTGCCCAGCACCGATTGCCGGTATCGGTAGCTAGAGCTAGAGGCGCGTCCCCTCCTACCTCCCCGGCGTCTCTGGTGTTGCCCGGCAACGACAGGTCACGTGATGAAACGTGACTCTGGCGTGCCGTGCATTTCAGCGCACACCCAGACGACCCGGCGACTAACCCGGATATTCGTCAGGCGCCGCGTGCCTGTGCAACGCGGCTTGTACCTGACGTCACCGCGCTCGACGTGCGGGTCTATCTGGGTGCTTACTGCGTCGTCATGACGACGCACCAGAGACTGGTTGCTATATTAGCATCCCTACTAAGTCATTGGATTGTGCCACGTCAGAATATGTGTTAATGGAAAGATAGATAGGACATATCAATATATATCAAGCATTAGGTATAAAATTATAGATAGGACGTATCGTTATATAGCATTCAGAAATAATGAATGCTATATAACGATACGTCCTATCTATAATTTTATACCTAATGCTTGATATATATTGATATGTCCTATCTATCTTTCCATTAACACATATTCTGACGTGGCACAATCCAATGACTTAGTAGGGATGCTAATATAGCAACCAGTCTCTGGTGCGTCGTCATGACGACGCAGTAAGCACCCAGATAGACCCGCACGTCGAGCGCGGTGACGTCAGGTACAAGCCGCGTTGCACAGGCACGCGGCGCCTGACGACTATCCGGGTTAGTCGCCGGGTCGTCTGGGTGTGCGCTGAAATGCACGGCACGCCAGAGTCACGTTTCATCACGTGACCTGTCGTTGCCGGGCAACACCAGAGACGCCGGGGAGGTAGGAGGGGACGCGCCTCTAGCTACCGATACCGGCAATCGGTGCTGGGCAGAGACGCGGGACCTTCACACTCCGCCGACCTAGTCCTTTGGCTCTTGATCTACGTCAGGTATGTTTCTGGGAAATGCTTATTTAAAGCAATATTTAAATGTCTAAGTCACCAAAATTAGACCCACTTCCGGGTCACGTGAGCGCTACTTATAGCTATATTGGAAAATAAAAAGGTTTTTTAATCCAGTTTATTCTAAATTATTAGAACATAATGATAATATCCGTCCCCTGTCAAGACAAGTTACATTTATCTACTATATTATACACGGTTCTCTTGCTATATTAGTTTATTGTTTATAATGTGAACACATGTGAATCAGTGAGATCAATTAGCTTTGCTGGTATATAAACCCAGGACAAACTGTCCCACAATCACACTTGCTCCTGAGGAAGCCGGAGGTTCCGGAGAAACGCGTTGAGCGATCTATCTATTGCTGATCCATCCTGTCATCTTCAAAGTGACCTGGTTCATCTTTTCATCCCTGAGACGTCCACCTTCAAAAAATTATTTCCTGGACACTGCAAAATAATCTGGGTTTTCAATTGTCCCTAATTGCTCCAAGGAGAAGGATATTAGGACTGTCGATTCAGGACCCTTGAGCCTTTGAAATTATAAGGCAAAACAGAACCTCAAAGCGTCACAAGATATTATTACTGGCCAACACAACAATCTGCGCCAAGGGATGGTAAATACTATTATCAGCATTCTTTTACCCTAATACAGGACTGTCGCTAATTATACCTCCAAAAAAAAGGAAAAAGTTTTTTTGCTGCTGAAAAGTTTTCTTTATGCTGCTAATTGATTCACAATACGAGATATAGTGTTTATTATTTTTATTATATGTATGAATTGTTTTTTGTTATATTTATATATTTTTTCTAATTAAATTTATACATTTTTTAAGAGAACGTGTAAATAATTATTTAAACAGCAGGCGCTGACACAAACCTCTTTTTCCTTTAGATTTGGGTAGTGTTTGTACTTCAAACTGATATCTATATTGTAGTGTAAAAAATAAAGCAGCCAGTATTTACCCTGCACAGAAACAATAAAACACCCAGATCTAACTCTCTCTGCACATGTTACATCCGCCCCACCTGCAGTGCATATGCTTTTATCCATTAGAGAGTGATTGTGCCTTTCCGAGTGAGTCTGAATACCCTCTCCCCCTGCATTGCGTACGCGATGTACTGAATCGGAGCACGGCATGATTCAGCTGTTTCCGGTTTCCCCACTACACAGCCTCCCAATGAGGTACAGGAGCTGAGTGTAAGGCTGCGCCATTTCACTCAGTCTAAGCTCCTCCCTCAGTGGTGCCGGCAGTAAGTGACTGGCTGGCAGCGGGCTTTGAGTTGTGTGGCGCCGGACATATCAGTTCTTGTGAATTATTCATAAACAATTATGTTATTTATTATATTATGCAAGATATTTGGAATATTAAGGTACATTTTTGTGATTTTTAGTTTGAAAAAAATACTATTTTTTTCTTTTTAATTGAATTGCACCCAATCACATTGCCGATTTGATAAATGATACTTTCATTTTATAACCACCATTATATCCCTTTTATTGATCGTGGCTCTCACAAGTTTGTTGTAAGAGGATCATGAGGGGAATCATACCACAATATGAGAGGAGTGTAAGCTCCTTAGCCGATGCTTACCGAAGATGTTGGAAACACAGGGGGTGATTTCAGGTTGGTTTGCAAAAGCAAACACCTTTAAAGAACAAAACCATGTGCACTGCAGGTGGGGCAGATGTAACATGTGCAGAGAAATTGACATGGGGGGGTATTTTGTTTCTGTGCAGGGTAAATACTGGCTACTTTATTTTTACACTGCAATTTAGATTTCAGTTTGAACACACTCTACCCAAATCTAATTCTCTCTGCACATGTTACATCTGCCTCACCTGCAGTGCAGCATGGTTTTGCCCATTAGAGTGAGATTTTTATTTTGCAAGCCAACCTGAATTAGGCCCACATTGCTATAATAATAGGTAGCTCGTGGTGGGGTAAGTGACCAGTAAGCGGCAGAATGTTCTCGGATCCCAGTAATGATGCCACCATTGGCGACTGGCGTGCATGCAGTGAAGAGGAACAATGGAAGGTGGAAATAGAGATGAAATGTCAGGATTATCCTCTGCGGGCAGCTAGGACTGTCCACAACCATTTATCTCACCCCCTTCCTCTGGCTCTTGCGGCATGGGCATGCCTACGTTTGTCTGCCAGCGTGAAGCTGCAATGTGTCCATACTTGGCATCGTGGTCCCGGCAGGATACGGAGCCAGAGCCCTTAGGAAGATGTTACATGACTGAAAGCACAATTTACTTCTGGAGCTCTAGAACGTGGCCATTTCTGGGTATAAACGCTTTACCGTGCGGTTGGTCACACAGTAGCCATAGAATGCTCTGCTACAGATACGCACGGGCGAGATTTCAGCGGGACCAGGAACATAGAATGTCACCTATACATGGGACCTGGCCATAAATGACAGACCACTTATCTTCTAGAACAGTGATGGCTAACCTTGACACTCTAGCTGTTGTTGAACTACACATCCCAGCATGCCCTGCTTCAGTTTTACTATTTGGCCATGCCAAAACTGATGCAGGGCATGCTGGGATGTGTAGTTCAACAACAGCTGGAGTGTCAAGGTTAGCCATCACGGTTCTAGAAAGTGCTAAATAAGAAGTCGAATCTGTTTGGCTGCTATAGGCCAGGCCTAGCAAGAACGGGGTCTACCCGTCGATTGTGGAGCTCCCGCTGTAGATCGCTATCAAATGTGGTCTTAAAATACCTGCTGAAGCTTCTGCTTAAGCCTACTTGTGTCAGCGTTCCCAGGGATGTATTACGCGGGTGATGTCACCGCGCACCGCAAGCAGCTTGTCTGAGCCAGTTGGCGTCTGTGTGAGGCTCAGCGCTAGGCGGTGGGAAATTCAAACCGTGGTGGGCAGACGCGGAAGATGTGTGGGGAAGAGGCAGCACTAAACCAGCATAATGTGAACTTGGTCTTGTACCATGTGGCATAATGTGAATTTTGGCTCGTATCGTGTGGCATAATGTGTAAGGGGCGTATTACACTGGGAGGGGAAATATTTGGGAAATGGGCAGATGCCGGTAGATCACTAGTAAGTAAGTGTACAAAAAGTAGATCCCGGGTGACAACACTCCGGCCGCCACCCCTGCTATCAGTGCCAGTTTAATGTATAAATGCGCCTGGAGCTAAAAATTATCAAGGGCCTATTATGCGCAATAATAGGGGTTGTGGCCAGCACCTAATAATGTGGGGGCGTGGCCAGTGTTCTGGTTGGGTGGTCTGCTCATCAGGCCCTGCCTGCTCTAGGTATTATCCCATCTTCAATGGAACTCCCATCTTTTTAAAGATATTTTAAAGGATATCCATGCTTAAGCACAGATGACTTAACCCTTTGTGTGCCAAGTGAATTTGTCAAAATAGATGTGAAAATGGGCAAGCAAACATTTCTATTCATTGTGACGACTTTATATAGGAAATATGACCTTTTTTTTTTTATACACAACATTTTTTATTTGAATTTATATAACAAACGTGAGCGGCGCTGCCATTTTTTTTAACAGATATTTTGCACCTCTCACAGAGCTGTTTTGCTGGGTCCACTTCTATCAATCATTGTGATTTCTCTGTGGGCCTGCTTCAGACCTGCCAATCATAGGACAACCGTGTATATGCACTGTGCGCACCGTCTGCAGGGCTGCCACTAGGAACTGTTGGGCCCGGGACTGATTTCTAGTCCCGTCCCCCCCCTTCCTTACCGCCCGTCACTCACTTGAGGGGAGCGGAGCGAAGTGCAGGCTCCCCCCTTCCGCTGTGCAGCCCCAGCTGAATTATCCCACTGCTCCTGCAGCACGATCTTCTACTCCACTTCCAGAGTCCGTGCGATGGTGACCATATAGCCTGGCAGCCAATCCGAGCGGCTGCCGGTACGCGAGCTCTGATTAGCTCACCAGAGTGTGCCTCATTTTCAATGGCCGCCAGCGTCTGGAGGTGAAGGAGAAGCCTGCCTCCGCTGGGCTGCCATTGCTGAAGCCCTCTGCTCCTGGAGCGCTCAGCAAAGGCAGTCGTGAAGTGCGGTGTTCAGAATGAGTGGCCTTCACTCTCTGTCAGAGTGGCCGGGCCTGGGACAGCTTTGCCTGCAGCACCCCCTTGATGGCGGTCCTGACCGTCTGTACGAACAGAACTAGCATTCGCTGTCCGTACACAGGGTGATTGTTAACACCGCAATAAATGTACTTGTAGCTCGCTGGAGAAAGGTGGATCCGGCTCTGCTAAGTGCGGGACAAGACTTCATACTTATATGAATATCTATTCACAGCAGATCATACCTATCAATCACTGGCGCCTAGACACAAACACACAATGAAGCATTACATAAGGTAGGGGGAGACAGACAAGACAAGCAGACACAGACAGCGAGACAATGACAGGCAGGGAACGTGCCACCTTCCTCCCTCACACCTCCCCTGGGCCTGGAACAAATTTGTGCGTGAATTAGTTTAATCTGTGAATTAAACCGAGCTCAGCCAGCGGAGACTACCGTGCTCCCGTGGAACTACAGCTCCCAGCCTTTCCTGCAATGTCAGCATGCAGAGTCCCCTAAAAGGTTAGATCCACCAGGAACCCAGGGATGTCAGGGGCCCCTGCTCATCAGAGGGATCATTTTTTAGCGCTGTTCCTCGTCATGATAAAAAAGCTAAACGCTAATGGCGATTTATCGACTGAATATTAGGGGGACGGCTTAGCAATATGACCTAGAGTGGAAATGGTTTACTTACAACTTTGTCAGTGTTGTCTATAGGAATATGACTGTAAAAAGCCTCAGACAGTCTATAACTGGGGTAGCCAACTCCAGTCCTCAAGAACTACCAACAGTCAATGTTTTCCAGATCTCCTCACAGAATCACAAGTGAAGTAATTAGCCCCACCTGTGGATATTTGAAAATGTTTCAGCTAGTAATTAGTGCACCTGTGCAGCAGCTAGGTTGTCTGGAAAATGTGAACTGTTGGTAGCTCTCGAGGACTGGAGTTGGCTACCCCTGATCTATAAGATCTGTCTGGTTGGAACGAGAATCTGAGAATGTCTGGGACCAAATTGCTACTGGACCTCCTAGCATCTGTCAGGGAGCGCAGCATGTTACTAAGGAGTGCTGGACTTTCCTCTTAATGTAGGATTGCCATCACCTGTGTGGATTCACTTGTCTTATTAGTTATCCTGCACAGGTGATGGCAATTATACATTAAGAGGGAAGTTCAGGAGCAGAGCATTGTTGCAAAATTGCTTAGCACAAATCTCTGCGTGTGTATGCCGCTTATGAGCACATACACACGCAGTGATTTGTGCTAAGCAAATTTGCTTAAGGAAAAAAAGGCCGGGTAGTGGATCAGAATGAGAGATTGCGATCAGGATCTTTCATTCTGTACACACAGAGTGATTTGCAGTCACTTGCTAAGCAATCTGACTAGATTTTGACTGCATGCACTGATTTAGTTAGAAAGAGATATTTAATCTCTTGGAGCATACACACGGAGAGATTTGTGCTTACTTTCTAAGCAATCTAGTCAGATTGCTTAGAAAATAGCACAAATTTGCTCCGTGTGTATGCCCCTTAATGGTTGTTAATTCCTTCATTCAACATATTCTTTTTCAACATTCTTGGTTTTAATTATCCAGCTGACATTTAAATTAGCTCAGTGCTGTGCACGTCTCTATACGCATGAGAGATGTCACAATAGGCATGAAGCATAGCTAACTACTCTCCTGCATTCTGCAGGAGACTCCCTGAAATATCAGCAATCTCCCTCTCTCCCTCATTAGTCTAGCAATCTCCCTCATGTCACCTAGCCCACATTACACTGTTACATCATAGTTACCTCCCCCTCCTGCATTCTGCAGGAGACTCCCTGAAATAGCAGCAATCTCCCTCTCTCCCTCATTAGTCTAGCAATCTCCCTCATGTCACCTAGCCCACATTACACTGTTACATCATAGTTACCTCCCCCTCCTGCATTCTGCAGGAGACTCCCTGAAATAGCAGCAATCTCCCTCTCTCCCTCATTAGTCTAGCATTCTCCCTTATGTCACCTAACCCACATTACACTGTTACATCATAGTTACCTCCCCTCCTGCATTCTGCAGGAGACTCCCTGACATAGCAGCAATCTCCCTCTCTTCCTCATTAGTCTAGCAATTTCCCTCATGTCACCTAGCCCACATTACACTGTTACATCATAGTTACCTCCCCTCCTGCATTCTGCAGGAGACTCCCTGACATAGCAGCAATCTCCCTCTCTCTCTCATTAGTCTAGCAATCTCCCTCATGTCACCTAGCCCACATTACACTGTTACATCATAGTTACATCCCCTCCTGCATTCTGCAGGAGACTCCCTGACATAGCAGCAATCTCCCTCTCTCTCTCATTAGTCTAGCAATCTCCCTCATGTCACCTAGCCCACATTACACTGTTACATCATAGTTACATCCCCTCCTTCATTCTGCAGGAGACTCCCTGACATAGCAGCAATCTCCCTCTCTCCCTCATTAGTCTAGCAATCTCCCTCATGTCACCTAGCCCACATTACACTGTTACATCATAGTTACCTCCCCCTCCTGCATTCTGCAGGAGACTCCCTGAAATAGCAGCAATCTCCCTCTCTCCCTCATTAGTCTAGCAATCTCCCTTATGTCACCTAACCCACATTACACTGTTACATCATAGTTACCTCCCCTCCTGCATTCTGCAGGAGACTCCCTGACATAGCAGCAATCTCCCTCTCTCCCTCATTAGTCTAGCAATCTCCCTCATGTCACCTAGCCCACATTACACTGTTACATCATAGTTACCTCCGCTCCTGCATTCTGCAGGAGACTCCCTAAAATAGCAGCAATCTCCCTCTCTCCCTCATTAGTCTAGCAATCTCCCTCATGTCGCCTAGCCCATATCACACCGTGAAGTGACCTCATGTCGGCATCCCATTCACAATTGCAGCAAGATGCTAGTTGCTGTTCACATGAGCAGTGTAAAAGCGGTGCGTCTGTCATACATACCAAAAAGTACCACGCCGTTGCTGATTTTATTCTTACCTGGATGAGCACCAACAAATACTGTTCCGATGACTGATTCATTATGACAATACTTAACCAGCTCAGACATTGTGCCCCAAGCAACAGAGCGCAAGTAGACGGGGCTCTTTTATGTCTTCCACATCTTCCTTCCTGTGATGTGCACATGAGACATATTACTATTTAGTATGGCATACACAATGCCAAGCCACAAAAGCAGAGCCTGGCCTGTCTCCCCTTAAAATTTGCTCCAATAAATCTATGCATGGTAATACTTTGTGTGGCCACATGGTGGCGTATGTGAGCTAATTATGGTGCTTTATGTTTGAAGCTGAGTATGGTCACTTTACTGTCAGGGAGATTGGTGTGTGTGTATAGTGTTTCTTGCAGCTAGGAATGTGTTAACCCCTTTAACCACCTTAGATTAGACGGCAGATGTTATTGTTTGTTAAGACTTGCAAATATCCTCTCTCCTTATGTTTCGATGTTCAAACATGATCTGTTGGTGCCATATTATAATCCTAGAGATATATACGTTATGTAGAAGCCTGGAGCGCGGCATGTTTCTAGCATTGTATCGTGCTGTTACAGTAACTTGGGCTGAACGGATGAATTGCTGTAGTATGGGATTTTAATGTCCATTCATTCTAGTATACCTGTCACCTACACGTAGTGGAAGCTGTGATTTGCTGGACTGATTGGATGATAATGAGAATGCAGATCTCTATTCACTAGGAACCAGCAGCATCACAGAGACTAATTGGCTGAACCAAATGTTGCTGAGCTCAATGGAACTAACATCACTATTAGACTTCAATGTAGTGTAACTGTTCTCATCACCAGAGCCGAGGACACACCGCACTAACTCACTGGTGCTCAGCTCCCTCTATTTCCCAGTATGCAGTTCTCATTTCCCAATACAGTGTGCAGCTTCCATACCCCAATATACAGCCCCCAGCCTCCAGTACACAGCTCTCACACCCATAGGCGAATCTAGAATTATGGCAATGGGTGGTCCCAGATGTAGACATAACAGAAGGGGGACCTTTGCGCGGCGCAGCCGCGCGGCAAAAAGGGGGCGTGGCCTCATGGGAAGGAGGCGTGGCATCACAAAAAGGGGTGTGGTATTACACTTTAGACCATACACAGTAATGCCCATTACACATTTTAGCAAACTCCGTAATACCCATTACACATAAAGCCACACGCCGTAATGCCAATTACACATTGTGCCAAACATCATGATGCCCATTACATACTATATAACAAATCGTAATGCCCATTACATATTTGCCACATAAGTGTTGCTTACCTACGTGCTCATTGCTAGGGGGTTCTTGCTTGATGGCACCATAGTACCCATTACACATGGTGCCGCGCACCATAGTACTCATTACACATGATGCCGCACACCATAGTACCCATTACACATGATGCCGCACACCATAGTACCCATTACACATGATGCCGCGCACATAATGCCCCTTACATATGATGATGCACACATAATGCCCCTTACACATGATGCTGCACACATAATGCCCCTTACACATGATGCTGCACACCGTAATGCCCCTTACACATTAAGCCACACATTATGCGTAATGCCCCACATACCACTGCGTAATGCCCCACATACCACTGCGTAATGCCACTTGTAGCGTCCCTTAAGCAATGCCCCCAAAAGTGCCACTTACTGTAAATTTTTATATGAGCCTTCGCTGCTGCTGCAGGGAGAGATGGAGAGCAGTGCAGCTGCTTCTATGAGGAGAGGAGCAGAGCAGAATGCAGTGCAGAGCACGCTCCCACTCCCCTCCTGGTGTCTCCTCTAGCCGAGTGGACATTTGAAATATTGTGCGCGCTGTTGTTGTGTGTGACGTCGGGGGAGCATGCCGGGCGCTGGCACCACATGATTAAGGGGGGGCGGGCTTAGGTGAAAGCGGGGAGAAGAATTGGAGCAGAAGCTGAAGGGGTGATAGTCATTGACAGCTGGGCAGAGAGCAGGGGGCTGCCCGGCTGTATTCAGAGCACTGCAGGTCACGGCTATTTAAAATAATACCCCTTTCACAACAGAAAATGCAGGGATTTACCCGGGAATATGGTCCCAGGATCATGCAGGGAAATTCCCAGGCTGACCCCTTGTACACCAGCCTAGTCCCTGCATTTTCTGGTGTGAGGGGGAGAGAAAACCACTCCCCGCTCCCTACCCCCCTTTAACCAACCAGCTATATCTTTGGAACCAACTGACCCATTTACATGAGACCAGTATCATATTGAAGAACTTTTGAGTTGGCTTTAAATGATTTTGGTCCCGTGAAACTGGGCTGTTTGGTTCCAGAGAAATCTGCCCTCAAAGAACATAAACAGTCATGAAATTACATTTAAGAAATGAAAAAAAAAAAAAGGTTTAACCTCAATATCCCTGGAACCAATTAACCCATATGGATCCAGCCTGGTATCAAATTGAAGGCCCAGCGATTTGGGTTAGACTGAGATCAACCTCGAGCTTCAGTGATGCCGAAGGGGGAACTGGCAGCCGTTGAACTGGGTGGGGGTCGGAATTAGCGGGTCCCATGTTATCCTATAGGGAAAACGTTCCAGCTTTGCCTGGCAGTATCTCTGGTTCCCAGGGGGCTAGAGACACAGGGCTGGACTCGTTGGAAAGCCCCAGCCCTCAGCTACAAAATGGGCTAATGGGTGGTCCTGTGCACCCCCGGACCACCCCCTAGATTCGCCTATGCTCACACCCCAATATCCAGTCTCCAATACACAGCTCCCACACCCCAATATACAGCTTCCAACACACAGCTCCCATACTCCAATATACAGCCTCTAGCACACATCTCCCACACTCCAATATACAGCTTCTAGCACACAGCTCCCACACCCCAACATCCAGCCTCCAGTACACAGCTCTCACACCCCAATATCCAGCCTCCAGTCTCCAATACACAGCTCCCACACCCCAATATACAGCCTCCAACACACAGCTCCCATACTCCAATATACAGCCTCTAGCACACAGCTCCCACACTCCAATATACAGCCTCTAGCACACAGCTCCCACACCCCAATATACAGCCTCCAGTACACCGCTCCCACACTCCAATATACAGCCTCTAGCACACAGCTCCCACACTCCAATATACAGCCTCTAGCACACATCTCCCACACTCCAATATACAGCCTCTAGCACACAGCTCCCACACTCCAATATACAGCCTCTAGCACACAGCTCCCACACCCCAATATACAGCCTCTAGCACACAGCTCCCACACCCCAATATACAGCCTCTAGCACACAGCTCCCACACCCCAATATGCAGCCTCCGGCACACCGCTCCCACACCCCAATAGACAGCCTCTAGCACACAGCTCCCACACCCCGATACACAGCCTCCAGCACACAGCTCTCACACCCCTATACACAGCCTCCAGTACACAGCTCCAACACTACAATATACAGCCTCTAGCACACAGCTCCCACACCCGAATATACGTCCTCCAACACACAGCTCCCACACCCCAATATACAACCTCTAGCACACAGCTCCCACACCCCAATATACAACCTCTAGCACACAGCTCCCACACCCCAATATACAGCCTCTAGCACACAGCTCCCACACCCCAATATACAGCCTCCGGCACACAGCTCCCACACTCCGATATACAGCCTCCAATACACAGCTCCCACACCCCAATATACAGCCTCCAGTACACAGCTCCCACACCCCAATATACAACCTCTAGCACACAGCTCCCACACCCCAACATACATCCTCCAGTACATAGCTCCCACACCCCAATATACAGCCTCCAGCACACAACTCCCACACCCCAATATACAGCCTCCAGCAGACAGCTCCCACACCCCGATATACAGGTACAGCCTCCGTACACCCCACAATATACAGCCCCCAGTCTTCAGCACATAGCTCCCACACCCCTATATACAGCCCCCACCCAGCCTCTGGTGCATAGCTCTCATGGGGGATCACAGCGAGTAACATTTTTGTGGCTAGCCCACCTGTTTTGGGGATGTAGCTGCAAGTATACTATGCTATTCCTAAGCTTTGTAGGAGATAAACTGGAGAGCGATAAAGTACCAGCCAACCAGCTCTAAACTACAGGATGTGTTTGAAAAAATCTTAGAAGCTGATTGGCTGATGGTTTATGTTTATCTCTCTCCATGTTAACACTCTCCAGGGCTTAGTACATAGAGCCCTCCATTTGTAAAGATTTGGTTTTACACTATTATTCCCAGGGTGATGTCCACAGGGAGTGTTATAATAAAGTGCACAATGCCATATAAATACATATTGTAAAGGGGGCTTGTAACGATGCCGGCAGATACTGGTGCAGTCATAGGCTGCGCCGGTCTCCCCATCGTAGCATCCTGCTGTCCGCTCTCCTGTAACGTTATGAATGACTGCAGTGTTGGTCACACTCGGGTGAGCTCTGCAGTCTAGTGCTCACGTCTTCCCCTCAGTAATCTGTACCCTGGGTGTGCACACTGGAACGGCGATCAATGGACGGCAGAATCATATGCAATTATTAAAAGTGTTTTTTTTTCCACTGCATATCTGCTACAGTGATTTATTTTCTTCCCCCAGCAGCCATTCATGGTTTTCCTAATCAATGAAACTTTATCCCAATTACATTGAGGGAGAAAGCTATAGAATTCCATACAACAATCCCAGCTGAAAACAACATGGACGCCTGAAGATATTGGTCTGTCAAAGCAGCTCACCTGCATCTTGACAGGCGGAATTCAATGTTCCGCCTGCCGAGGGGCAAAAAGCAGGCGTGGGGGTGAAACAGGCACAGGGCTGGTTCCTGGCAGCTGGTGATTACAGGCACAGGGCCAGTTCCCGGCTCCGGGCAGCCGGTGATCACAGGCACAGGGCTAGTTCCTGGTTCTGGGCAGCTGGTGATCACAGGCACATGGTTAGTTCCCGGCTCTGGGCAGCTGGTGATCACAGGCACAGGGCTAGTTCCCGGCTCCGGGCAGCTGGTTATCACAGGCACAGGGCTAGTTCCTGGTTCTGGGCAGCTGGTGATCACAGGTGCCGGGCCAGTTCCCGGCTCCGGGCAGCCGGTGATCACAGGCACAGTGCTAGATCCTGGCTCTGGGCAGCTGGTGATCACAGGTGCAGGGCTAGTTGCCGGCTCTGGGCAGCTGGTGATCACAGGCACAGGGCTAGTTCCTGGCTCCGGGCAGCTGGGGATCACAGGCACAGGGCTAGTTCCTGGTTCCGGGCAGCTGGTGATCACAGGCACAGGGCTAGTTCACGGCTCCGGGCAGCTGGTTATCACAGGCACATGGCTAGTTCCCGGCTCCGGGCAGCTGGGGATCACAGGCACAGGGCTAGTTCCCGGCTCAGGGCAGCTGGTGATCACAGGCACAGGGCTAGTTCCCGGCTCTGAGCAGCTGGTGATCACAGGCACAGGGCTAGTTCCCGGTTCTGGGCAGCTGGGGATCACAGGCACAGGGCTAGTTTCTGTCTCTGGGCATCACAGGCACAGGGCTAGTTCCTAGGTCCGGGCAGTTGGGGATCACAGGGACAGGGATAGTTCCCGGCTCTGGGCAGCTGGTGATCACAGGCACAGGGCTAGATCCTGGCTCTGGGCAGCTGGTGATCACAGGTGCAGGGCTAGTTGCCGGCTCTGGGCAGCTGGTGATCACAGGCGCAGGGCTAGTTCCCGGCTCCGGGCAGCTGGGGATCGCAGGCACAGGGCTAGTTCCTGGTTCCGGGCAGCTGGTGATCACAGGCACAGGGCTAGTTCACGGCTCTGGGTAGCTGGGGATCACAGGCACAGGGCTAGTTCCCGGCTCCAGGCAGCTGGTGATCACAGGCACAGGTCTAGTTCCCGATTCCGGACAGCTGGTTATCACAGGCACATGGCTAGTTCCCTGCTCCGGGTAGCTGGGGATCACAGGCACAGGGCTAGTTCCCGGCTCCGGGCAGCTGGTGATCACAGGCACAGGGCTAGTTCCCGGGTCTGGCCAGCTGGTGATCACAGGCACAGTGCTAGTTCCCGGTTCTGGGCAGCTGGGGATCACAGGCACAGGGCTAGTTTCTGGCTCTGGGGATCACAGGCACAGGGCTAGTTCCTGGTTCTGGGCAACTGGGGATCACAGGCACGGGGCTAGTTCCCGGCTCTGGGCAGCTGGTGATCACAGGCACAGGGCTAGTTCCCGGCTATGGGCAGCTGGGGATCACAGGCACAGGGCAAGTTCCTGGGTCTGGCCAGCTGGTGATCGCAGGCACAGGGCTAGTTCCTGGTTCCGGGCAGCTGGAGATCACAGGCACAGGGCTAGTCCCTGGTTCTGGGCAGCTGGTGATCACAGGTACAGGGCTAGTTCCCAGCTTCGGGCAGCTGGGGATCACAGGCACAGGGCCAATTCCCGGTTCCAGGCAGCTGGCGATCACAGGCGCAGGGCTAGTTCCTGGCTCCGGGCAGCTGGGGATCACAGGCACAAGGCTAGTTCCTGGCAGCTGGTGATCACAGGTACAGGGCTAGTTCCTGGCTGTAGGCAGCTAGTGATCACAGGCGCAGGGCTAGTTCCCGGCTCCGGGCAGCTGGGGATCACAGGCACAGTGCTAGTTCCTGGCTCCGGGAAGCTGGGGATCACAGGCACAGGGCTAGTTCCCAGTTATGGGCAGCTGGTGATCACAGGCACAGGTCTAGTTCCCGGTTCCGGGCAGCTGGTTATCACAGGCACATGGTTAGTTCACGGCTCTGGGTGCTGGTTATCACAGGCACAGGGCTAGTTCCTGGTTCTGGGCAGCTGGTTATTACAGGCACAGGGCTAGTTCCTGGTTCTGGGCAGCTGGTGATCACAGGTGCAGGGCCAGTTCCCGGCTCCGAGCAGCCGGTGATCACAGGCCCAGGGCTAGATCCTGGCTCTGGGCAGCTGGTGATCACAGGTGCAGGGCTAGTTGCCGTCTCTGGGTAGCTGGTGATCACAGGCGCAGGGCTAATTCCTGGTTCCGGGCAGCTGGTGATCACAGGCACAGGGCTAGTTCACGGCTCCGGGCAGCTGGTTATCACAGGCACAGGGCTAGTTCCCGGCAGCTGGTTATCACAGGCACATGGCTAGTTCCCGGCTCCGGGTAGCTGGGGATCACAGGCACAGGGCTAGTTCCCGGTTCTGGGCAGCTGGAGATCACAGGCACAGGGCTAGTTTCTGGCTCTGGGCATCACAGGCACAGGGCTAGTTCCTAGGTCCGGGCAGTTGGGGATCACAGGCACAGGGCTAGTTCCTGGCTCTGGGCAGCTGGGGATCACAGGCACAGGGATAGTTCCCGGCTCTGGGCAGCTGGTGATCACAGGCACAGGGCTAGTTCCCGGCTCTGGGCAGCTGGGGATCACAGGCACAGGGCTAGTTCCCGGGTCTGGCCAGCTGGTGATCACAGGCACAGGGCCAGTTCCTGGTTCCGGGCAGCTGGAGATCACAGGCACAGGGCTAGTTCCTGGTTCTGGGCAGCTGGTGATCACAGGTACAGGGCTAGTTCCTGGCTTCGGGCAGCTGGGGATCACAGGCACAGGGCCAATTCCCGGTTCCAGGCAGCTGGCGATCACAGTCACAGGGCCAATTCATGGCTCCGGGCAGCTGGTGATCACAGGCACAGGGCTAGTTCCTGGCTCTAGGCAGCTAGTGATCACAGGCGCAGGGCTAGTTCCCAGCTCCGGGCAGCTGGGGATCACAGGCACTGGGCTGGTTCCTGGCTCTGGGCAGCTGGTGATTACAGGCGTAGGGCTAGTTCCCAGCTCCGGGCAGCTGGGGATCACAGGCACAGGGCTGGTTCCTGGCTCTGGGCAGCTGGTGATTACAGGCGTAGGGCTAGTTCCCAGCTCCGGGCAGCTGGGGATCACAGGCACAGGGCTGGTTCCTGGCTCTGGGCTGTTGGGGATCACAGGCAAAGGGCTAGTTCCCGGCTCCGGGCAGCTGGGGATCACAGGCACAGGGCTGGTTCCTGGCTCTGGGCAGCTGATGATTACAGGCGTAGGGCTAGTTCCCAGCTCCGGGCAGCTGGGGATCACAGGCACAGGGCTGGTTCTTGGCTCTGAGCAGTTGGGGATCACAGGCACAGGGCTAGTTCCCGGCTCCGGGCAGCTGGGGATCACAGGCACAGGGCTGGTTCCTGGCTCTGGGCTGTTGGGGATCACAGGCACAGGGCTAGTTCCTGGCTCCGGGCAGCTGGGGATCACAGGCACAGGGCTAGTTCCCGGCTCCAGGCAGCTGGTGATCACAGGCGCAGGGCTTGTACCTGGCGCCGGGCAGCTGGTGATCACAGGCACAGGGCTAGTTCCTGGCTCCGGGCAGCTGGGGATCACACTCACAGGGCGCACAGGGCTAGTTCCTGGCTCCGGGCAGCTGGGGATCACAGGCACAGGGCTAGTTCCCGGCTCCAGGCAGCTGGTGATCACAGGCACAGGGCTTGTACCTGGCGCCGGGCAGCTGGTGATCACAGGCACAGGGCTAGTTCCTGGCTCCGGGCAGCTGGGGATCACACTCACAGGGCTAGTTCCCGGCTCCGGGCAGCTGGGGATCATAGGCACAGGGCTAGTTTCCGGCACCGGGCAGCTGGGGATCACAGGCACAGGGCTAGTTCCTGGCTGTAGATGTGTAGGGAGAATAACAGTATTTCATATAGGCGCACAATTAGATCCAAGTGCAGCTCTAAAAAGTGCAGATATGAGTAAACATCCAGAAGAACAATCTAGTAATAAACATAAATACACAATTATGTAGCACTCAAGAGGTAACCAAGCGATAGTACAGATGTAGCGGGATTCATCTTTGCAGGGGATGGCGATGGCATCGCCATCCCCTGCCCCGCCGCCATCTGTATGCACCGCGCGCGTCCCCTTCGCTGCCCTCGGTCGACCGATGCCCACACCGGGCGACCGCAGCCCCCCACAGTGGCCAGAGGTCCCCCCCAGCCCCCTCGAGCGGGAGGCGGACAGTATTGCGTCCGCCTCGCCGCCCCGCCGCCCGGATACTGAGACGCGCGTGCGTGGGGGACGCACACGCGTCTCAGTCAGATAGAGGCGCCGTGTTGCTGGCAGATCGCCAGCAGCATGCTGCTGGCGGATCGCCAGCAACAATGAGGCCCGATACATCTGTAGATATGAAAGAGCATAGCAATCCCCATGTTTTGCACATAGAAAAGTATATCACCACATATTGGGTCCATGTAAGCTCTCATTATGCCTCACAGAGACCCCAGCTTACATTGGGGGTTATTTTGGTTCACTCTTTCTGACAAAATCCTTCTTAGATGGACAAAACAATGTGCACTGCAGGTGGGGCAGATGCAACATGCGCAGAGAGAGTTAGATTTGGGTGGGGTTTTACTTCAATCTATTTTGCAGTGTAAAAATAAAGAAATCCGTATTTTCCCTGCACAGAAACAAAATAACTCACCTAAATCTAACTCTCTTATTACATTTTACATCTGCCCCACCTGCAGTGCACATGGTTTTGTTCATATAAGAAGGAATTTGTCAGAAAGAGTGAACCAAAATAACCCCCATTATGCTACACAGGATCCCCAGAAGGCATCATTTTACACAGAGCCCCCAGCATACATTATGCTACACATTATACATAATGTGAGCTCTGGGCTCTGTGTAGCATAAAGTGAGCTGGGGGATCTGTGTAGCATAACGTGAGCTGGGGGCTCTGTGTAGCATAAGATGAGCGTGAGACTCTGTAGCACATTGTGAGCTGGGGGCTCTGTGTAGCACATTGTGAGCTGGGGGCTCTGTGTAGCCTAAAATGAGCTGGGTATCTGTGTTGCATAATGTGAGCTGGGGTATCTGTGTTGCATAATGTGAGCTGGGGTATCTGTGTTGCATAATGTGAGCTGGGGGCTCTGTGTAGCATAATGCGAGCTGAGACTTTGTGTAGCATAATGTGAGCTGGGGGCTCTGTGTAGCATAATGTGAGCTGGGGTATCTTTGTTGCATAATGTGAGCTGGGGACTCTGTAGCATAAAGTGAGCTGGGGTATCTGTGTAGCATAATGTGAGCTGGGGTATCTTTGTTACATAATGTGAGCTCTGGGCTCTGTGTAGCATAATGTGAGCTGGGGGCTCTGTGTGGCATAATGTGAGCTGGGGGCTCTGTGTAGCATAATGTGATCTCTGGGCTCTGTGAAGCATAAAGTGAGCTGTGGGCCCTATGTGGCATAATGTGTGCTGGGGCCTCTGTGTAGCATAATGTGATCTCTGGGCTCTGTGTAGCATAAAGTGAGCTGTGGGCCCTGTGTGGCATAATGTGTGCTGGGGGCTATGTGTAGCATAATGTGAGCTGGGGGATCTGTGTAGCATAATGTGTGCTGGGGGCTCTGTGTGGCATAATGTGATCTGGGGACTCTGTGCAGCATAATGTGTGCTGGGGGCTCTGTGTAGCATAAAGTGAGCTGTGGGCCCTGTGTGGCATAATGTGTGCTGGGGGCTCTGTGTGGCATAATGTGATCTGGGGGCTCTGTGTGGCATAATGTGATCTGGGGACTCTGTGTAGCATAATGTGATCTGGGGGCTCTGTGTAGCATAGTGTGATGTGGGGTATCTGTGTAGCATAATGTGAATAGGGAACACAACAGTGTGTTCAAAAGATTGTGCTGTATTACACATTATACTTTATAATAAATTTGCCAATATATAATTTGGACACACCTTAATTCGGCCTGAAATAAGTCCATACAGTAAGTAGGACATCACACACTGACACAATGCTCTCACACAGACGCTAAACTCTCATGTAGAATCACAAGGATACAATTACTGGCGGTACGTACAGCATTATTGCCGTGTGCCCTTTTATCTGCACTTTATCAGATATTCCATTGCTGAACGCACAATTAGATTTAAAATGATCTCCTGGTAAGTGGAAAAATTGCGGCAGGAGACCGGTGCTAGGAGGAAAAGGCTTCTATTTATAGCTAACATCTGTTCCCCTTAAACAGAGAGAGTCAAAATTGTGTTTTAATATTTCTTTAACCTTGTTCCATCTGACATCAATTTGGTTATTAAACCATGTGGGCATTGTGTGAGAAAACAACTAGAATAATATAGGTAAATGGATTTATCTGTATAACACTGACTCATAAGAAATCAGCTAAAGGATTTACAAAACATTTATATCCGATCTTGGGTGCGGCGCTAATATGGTTTCTATAATGATCACGGGGATTTTTCACTGCAATAGCTTGGCGTGGTTGCCTCCAGTCAGGAGCACGCACTGGCCAGCTGCTGGAAGATTATCTTCCACAGCTGCCACTATCTGACTGTGGTTGCCGCGCTACCAGCGCATGCCCGAAGATAGCATCACCGATAATGACACAGGTGCCGCTGTCACTGAGCACCCTTCTCCTACATCATCCAATGGTGAGAAGCGATATCAGCGCAGATAAAGGTTCTGATACCACTGATCTCCCAATAACGACCATTCATACATTTAGGACCTTATTCTGTTCCATTCTCACGGGGCCGATGTTTTTGCATTGCGCACGCGCATTTCTGCGCATGTGCATGCACTGGGTGCGTGCGACCACTGCGGACAAACTGTTCCTTGCGAACCGAGGCTGGGGCAGGGGGCGGCTTGTTAGCATACATGCCCAGCGTGTAGCAAGCAGCCAATCAGATCCTGTCTATCATTTTCCAGAATGCAACAAAGAAATTACAGAATCTGATTGGCCTCTATGGACAACACCACAACAATTCTGTTCTAGAAGCTTTAGTACAGCTACCCCCTGGTAGGTATGCTGCACAGGTGTCAGTAAGCGCCGGCTGGGGAGGATCAGGTGGATCCAATGCGGATGGTGTAAAGGTTAGCATTACTGCCGCACAGCGCTGAGGTCATGGGTTCGATTGCCACCATGGCCCTAACTGTGTAGAGTTTGTATATTCTCCCCGTACTTGCGTGGGTTTCCTCCGGTTTCCTCCCACAATACAAAAATATACTGGTAGGCTAATTGGCTCCCAACAAATTAACCCTAGAATGTCTGTGTGTGCGTGTACATGTGGTAGGGAATATAGATTGTAAGCTCCACTGGGGCAGGGACTGATGTGAATGTTCAAACATTCTCTGTACAGCGCTGCGGAATATGTGTGCGCTATATAAGAAACTGGTAATAAATAAATCCCTCCATGAAAATAAAATGGGATGTACTAGACCATAACATATGATGCTTTGCAATCAGTGTCTTTTACTGCAGTCATCCCTTAATACATCTTGGGGATGCTTCATTTTTGACAATCTCCCTTCAATACAGATATTTCTGGGGTATTTTTGCAAAAATACCTTAATAAATATGCCCGGGGGGGTATATACAGCTGCAGCGCAGGGTCCCTCCTTCCTTTTTTGGCTCCTCCTCACACATGCGGCAGCTGCTGTTCCCCCTGCTGTTGGGACACACACACCAGCAACTGCAATACCTCCAGTCCCCATATATTTATTTTTTTTAAATAACAATTTTATTGTTTTGTAAATTTGCAAATAAACAATTTGAACACATGTACAGCGTGTGGCGTGTAATGTTCACTGTCATTGTAACCAACACTGCACAATAAAGTATCGAACTAGGAAATTTTAGATGAGTAGAGGGGGGGGGGGGTAATAAACCAGGGAAAAGGCGATATTTAGCACATGTAAATAGTGAATACACCGTCTTGTATAAACAACAAGAAAAAGACTGAGCGCTAATGTAACCCTGGTATAATGGGGTTCCAGCTGCTAACTACAAAGGGATTACCAATCCCTGAAAACAAGACAAGCGAGTGACAAGGAAGTTGCGCTGGGAACCACTCAATATATTCACCCAAAATAGGTTTCAATCTAAATACTGGCAATAATGACAAAATTAATATTAATAAGGATATTAAAATTGAAAGACAGTCGAGTGGAGAGTAATTAATAAAGCATTTTATATTAGTCAAATGTATAAAAAGACATAAAAATTTCTGATAACATTAAATGAATGTATGAACATACAAGTACCGGCCGATACACAATAAAAAGAAAATAGAAAAAAAAACTAAAAATGGTGATAAGAAAAATGGGAATAATTTGTAAAAAATGGGGTTAAAAGTGCGTTTTTAATCACAGGACTTTGTTTCCTGGATGGATTTTAATTGATGCTCCACTGAATTTCAGTCATAGAGAGCGTCATTTAAACAATGTATCCATTCCCTGGGGAGATTTCTGAGATGGCAACTGTAGCTACTTCCCAGAATACCTTGTTTTGTAGGCAGCGTCTGCCCGGGTTCAAGTCAGCTCCCGTGTGCCGGCCGGCGTTAGATGGATGAAGGGATTTGCAGATCTTTATATATAAAATGCTTTATTAATTACTCTCCACTCGACTGTCTTTCAATTTTAATAACCTTATTAATATTAATTTTGTCATTATTGCCAGTATTTAGATTGAAACCTATTTTGGGTGAATATATTGAGTGGTTCCCAGCGCAACTTCCTTGTCACTCACCGTCTTGTATAGTTATTAGCATGAGATTCTAGTATTTAATATTATTCTTGATAAGAACATATACATCAATTTGAGAAGATCAACTGTAGTACAGATTGGAGTCACCAAGAATTCAGTGGATATCATAGCCAGTCGTTATATTGTTGTCATATTTCTCAGGAGACCAGTGTGGACCAATTGGTTATATCAAATGATTTTATAATCTTGTCTCTAAGATCTGGTTTAAGAGTAGTTAAGTATGAGGCCCACTTGGAGTCAAAAGTACGTGATGAGGAGGTCATACCTTGAAGCCAAGACTTCCTGTCATAGAACAAGTGTTGCACCATCATGGTGTGTACCTGGATCATAGAAGGTGCAGTTTTGGAGAGCCAGTGTTTTAAGATAAGTTTCTTTGCTATAGTGAATAACATAGTAAACCTTTTAAGGAGTGGTTTCGACTCCGGGATATGTATCCATTCAGAGTAATTTAGACATAAACTCACTATCGGAGATGGAGAAAGAGATATAGAAAAATTTGGGTTAATAAAGAGATATACCTTGCTCCAAAATCTTCTGATCTTAGGACAGTCCCACATGCAGTGGTAGAAGTCCGCTCTCGATCTCCCGGAGGCATGAGGCATCAATCGATGGATCGAAGTATGCACGAGTGGACGGAGGCATGTATGCTCTATGTATTGTCCTTAAATGGACCTCTTGTAAGTATGCTGAACTCAAGGTTTTTGTATGTTTGCAAAGTCATGTAGTAGTGTATCAATATTAGTGATGGAAGGGATGTCTTTCTGCCAGGAATTGATAAGTGGATCAAATAGAGATTTTTCTGGGGAATTTTTTAATGTCGTATACATGTTTCAGTTTGTTTGGTCTTATCTCCCATCTCTGGAGGAGTCTGGCAATTGGGGAAGAGGGAGGTGATGCGTTCTGTTGAATTTGGAGGGAGGAGATGTAGTGTCTCGCCTGGAGGAACATATAAAAATGTGTATTGGTGAGGCCAAAGGTTTCCTTTAAAAAGGAGAAGGGGTGGATATTTCCACCTGGATCAAATACTTGGGCTGACGCACACAGACCCCTCGTTTTCCACTGAAGAAAGAGAGAATTTGGTAAGTGAAGGAGGAAAGGATGGGTTGCCCCATATAGATACATATCTAGATGCAGTATGGTCTAGGTTTACGATTTTATGTAGTTTCACCCAGTTATGATAAGTGTCATGGAATAAGGGGTGGAAGAGAATGTGAGAAGGAATGTTTGCATTAAGGGAAAATGGATGGAAGATTTCTAATTCTAGAGGGAGATTAGTGTAAATATTATTTTTTAATATCCAATCAGTGGCACATCTTGTTAGAACTGACATGGAATATGCACCAAAGTCTGGAGTGTGAACTCCTCCATGGAATTTATCCATGGTCATTTTCTTCAAAGCAATTTTCGGCTTCTTGCCCTGCCATATAAAATATGTGATGGCTTTTTTAAGGCAAGGGTAGGTGGGCACTGTGTGGGAGTGTCCACCA
Organism: Crinia signifera; assembly: GCF_055691185.1. Lineage (NCBI taxonomy): Eukaryota > Metazoa > Chordata > Amphibia > Anura > Myobatrachidae > Crinia > Crinia signifera. Next base: position 27,333,774 of record NC_139226.1, read on the forward strand.
AGGGGCGCTATACTGAGCAAGGCAGCTGCACTAACGGGTTAGTTAGGCCCGATGAAAACAAGAAAAAACAGGGTGTCAGAACGTAGTTCTGTGGCAGCGCTGAATGAAAGTAGTGGAAAAGCAAATGGTTGGGAAATTGGATGATCTTTACAAATGGTTTTATTAATTATGGACAAGCTGTCCATTTTGTAGATAAAAGAAACAAGCAAAAAAATGGCATGTACATACACTATGTAAAATACAACAATTTAGAATAAAAATAGATAAAAACACTCTGCCTGCTGGATTTCATATAAATCTTTAGATGAAAAAAAAACAGTTGGTATCTGAATGTCTGGTAACTATAGCTATAGCTTTTTTAAGGCGTCTTTCGTCTGTAGGAGACAGGCGCAAGGGGAGTAGCTGCATGACGTATAAGAGTTTGGGAAACACAATAGACTGGATCACTGAGAGTCTACCCAAAAGGGATAGTGGGAGGTCCTGCCAACCCTGTAACTGTGTTATTATTTTTGTAATGGTTGACCCAAAGTTTAAGTCATAGAGTTTGGAGGCATCATTAGGGATTTGAAGTCCTAGGTATTTGAAATGGAAGGTGTTAATTTTGAATGGGAAGGAATGTAGGATAGTTGAGATAGAGGTGGCACTGGGAAGAATAGGGAGAATTTCTGATTTGGATGGATTAATTTTGTACCCTGCTGTTCGGCCGAATTCTGTGATTAGTCTAAGGATCTCATGTAACGAGGTTTGTGGTTGAGGTATGAAGAGTAACATATCATCGGCGAACAAGGAGACTTTGAGTTCCTGTCCGCCAATATGTATACCTGTATAGCTCCGAGAGTCCCTAAGGGCCATAGCCAGAGGCTCCAGAGCAATTGCGAAAAGCAGTGGTGACGAGACATCCCTGCCTTGTTCCCCGGCCCAGAACAAAAGGGTCAGAGAGTAGACCGTTACAGGAAACCTGAGATGATGGGGTTTGATATAGTGTTTGTAAAAAATGGATGACATTTTGAGAGAATCCAAAGCATTTAAGTGTCTGGTATAAGTGAGGCCACTCCACCAGATCAAATGCTTTCTCAGCATCCAAAGCCAGTATCACAAGATCTGGTGGAGGTGGTGAGGATCGGCTAAGGGCTAGGGCCGCAATGACCTTGCGTACATTTATGGTGGAATGTCGTCCTATTATAAATCCCGTTTGATCGTGATTAATGATAGAAGGGAGAAACAGTTTGAGTCTGTCTGCTATAATTTTGGTTAGGATTTTATAGTTGAGGTTAAGGAGGGAGATTGGGCGTTATGAACCGGGGAGAGAAAGGTCCCTGTCCGGTTTGGGGAGAATTTTAATGATCGCGGAGTTAAAATGCAATGGTAGGGTGTCGGACAGTAAGATAGAGTTATAGAAATCAGCAAGTATTGGGGTGAATTCTGGTTTTAGAAGTTTGTAGAATTCTCCACAGTACCCATCTGGACCTGGAGCTTTGTTGGGTTTTAGGTGCTGTATAACTTTTTCTATCTCCTCAGTGGTAGATGGGCCAGTAAGAAGTGTTGATTGTTCTTGAGTGATGGATGGAAAGTGTAGTTTTTCCCACAGCGGGGAAGGGTGGGCAGGGGACTCTGCAGTATTAGGAAGAGTAGGGGGCAGAGATGTGGTATATAATTGTTTGTAGAATTGTTGCATCACTTGTGCTATTTCTGTGTTAGAAGTTGTCATGGTGGATTGCGAGGTGCGCAGTGGGTGAACCACCGCCGGTTTCATAGTGCCTTTTAGCAAGTTTGAGAGTAATTTACCCGTTTTGTTCCGAAATTTATAGAATTTGTGGTTAACTGAGAACATTTGTCTTTCATCTGTCTCAGATATGTATCCTTCCATGTGAGTTTTTGCTAGTAAATACTGTTCTTTGTGAGAAGGGGATGGGTCGATTTGGTATTTGGAATAGGCCTCAGTTAGGGAAGTTTGTAATGAAAGATATGGGGCCTTATTCTGATCGGTGCGGATTTCTCCGCATGCGGTCGCCCCGCCGATGGTTATCGTCTGCGCATGTGCAGAGGTCACTCTGCGCATGTGCAGGCGATTTCGCCGCACGTATTCTTTACACGCCGCACAGGGGGCGTAGAGGGGCGTGAGGGGCTACTTAGCCTCATTACCCTATGCATACGCCCCGCGTTTCATGGGCGTTCCCATGCAAACGCGGGGCGTATGCATGGTAATGAAGCCGTGACGCGTGTGTAGGGGGCGGGCATCTGACATCGCCGGATGTCAGCTGCCCGCCCCCATACAGGATTTCACACGGACAAGTGTCCGTGTGGTCTTGGGTGGCGGGACCTAGTGGAGCGTGCGGCCCTGCATTCGATGTTCGGCGACCATCGAATGCAGGGGCTGCTCCCAAGACGGAGGAGGCGTATCCCCGTCCACTTTCATGCGGATCGCCACATATCCGCGTACGGACGGAGGTGGCGATCCGTATGGAAGGCGGGGATTCGCCTGCACGGTCGTGGCCGCATATTCTGATCGGGCCGCACCGATCAGAATAAGGGCCATTGTTTGGTGTAGTTTTTATTGGAGGCAGCCGTGGAGGACAGAATGGAGCCTCTCAGGACCGCCATCAAAGTCATCCAGAATACTTGTGGCTTCGTATGTCTACATTCACTGTTAGTAAGGGTGAAATCTGCGACAACTGCCTTTACGTGTGTTTTAAATTTGTCAGATTTCAGGAAGCGGGAAGGGAATTTCCATATTCGAGATGGGGAGGGTTCATTTGCCATTGAAATGTCTAAAGAAACCAGGGCATGATCCGAAATGAGTATTGGGGCGATAGTAGAGGCAGATATAAGTGGGAAGAGTGAGTGTGACCAGCAGGAAATCTATCTAATTTTATAAGAAGATTCAGGGCAATTTTTGGGAGGGGGGAGGGTGATCCAGTAGTTTTGAATCTGTCTAAGGATTGAGCCGAGACCATATTAAAATCGCCACCTATAATGAGATTTGTGTCCATATATGGGGAGAGAAGTGCTATGGCAGATCTGTAAAATGATTTGGAGTATGGTGGGGGGGCATATATGTTTGTTAGTATGTATGTTTTACCTTGGTGTATGATTGTTGCGACCGCATACCTCCCGTCCACATCTGTGTCCACATGTGATACCTCCAGTCCAAGAGAGCTCCGAGCAATCGTGGCCACCCCCCGTGCCCTAGAAGTGAAGGAAGAAGAGGTTAAGACCTTCCAAACCCATCATTTGCAACTCCAGAACCTCAGAGGGGGACCAAATGAGTCTCTTGCAAAAAAGCTATATCGACACGAGACTTATTTAAGTATACCAGTAGCCTCCTTCTTTTTATCGGTGAATTGATACCACCAACGTTCCAGGTGGCTATTTTAAAAGTGGGATTCATGGTGGGAACCAACAAAATGTAATCCTAGTATAACGAAAGGCTATTAATTGTATAGGATATGATACATACTTCTTTTTAATAACATACAGTCTGATATCTTGAGATCTAGTAAGACGATAGTTATTTAACCCATGATATTCTGTGCTAGGTGAGTGGAAGGCAGGAGTGGGAAAGGAGGGGGAAAGTGAAAAATAGAAAAGGAGGACTAAAGACAGTATAGTCATCCCGTGGGTGTGGATACCCAGGGTCGGGCTTCCTATAATGAGAAACATATACATCTTTTTAATAAACAATTAAGATACCGGAAAAGATGCGACCCAATACAGCTCCCCACCGCTAATATCCAGCACTTAATAAAAACTTTAAGCACTTAATAAAAACTTTTTTGTGTATAAATTATAGCAGACCTCTTATGTAGGGGAATGGAGTGGGTAAAGGGATAAAGGGGGGGCGGGGGATTAGAGGGAGCTTAATGAAACATTCTATAACAGCAAATTATAAGAAGAACAAGATATAATAATGTTGAAACCAGACATGGATGGATGCTGGCAGCATTTTTCTTGCTGGTCAGTGAGCGGTAGGTCCGGGGCAGAAACCAGGGCTGGGACCCTGTGTTTACCAGGAAAATTGTCCTGTGGCTTGTAGAGAGTTAGTGAACAATCTGGACAGTCTCGTAGAAGAAATACAGTCCTTATGTGGAAAGTCCCTTGTCCATGCTAGCAGAGTGTTCACATCATTGTTGTCGAAGAAGTAACCACAATGAGAGATGATCATTTGTTGTTGGGTGGCAGAGAAATGTCGGTAATGTCGTCCGTAGAATAGCGTGAGAGCTCTCTTAAGTCAGCTGAAGCGTCAGAGGGAGTGGAAAAGTCCTTGAACGTGGTGCCATCATATATTCGCAGCTTGGCAGGATAGAGAAGGCCAAATTTCCGGCCCTCTGTGGCCAGGGCTGAGCATATTGGGGAGAATGACTTTCTGATTTTAGATAGTTCAGCCGAAAAGTCCTGGAAAATATATAACTTATTTCCTTCCCAGGTGAGATTTTTCACGTTACGGGAAGCGGACCAGATTTCTACCTTATGCAGGTAATTCAGGCATTTAAATAATGTTACACGTGGACGCGGTCTGTGCAGAGTCGGTGGTGGTCCCACCCTGTGGACCCTCTCAATCACCATGTCCTTGCAAGCTTCCGTGATGCCTAGGAGCGAGGGGAGATTGGTGCGGACAAATTGGGCCAGAGCAGGGCCCTTCACAGACTCAGGCAGGTCCACCAATCTGATATTACATCTTCTGGACCTGTTCTCTAATTCGTCCACCTTATTCCACAGTTGATGATTTTCTCTAGTGATTTTGATAATGTCCACCTGGGTTTTAGCTATGTCATGAGAGGCTGCACCCAGTTGATTTTCAATGACATCTACTCTCTGGGATAGTTTCTGTATCTGGCAGGTTATGTCTTCTACCGCTTTACTCAGGAGTGGGGACATTGTGGCTGTGATCGCTTTTACCACCACTCTATATAAGACTGGGGTCTCCAGTCCCCTCTGGTGTGGTCCCCCCAGCGTGTTACCTTCTGCTGCTGACTTTTTTGAAGCAGGGAGGGAAGGCGAGTCAGCGTCTCCGGGCGCCATGGTTTCCGCCCTGCGCCATCTGTCTGGTCTCTGCTGCTGCGGCTGAGCGGGGGAAGCGGCGAAGAATTTCTCCATCGCTAACGCCGCCTGGGGGATCAGGGAGGTGAGCGGAGGCGAGTGTGCTGCTTAGAGGCTCCAGGAGCCATGTAATTATAGCAGTGAGGGCTGTACGGGAGCAGAGCTCAGAAGGGGAGCTCCGGCAGCATCAACCCGGAAGCGGAAGTCCTCTTAGTCCCCATATCTTAAGGGCCTCCCTGGTCGGTTGCTGCCACCTCTCTCCAGTCTCCGCCAGCGACAGCTCACAGCAATCGGTTTGGATCCTTCTGCTTTCCTGCCTCTCTCTCCCTGCTGTGTGGGGTGCTCCCCCCAAAGGCATCTTGCCGTGTGAGTGCAATGACACCCGCCCCGAGGGGGTTCTAGCAGAGGGACCATCTTAGGCCCCTGAGGGCCTTATAATGCCCTGTGTGTTTGTGTATGTTAGGGGGAGGGTGCCTGGGTTCTGCTGGGGTTTGGGTGTTAATAAAGATTGTGATTGGGGGGTGGCACCAACAACTATTTTGGGTTTAGGCTCCAGGTATGAATCATGCCACAAGACTATGCAAAGACGAAACGCACCAGACAAACCGAGCAGGAAAGTAAGGCAGTCATTCATTACGGCTCGCTAAGCAGCGGTCATTCTCTGGTTAGTGAGTGGTTTAACGCCACCCATCGGAATGCCCGCCTCCCCGCCACCAATTCCCCTCTGTAACATGTGAGGCAATGTGTAATGAGGACACCTCCCCTCGCAAACCTGAGCGGCAGGATAAATCATTCAGTGGTTATTTCTCCTGCCTTCACAAATGTCAGTCTCAACTGACTTTATTTACGAGAGCTAGGACCAAGACCCGCCCATGTATCCCTGGTAAACGCCCATAAAACGCTGGGCGTTCCCATGGAAAAGCACATGCGCAAATCCCGAAAATAGCTGCAAATTGGCCCCTAAAAGTGATCTACTCACACCAGTGGCGTAAGTTTATCCAAGTTGCCCGGAGGCAAGATGTATATTGGTGCCCCCCCAAACACTCACACACAACGTTATATAAAATATATACTGTATATATGTCTGTTATGAAATAAATATCTATATATATATTTCAGGATTCAGCCACAGAAGCGATTTTGATGGCTTTCAATTAATGAATTTAAACCTGCAGAGGAGGAGAGGTGCCCCCTTGAGAGCAGGAGCCCGGCGGCAGATGACTCCATTGCCTCCCAGAGTTCTGCCTCTGACTCACACCCTTTAAGCAGTAAAGATGGTGACTTTGGGGTGAGCAGAGGACTGTGGTATATACATGTTGTGTATTGTGTAACCCTCTCTCCTCAATGTTGCAATTGTTTAACTGTTCCATACAAACCGCGACCCTACCGCGCTTTTAATTAAGCATGCACCAAATCCAGGATTCTGTTTGGGGTTTAGCCAAATACCAAGGGTTGTTTATTATGCAGAAGAATTCTACCCTGGAGCTAAAATTACAGCCGGGATGTTATCTTCAAATCCAACCTGGCTTCGTTTTAATATGCAGGAATAAATGTATAGCTTGTTCTTATGGTAACCCTTTCCCGGTGTATCTCTGATGTCATGTGTAATGACGAGGCGACGCACGCTACTAGTGTGGATGAGCTCGCTGTAACCGCCTCTGCTCTAACCTTTTACTCGTAACTTCATTAAAGGAAAAATGTGACTTGGACACAAAGAGAAGAGACAGCAACAGAAAATAGCTGAGAATATATAATACCGGTCTGCTGCTGCCCAAGCCAGATTTATTCCTGTACCGTCTTTGTGCCTGATTCAGACCCTAGCGCTGGCCTGCAAATCTGCCCCCTGTAGAGCCACTTATACATGATGTCTCCTGTAGTGAGTGCCCTCTGTAGTAGTGCTTAAACATAACGTCCCCTGTAGTGCCACTTACACGTACTGCGCCCTGTAGTGCCACTTACACAGTATGGCCCCTGTAGTGTCATAACACATAATACCTCCTGTAGTGCCGCTAACACATAATGCGCCCTGTAGTGCCACTTACACAGTATGGCCCCTGTAGTGTCATAACACATAATACCTCCTGTAGTGCCGCTAACACATAATGCGCCCTGTAGTGCCACTTACACAGTATGGCCCCTGTAGTGTCATAACACATAATACCTCCTGTAGTGCCGCTAACACATAATTCGCCCTGTAGTGCCATTTACACAGTATGGCCCCTGTAGTGTCATAACACATAATACCTCCTGTAGTGCTGCTAACACATAATGCGCCCTGTAGTGCCACTTACACAGTATGGCCCCTGTAGTGTCATAACACATAATACCTCCTGTAGTGCCGCTAACACATAATGCGCCCTGTAGTGCCACTTACACAGTATGGCCCCTGTAGTGTCATAACACATAATACCGATGTAGTGCCGCTTACACATTATTCCTCCTGTAGTATCATAACACATAATGTCCCCTGTAGTGACACTTACACATTATGCCCTTTGTAGTGTTATAATGGCCCCTGTAGTGCCACTCACTCATAATGCGCCCTGTAGTGCTGCTTACACACAATGCCCCCTGTAGTGCCACTCACATATAATGTGCCCTGTAGTGCCACTCACACATAATGCCCCCTGTAGTGTCATTTACATATAATGCCCACTGTAGTACCGCCTACATATAATGCCCCCTGTAGTCTGACTTTACAATGCCTTCTGTAGTGTCGCTTCATAAGGCTTGCTCACCAGGCTCCACCAGCCTCTGCTGCCGCTGCTGCTGGCCAGTGAGGGGAGGAGAGCAGAATACATGCTTCTCCCACCCCTCCGGTGGTCATTTCAAATATGGTGCTGGCTCATGAGCCAATTGGAATCTGCGACCAGGCAGCCAATCATGCGGCTGTCGGTACGCAAGTTCTGATTGGCTCACAATCCGGCACCACATTTAGAATTGGCCTCCGCCCACCAGAGAGGTGTGAGAAGCATGCACTCCTCTGCGTAGAAGCACAGTAGCTGCGGGAGGTGCGGATCTGGTGTCCCGCCATTGAAGGGTGACCCCCTGCACAGGTACAGTAGCACCCCCCACATCCCTCCAGTGACACCTCTGAATAACAATATACAGTATTTTGGGAAGTTTTCAAGTATTGATACTAAAATTGCTGTCTGCAATACTGGGTTTCTAGTTTGCAACTGTATATAATTGCTGTGATTTATTTTCTTCTCACTCAGCACAGTGTACAGTACATGATTAATATGACGCCTATGAGATAAATTCCAAATGCAATTTGACCTTGTGTGAATTTAACCCTAAGCATATAAATATGTTTTAGTTGTATTTAATTTTATTTTATTGTGAACACTTTACTGTCTGCAACTTGTAGGCACTAACAATATTTTTTGGATGTGCTCTTTGCCATACCATTATAGCATTAGACAAATCAGTATGGACACCAGATACTCTAATTAAACAAAAATGTGTTTAACTAAAGAAAGATAACTAGCAAAAGCTCACTCACTTGCAATAGCTGCAGCACACTATGGATGAGTGCACACCAGCACAGGTAAGAAGACCCTGTGTGATCTTGTGCTTCTGTCTCTCTATCCCACAAGGGTGGATAATGAGAGTCGTCATCAGGGAGTCCTGGACATCTACAGTAAATTACAGCGATTACAGCAAAACGTTGTCCTTGCAAAGAAACTCCTTGGATTCACCCCTGGCAGAATCTGAAGAAACGGGAAAATTAGAAGTACAATGCAGGACAGCATGAGATTTGGGAGCCTCCTGAAGTATGAAGAAGGGTAGGTAACTATGCCTCTCCTGTGGCGCAGCTTGGTATTGCCATTTTTTGGGGGGGGGAGGGTTAATTACAAACATGTCCAAAGTAAGAAAGAGTTCAAATACATGAGTTCAAAGGGTTCAAATACATGCGTTATATTGTATGCTGGTTAAATACGGGGAGAAAATACAAACTCTGCACAGTTATGGCCATGTTGGGAATCGAACCCATGATCTCAGTGCTGTGAATCAGTAATGCTAACCATTACACCATTCGTGCTGCCCTAATTGGGCAATTACAAGTTTTCACCAATGCCTACGTGGCACCTGAAACAGTAAATGGTGGTGACATAACATGACAACACTACCCCTGTGGTGCCTACAATCCCAGCTTCTGACTTGACGGAGAAGCATCCTTTTTACGTGTGCCGCTCCTCCATGCTGGTGTTGCGCTGGTAGTGTGGCACTTGGCTATGAGGTCAGAGCCAAGTTGGGGCCATGGATACCACCAAATGCCAAATTAAGAAGCAGTGTGCATGGGGGCTCAGTGCCAGAGAGGTGTGCTGAGATGTTCTGGAGGCTGTTGTGTGGTCTCTGCTGGACACCATGCATAGCTGAAATTTCCAGTGGAGGGTACCTGGGGAAATCTGCCGGAACTACATCCCCGATCAATACGCCCATAAGCTTCAATGGGTTACTGCTATTTGAAGATGGCTGTAGCCAATATAGAGAAGTCTTCACATTCCGGATATTGGTAAAGCTGACAGTATCTCATGCCTTATAGAAACCTATAGGGAATGCGGCTCCTTCATACATTCAGGGGATACTTAATATTTACGGCTAACCCCCGATCACTGGTGTTTTGGGGGAAATAACCGCGAGTATTGTTTAATAAATGGACGCTTTGGTGTATGATATGAAGCTTTTACTGTGTGTATTTTCAGGACCAAATGCCACCTGTAATACTAGTCACCGATTGGTTTATGGGTGCTCGCCTCGACATACAATGATTGGACCAAGCAGAAGCTTTTGCTCACAAATATTACAAGTCATAAATGCCCCTTTCTGATTGCTGTAAAAATGATTCATCCGCATTCAGTAATGTAACGTTCAGCGTAGAGCGGGTGCTGTAACCTCTCTCCATGATTATGTTTTATATTAAAAAGTGATTATATTAAACATGCAGCAGGCTCTCTCTGCTCTCATGCTGGTACTCAGTAAATCTGCCTGAGAATATGGAATGGCTGCCCATTGTCAGCTATATTTATAAATTACTGTCAGTTATATGATTACGCTCCTTTGAATTCTTTCACCCTCTGAATTCTGGCAGCTCTGCCACCTACTTCCCTTTTCTGCGGAGGAGGGTGGGAGGGGTGCGTTGGCCACTCTCTTGTAGCACACATCCTTCTTATGCTTCTCCCCAACATTTCCACCATGGTGGGCAGAGTGATGATGTCATTAGTGCACACCTGGCCTGGACTCTTGGAGATTGGTTGTCTCTTTGGGGTTGGGCCACAGAGATTACAGCAATTTTTTGGGGAAGTCAGTAAGTATGACCTAACTCCCCACCCCAACATAGTGACTAACACTCCTTTCCACAGTCTAACCCTGCCCTCCCCTCCCACAGTCTAACACTATACCCTCCCCTCCCACAGTCTAACCCTGCCCTCATGCAGTCTAACACTATACCCTGCCCTCCCACAGTCTAACCCTAACTCTCCCCTCCTGTAGCCTAATCCTCCCCTCTTACAGTATAACTCTAACCCTGCCCCCCTGCAGTCTAACCCTAACCCTCTCCTCCCACAGTCTAACTCTCCCCTCCCTCAGTCTAACCCTAACCCTCCCCTCCCTGAATCTAACCCTAACCATCCCCTCCCCCAGTCTAACCCTAACCCTCCCTTCCCACAGTGTAATCCTAACCCTCCTCTTGCACAATCAAACCCTAACTCTCCCCTCCCACAGTCTAACCTTAACTTACCCCTCCCAGAGTCTAACCCCCCTCCTGCAATCTAACCATAACCCTCCCCTCCCACAGTCTAACCCTAATTTACCCCTCCCACACTCTCCCCTTCCTTAGCCTAACCCTTACCCTCCCCTCCTACAGACTAACCATTAACCTCCCCTCCTGTAGACTAACACTAACTCTCCCCTTCCTTAGCCTAACTGTTACCCTCCCCTCCTGCAGGGTAACCCTTCCCTCCGGCAGACTAACCTTTACCCTTCCTTCCGGTAGATTAACCCTTACCCTCCCCTCCTGCAGACTAACCCTTACCCCCCTCCTGTAGACTAACCCTAACTCTCCCCTTCCTTAGCCTAACCCTTACCCTCCCCTCCTGCAGACTAACCCTTACCCTCCCATCCTGCAGGGTAACCCTTACCCTTCCCTCCTGTAGACTACTCTAACTCTCCCCTTCCTTAGCCTAACCCTTCCCCTCCCCTCCTACAGACTAACCATTAACCTCCCCTCCTGTAGACTAACACTAACTCTCCCCTTCCTTAGCCTAACTGTTACCCTCCCCTCCTGCAGGGTAACACTTAAGCTTCCCTCCGGCTGACTAACCTTTACCCTTCCTTCCGGTAGATTAACCCTTACCCTCCCCTCCTGCATACTAACCCTTACCCTCCCCTTATGCAGACTAACCCTTACCCTCCCCTTCTGCAGACTAACCCTTACCCTCCCCTCCTGCAGACTAACCCTAACTCTCCCCTTCCTTAGCCTAACTCTTACCCTCCCCTCCTGCAGACCAACCCTTACCTTCCCCTCCTGCAGACCATCCCTTACCTTCCCCTCGTGAAGACTAACCTTTACCCTTCCTTCTGGCAGACTAACCCTTACCCTCCCCTCCTGCAGTACAATCCAGCATGAGATTTTGACTATATAGTCAAAATCACATCGGGATCGCATGCAGATCGCACAGGTTTTTTACCTTGCGATCCCGATGCCCGCTCCTGGGAAAGCACAAATTAGACAGGGCAGCAATGACTATATAGTGGAAATCTAATGCAGATAGCATGAATTGTATGTACAGTAAATAGCACATGAGTTAGCAAAGATTGCATAGCAAGTCATATAGCAAAGAAATCTCAATGTGTGTACACACCATAATTACCCTCCCCTCCTGCAGACTAACTAACCCTCCCCTAACCCTTACCCTCCCCTTCTGCAGACTAACCCTTACTCTCCCCTCCTGCAGACTGACCCTTACCCTCCCCTCCTGCAGACTGACCCTTACCCTCCCCTCCTGCAGACTGACCCTTACCCTCCCCTCCTGCAGACTGACCCTTACCCTCCCCTCCTGCAGACTGGCCCTTACCCTCCCCTCCTGCAGACTGACCCTTACTCTCCCCTCCTGCAGACTGGCCCTTACTCTCCCCTCCTGCAGACTGACCCTTACCCTCCCCTCCTGCAGACTGGCCCTTGCCCTCCCCTCCTGCAGACTGACCCTTACCCTCCCCTCCTGCAGACTGACCCTTACTTTCCCCTCCTGCAGACTGACCCTTACTCTCCCCTCCTGCAGACTGACCCTTACCCTCCCCTCCTGCAGACCGGCCCTTGCCCTCCCCTCCTGCAGACTGACCCTTACCCTCCCCTCCTGCAGACTAACCCTTACCCTCCCCTCCTGCAGACTGACCCTTACCCTCCCCTCCTGCAGACTGACCCTTACTCTCCCCTCCTGCAGACTGACCCTTACTCTCCCCTCCTGCAGATTAACCCTTACCCTCCCCTCCTGCAGACTGGCCCTTGCCCTCCCCTCCTGCAGACTGACCCTTACCCTCCCCTCCTGCAGACTGACCCTTACTCTCCCCTCCTGCAGACTGACCCTTACTCTCCCCTCCTGCAGATTAACCCTTAATCTCCCCTCCTGCAGACTAACCCTTACCCTCCGGCAGACTAACCCTTACCCTCCCCTCCGGCAGACTGACCCTTAATCTCCCCTCATGCAGACTAACCCTTACCCTCCAGCAGGCTAAACCTTACCCTTCCCTCCTGCAGACTGACCCTAAAGGTGCCCATACACTAGGGCGATTCCACTGCGATTTGGTCACTTTTCATCCGACTGCAGCGAGAAATAAGATGAAAAGTGACCAATTTGCATGTGTTTGACTTTGACATCAGGTCCGATGCGATGTGCGGCCAATGATACGACAAAGGATGTGAATGGATGGACCTGTGCAGATGCACCTTCTGATAACGCTTCCTTACACGAGAATCCTGACCCTGCCTGCCTGCAGCGTCCCGGAGCCCCAGCGATCGGTAAAACACAATGGAGTTTTATGGCAACGTTCAGGAAGTACACAGCGCACAATGCTGCCGGGAAGCTCTGAGACGTGTTAATCAGCACTCTTACAGTAAAGACAAAGTACGAGGCTCGTGTCTATGCTTTTAACTAGCAGTGTTCTCCAACACGTGCCCGCAGGATCCCTCAGGCTCCTGCCATAAATCTGCGCCCATAACCCAGGTGCGCTATAAACCACAGCATCCAGTTATATGTTGTTTTGCATCGCTGAAGTGCTAGTTGGGCTAATAAATCAAACTCCTGATTGGTTTGTATGATATAAGGCACACCTCTGACACTTCCATTGTCCTTTTAAATGAGCACTTATGTCTCCCATGATGCCAGCCAGTGGCACAATGAGTTTTTATGGTCAGGGCTTACATTCCATCTATATATATATATATATATATATAAAAATAATATTGTATAAGAATAAGGTCACGTTCTAGGTGTGATAAATGTCCTTAATACCTGGCTTCTGTGAGCCTTCCGCGTTGTGACATTAATGTATTTATTTATTACCAGTTATTTATATACGCTAGCTGGTGCCCACCATCCTGCAGCCGATGCTCCCCTGCACCGGCTCCAGGCCAGATGCCCTACGCTGCTCCCAGCCAGTTGCCCACACACACTGCTCAGCTCTGTGCCACTCCCCGGATTATCCTGTGTGCTCCACTGGCCCGGCAGGGGACAAAAGTTTCCACCCTGCCCTCCTAAAAAAAGTGGGCAGGGACAAATATCACCGTGGACCACCGGTGAATCCCCAGTCCCCCGCCGGGCCAATTCGAGTCTGAGCGCACACATATTCCGCAGCGCTTTACAGAGAATTGTAGCAGTGGAGCTTACAATCTATATTCCCTACCACATGTACATGCACACACATTCATTCTTGGGTTCATTTTGTTGGGAGTCATTTATCTTACCGGTATATTTTGAGATTGTGATAGGAAACCGGAATACCCAGAGGAAACCCACGTAAGCACGGGGAGAATATACAAACTCCACACAGTTGGGCCATGGTGGGAATCGAACCAATGTCCTAAGTGCGTCCGTCCGTACTGCCCAACTGCTACTTGGCCTTGCAGGGACCCTGTGACTGCAGATCTGAGTAAGGTCAGACTTACTCAGGATGCAGTTGCAGATGTACCATTGGTTTGTTTTGAAGACAGTGCACTTGGCTAAGAATGTTTCCCTGCTGCCTTTATTCGCAGATTTGCGCAGGGCGTTTACTCAACTTTGCAGATGAACGATCCCTCTGAATTAGGCCCAATATTTCATATAAAAGCAATCGTGCCTATTCCAATACCCTCCTACCGTATGTCTGTCCTTTTGTATAGAGTGTCTATATGACAGCGAAGGATCTTCACCGTTCCTAACAGCACCGCCAACCGCGACTCCGCACAATGAAATCTAATTATTTCTCTTACAAATACATAATTAGCAATAGGGTCGTTCTAGCGCCATGAGGCGAGGAAACAGTCGCCCATTCAATTGCAGTAAGCCGCAAGGGTAAATTGCTGCTGCGGAAGAGAAGGGCCTCTGTAATTGGGCACACAGAGGTTAAGATGATATATTCTGTTCACCATCCCCGGAGTCCCTCCACGTTGACTATAGGGGGCACCCCGTGAAGCAGGGGCACGTAGGAGAGAGGGTATCTCATACGCAGGTAGAGAGAAGCAGATGCTCGCAGTATAGTATGTTACACAGGAGAACGGGCACATGGGAACAGCAGGACAGCGAGATTGCAGCCATGGAGATCAGTATTTCTCTCGCTCTCTGATAATCCCGTTTGCTCATTTTTACATTAGCGGTCCATCTGTCTGTCTCTTCCTCTAAGGCCAGTCTCTCTACCCCCCCCTCTCTCTCTCTCGCACACTCACTGACAATCTAACCACCCTCCCTCTCTTCTCTCTCCCCCTCTCCCCCCATTGATGCTGTTAGTTGCTGTGCGAGCAGAATATTGAAAGGTTGTATCTGTATTCAGAACACGGAAAGAGGGAATGAGAGAGATGGGGGAAGAAAAGAGAGTGAGTAGGATAGCAAGAGAGTGATATACAGTAGACTTGAGCGGTGAATGACAGAGGGAAACATAGAAGAGCAATGCGATAGTGTAAGCGAGCAGGGGAGTTCGCAGCCTAACATAGTGTGAGGGAACCGGGGTGTAAGTTACGTAGCCTCGGGAATATAGCCTGGCAGTCATCAGGGCGATGCGTGGCGGTTTTGTCGTTCCTGGCACTGCTCTTAACCCTTTAGGCGTAAGCCTGTTTTATGCGTATTCTGCCGAAGGCAAGATCTCCCCGGTCCCACGGGCCTAGCTCAATCGTTTCACATGATTTACTGGGAAGGAATCCTATAAAGGATAGTAGAGTATATCACTGAGGGAGGGAATAGAGGACGGTGTAATGTGTACAACGTCCCTGTAAGCCACATGATGTTGGCGCGCTTGAGTGTGGAACTTGACCTTCACACGCTCTCTGGGCATGTAGGAAGCCGCGAGAGCACTGATTTCCTGGTACACAAGCGTGGGCCGGCTACCGCCGCGCTGGTGATACAAGCAGTCAGCGTTCACTGACTACCTGCAGCATGCAGAACGTGTGAATGTTGGGCTTGAAATGTGCACAAGCACCCCTAGTCGCTCTCCTAACTCATGAATATATTGCCAAACACAGCCAGGGGCTTCTGATTGACCTCCAGGCAAATTTTGATAACCCGGACTGAGGAGGGCCATCTTAACAGCATTGTAGGCCTTGGGCAAAACAATGCACTGGGGAATCATACAAACCTATAAATCATAGCTTAGCTCTCCTGCTGTCTGGCGCCATCTCTTCACATTCCACAGTGAATGGCTGTTAGCACTCTGATAGGTAGATAGCTCTACGAATCCACCAATCAGCATGCTGAAAATTACTCACTGGCTCATGTTGAATCATGGCGCTGGACAGTAGGAGGGCTACGTTATGATTTTAGGTTTGTATGTACCCCAGTGTATTGTTTTGCCCAAGGCCTTAAGACGGCCCTGATCAGTCCTAGTCAGGGCCAGATTAAGCCTTCGGGAGGCCCGACAGGGGGCCCCCTCCCACTTGTCATTACTGGCCGCAAACTGCACGGGAAATATTACACTGTCAAAACACAGAGTAAAGGCGGTATAAACTTGGTCAATGGGTAACTGCAGGGGGCGGGATTATAGCCCCGAAACGTCGTGTTTCATCACAGTAAAAATAATTGTTTTACAATGCCCGCTGGAGTGCCTCTTCTTGTTCCTGTATACCAGCCTATCCATTGTTCCCGGAAGGCACCCGCGGCCTGGTCAGCCAGGCTGATCTCCTCCAAGATGAGGTTCTCCATTCCACTCAGCTGCCTTAATCGTTTTTCCACCAATTACTAAGCTCCTTGATAAAGGTCCAGTGTGTAAGGACCGAAACGTTGGGGAATGTTTTTGGATTTATCTTTATACATATATTGACCCTTGTGACTACTTGATGCAATAAAAGGATATTATTTATTAAACAACACGATAATGGATTAGTGTTGTTTTGGAGAGTGCCCCACACCCTGGATCGTGAGATTTGGGGATGAACTACAGTATATTGTGGGTATTTCACCCTTTGTTGGGCACCCCACTGATGTACCATTAAGTGTGAGTGCGGTCTCTTCAGAACATATATATATATATATATATATATATATATATATATAAAATACCAAATGAAAAGCCTGTGTTTGTCCCTCTGTACCTTACCCTGCTGACATGCTCAGTGGTGCCTCTGATTAAAAACCCTACCACGACAAGGCCGCTGCTGCTGCTGTCCTCCATGGGCCTGAGAAGCATATGATGAGCTCCACCAAGCAGAGCTCAGCAAAAGCTGCTCAGCCTCTGACCTCTTGTGCAAAATCTCATGGGACTTCGTCAACTCCCAGTAATGCACTGCACACTTGTGCAGTCAGTGTGCCTTGGCTCCCAAAGCTTAGCACCATTAATCATTGTCACATTGGCAGATAGGTGAAGCTGCAGCACTACCCCGCTCCCATACACAAAACCTTTAGCTAAAAGATAGAGGGGAGCCAAGGGGTACTGACCTCCTGAGACCCCCTTATTCCAGCCCTGGCTATTAAAATTTCTGGTCAATGCCCAGTGTGTCTATACGTTAACATGGCCACAGGCCTGACAATGCTTGAGAAGTG
The DNA here is from genome assembly GCF_055691185.1 of Crinia signifera. Classification (NCBI taxonomy): domain Eukaryota; kingdom Metazoa; phylum Chordata; class Amphibia; order Anura; family Myobatrachidae; genus Crinia; species Crinia signifera. Next base: position 27,351,035 of record NC_139226.1, read on the forward strand.
TTTAATTAGTACAGTGGCTCCAAGAAGACCCCATCTCGTAGAAGTGGTAATAGAGTCTTGATGCTGGCAAGTTTATAAATGGCTTGCCAAATACGCATTGACACCCATTGCACCACTCACATGCCAGTCAACGCTGCCAGGGAGGGAGCTGAAGTTCTTTCTGGATTACGTTTATATTAAAGTAGTCCGTTAGCCGTCGGGGCCATGATTGATAAACTGGAGAATTCTCCAGGTCCCGATGAGAAAAAAAACTGCTTATTTAACAGAGTTGTATTATTTTTAGTAATGGGGGAACGGACGGATTCTAAACTCAAAAAAAGGCCCTAGATACACACGCCTGTGATCCTCTCACTGAAAGGCACCTTTGCAGCTCCAATGAAAAACATTAACATTTTGGTGACAGCCAGAGCTGGCATTCCCCTGTCAAAACCCTGCCCCAGGGCCAGGACGAATAGATAAAAGGAACACAGTGATTCCTGTCGGCTGATGCGGACGTCGGCTGACAGGATATTCTTTGCTGCCTGATGGAAGTTTTGCCTGATCTGACTCACACATGTTCCAAGGTTCATCACTATCAAGCGGAACGCCAAAGAATGCTCATGTGTGTTTGTCCAGCTTTCCTGTTGTAGGCATATTCTTTGTTAAATAGATTATCAAGATCAGCAACAGTTGGACAATGCTACTTTTCTCCAAGTAAGGATGACCGTCATCGATGGTCTATGACCAATAAGGACTGCTTTTACGATGGGGGAGAACTGGATGGTTTCCCACCATTGATAACACAGAGCTGATCGAATATTTTGTTTTCTTCAAGATGTTGGGACACAGAGCCTTCCCCCATCCCCCATCACCTGCGGAGCTAGGCCCCCAGGATCTTCGTGGCCTTCAGCTTACTGAACAGTAAAGCTGAGGTGGCCAGCAGTGGAGGAAACCATCAATGGCTTCCTTACCAATGGTTTCACTCCCTTGAGGTTCTCCATCAATGGTACCATTGATGGTGCACATCGATAAATAACCCACCGCTTGCCATCCCTATCTCCTGCTACAAATATGTTTCCGATTGAGGCCTATATGTTGCACTCGGCCCCCTTCAACTCATATGAGACAGGACAATTATCACATTAGAGTCCATCAGTTGTGTACACAAAGTGTTGAAGGACATAGTGTGAAGAAACATGTTTTAGACAAGAGTGTCAGATTCTGGGTCCGTTGCAGAGTGGTGCCATTATGTCTAACAGTTGACATGGACACTGTCAGAGTGTACCACGTCCCCTCACATGGCTTGCTGTGCTCGCTATGCTTTGGGCACGGTGCCTCGCTGCCCTCAGTGCACTATTTTGTTCTCCAACCATGCTGCAGTAGATGGTAGGGTATGAAACACCACCTGTCGTACATGTTTTTGACTGTTGACCTTGCCATGGCCAACCTAATGATTGTGTCAACCTTCCGGCCCAGTCAACCTTAGCCCTGTTGAGCTTCAGTGGTTGACCCAATCCATGTCGGCCTACACAGGTTGACCCTATCCTGGCCAAGTGCACAGAACAACTTCTTCAGAACCTGTCCTTACTCTGTGCCTAGAACAATAACAGCATCATTTCATTGACTGTCAGTGGCTATCCTTCCCTATTGTACAGTGTCCCTCTCCCGTCAATACTGATAGCTTCCAGCAGAGGTTCCCCTCAATATAATAATAGGTAGGAAAATGGGTGTGAACTGAGGCATCACTCGTGTTGCATACATGCGGATTTTGGCTATGTTGTGTTGCTTGCACATACTGTAGTGGATCAATTGCTGATTGATCCTGCGGTACGTCGTTTTGAATGTGTTGTTTCTTCTGTGCTATTGGCATGGCCGGCGACAGGGGGGGGGTCAAGGGGGACATGTGTGACGGGCCCTGGCGATCTGAAGGGCCCCATGGCCCAGCCAGGGCCCGTCTGTGTCACCCCCGTTGCTGCGTGGCACGAGCAAGCACCAGCGGGTTCTGTGGTGGGTGCCGGCGCACTGACATTACTATGGCTGGCTGTCACTGCGGCTGAGCTGAGCCGCGCTGGTGATTCTCTCCTCTCAGGCAGTAATAATCGCGTGAGATCAGCCTGAGAGGAGATGCTCCCGCATCTCCTCTCAGGCTGATCTCACGCGATTATTACTGCCTGAGAGGAGAGAATCACAATTTTGAAAGGGACCCCCGCCAATCTGCAGCGCTGCGCTCTCTCTCCACTGCGCTGATTGACAGAGGCTGAGCTGCTACCTGAGCCCTTCTCCTCAGCCTCCTGGCTTGCATACTGTCAGCAAGCTCCGCCTCCTCCTTGCAAATTGCAATGAACTTGCTCCTACCTCTAACTGCTCTCTGTCTACTGGGAGTCCCAGCAAGGCAGACAGAAGCTCCGCCTCCCAGACCAGGAGGAGGCAGTTACTTGCTGAGGAGTATGGGGCTCTCTGGGGACATGTGTGTTCCGGGCCACCCTCATCCAAGGTACCATGCTTGATAAAAAAAGAAAACAACAGATGGAGTTGACAGTGTCCCAGCAGGGGGCGGGGCTTCCCACCACCGAGTACAGCCAAAACTGCTGCACTCTGACATGGCTGAATGGAGGGCTGGAGCTGCCAGTGCCACAAATCTGTAAGGTACTATGTATGTACTGTATGTGTCGGCATAACTATGTACTGTGTGTATCTGTGTATGTATGTGTTGGCATAACTATGTACTGTGTGTGTCTGTCTGTGCATGTATGTGTCGGCATAACTATGTACTGTGTGTGTGTGTGCATGTATGTGTCGGCATAACTATGTACTGTGTGTGTCTGTGCATGTATGTGTCGGCATAACTATGTACTGTGTGTGTCTGTGCATGTATGTGTCGGCATAACTATGTACTGTATGTGTCTGTGCATGTACTGTATGTGTCAGCGTTACTGTATGTTTCTACATATATGTGTTGGCGTAACTATGTGTCTGTGCATAGGGATGTGGTTAACATCCCTGCAGACTAAAGTATACAGGGTGGTTTAGCATTAGGCCTGGGGGGGGGTTGTGTTTAGGTTTAATCACTAGCAGGGGCTTAGGGTTAGGCTGCGTGGGGGCAGGGAGTTTGTTGTTATGCCATGTGGAGGGAAGCTTTGTGTTAGGCACTTAAAAGCATGGGTTAGGCTGAGGGGAAGGGGGGTTAGGTTTCAGCTGCAAGAAGAGAGAGTTAGGGGAGCGGGCGGGGGGCCCCAGAAAAATCAGTGTACAGGGCCCCAAGATTTCTGTTGCCAGCCCTGGCTATTGGTATACGATTTAGTACAAAGAGAACATCTCTTGTGAGGTTAAATGTTCTTCATTCATATCTAAGTATGTATCCTGCCCAGTGAATAATGACAATGTCATTTAGTGGCACAGAAAGGAAAAAATGCTGGCAGATTGTCAGTTCTCCTCGCAACGAAACAGCTTTAGTCTCCTTGAACCTTGAAACATTATGAAATGACAGCGTTCTGCATCTTGCTATTAATTAACATGGGTTCTGCACCTTTCAGTTATATTTAATTTTCGCCTGTGAATTGCCTGCAGCCCAGGCCCCAGATACGGCTGGCTCTGTGAATGAATAATAATGGTTTGCTTTTATAAGGTATAGGAATAAACTCTGCTTTGTGCTTCAGAAGGAAAGCTAGGGTTGTTACCGGACAGATCCCAGAGGAGGAGTGAAGTCCGTACCCATAGCTAGGGTTGTTACCGAACAGATCCCAGAGGAGGAGTGAAGTCCGCACCCATAGCAAGGGTTGTTACCGTACAGATCCCAGAGGAGGAGTGAAGTCCGCTCCCATAGCTAGGGTTGTTACCGGACAGATCCCGGAGGAGGAGTACATTCGGCACCCATAGCTAGGGTTGTTACCGAACAGATCCCAGAGGAGGAGTACAGTCCGCACCCATAGCTAGGGTTGTTACCGGACGGATCCCGGAGGAGGAGTAGAGTCCGCACCCATAGCTAGGGTTGTTACCGAACAGATCCCAGAGGAGGAGTACAGTCCGCACCCATAGCTAGGGTTGTTACCGGACGGATCCCGGAGGAGGAGTAGAGTCCGCACCCATAGCTAGGGTTGTTACCGAACAGATCCCAGAGGAGGAGTGAAGTCCATACCCATAGCTAGGGTTGTTACCGGATGGATCCCAGAAGAGGAGAAGAGTCTGCACCCATAGCTAGGGTGTTACCAGACAGATCCCAGAGGAGGAGTACAGTCCGCACCCATAGCTAGGGTTGTTACCGAACAGATCCCAGAGGAGGAGTAAAGTACGCACCCATAGCTAGGGTTGTTACCGTACAGATCCCAGAGGAGGAATAAAGTCTGCACCCATAGCTAGGGTTGTTACCGGACAGATCTGAGAGGAGGAGTACAGTCCGCACCCATAGCTAGGGTTGTTACCAAACAGATCCCAGAGGAGGAGTACAGTCCGCACCCATAGCTAGGGTTGTTACCGTACAGATCTCAAAGGAGGAGGAGAGTCCGCATCCATAGCAAGGGTTGTTACCAAACAGATCCCAGAGGAGAAGTACAGTCCGCACCCATAGCAAGGGTTGTTACCGGACAGATTCTGGAGGAGGCGTAAAGTCCGCACCCATAGCTAGGGTTGTTACCGGACAGATCTCAGAGGAGTACAGTCCGCACCCATAGCTAGGGTTGTTACTGGACAGATCTCAGAGGAGGAGTAGAGTCCGCACCCATAGCAAGGGTTGTTACCGGACAGATTCTGGAGGAGTAAAGTCCGCACCCATAGCTAGGGTTGTTACCAGACAGATCCCGGAGGAGGAGTAAAGTCCGCACCCATAGCTAGGGTTGTTACCAGACAGATCCCGGAGGAGGAGTAAAGTCCGCACCCATAGCTAGGGTTGTTACCGGACAGATCCCAGAAGAGGAGTAAAGTCCGCACCCAGAGCGTAACTAGAACTTTGAGGGCCCCATAGCAAAATTTATAATGGGCCCCCCCAACATTCAGGTCTCTACCAGAGCGCATCGCACCATGTGTGACCGCCATTAGTGTGAACAGTAAAAATGTGCCCCTCTGATAGATATTTTTTAAAAATAGAATGCACCCATTCCAAAAGAAGTGTGTGGCTTTGCTTCAAGGAGTAATACCCCTTACAAATTATGCGACACACCGCAAAGCCCCTCACACATTAATGCAGCACACCACAAAGCCTGTTGCACATTCTCCGACACACCGCAATGCCCATTACACATTATGCAACACACTGCAATGCCCATTACACATTATGCAACGCACTGCAATGCCCATTACACATTATGCGGCACACCGCAATGCCCATTACACATTATGCAACACACCGCAAAGCCCATTACACATTGGAGGTTATTCTTATCGGAGCGGCCAGACATGCGTACGTTCACTATTAACGTACGCTCTCCGTACGCGGCCGTTGGGGTTAAGTCCACCCACAACTCAGCCGCATACGTACGGCCAGAAACAACGTCGAAGGGGAGTGGCGTACAATTGAGCGTACGCCAACGTACACGGACGGACCAGCCCTTACACTCCGACAACTGGCGTACAACAGAGCGTACGCCACCGTTTACGGACGTCTCTCGTCCGTCTTCCCACCGACTTCTTGCGGCTATCTGAGCGTACGCCAGCTTGCACGGACGGGTCCCTATTGTTTTCAATAGAAAACTCAGCTTATGTCACCGCTCGTGAGAGTGAGCGTACGTCCGTGCACGCTGGCATACCCTTCACATATATGGACCTGCAAATCTTGCCTTTCAACTATAATTATGAAAATTAATTAATTGATTGAATTAATTAATGTGCAAAATAGTGGGCATGGGCTTAAAACATTGCTGAAACATCCTTTGTAGGTGTTAGATGTGTTTTATGTTATTGTATCATAAATACAAAACCTATGTTTGTATTAGAGTGAACACGTTGACACATGTCGACTTGTGTAGATTGAGTGTGCTACTGTGTAAAGTCTATGAAAGCACGTAGTGAATGTGTATAACTGTTTAACAAATACCTACCTTAGCATATATAAGCAGGTCTTAAAAAGATTCTTACCTTAAATTAAACAAACCTTTAAATGTCGATAAGTATAGAAAGATAAGCTTCCAATGTGTTGGAGTGCTGTGTGTGGCTTGCAGGTAGTGAAATCATGGTTTTGACTTAATAGACTGCAGCATTGCTTATTACATTCAGGTGTATGTGTTTGAGTAGTAATCAGCGTAAATTAGCAAACCCAGGCGCACGCTGGCATGCGGTATCTGTAGGGGTGGTCTGAGGTGGCGGTTGGCGGCCGCATGTTTTGTGTCCGAAATGAACGGTGCTTTAGGCGATCGTGCGGTAGTAGCACCGTTCATTTTTGGTGCACACCCCCGTGTACGCCCATGTTTACGCCCATTTTCCCTCATTATTTCGGCCGCTCCCCTCAACACGCCCCTATGCTGCCCCCAATGCCCGTACTCTCGCGTACAGGTTGTTTCGCACGGAGTGTTCGCGCCTGCGCATTGGCGATTGTACGCATGCGCAGATCATGAAAAACCCCGGAACGTACGCGTACGGCCCGGCCGCACCAACCAGAATAAGGCCCATTATGTGACACACCGCAAAGCCTGACACACCGCAAAGCCCATTACACATTATGCGGCACACCGCAATACCCATTACACATTATGCAACACACCGCAATGCCCATTACACATTATGGAACACACCGCAATGCCCATTACACATTATGGAACACACCGCAATGCCCATTACACATTATGCAACACACCGCAATGCCCATTACACATTATGCAGCACACCACAATGCCCATTATACATTATGCGGCACACTGCAATGCCCATTACACATTATGCAGCACACCGCAATGCCCATTACACATTATGTGACACACCGAAAAGCCCATTACACATTATGCGGCACACCGCAATACCCATTACACATTATGCAACACACCGCAATGCCCATTACACATTATGGAACACACCGCAATGCCCATTACACATTATGGAACACACCGCAATGCCCATTACACATTATGCAACACACCGCAATGCCCATTACACATTATGCAGCACACCACAATGCCCATTATACATTATGCGGCACACCGCAATGCCCATTACACATTATGCAACACACCGCAATGCCCATTACACATTATGCAGCACACCACAATGCCCATTACACATTATGCAGCACACCACAATGCCCATTACACATTATGCGGCACACCGCAATGCCCATTACACATTATGCGGCACACCGCATTGCCCATTATACATTATGCGGCACACCGCATTGCCCATTATACATTATGCGGCACACCGCAATGCCCATTACATAATATGCGGCACGCTGCAATGCCCACAGGTCAGTCACACAAATCAGTGAATCTTTTATATTGATAATGCTATATACTGTAGGAGAAATCATGTAAATGTAACACAGACATACAGACATACAGTAATGTATTTTGCTGAGCTTAGCTCACCAGAAATTAGAAGCAGCTGCAGGAGGCCTCCCTCAGCTGCCCTCACTGCCTGTCCCACAGTGAAAGCCAGTCCCTCGTGGCAGGTGGGTAGGGCTGCCTGTACTTCCAGAACTCACGGGCGGGCCCGGCACTTCGCGGCACGACCCGCCCTCCATCCCTCCTGTCCAGCTCCGTCCTCACACTCCCACAAGCAGGGCGCAAACCTCCGAACCTCCCCACCTGGCTCCATTCTCTTCCGTGAGCACAGCGCGCGGCACAGCCCCCCTCCACTCTGCCCGGCTCCTTACTGTGACGCGAGCACAGTGCACGGCGCAAACCCCCCCTCCCTGCCAGGCTCCTTATACTACTCTCCCTCGAGCAGCTCAGACAGGTGGCGGGTCTCTGAAAAAAAACAAAAAAAAACGGTGCAGGGGATTGCTTGCTGCCTCTCGGGCCCCCCCAGCCGCCGGGCCCCATAGCAGCTGCACCCCCTACACCCTCGGTAGTTCCGCCACTGTCCACACCCACAGCTAGGGTTGTTACCGGACAGATCCCAGAGGAGAAGTAAAGTCCGCACCCATAGCTAGGGTTGTTACCGGACAGATCCCAGAGGAGGAGTGAAGTCCTTACTCATAGCTAGGGTTGTTACCAGACATATCCCAGAGGATAAGTACAGTCCGCACTCATAGCTAGGGTTGTTACCAGACTACTCCCAGAGGAGAAGTACAGTCCGCACCCATAGCTAGGGTTGTTACCAGACAAATCCCAGAGAAGTACAGTCCGCACCCATAGCTAGGGTTGTTACCGGACAGATCCCAGAGGAGAAGTACAGTCCGCACCCATAGCTAGGGTTGTTACCGGACAGATCCCAGAGGAGGAGTACAGTCCGCACCCATAGCTAGGGTTGTTACCGGACAGATCCCAGAGGAGGAGTACAGTCCGCACCCATAGCTAGGGTTGTTACCGGACAGATCCCAGAGGATAAGTACAGTCCGCACTCATAGCTAGGGTTGTCACCAGACAGATCCCAGAGGAGAAGTACAGTCCGCACCCATAGCTAGGGTTGTTACTGGACAGATCCCAGAAGAGAAGTACTGTCCGCACCCATAGCTAGGGTTGTTACCAGACAAATCCCAGAGGAGAAGTACAGTCCGCACCCATAGCTAGGGTTGTTACCAGACAAATCCCAGAGAAGTACAGTCCGCACCCATAGCTAGGGTTGTTACCGGACAGATCCCAGAGGAGAAGTACAGTCAGCACCCATAGCTAGGGTTGTTACTGGACAGATCCCAGAGGAGGAGTACAGTCCGCACCCATAGCTAGGGTTGTTACCAGACAAATCCCAGAGGAGAAGTACAGTCCGCACCCATAGCTAGGGTTGTTACCGGACAGATCCCAGAGGATAAGTACAGTCCGCACTCATAGCTAGGGTTGTCACCAGACAGATCCCAGAGGAGAAGTACAGTCCGCACCCATAGCTAGGGTTGTTACTGGACAGATCCCAGAGGAGAAGTGCTGTCCGCACCCATAGCTAGAGTTGTTACCAGACAGATCCCAGAGGAGAAGTACAGTCCGCACCCATAGCTAGGGTTGTTACCTGACAGATCCCAGAGGAGGAGTACAGTCCGCACCCATAGCTAGGGTTGTTACCGGACAGATCCCAGAGGAGGAGTACAGTCCGCACCCATAGCTAGGGTTGTTACCGGACAGATCCCAGAGGATAAGTACAGTCCGCACTCATAGCTAGGGTTGTCACCAGACAGATCCCAGAGGAGAAGTACAGTCCGCACCCATAGCTAGGGTTGTTACTGGACGGATCCCAGAGGAGGAGTACAGTCTGCACTCATAGCTAGGGTTGTTACCGGACGGATCCCAGAGGAGGAGTACAGTCCGCACTCATAGCTAGGGTTGTTACTGGACAGATCCCAGAGGATAAGTACAGTCCGCACTCATAGCTAGGGTTGTTACTGGACAGATCCCAGAGGAGAAGTACAGTCCGCACCCATAGCTATGGTTGTTACCGGACGGATCCCAGAGGAGGAGTACAGTCTGCACTCATAGCTAGGGTTGTTACCGGACGGATCCCAGAGGAGTACAGTCCGCACTCATAGCTAGGGTTGTTACTGGACAGATCCCAGAGGAGGAGTACAGTCCGCACCCATAGCTAGGGTTGTTACTGGACAGATCCCAGAGGAGGAGTAAAGTCCGCACCCACAGCTAGGGTTGTTACCAGACAAATCCCAGAGGATAAGTACAGTCCGCACTCATGGAAAGGGTTGTTACCAGACAGATCCCATAGGAGCTGAGATTGTATCACTGTCTACTTAAACATAGTTACATAGTTACATAGTAGGTAAGGCTGAAAAAAGACTTGCGTCCATCTAGTTCAGCCTGGTATAGATATCCATTGCTGATTTGGTAGGTTCTGGTATTTTATTCTTATTTGTACCCATGGATGTTTTTATCCAGTAAATGTTTGTCCAACTTTGCCTTGAACGCATTTAATGAGCCAGCCGTTACCACCTCTCTGGAAAGAGAGTTCCAGAGTTTGACTGTTCTGACCGTAAAGAAATTCTTTCTACTAGCTGAATGAAATCTTTTTTCTTCTAATCTATACTCATGCCCTCGTGTCCTAGATTCCTTTCTAGTAGAAAAGATGGCGTGTGACAGTTCCTTATATTGGCCCTTGATATACTTGTACATGTTGAGCATGTCCCCCCTTAAACGTCTCGGTACTCTTTACCTAGCACGGCGCCCACGATTTTGATCGTGGGCATCGCAGGTAAAAAAATCGCGGGCATTGAATGCACTAAAAATCGGGTGCGACGCGACCGACGCGATGCCCGCGATTTCCCATAGGGAACAATGTTAAATTTCTCAATTGACCCGATTTTACTGTTCAATGCCTCAATTGACACGATTTTTCCATAGGAAACAATGTTAAATGGCCCACAGAGGCCAAATACCCACCCTGAAGTGTGAAATGGCCCCCACAATTGTTAATGCCACCCCACGATCAACGTCAACCCAAAGCGTGGCGAGCGGCGGCGGTACGCGTCCTACGACCTTTTCATCCCCCCACTATCCACGTTGGCGTGGAGTTGAGAATAGAATAGTGTGGCGAGCGCAGCGAGCCACCGAGCCCGATGCGTGGCGAGCGCAGCGAGCCCGGCGAGGGGACGCGGATACCTTCACAGGTAAACGCGTCCCTTCGCGGGCTTCACAGGTATCCGCGTCCCCTCGCTGCGCTCGCCACACTATTCTATTCTCAACTCCACGCCGACGTGGATAATGGGGGTATGAAAAGGTCGTAGGACGCGTACCGCCGCCCCTCGCGGGCTCGCTGCGCTCGCCACGCTTCGGGTTCACGTTGATCGTGGGGTGGCGTTAACAATTGTGGGGGCCATTTCACACTTCAGGGTTGCTATTTGGCCTCTGTGGGCCATTTAACATTGTTTCCTATGGAAAAATCGTGTCAATTGAGGCATTGAACAGTAAAATCGGGTCAATTGAGAAATTTAACATTGTTCCCTATGGGAAATCGCGGGCGTTGCGTCGCACCCGATTTTTTAGTGCATTCAATGCCCGCGATGGGCGCCGTGCTAGGTAAAGAGTACCAACGTCTCTTTTCTAATGTAAATAGTCCCAAATTGCTTAATCTCTCCCCGTAGCTTAAATTCTCCATTCCCCTAATAAGCTTTGTTGCTCGCCTTCGGACTTTTTCTAATTCTATGATGTCCTTTTTATAGTGTGGGGCCCAGAACTGTACTCCGTACTCTAGGTGAGGTCTCACCAATGCTTTATATAGTGGCATAATTACCCTTGAGTCCCTAGTTTCCATTCCCCTCTTAATACATGCCAGAATTCTGTTGGCCTTTTTTGTAGCTACATTACAATGGGCACTACATCCCAGTTTGCTGTCTATTTGGACTCCTAGATCCTTTTCAAGTATGGAATTACCCAGTTCCTCTCCGCTAAGGTTGTAACTTGCACACTGGTTGTGTCTCCCAAGGTGTATAACCTTACATTTATCTACATTGAACCTCATCTTCCATTTTTTTTGCCCACTCATCTAGAATTGCAAGATCATTTTGAAGCATGGTGACATCTTCTGATGATTTGATGACTTTGCTAAGTTTTGTATCGTCCGCAAAGATGGATACATTGCTGAGTAACCCTATCCCAATATCGTTAATAAAAATGTTAAACAAAATGGGCCCCAAAACCGAACCCTGGGGCACTCCACTTAGTACCGGTATCATATCTGATACGGCACCATTCACAACCACTCTTTGTTCTCTATTACATAGCCAATTCCCTACCCATCTGCAGATATTTTCACCCAATCCTAGGTTCTCCATTTTATTAATCAATCTCTTGTGTGGGACAGTATCAAATGCTTTAGCGAAATCTAGGAAAATCACATCTACAGCATTTCCATTATCGAGGTTTTTGCTAACCTCTTCATAGAACCCCAGTAGAACCGTAATGCATATTTCAGTAGTACATGTCTCTGTGTCACCGCTGTCCATATTTCAGTTGTTATGATGACTCGCTCATTGAAAACTGCCAGAAAACTGATTCAGTCAGAAGAATGGAAGCCAGAAGTATCACATTGGTGACCCAGAGGGTCCATCTCTGGGCCCTATGCCAAATTGTAACACTACTTTGATGTTGTAACTGAAATGCCGGCTACAGAGCTGTAGTCATCTGTGGAACTTGTACAACTCAGCAGCCGGATGTGATTCACTGTGTCCAAAGTAACCACGTTGCAGCACAGAATCCTCTGAGAGTCTTGTCCATGCAGGTCCACCTAGATTTCAGCCAAAGCTGATGGACAGGAGTGTTGGAAATGAAATAAAGAAAGAAGATATTTCATTTTAAAGATGACAAATTAAAGGCAATAACGGAGCTTATGCGTATTGGCGAGTGTCCAGCCAGTAGGGTTCTGGTGGTTGGGTTCCCATGTGAAGTCTCATCTAAGAGGGGACCAATACACTGAGTCATAGCGAGCAGTGCCTGGCCCCAGTACTGCAATGTGGGCGTGGCCTAAATAAGGGGGTGTGTCTGCTGCGGTCACTATGAAACGTACATTCAAAAAACCTTAATTGCTTGGTTGCTTCCGGCACTCCGCAGTGGGTCCCCATTCAGATCAGCGCGAGCGAGATCTGAACAACACATGTTACATCTGCCCCACCTGCAGTGCAGCATGGTTTTGTCTATTTGCAAACAAAATGGGCCTGATTCAGACACTTGTTGCCTAGCGAGCAGGTATGTGCAAACCCTGACGAACACCAGCCCCCCCCCCCCCCTCCCAAAGGGAAGAGAAATCATTGGCTGGTCAACTCTGCTCATATGGGAATTAGGCCCATTGTACATGCAATTAAGTCACTTTGCTTGCCACAGGCCGCCACTGCTGTATGGACATGCCTGGCGCAAACCTGCAATCCCACACATGAGCTGCAATGTAACTGCACCAGCGCAGAGGCTCAGCAGCCCCGTGCTGCCGTCCTGTCCACTGGACACTGCGTGCTTCAGCCTACATGGTGATGTTATGAGATGATGACTGTAATGCACCTGTAATAAATGTTCCTGACTGTTTCTTCCATTTACATACTGATTGTCGGCAGGCGTCTACGCAGTGCGCTGTGGGCTAAGCTATCTTCCCCCATCGATCTCACAAGCGGCTGCACAAAGCAATGGAAGCCTACAATCCTTCCCCGTAGCTGCCCGTTTTGCTGATTGAAATCTCATCATGCAGTAAAAATTTGCATAATAAATTGCTGGATCTAAAGTTGTACCATTATTGTGGCTCGTTAGCCGAGCGGCTCCGTAGTGCGAGCGCAGACGCTACAGGTTATATACTAACAGGTGCAGGATCCCATAAGAACTAATCAGCAGTTGGTTTTGATGAGTTTAGTGCAAGTTGCCAGGTCACAGCGAGGATCTGATGCAGAGATGAACGCGGATCAGCCGATGTGGACTTGCATTGCCGGCACGAATATAAATGTGTATAGATTTATCTGCATGTGGGCGCAGCTTACGGCAAGCCTGCTGCAACCCGGCCGTAGGCTTGATTACCTATTGGTCATCAGCCTAATTCTTGCACACCTGCACCTGCACCATATTTGGCGGGATGCCGTCAATTTCCCGGCGGTCGGAATCCCGGCGTTCAAAATCCCGACCGCCAAAATCCCGAAACTTTCTCCCTCCGTGGGTGTCCACAACACCCATAGAGGGAGAATAAATTAGTGTGCCGAGCGTAGCGAGGCACTGGGCCCGCTGCGTGGTGAGCGAAGCGAGACCGCAAGGGGAGGCGATCCACGTCCCCCCCTTGTCAGGATTTCGGCGGTCGGGATTTTGAACGCTGGGATTCCGACCGCCGGGATTCCATACCGAATCCTATTTGGCGTATAGAGTGCAGTTATCGCAACACACCCAGTTACAACTTCACAGCGACAAGCGCAGATGAGTGGAGGGGGTTATTCAGAGCTGATCACATGGCTGCAAATTGCGCATTGTAGCGGGCATGCATGTGGCCATCCTGTGATTAACCCCTTCAGTGGTGGGGTTTTTTTGGGGAGCGCTCCCCACTGGGCGAATTATTTATGGGGAGCGCTCCCTTAAAAAAAAAACACCACTGCCTCCCTCAGTCCGGGCAGTGCCGCTGCACTGTCAATTAGCGGCTGCCCGGACCTGTTCCCCCGCACCCCGTCCCCGGCTTGTCATGAGCCGGCGCCGGGGACTTCAATACAGAACCCGGAGGGGAGGGGGAGGAGGAGGCGCCGCAGAGGGGAGGGAACCAGGCAGCGCTGAAGCTGCCTGAGTTCAGTGATTGAACTCAGCAGCGCTGCCTGGCTGTAAACAGTGGCAATCCCGGGGGTGTGGTCTGTGTAAAAGGAGGTGTGGCTTTATTGGGATGCCGTGCAGAGCAGCAAGTGACCAGGGTGGGGGGTGGTCTTCCAACTGCCCCCCCTCCCATCCCCACTACAGGGCACTGCTGCTTGTGGGTATGGCAAAAAAAGAGAGGTATGCTGTAGATGACTGCTTCTGTTATTGTCAGAGTGCAGCTATTATCCTCTGTGCTTGGTTTTTACTGTCGAAGTGATAAAGCAGCTGAAGTTTCTCCTCTTCCTTAGACTACAGATGCCCATACACTATGCAATTTTGGGCCAATTTCACCCAAATTTCGGCAGTTTGGGTGAAATCGGCCCAAAATCGCAAGTGTGTAACATCCGGTCCGGTGCGCAGTCCTGTGTACATCGGATCGGATCAGGAGGTCGGTCCCTGTTTGCTCATGCTGTAGATTTATCCAAAAGAAGGTTATTATCCAAAAAAGCGCAGATTAACAAGATACAGCAGCTTATGATAAACACCAAGTGTCCTGTCAAAATAGACACTCAAAGGTTGTGACAATTCGTGCAAAGAAAAAACGGTGAAACCATAAAGCGCTACCCTTGTATGTTTAAATACATATCTTAGGTTGAGGTGATGATCCAAAGGATTTTTCACAATTTTCTCTGGACACCTGAAATGATAGTAATGATATCCCCTAATCCCAATTGAATGGGATTTTTTAGAAGTTTGGGGTATATCACCAAAAACAGCTCATTGTGCAGTATCCAGAATATACACAAATATTTTATTTCTATACAGGAAACTCACAAGAATAATTTGAAAAAAGACATATAATCACATCTTTATGGCACGGCTGCAGAAACATCCATCCACTCAGATCCAGGACTTGAGTTGTTTTTGTAGAGGGTCCAGGCACCGGTATCCCCAGTCCTCAATAAGCCCAGGATCAATGGAGGGTCGCAGCTCTGCCACAGGATAATTTCAGCATGAAATTTCTACAAAATTTCTACAAAAACAACTCAAGTCCTGGATCTGAGTGGATGGATGTTTCTGCAGCCGTGCCATAAAGATGTGATTATATGTCTTTTTTCAAATTATTCTTGTGAGTTTCCTGTAGAGAAATAAAATATTTGTGTATATTCTGGATACTGCACAATGAGCTGTTTTTGGTGATATACCCCAAACTTCTAAAAAATCCCATTCAATTGGGATTAGGGGATATCATTACTATCATTTCAGGTGTCCAGAGAAAATTGTGAAAAATTCTTTGGATCATCACCTCAACCTAAGATATGTATTTAAACATACAAGGGTAGCGCTTTATGGTTTCACCGTTTTTTCTTTGCACATGCTGTAGATTTCCCTGCAAATCACCTTGCATCCGGGCAGCAGGTGCTGAGCGCTAGCGGGCAGTGATCAGCGGGACAGGCAGCAGCAGAGGGTATTAGAATTTTGAAATAACCTGTCAAATGACTGGCTAGCCACTGATTGGCTGAGAGCTCTCTCAGCCAATCATCGGCAGCCCCGGAGAGTGCTCTCTCTCAGCCTATCAGAAGCCGGTAAGTCATTTGACACGTTATTTTAAAATTCTAATACCTGCCGCTGTCCGTTCCGCAGATCACCACCTGCTAGCACCCGCCCCACTGCTCCTCACCACCTGCTGCAGCTCCCTGGTTTCACATGTGATAAATCGCATTAGATTCATCACGTGTAAAAAATGGCATCTGCGAACCCCCCGGGGAGCTGCTGGGCTGCTCACCGGAGAATTGGGTCCAACTTTTCCTTAGGCCTAATGTATGGGGGCCTTAAGAATTATTCCTCGATCACAGCCTGCTTACGTCCCACAAATTGTTACATGAAAGGCAAAACATACCCGCCTGCTTTTTGCTTGTATAAGTTGGGGATCGCTGTCTCTGAATGCTTGAGGCGGCTCATGAATTGCAAATGGTTTTAGTGATCCGACTCTGCTCCAGAATCAGAAGGCAATGTTCTGGAGTTCCAAGGACATGTGCTATAACACAGACACCGTGGCAGGGCGCTTCCTTATAACCCACCAGAAGCCGCTATAGGACAATGTAGCAGCACACCAGGGAGTGATGGTCAGTGCCCTTACAACAGAGAAAAGTAGGGGTTACTTATTCCTTGGCCCTTGTTGTCCCAACAGATTGAGATTGTTCATCGATTCTAGACAAAGCCTTCCCCAGTCCCAGCATTCTGTGATTATACTGTATAAGGGAGAGAACAATGTCCATCTTATACCCCTTTCACACCAGCCTAAATTCCCGGGTTGAGTCCTGGAACAACCCGGTACTACCTCAGGTGTGAAAGGTACCCGGGATAAATTACCCTAGGTAGCAGGGTTGTTCCCGGGTCCAACCCAGGGACCTGGCTGGTGTGAATGGGTAAGGGTATATTTACCCGGGTTGCCGGGTCCTCGGTGTTCTGTCCAGCCGGGAATTGACGCAGGTGGCGGCCGCAAATGTTGGGACAGCTGGTGGATGATGATGACGCAGCTCTCCAGCGGCAGTAAGGGCGCCAGAGAGCTACGTCATTATCATCCGCCGCCTGTCCCGTCATTTGTCCCCATATTATATCAGTGTCCCAGCATTATGCTACACAGTGTCCCCATATTATATCAGTGACCCAGCATAATGCCACAAAGTGCCCCTGCATTATATCACAGTGGAGGCACCATGTGAGGGCAGATCCCTTCTGTGATTACTGCATGCCTAGCGGCAGTGACAGAACATGTGGGTGGTGAGCCCAAGTGCAAAAATATAATTTGGGCCCCCAACCCAAGTTCACAATATACAACACGGCAGTTGGTGACAGGGGGAGGCAGAGTGTGACTGGGAGAGGCAGAGGGAGTCAGAAGGTGACAGGGGAAGGCAGAGGGTGACGGAGAGGCAGAGGGTAACAGGGAGATGTAGGGAGAGGCAAAGTGTGACAGGGAGAGGCAGAGTGTGACAGGGAGAGGCAGAGGGTGACAGGGAGAGGCAGAGGGTGACAGGGGGAGGCAGAGGGTGACAGGGGGAGGCAGAGTGTGACAAGGAGGGGCAGAGGGTGACAGGGAGAGGCAATCAGTGACAGGGATTGGCAGAGGGTGACAGGGAGAGGCAGTCGATAACACGGATTGGCAGAGGGTGATAGGGGGAGGCAGAGTGTGACAAGGAAACACAGCGGGTGAAAGGAAGAGGGTGACAGGGACAGCAGTGGGCCTCATGGGGCCCAGATGAACTGAACCTGCTGCACCAATGGTAGTTCCTCCTCTGCTGGGCGGGATAAAGGTGGAGAAAATGTATATCTCCATGGGGATGTCACATTGCTGGAATGGGTCAGTTGTCAGGACAATTAATTTATTATCAATAGAATACTATGAAACTCTGCCCCCTGTGGCCATTTTGTCATAGTGCATTAGTTAGTGATTCAGGCTCATTGTCCTAGGTAAGATAACAAGTGCTAATGCAGTAGGCTGCAGCTTAGCTGGCGCTATGCTGAGAGGAGACCAGGCTGGGACAGAAGATGGACTTGATGACCTTTTAAATACCTGATCCATTTCATATTCAGTGACTGAGTGTAACCCAACCCATAATAGAGCCAGCTGAAATACGTCTAATCCTTCCTGTTCTGCTCTGCTTGGTCGGAAATTTGTCAGCAACTTCTGGAGAAACCTTAGCCAGTCACTTTGTATCAGCCTTATTAAATAACACCCTTCCTGCACATTTGCAGCAAAAGCTGGTACAGAGGCGTCACACATAGCTGATTTATCAAATAAGTCGCTGTGATGCTCCGCTACCCTGCGGCACTACCCAGCAGTGGTGAGAGCAGTCATACCAGGTGGCGGCTGCGGTACTGACCAAAGACTTCAGGGGGAGGAGCCAGCCAGCACATCAACCTACGCTTACCTGAAGTGTCCACAAAAATGGTGGGTGCGCCCAGAAAACCGCTGGGAGTCCCTATGAGAACACAAGCGCAGCGAAGCCTGCTCTGGGCAGGCGATGATGTCACATGACGTAAGCGCCCGTCCCAAATTTGGCCATGTCCGAGTCAAATAAAACTCATTTGTGAACGGGTAAAAATAATAATTAGATGGTTGTGATGTTTCGCCGGTTCAGCCGCCTGCGAATGTATGTGTAATCATATACATCCATTCATGAGGGCCGATGTTCACTTGTCCGGCTGGCGGTGTTTGCCCGCTCGCTAAACAGCTAAAGAGCGATGCTTAGTGAGCGGGTCTGAATCAGTACCCAAGTACTAAGCGGAATGTTGCTGGGGCAGCGGGTAAAGGTTCTCCTGAGATGCCTGTTACCCATCATTGTTTCTTCAATCCCTGCTCAGTAAGCCTGTTTTTCCGCTTCATTATTCATGAGAGGGAGGGGACTACAGCTCCGCCTTTATTATCTGCGTCACTACGGCACAGGTAGACTTTCTTATTTCGTTGTTTGCTTATGTAAAGCGCTCCAGTCCAAAGATGCCATGGATCCCACTGAACGTATTGGCAGAGGCACCTCTGTTTGGATCAGTCGGGAATAAGCAAAAGCCCCGCCCCTGTGTTTTGATTGGCTCAGAGGCCAATCAGTCAAACACAATGGATGACCATCTATATGTAAAAATATTGATGGTCAACCACTGCATAGTTTAGCACTATCGATGGCCAGTTGCACTATTGCCATCGATGGCAACCATCGATGGCAATGGCAACGATGGCTATCCCTACATTAGAACGCACACCTCTAAATATACCGCCATCTGGGCATCCCACCCTTAAAATCGGAGGGAATTTATGCAAAAGTCGTCACAATGTGTCAGCAAGCATCATCTCCGCGGTGGGCCTGTCTGTTTGCTGGTTAGTAGAATAACGTCTTAACGTCTGACTTGTACCGGATCGATACAAAAAGCTAATGGCTGTTTGTAACTGCAGATTCACACTTCATAGTAAATAACCCTCATTATGGCATGTAACTCATTGCAGACAACCTGAGTGGGACAGAAGAGGAGGATCATGGATGTGTGCGCACAAAATTAACCCCCCCCCCTCCTCCAACGGTTCCTGAATTGTGAATAGTTCGAAAATATTTCGAAGTGCTGAAAATATATTTAGCAAACACAGCCGATAGCGCTTTCTCCGAAATCCCAATATTAATGTGTTACTTAACAAAAACACCGCAAATAGCTATTTGATTTTACATTAACATATGTAGCTCAATAATCTGCACAGGGCCATGTTGTACTGAGTGGATATGTGATAAAATGATGCAGCTTCTAACAGCGCTGTCAGTAAATTTCACTGTTGCCTTGACAACTGTCTCTAATTATCAGGAACGGTCCCAGATTTGAAAGATTTGTCCCCGGTAATTGTTGTCCCTGCAAAATAACTTAATTTTCAATATTGACCAAATGTGGAATCCAATTCAATTTTTACTGCATTGTATTATGATCTTCTTACCATGGGGCATATTCACCTCAGTCCACATGTAAAATGCTTTCATGGTGTGCTATTTTGCTGCAAATACGGTAATGCAGATTATTGCGGGCCTTTGGTCGTGTATTAGTGCGGCTTTCAGTGAGGAATCCTTAAATCCCATCTCCGTTAAAAAACACACAATGTAGTAGTCTTCGAGAAGATAAGTAGTTGGGCATGTTATACCCAAAGATGACTATTTTCAGCGATTCCCTCAAAAAAAACCCCCCTAAAAACAGGTAAATACAGAACCATTTTTTTATTTCTGGGCTTTATTATTTAATCTGTGAAAAAATGGTACTTTTTAAGATCATTAAAACTTTGTAATACTCAAACTCATTAACATGAAGTGGCGTAACTCTGGGAGACAATGGAGTCATCTGCCGCCGGGCTCCTGCTCCCAAGGGGGCACTTCTCCTACCCTGATAGTTCAAATCAGTTCATTTAGAGCCATCAATATCACTTCTGTGGCTGACTCCTCCCTCCTAGCAGTAACATAGACGTCATACTCTTTATGTTAAACATAATATACATAACATACATGCATACAAACATACACACATGCTTACATATATTTATATAAGGTGCTGTATGTGTGTGTACCAATATTTATCTTGCCTCCGGGCAACTGGGACGAACTTACACCACTGTTAACATTTTATAATGGGGTCTCCAATCAGGGCCGGCACCACCACTAGGCAGCTCTAGGCATTTGCCTAGGGCACTGGCACCTGGAGGGCGGCAGTTCGCGCGGCGGCGCCGGAAGCGCTAGTTATTTGCTATTCACTACAGGGACCCCGCCGGCCGCAGCCAGCTTTATACACATGACGGCGCCGCAGGTACCCCTACGGCACGGACACCCCTGACCGCCCCAGCACTGCAGGGACGCCAGGGCAGCATTTTTTTTACACAGGTACCACCCCTCCCTCCCCCCGGCACCGGGGCGCCCCCACCCCGACTCGCCTGGGGCGCTCCGGTGCCTTGCACCGGCCCTGTCTCCAATGATTCAAAGTGATGCAGTATGTAGCAGAATTCAATGCTTGAATACAGAAAAACACCCAAGAAAAATTGCAAACAATGGTGGGAACTAGGAAGTGATTCTGGATGCTAAAAGCATATACTGTATCCTTAAGAAATATGGTCTGACATGGTGATTCCCAAATTAGGTGATGTGGCACCCAGGGGTGCTGCGGTGCACTTGCTGGGGTGCCACAGGTTGTTGGGCTAGGTCCAAATCCAATTATTTATGATCCATGTGATATAAAAAAAAACCACAGCTGGTGCCTGCCAATCATAAAATATGTGGGCAAACAGAATCCAAACTCTGGGGATACGGTCATTTGGTCTACAGACACTAGGGTTTGGTAAACAAGCATTGGGTCGACACCATTAGGTCGACATGGTTGTAGGTCGACATGGGTCAATGTCGACATGGGTTTAGGTCGACAGGTCATTAGGTCAACACATGCATTAGTTTGACAGTGTCTAGGTCGACATGGGGTTTTTCACTGTTTTTTGAGCTGACATGTGCCGACAGGCGGTATTTCATGCCCTACCATCCGCTAGGGCATGGAATAAAATAATGTGCCGAGCGCAGCGAAACTTTAAACTGTGTCCATTTCGACTGTGACGACATTTGGGTAAAAAACCAGTGAAAAACCCCATGTCGACCTTTTGACTGTCGACCTAGACACTGTCGACCTAATGCTTGTGTTGAACTAATGTCCTGTCGACCTAGACACATGTCAACCATCACCCATGTCGACCTAATGATGTCGACCTAATGCTTGTGGACCAAAATACTGTAGACCAAATGATCCCAACCCCACAAAAGTGGGTTGGGATCATTTAGTCGACAATAACTAGGTCGACAAGCATTGGGTCGACACCACTAGGTCGACATGCAGCAGGGTCGACATGGGTTAAGGTTGACATGGGTCAAGGTCGACATGTGTCTAGGTCGATATGACATTAGGTCGACACTCGCATTAGGTCGACAGTCAAACGGTCGACATGGGTTTTTTCACTGTTTTTTTTTTTACCCGAATGTCGACACAGTTGACATGGGCACAGGTTGAAGTGCACACTATTTCATTCTCCCACCACGCCCTAGTGGATGCTAGGAGCCAGATGCACTAAGCTTCCAAAGTGATAAAATGGAGAGTGATAAACAAGCGGTCGGCGGTATGCTAATGAAGGACGGAACATGATCATTCCGCCCTTCATTAGCCTGGTGCCAGTGTGTAAGGACAGTCCCTGCTGACGGGTATTTATTCTGATGTCGGAATGAATGCTCGTCACTCCAGCGTGTACCCAGCATAAATGTGACTCCCCTGTCAGTCACGGCGAGTGCCACAACCGCGCGCGTATTCTGAATACTGTATGTTCTCCGGTACGCTAGGTCGACACTATAAAAGTCAACCGCTAAAGGTAGACATGGTTAGGTCGACGCACACATTGGGTTGACAGTCAAAAGTTCAACATGAGTTTTTCAGGTGGTATATCATCCAGTGGGGCGTCGAGGGACGAAACATAAGAGTGTGCAGCAAGCCATGCGAGGGGACGTGGTACATTGATACGGCATCTGTGTTGACTTACGGCGAAATTCGGAACAAAAAAACATGAAAAAATCATGTCAACCGTTCCATTGTCGACCTAATGCTTGTGTTGATCTACTGTCCCTGTAGTGGTCGACCTAATGTATATGTGTACAGTATATAGATATAGAGATATACACACACGCACGGGTCTGTGCACACAGCAACAATGGGGGATCTGTGTGCATATAATAACACAGGGTCTGTAGTAATGTGTGCATATATAATATTATACAGGTGTCAGGGTGAGGATGGAGGATGGGCAGAATCAGGACTAATCATATACTGGTGTGTGTGTGTATAGAACATAACATCAGATGTGTACACACACCGCATAGACACACATGACCCTGACACCCTCACGCCGCCACTGCACCTCTCCCCCCTCCAGCAACCCTTGAATGAATGGGTAGAGGGGGGGACGGCTGGGATACAGTGATTCATGATGAGGAAGATGCGTGGATGACATCCTCAGCACCAGAGGGGAGGATGGTTAGGACAGGATAGGGGTGAGTGACAGGAGGAACAAAACGTGAATGGGGAAGACCTGCACCCAGGCACAGCAGCAAGTGCGAGATACAGAGGACGGATTACTAAGGAGCTGAGCAAGGGGGCAAGTAGAGAAAGAGGGGCACACAGGCAGGACCAGAGAGACACAGAAGGAAGAGAGGGAGGGAGGGAGGAGGCGTGGTGTAGTGATGGAGAGAAGAGAGTGAGACTCCTGCAAAGGGAGGAAGACAGCGGAGGAAGTGCCTGGAAAATGGAAATAGAGAGGGAGACTGAGAGTCTGGATGTTCCTTCCTCACACCGCACCTGCTCTGCGCGCACTGCATCCATCCCTGCACAGCCCTTATAAATATACAATATCAGCGCCACTGCATCATCTGTACAATGGCATGTCCCCTCTGCATTCCCAGCCCTCTCCTCCTGAGCACACAGCACCGTCTCCCTGCACGCACAGCATCCTCCCTGCCCTCCACTCCTCTGCACTGACAACCACTTTACATGCATCTTCCTCCATTCTGCCCACACAGCACCTCACTGCACGCAGACCATCACTCTTCTGTGTCATTTGGGGAGAAGGCCTGTAGTCTGCATCCCAATCTCCCGTCTGATGCCTCACTTCTGCTCCCAGCACTGCTGGATGGACATCATCATTCCGGTTGGAAGAAGGTGAGACAAGTCTGACTCTAGGCCAAATCTCTCCCCGACCCCTGGTCCCTGGCAGCATCTCAGGATTTCCCATTGGACACAATTTCTAGGCTTCATCCCGTCTTCCTGTTAGATTTTTCAACTACCTCTTAAAACCTAGAACTCACCGCACCTCCTGGAACTCTACACATCTGTAAACCCATGGACCCTATGGTCAACTCTTGCCCACTGTGGACTGCAACCTCTCAGCTATCGGCAATCTTCTCTCCGTTCCAAGCAAGGAAGCATGGCCTATGATAAGTCCCCCCCTCTCGGACGTCTAGCCTTGCTCCCCGGCACTTCCATGATCACTGTAGGACTTTCATGATCACCGGTAAAGTCTTGGTGGTCTTTGGATTTGTTTTTAGTTTCTTTTTAGTACAGTCACGTCAGCGGAAGACCCTTCTCCTATGGGACTTTATGCCTTAATGACATTATCCGTGTCTTGCATCGGCTGGCTGGGGGGATAGAGAGTGCCGGTTGTCTCTCGCCCCTCAGAAAGGAACGTGATTGCCCCCCTGCAGATGAGGCGGAATCCCCCCACCCCCTCCGTGTGCCGTCTCCGGGAGATGAAGGAGGAATTGAGGAGGGAGAACAGAATTGTGAAGAAGAGGGAAATGGCTCGCTTGTGGTTTGTCTTGAGGGGGTCTTGGAAGGGAGTGTGATCTTCCCCTCCCTCCGACCACATCATATTCCCTCTCGCCTCTCTTCATCTCTCCGGTGTGAGACACTAAGGAATCAAGAGACAGAGGGGAGAGAGGGCTCGCCAGCCTGCCGCTCAGCTCGTGCTGCATCCTCTTCTATTTGTGAGTGCACCTTTCTGCTCTTCCCTGGGGGTGGCTGGGGGATCGGGGAGGGGGGCTGTGCATTCAGAAATCCGAGTCTTCCGTCAAAAAAAAAGGTGATATAAAGCTTGACTAAGGGGGGCCCTTTAAAAATGGCGGTGCAGGGGAAATGTTGAGCATCACCAGGTTTGGGTCTCAAAACAAAGGGGGTAGCAGAGGGAGGGGGCCACAGCTTTAAAATGTGTTTTACGCACGGGGAGGCTGGAATGAGAAGTATTTTTAACCCCCCCCCCAACTTATAAATGTAACACCAAGGGCCTGCACATTCATTTGTGATAGTAGTGGAAATGGGGGTGATGGTACTGATAATGGGGGGGGGGGGGGCTAAAGGTCTGTACTTGCCAAGCAGCCCCCCTCCAGCACTCACACAGGCCCAGGTTGGTCTATAATGCAGTTAGGCATGGCAGGGGTTAAGTTGCCACTTGATGAGCCAACGTCATGTTAGCAGGTTCCTGGGACCTTAGCGGAGATTGAGCATGTGTGCGTGTGTGATTCTGCATACATGCGTACTAACATGCTCACGCGAGGAACATTGCAGATCCGTGTACTGTCTGCACACACAGATGCTGTCCTGGCTCATGCCCTGCTCCTTCCCCAGACATACACACGTATGTATAACATGTGCACTGAATACGGTGCTCTTTCTCTCTGGTTTCAATCCATCGTGTACATAGTATGAGATGCATTACTGTATAACGTGTGTCTGCTACCTGCCGAGGTACGCTGGTTCATAACTGTGTATATTAGGTATATAGACACCTGTGCAGCGCTCTGCCCATCTCCATATACACTGACTGGCACATTATGCTGACACCCTGCTCGCTCAATGCCCTACACAGAAAAGATTCTATACATACAATTAGCAGGAAGTCTGCAGGCTGAGCGCGGGATGCACTAACGCGCAAATGCGGTAAAAACACCGTTATCTGGGTTTTTACCCACTTTCGTATGCACTAAAGCCCGCAAGGGTACCGCTGCGTGAGGAAAAGCTGAGTGTACCCTATAGGAGCCTATGGGCTTCTCTCCGGCAGAGGGACCCGTCACAGATCTCCCCCCCAGCATGCCCCGCAGCCTGCGCCGTCACTGTGCGCATGTGCAGATTGACTCCCGGGTGTCAGACCTGGACAGTGGCGTAACTACTAGATTTGCCCCCCCTGCCCCCAAGTAAAGTTAACACACACACTCCCCCCCCCCCCCCCACATTACCCCTCCGCACGCCGCTTCTGTGGCAGGGGGCCGCAGATCTTGTCTGCGGTCCCAGCTCCCCTCCTGGCTCCTCCTGCTAATGATAACGGACCATCACAAAATGTCCGCCCCCATACAGCAGTTTTTGAGGATGCTAGAGGAGGCCACAGGGACCCGCAGACAAGTAGATCTGTGGGTCCCGGCCACGGACGCGGCAGGTCCCGGCAGGCTATTGTTACGCATCTGGACCTGGAAGTGCACGGACTGCGCCACATTGCAAAGGGCAGCACTTACCGAAAGAGCTGTCCTTTGCGTTACTAATTGCATATGTTCGTGCATATTCTATTATTATGGGTACGGTAGCTGGCGAATGCCCGCGAAGTGGGGCAGCGGATGTTCCTGCCCTCCAACACATATGCTAATACTATAAGAATTACATTCTCATACTTCAGAGCAGATGTACTTAGCTATGGAAAGAGATAAAGTGAAGAGCTAAAAAGTAACAAACCATCAGCTCCTCACTTGCCATTTTCAAACACAGCCAGTAACGTGGCAGTTAGGAGCTGATTGGTTGGTGCTTTATCTCTCTAAACTTTATCACACTCTAAGGATTAGTACAACTCCCCCAATATAATAATATTTACTTCTATCACCACATAACACGTTATTATCTGCCGTGGCTGTGTTTCGGGATTACTGTGCCACCCTCCTTGCATCACAGGTTAAAGGCCTTAGGAGGGCTACAGTATGGCCCTTATTGAGATCTGATTGCAGTAAGAATTTGTTCTCAAAATGGGCAAAACCATGTGCACTGCAGGTGGTGCAGATGTAACATGTGCAGAGAGAGTTAGATTTGGGTGAGTTATTGTGTTTCTGTGCAGGGTAAATACTGGCTGCATTATTTTTACACTGCAATTTAGATTTCAGTTTCAACACACCCCACCCAAATTTAACTCTCTCTGCACATGTTACATCTGCCCCACCTGCAATGCACATGGTTTTACCCATTTTGAGAACAAACTTGTACTGCGATCAGATCTGAATAAGGGCCTATGTTTGCTTATCTCAATATCACAACCGTCAATAATAATTTCTCAGCGGAATTACTGCTGTCATAATATTAATTGTACCAACAATATTCCTTCTTTTGTTGCAAAAGTCTCCTATTTATAAGTTACCTTAGCTGAGGTGATCAACGAAACAAAATGGCTGCCTCCACCAATGCAGGTAACCACGGCCCCGTGCACAGGTCATTCACAGTGTTTATGGGAATCATGTATCCACACAGTGGACAAGCATGCATATACTGTGCTTTGACATTACATTTTTTCTCTCTTTTGTATCCAAATCCTCTTGTCCATCCAATGTTGGTCCTGAAATTGGAATATGAGCATAATTATACTGCGAGGAATACATTTCTGGACTGTTATACATTATGGTTTATTTTATATTAATGTGAGTAGGGATCTGGCTAACTAAGCGCTGATTATGGACAGCAGAGGAATATGTGTTACTAATGCTTCGTCTATGTCTATTTTATGTGCTGGGAGTTATCTACATACAAGTACAGTATATAGTATATAGTGTATATATAGTATATAGCGTATTATTCTCATAAGTCTTAATTCTATTATAACAGAACTGCTGAATAATAATGCATAAGGTCTTTCTATAGAACTTAATATGACGCTCCTATATAATGTGATTATAAAAAGTTTGGGCAACTTAATCCTTTACTATCTGTGGAGCTACGAGTTGCTTACAAAGGGCCTGATACAAGGTTCGCTAAGTAGCGTTTGTTTGCTGCGAGCACTTTGTAAAGACAAGTTAGACTCTAAACTGAGTTTTATTTCCGTTGGAGTCTGCCGAAGAGAGGCCGGGGGGCTAACGTCATGTGACGTCAGCCGACCGCCCCTGAGCAGCCATTGGCCCGCCAGCATTCCCAGGGGAACACCCTTAAAACACTGCCCGTTCCCCTGCCCTAGCCTGGTGTCTGCCCCCACCTGCCTCCTCTGTAGCCCTCTCTGAAACTGTTTGCTCCCGGGGGCTGCAGTGTGCGCATACACGCATACGCAGACCCCCCACGAGTTTCACCCCGTCTGATCGTTAAGGAATTACCCCCAATGTGTATTATGTTATAAAATTGTTCCAACAAGAGTTTGTTGGTCTATAGATAACAGATCAAGTATACAGTGACTATGTGGGGAAGATGTCCTAAGCCTTAGAGCAGGCATGTCCAAACTGTGGCCCTCCAGCTGTTGTGTAACTACAAGTCCCAGCATGCCTTGCCATGATCTGACAAATTGCAATTTCTGCAGCTATAGTGGTTACAGGGGATGCTGTCAATTTACATACAGTCAAACTCCCATGGTCAAAATACTGGCCACCGTTAACCTACGGTTAAATACCGACACATTCAGAATTTCCGACACGGTCAAATGCCGGCAAAGTCCAAATGCAGACATTTAAAATGTCGACAGGTCAAAAAGTCCACGAGTTTTTTATGATTTTTCTCTTTGAAACCAACTTGTTTATACTTCATAATCCAAGCGGGCATAACGTTAGATAATAATAGTGTGCCGACGCAGTGAGGCAACGTGCCTGAAGCATGGCATGTGCATCGTGCAATGCGATGGGATTATGTAGTACACTTATACGTGTCCATGTCGTCCTATATGGATACTGTAGGCAGACTTTTTGACCTGTCGACATTTTAAGTGTTGGCATTTTGACCGTGTCGGCATTTTGACAGTGTGGTATACTGAATTTCGGCTTTTTAAACATGACATTATTTTGACCATGGGGTATTTGACTGTAGATAGATCATACTGAACCCGGTTACAGGTCCAATGTTGTACAAGCTTAGAAATGGTGCAGACGGCATGTGGTTCTCTGTTGCTTCCCAATTAGGGTCTATGTACTAAGCCTTGAAGAGAGATAAAGGGGAAAGAGATAAAGTGCCAGCTGATCAGCTCTTAAATGCCATTTTTCAAACCCAGCCTGGAACATGGCAGTGAGGAGCTGATTGACTGGTACTTTGGGCCTGGATTCTCGTTCACTTGCAAAAGCAAATTGACAAAACCATGTGCACTGCAGGTGGGGCAGATGTAACATGTATAGAGAGAGTTAGATTTGGGTGGGGGTTTGTACCTCAAACTGATATCTATGTTGCAGTGTAAAAATAAAGCAGGCAGTATTTACTCTGCACAGAAACAAAATAACTCACCCAAATGTTACATCTGCCCCACCTGCAGTGCAGCATGCTTTTGTCCATTAGAGAGAGAATTGGCTTTTACAAGTGAACCAGAATCATGACCTTTGGCAGGGCCGAAACTAGGGTTTCCGGCGCCCGGGGCAAGGCAGTCTTTTGGTGCCCCCCCCTGCAGCGATGCTGCTGCGCGCCGGAGGTGCGCCGAAATTTTTCGGGGGCGTGGCCTAATTTGGGGGCGTGGCCTATAATCGCTGCTCTCCCACGAGGCCACGCCCCCATTTTGCCGCTATGGGGGCATGACCCAGAGGCTCTGTGAGCCTCTAGCCATGCCCCCAGCCCCCTGGCTGCGGGAATAGACGCTGTGCGCATGCGCACAGCGTTTATTCCCCGCTGCTTAGTTAGCAGCTGACAGGGGGACCGACCAAATGACGCCTTGTCCCTGGCGCCGGAGACCCCCCCCCCTCCCCGCACAGCCGGAGACCCCCCTCCCCGCACAGTCCTCTCACCGTCCATCTCCTTCTAGCGCGGCTGCAGGAAGCGCTGATGACTTCAAAAAGACTTGCCGGACGCTGATTGGCTGAATTCAGCCAATCAGCGTCCGGCAAGTCTTTTCGAAGTCATCAGAGCTTCCTGCAGCCGCGCTAGTAGGAGATGGACCGACTCCGTCCGGTGTATGTGGACGCTGTAGTGTAGCGGCGGGCATGTTTGCCCGCCGCTACACTACAGCGTCCACATACACCGGACCTCACAGCGCCCCTCACCTCCAGCGCCCGGTGCGCGTGACCCCCCAGCCCCCCCCTAGTTACGGCCCTGCCTTTGGGGGATATTCAAATCCATTCGGTCCTCTGTGCATTCGCACGGAGGACCGATGATGCGCGTCTGCGTGCACCCACGGCAAACTTTCGGTTCCCCGGGTGCACACACCCATGACGGCGTGCAGGGGGCGGAGATTGGCGGGGAGATTGGCGGGGAGTCAGGCAGTGACGCGGGTGCGGGGGGCTGGCAGCTGACATCACCGGATGTCAGCTGCCAGCCCATAGCCGTGCCAGGGGACTTAAAAGTTACTTTTATATGCGTGCACGCACCACATCTTTCGATGGTTGCCGACCATCGAAAGATGTGGGCGGTTACCCGAGGCATACAAATGGATGTTTATGCAAAACATACATTCGCAGCCTGTGCGGGCGAACCCGCGCTGCGAGGGGGGGGGGGGGGGGGTTGGGCGTTCATTCTCCAGGTGGGGTTTGGTGGACATCCAGAATAACCCCCTTTATCTCCATCTACTTGTTCTGTCTCCAGCATTGTTAGCTGGCGAGTCCTGAGGAAAGTTCTCCTACTTTATATAAGCAGTTCCTCGATTCTTCGCCGATATTTCTGGACAGGCCATGTTCTCATGCAATGCCGCCCATACATTTACTAGTATCATCACTTTACACACAAGGGGGGACATTGACTAAGATGGGAGTTCTATTGCAGGCGGGATGTTCCCCCTAGCAACCAATCAGATTCAACTTCTTATTTACTAAGCACCTAGAAGATAATAGATGGCATCTGATTGGTTGCTATGGGAAACATCCCATCTACCACGCATTACTAGTCACATCACTAGTTCCCAGAGTAGGTTTCTATATCAGGGGGTGATTTATTGATCTGCGAGGTTCTGTACTAGCCTCACGCATTAGGTGTATGCGCATAGGAGACAATTCCGGTTCACTCGCTGTGAACCGAATTCGGCTCCTGCCACGATCATCAGGGTTTGCGCAAGCGCTGGGCCATGGAAATGCTGGGCGTTCCCATGGGAATGTGGGCGGGGTGAAGTGTGCCGGGGGCGGGCAGCTGACGTCACATGACGTCGGACACCCGCCCTGTCTTCGCCCTGGAGGCCGCAAATATAAGTCAGGGGAAGGCAGAGAAAATCAGAGGCAAGGGAAAACATTCAATGAGTGCGACTCGGTAAACTGCGAGCTTACCGATTCGACTAGAATTAGGCCCATAATGCAGCAATTTCGGCACTGAAACTTATGAGGAAAGATTAATATTATCTACCCATCCCACAAAATTATATACAAAGCAATGCTAACGCAAAACCTCACAGCCAATAGGATTGATCGGTTTGTGC
Source organism: Crinia signifera (assembly GCF_055691185.1). Classification (NCBI taxonomy): domain Eukaryota; kingdom Metazoa; phylum Chordata; class Amphibia; order Anura; family Myobatrachidae; genus Crinia; species Crinia signifera. The sequence goes on from NC_139226.1 coordinate 27,381,965, forward strand.
AGAGGACGGTACTTCACAACTATGTGAACTTTCCTTGCGATTATAGCAAATTACAAGCGTATCCTGTTTGCCAGGCGTACCTTACGCTGCCTAATGTGAAGGGACAGAGGCAGTTCGCACAGTGTCACTGTGTGTCATAACACATCTTATGTAATGGCACACCATGCCTCACGAGGGAGCGTCACACAATATGTCCACACACAATACCGCACAGCGCCCATCCCCCAATATTAGAGCCTGTCACCGGGAATTACGTTTTGATGCACTCTGTCAAAGCATATCGCAGGCAGACACACTATGCTGCGATGTATTATGTCCCATTAAGTCACACAATGCTGCGCTATGTAATTACAGAGCTGCCAGTGGACCCTTATGACAGAAATTTGGGGATTGAGTCGCATAGAGGTGACGGGACTGGTTACCCCCGAAGTCAACAAATAGCGCAAATTACAGATATGTGAGTGAATGTGTGACCTTAGTTTATCCGTCATATTAATGAGCTGGTGGGAGACATAGAAATCCAACGCTTATTAACTAACGAGCTATCAAGACACAAATATGCCTCCAGAAACAGATGCTTATGGGAAAGGGTGATGATTGTGTTTACCAAACAGGCCGCGTTAGCCGCGTCATTCGCAACACATAAACAACTCGTGCTACTCCTGTACATTGGGCCTGATTCAGCAAGGGTTGCTAAGCAGCGGTTGTTCGCTGCCGAACAAGCCCATAAACACCACCCGACACCCATCCAAACGCAAGTATGCGCAGACCCCCCCACCATTGGACCGGGGACAAATTTATCCGGTTCCAATTTAACCTGAATCAGGCCCATAGAACAGATGGTTATTACAGATGGAGCGCATTTCATTCAGGCAGGCCCTACCAGCCATTGCCAGGGGGCAAATGCGCAAGAGACACTAATGCTGGGTACACACCAGGACGACTAGGGCCCGATCCCCTCAATCTAGATCCAATTCCGACCAATTGAATGTAGATTGTGTGGTGATTGGGCCCTTTTCTGACCTGGTGTGGACCGATACCGATCCGATGCGCGGTCCCGCGGGTCGGTCGGTCGTTATTGAGATCCTACCTGCTGCAGGTAGGATCTCAATGACGACCATACAACCGGGTGCGGGTCGCCATCGGATCGGACCCGCTCACGGTGCACATCGTGAGCGGGTCGTGCCCCCCGCGTCACCGTGAGCGAGTCGGACGAGACACTGACGACCCGCTCACGATGTGCATCGTGACTGGGTCGTCCTGGTGTGTACCCTACATAACGCACCCAATGCGATGGAGCTCCCCGCCGCCGCCCGGGGGGGTGCATGCTCACGAGACACTCGCGCACCCAATGCGATGTAGCTCCCCGCCCGGGGGGGGGGGAAAGGGCACGAGACACTCGCGCACCCAATGCGATGGAGCTCCCCGCCGCCGCCTGGGGGGGTGCATGCGCACGAGACACTCGCGCACCCAATGCGATGGAGCTCCCCGCCGCCTGGGGGGGGTGCATGCGCACGAGACACTCACGCCCCCAATGCGACATCGGTCCCCACCGCCACCACGACACCCCCCCTAACCCTGCCTGTCTCCACTTCCGCCGAGAGACTGGGGCACGTGTGCACGTGAGACGCACGCGCGCCCCAGTCTGATGGAGTCTCTCTCTGCCGGCTCTCACCAGCGGGGACCTTCTGGCGACAGCCGAGCAAGCATGAGAGGGGCTCCATGTGTAGGTCAACTGTGTCATAGCGAAGCGCCAGGCTTGTACGCGTTACACTAATTGGGTGTCCATGTCGGCAAATGTTGTCATCGACACAAACCTGTGAAAACTCATGCAACTTTTTCCTATGTTGACCATTCTATGTCGAACTATCGCTTTTTGTCCATGTCGACCAAGTGCACTTCGACTCGTTTCCCGTGTCGACTTTTCCACTGTTAACCAATTGAGGTGGTGTACCTAAAGACTGTCACCCTTCATTCTGTGGCTCTAATTATCCACACCCATAAAAGTAACCCAATCCAATGAATAACTTCAGCAGTATATTTGCTAGAATCTGAATGCCGATTGGTTGCTAGGGGTAACGGTGCAACAACGCCATATTAAATAAACTCCAGTGAATGATTATTTAATCCTTACACCCTCCTCTCTCTAGGAGGGAGCCGGAGAACCGGGGGCGGCCGGAACGTGGTGTGGTAACAGGATAGGCTCAGAGTACTGTCCATGCAGCGAAATGAATGACTTGAGGCTAGGCTTAATTAGGCTGGATCGGAGGCGCAATATAAATGTGTGCCGTCAAATTTACGCTTTGATAATGCTTGAAATGGAGATAAACTTCATCCAGCATTATTCTGTAGCTGTAGCGAAAGGATGGCAGAGATTACACGTCCTGAGCCTCCAGACGAATCCTCATCCGTGTTTATCGTGACATGCTTCGGACACGCAAATAAAACTCATATAGAATTTATGAAAGATTATGTTTACAACCCCGGTACCCAATAGATTAATATGTGACTGTGTGTTAATGAGAAGGGTAGTTTAGATGGGATTTGGGGGGTGATTCTTGTTGACTCACTAAGCAGCGAAAGTGCATAGCGAGCCATCTAACGCTGCCCGCTGTCGAGCGAATGCCGTCCCCTGCCGCCGCCCAAACATCGCCGCGTCTGGGCTTAGAATGGGGAGAGCGGTCCTGTGACGTTAACGTCCCGCCCCTGGCATGCAGCTGCCTGCCTGCGTTCGCATGGGGACGCGCAGCATTTTTCAGGGAGCACCCACAATATTTGTGGGTACGGCCAGTAAACGCTGGGCATCCCCATGTGAACATCCTCTACCTGCTTCCATACTGCTCCCCCCCCCCCCGTGCAAATGCCTCGCCGACTGCGCAAGTCACTGAAGGCTTCCGCACAGCAGCCCCGCAGATGCGCATATGCGGACATTGGTCCCCGATGCGAATACGCCAGGGAACGATCAGATTGGAATCAGGCCTGGGTTCCAAGGTAACCAAGCATAGTCTTGAACAAACTCCGATGTGATCCCTGTCAGGGCAATAGATACCCAAAGGCTTCTGTTTGGGCAGCGCAATCTAAATATGGCATTGCCCACTGAATTCTTTGGCATTTGAGAGCTTGGGTCATATGGTCACCCAAACTAAGTCCGACATGACTTAAGTCGACACATGAAAACGGTCTACATGGCTTTAAGTCGACAGGGTCATTAGCTCGACCCGCATTAGGTCAACATTGGGGAGGTCGACATGGGTTTTTCACAAATTTCGACACAGTCGACATGGATTCTGGAAAAGTGCACAGCTCGCCATACTTCGGGCATATTATATTCTCCCTCCACACCCTAGTGGATAGTAGGGCATGAAATACCACCTGTCGGCACATGTCGGTTAAAAACACCCATGAAAAACCCATGTCAACCTTTTGTCTGTCGATCTTCCCAATGTTTGGCTAATATATTTCCCCCTTTAAAGAAAAAGTATTCACCAAGGGGAACTATGCAGGCGCTTATGGGATGGGGTGTTTAAGCTGCTCTCACCCAGGGGAGGGTCAGTCCCCCAACGATATGAAACAAACGTGAAAAAAAAGAACAGCGGTGGAACGCTTACCTAAAAAATCACAAGATGGTCAATTGGGAATCACATTAAAGTATAAATTGAATTAAAAGGCAACATCTAAAAAACAATGTAATAGGTAATATGGCATAAAATATTCTCCTGAATGAAGAACAAATCACGGATTGGAATGTCCATGTGGAGGATGTAAAACAATTCTGGGGATCCAAGATATAAGTTTAGGAGAGTTGGTCCAATGTCCAATCCGGGACACCACCACCTGCTTATACATTGGAGACCCACCTGTTTGCTGGCAGGGAAACCTGACCCATACATCATCAGGAACAAGATCTTGGGCCTCCAGTCAGGTTTATGGACACCCACAAGACCAGTTTTTCATATGGAGTACAGGGGAGACCAATTTTAAATATCAGGTGGGAGCGTTAATAGGAACAAGCGGGACTAACAATAAGTATGCCCGTCCACAGTCCTCTAGCACCAATTATATTTGTGCATATTTTATACTGTATTACTTGTTCTTCATTTAGGAGAATATTTTATTCCATATTACCTATTACATTGTTTATTAGATGTTGCCTTTTAATTCAATTTATACTTTTATGTGATACCCAATTGATCATCTTGTGATTTTTTTAGGCAAGCGCTCCACCACTATACTTTTTTTTGTTCTTGTTTATATCCCCCCCCCCCCCAGTCTTTTTTACATCATTTGGGATGAGTCTGTACATTATCCTTGTGGTTTGATTATTGTGTTGTTAATAATAAAGCAATTACCTCACGTGTCCAATCCTGGGTTGGTTTACAGAACCTGAAGGTTAATAATATGCGCTAAATTTAGTTTTGATGACTCACCAGATAATCCTTGACCTCTCCTCTTGTCGTGCTTGCTCCATCTTTGCATGAAGTCTACACAACGCCTCATTCATCTGCAAAATGAAATCATATCAGATGACTATAATGTATGGAGAAGAGGAATGTCAGTGCTGATAAATTCCTTTCTATAGTGAGCACTATATAAACTGTGGGCACTGACAGTGTACCCATTCCATTACTATCCCAGTACAATGTGAGGGCATTAGCGCAGCTACGATTGCTACTTGCGGCAAATAATGATTGGTTGCTGGTTGTGTTGATGCCACTCTAAACGTTATTTGTAATTTTGTAGTGTTTTTTTTTTCCAGAAATTCACTAACTTTCACTAACTACCACTAACACCATAGATTTCTGGGCTTGTCTCTGTTAACAATGCCATCTGAAGATGATGTTATCCCACTGCTCTCTATGAGCAAAGCCGGTTGCGAAGTCATCTCATGGAACACCTAGTGGTTGGGGTGTCATGGTTTAGTCACCGCAATAAAACATAGGGCCTTATTCAGATCTGAGCTCAGTACAAATTTGTTTGGAAAATGGGCAAAACCATGTGCACTGCAGGTGGGGCAGATGTAACCTGTACAGTCAACAAGAAAAAGTCCTGATTGATTTAAAATGTTGAGAGCTATGTTCTTGGATGCGCTTCTGTATTTAAGAGCATGTACAGTCGCAGCCGCCTCTGACTCAATGCAACATATAATTATACCCACGTCCAATTGCACACAATAAGGGTATTTATGAAAACATATCAGCCAATCGTATTCTGTCACTTTTAATATAGTTTAGAAATGTAAAGTTTGGTAACGAAATGCAACGCAGCATTTTTCCAAAGCACAAGTTTTCAGAAATGCCTTCCATTGGCTTTACATATTCATGTATACATCCAGTAATGCGCAAATGCAATAAACTAAAAGTACTTAGCAGTAGGTTATGCCAGGAAAAACTACACTTATAGGCCAACACAACCTCAAAATTTTACATGCGTGTAGTTAATAAATATTACTTTACAATACAAAAGGTTTGTTGATATATTTATATGCCCGTAAATAATATAGGGCCTTATTTTGGTTCATTCTTTCTGACAAAATCCTTCTTAGATGGACAAAACCATGTGCACTGCAGGGGGGCAGATGTAACATGTGCAGAGAGAATTAGATTTGGGTGAGTAATTTTGTTTCTGTGCAGGGAAAATACTGACTGCTTTATTTTTACACTGCAATATAGATCTCACTTTGAAATAAAACCCCACCCAAATCTAATTCTCTCTGCACATGTTACATCTGCCCCACCTGCAGTGCACATGGTTTTGCCCATCTAAGAAGGATTTTGTCAGAAAGAATGAACCAAAATAAGGCCCATAGTATCTATATAAATGGTCAGTTATGATGTCATTATCAAATTTTATATGGGTAATGGGGTCACTTTGCGGCAGTGTATCTTGGCTCGTTTCTCCTCACACCGCATTGAGATTGTTTAAAAGAGATTCTTGGCTAGATTTACAAAGTGGGAATTTAAAGCGGCAATGATATTGGATGCAAACACATCACACTTTAAACTTTATATTATTGCTGCTTTAAATCTGCAGTTCAAACTCCCCGAAGAGTATCTACTTGCATTGCCTGCTTTGGCATGTTGGAGTTTGTGAGTTTGTGTCATGTACAGTAGTTTCAGGGTCGTATTATCTAATATTAAAAAGAGGACAATTATTAAAGCATTTTATTTATTTCAAATCAATATTCTCCTAAACCCATTTTCCCAATCATTTTGCGTGGCGGGAGCCATGTTCCCGGAGCCCCGCACATATGCAGTAGACTCTACTACGCTGCCAGAGAGGAAGGGGCCAGTAAATTTACAGAATAGGGGCCGTAGAAGATATCTCTGGTATTTGCTGCTGTTCCCCATCTTTTATGATAAGGGTCCGTTGGGTCCCTTGTTCCTGGTGAAAAGGGGTTTTGGTACTGCGCTCTACCTTGATTGGTGTGTGTTGGTGCAGCAATTTCTGGGTCCTGTCTGGGGACCCGGTCTTGGTAGATATGGATAGGGGGTAGAAATGCGCACTCTATGTTGGTGGCCCACTGGGGGTCAGACAATTCCCTGTTGTGGTGGGATTTGTCTGTGTGGTATGAGTTGCCAATTTGCTCTATTGAGTATCTACAGGGCGTACTATATAAAGACAAAACAGGTAGAAATGTATAATGCAAAATTACATTTATTGCTCAGGGACAGGTACAACCTTGTTGCAAAAAACGGAGTCCTATATTACTGGCAATGGGGCAAAGTGAGTGGTGGGGGTAGGGGTGGGGGATAACAAAGGGGGGGTTGTTTATGGTCTCCGACCCGGGGTGACAGCAGTCTGCTCTGCTTGTCACTGAAGGTGGGGACAGTTGTGTGTAGTCACCGTGGTGGCTGTTCACTAGAAAAGTACCTGGATGTCTAAAAGTCGGCGAAGTTTGCAGTAGGATGGTCAGGCGGGTGGTGCGGGGGGCTGGCGACCAGTGTTGCCAACTCTGAAATGTAAAACAAGCAACTGATGACCAAAAAACAAGCCCAAAACAAGCCCAATCTAATCCTAAAAAGTCCAAAAACAAGCCCAACATACATTTGACTATAGATAGGTAGATATTTTACGTATTATTTATACAATCTACAGATGGAGCAGGGCTTATTATTGCTGGCGGAGCGCCAGGACCGTGTCCCTGGCGATCCGCCAGCAATCTGGCGCTCTGGCTGAATGAGACGCTCGTGCGTCTCCCACGCACGAGCGTCTCAATAGCCGGGCGGCGAGGCGGCGCGGCGGGTGCAGTCCTGCCCGTCTCCAGCTTCAGGGAGACGGGCAGGGCTGCGGGGGGCTGCGGGGGGGCGGTGTGGACCGGCGGGGACCCGGGGAAGCCGGCGGGGACCCGGGCAAAAGCTCCGTCGGAACGGGACGCGCGTGCACCTCGTGCACGCGCGTCCCCTTCCGACATACAGATGGCGCGGGGCGGGGGATGGCGGGTGGCGAGTCCTCCGCCATCCCCAGCAAAGACAAGCCCTGCGCTATCTGTACATGTAATGTCTTTACAATGATATTTTATCAGCACAAAACTGGCTTTTAAAGAATACTATAACACTTCCTGCTTCGCCTCATTGATGAGGCAAAGCAGGAAGGGACATCGACAAGATGTATTAACATCTTGTCTGCCGAAGCGGGCGAACACAAACTTGCATGCTGACTCCTTCCTCATGGCCGGCTGTACTGGGCATGCGTGAGATCTGGCTACTCACGTGAGATCCCAGCGCAGCCTGAAGCCAGCAGCAAGGACAGTGATGTCACTGTTTTGGGTATAGGGCTTCGTCACCCTGCAGCTGTTGAAGCGGATAGCGGCAGGGGATGGAACAGTCAGCGCTGTGGACCGTTCATACATTTACCTTACATAGCGGCCTGTGCACACCGGCTCCTTCTTGCATGAGGGAGAAGTGGTATCAGTGCACAGAAAATGCGCTGATACCCCCTTCTCCCCCATATCGCGCCTTCATACATCTGCCCCAATATGAGATATTTTACTTTCATTTTTTTCTCTAAAGAAAAATCTCAAGTGAACATTGTCCTTTGTACACACTGATAAATATTTACCATACACGGTGCGATAGGCGATGTACGTTTTGTACTAGATCGCATGCGTTTTGAATGCGCTGCAATGCAATCTAGTGAGCACATACTTTTTGTGCTGTGCGATGTGAGCGGGATAAATTGTACCATGCGTGGACATCTTAAGAAAAGATAGAACAATCTTACTACAAGCATCATTGCTAAAATCAGATTAGCCCTACTGACTACACACAAGCCGCAACATAGATAATGGGAGTCATTACCATTTCTATAAGCCTAGTTCTCACCTGTGTTTGTCCCTTATCTCTGTGCTGAATAACTGAATTACAGAGAAGCCCAAAATAAAACAAGCCCAAAACAAGCTACCAAAAAAAATTATAAGCCCAAAAACAAGCAACAAGCAACCATCAAAAAAAATAAGCAACTCACGAAAAAAACAAGCCCAAATCCGCTTGTTTCAAGCTGACTTGGCAACTATGCTGGCGTCCCGTCCCCTCCCCTTGCCGCAGTGCACCTCTGCCCTTGTGTCCAGCGCGCTCCTTCCCTTGTTCCGACCTTGCTCCTCCTCTTTCCGCCCCCTCTCCTACCCTGCCACATGACAAGTTCCCTTAGCCCACCTGAATTTAGATGAGCCGCCAGTTCATTCAGGCAAGGGGCCACTTCCACCAGGGCGAGGTAGGGGCGGGACGGCCGGCAGATGCTGAGTGTGGGGGCATGGCCAACGCGATCGTGTCCTCATGACCACACCCCCACGGGCAATTCCGGTATTTCAGGCATTGCACAGCGGGGACAGGGGTACAAAGATGCGTATCGGGTCACTTGCTCGCACAGAAAGTGTGTGTGTGTGTGGGGGGGGGGGGGGGGTGAGCCGTGAGGCATTCCGGGAGGGTAGGCAACCCTGTTACCCAGCTCTAAAATGCAAAGCATCCTGTCCCCAGTAGCTAACATCATCTCCAGTAATGTGACCAGCATCCGAGCGAGAGAGTAAAGAGATGGCATTAGGAGCACCTGTCCCTGAACACATTACATCCTAGCAAGCTTTAATTTCTTATTGGTGCGATAATTTGGGATACTAAGACATTATAATTACCGAGTTTAAATTCCAATATTTAATAAATATGCACTAAATAGGCTCCTAATAGGCTCCTAAATCCATACAAAACCTTTTACCTCCAGATCTGAATTAGCCCAATAGGAACAATAAGATCAAGTAATAAAACAAGGAACTGACTCCTAACAGCACAAATGTATGACAGGAACAAGACACGTACAGCCAATCTTAGTGTTCGCATTTGATTGGCTGGTGATCTAAAGTCCAGTTTAGTTCATTCATTAATTCCCTGCCCAGTAATACTGGCTGACTGCACAGTTCAATTCCTACAGTGTTCATTTATTTTTAATGCAAAATGATTGACAAGTGTTTAACAAGAAACGTGGCTTATCTGCAGTTTGATTCTGGTAGACTCGGGAAGCTGCGAAGATCGAGAGCTCGCCCCACCAAATCACCCCCCCCCCCCCCCACCACATTCCCACGCATGCTGCCGCTGGCGGATAAATCATTTGATGGTCACTGACGGACGGACCTGCACATGCGCATGAAAGACCATGCTTATGCACAATCTCACAACCATCGGCATGAGTCCGAACCCGATGTTTAGCAAGTAGAATAGAATCACCCCCCTTTATCTACATTTATCTCTATCGTTCTAGTAATATGAATATTTATTTTCTGTGTTTTATATGGCAGTATAAGCTCACAATACAACAATTACTATTGTAAAGCACAACGGAATCTGCTGCGCTATATAAGACGCTTTGAAGAAAAAAGAGAAAAGGATTCCCAATTCGAGGCACTCATTCAACTGATGTCAAGTATATTGATTCCCATTGAGAGTGTCCACCGACAAGTTTAGTGTTAAAATATACCTTTTATTTATATTGATTAAAAATAGCTGCAAGCCAGCGAAATATAGACAAACATATATAAGTGCAAATTAGTGGAAATTAAAGTGATTAAAACGTTGCACTGTGTTGTTATTGTGTTTTGTTCTGCCTATCTTGGTATGCCTTATAATATTGTGGTTATAGAGAAAGTTACTGTGTGATTGCAACAAAGTTGCTAAATGTTCAGTATCAGACCATTGCATTACATAATAACCACAGTATTTTAGCTGTATGCAGTGATCTCTCTTGTCCACTGTCTGTGTAATCTTGAGTATAAATCGCTGCAGACCCTCCAAACTTATTGTAATTGTTATTATGTAATGCAATGGTCTGATACTAAACATTTAGCAACTTTGTTGCAATCACACAGTAACTTTCTCTATAACCACAATATTATAAGGCATACCAAGATAGGCAGAACAAAACACAATAACAACACAGTGCAACGTTTTAATCACTTTAATTTCCACTAATTTGCACTTATATATGTTTGTCTATATTTCGCTGGCTTGCAGCTATTTTTAATCAATATAAATAAAAGGTATATTTTAACACTAAACTTGTCGGTGGACACTCTCAATGGGAATCAATATACTTGACATCAGTTGAATGAGTGCCTCGAATTGGGAATCCTTTTCTCTTTTTTCTTCAATATGTATTATAATATTCCCAGGGAGCACCTCCAGAAACTATAGGAGTTCAGAACACTTAGCAAGTCTGGAAACAACTGAATCTAAAATATTATTATTGGTCTGTGCGGATAACTACAACCCCCCCCCCAAAACTATATAAGATGCTGTAACGGAATCTGCTGCGCTATATGACACTGTAACAGAATCTGCTGCGCTATATAAGACACTGTAACAGAATCTGCTGCGCTATATAAGACACTGTAACGGAATCTGCTGCGCTATATAAGTCACTGTAACGGAAAATGCTGCGCTATATAAGTCACTGTAACGGAATCTGCTGCGCTATATAAGTCACTGTAACGTAATCTGCTGCGCTATATAAGACACTGTAACGGAATCTGCTGCGCTATATAAGTCACTGTAACGGAATCTGCTGCGCTATATAAGACACTGTAACGGAATCCGCTGCGCTATATAAGACGCTGTAACGGTATCTGCTGCGCTATATAAGATGCTGTAACGGAATCTGCTGCCCTATAAAAGACACTGTAACGGAATCTGCTGCGCTATATAAGACACTGTAACGGAGTCTGCTGCGCTATATAAGTCACTGTAACGGAATCTGTTGCTCTATATAAGACACTGTAACGGAATCTGCTGCACTATATAAGACACTAACGGAACCTGCTGCGCTATATAAGACACTGTAACGGAATCTGCTGCGCTATATAAGACACTGTAACGGAATCTGCTGCGCTATATAATAAACTGTAACGGAATCTGCTGCGCTATATAAGACACTGTAACGGAATCTGCTGCGCTATATAACACACTGTAACGGAATCCGCTGCGCTATATAAGACACTGTAACGGAATCCGCTGCGCTATATAAGACACTGTAATGGAATCTGCTGCGCTATATAAAAAACTAACGTAATCTGCTGCGCTATATAAGAAACTAACGTAATCTGCTGCGCTATTATAAGAAACTGTAACGGAATCTGCTGCGCTATATAAGACACTGTAACGGAATCTGCTGCGCTATATAAGACACTGTAACGTAATCTGCTGCGCTATATAAGACACTGTAACGGAATCTGCTGCGCTATATAAGACGCTGTAACAGAATCTGCTGCGCTTTATAAAACACTGTAAAGGGATCTGCTGCGCTATATAAGACACTGTAACGGAATCTGCTGTGCTATATAAGACACTGTAACAGAATCTGCTGCGCTATATAAGACGCTGTAACTAAATCTGCTGCGCTATATAAGACACTGTAACAGAATCTGCTGCGCTATATAAGACGCTGTAACAGAATCTGCTGCGCTATATAAGACGCTGTAACGGAATCTGCTGCGCTATATAAGACACTGTAACGGAATCTGCTGCGCTATATAAGAAACTGTAACGGAATCTGCTGCGCTATATAAGACGCTGTAACGGAATCTGCTGCGCTATATAAGACACTGTAACGGAATCTGCTGCGCTATATAAGACACTGTAACAGAATCTGCTGCGCTATATAAGACACGGTAACAGAATCTGCTGCGCTATATAAGATGCTGTAACGGAATCTGCTGCGCTATATAAAACACTGTAACGGAATCTGCTGCGCTATATAAGACACTGTAACGGTATCTGCTGCGCTATATAAGACACTGTAACGGAATCTGCTGCGCTATATAAAAAACTAACGTAATCTGCTGCGCTATATAAGACACTGTAACAGAATCTGCGGCGCTATATAAGACACTGTAACGGAATCTGCTGCGCTATATAAGACACTGTAAATAAATAAATAATACTGTTACAGTGAAATAGCATTCTTGCACGAAGATCTTTTACTCAATACAGCTCAAGCTTGGGGGTATACACAGTAGATAACGGCTGGGCCTCTGCATGCTAAGTAGGGTTCTGGGAGAGAATCGGAATACAGCAAGGTTGCCTAGACAGCACAGTTGCCCTTATTCTAATCGGCTCGGTACGGCCCGCGTGCGGCCGTACCGCCGATGTTTTCTCTCTGCACATGCGCAGAGGTCACTCTGCGCATGTGCAGGGGAATTCTCCGTGTTAAAAATTTAGACGCCGCAAAGGGGGCGTATAGGGGCGTGAGGGGCTTCATCCCCTCATTTCCCTATGTGTACGCCCCGCGTTTCATGGGCGTTCCCATGCAAACGCGGGGCGTACGCATGGTAATGAGGGCATGACGCCACTCATGGGGGCGGAAAGCTGACGTCGCCGGATGTCAGCTTTCAGCCCCCATACAAGCTACCACACGGACGATTGTCCGTGTGGTCTCAGCTTGCGGGAGCTGCCGCGGCGTGCGGTCCTGCCTTCGATGGTCGTCGACCATCGAATGCAGGGGGCAGCTCCCAGCATGGTGGAGGCGTACGCCTCCACCATTTTCGTGCGGTTCGCCAGCCGTCCGTGTACGGACGGCCGTGGCGAACCGTATGGTGGGCGGGGATTCGTCTGGTGCGGTCGGAGCCGCATATGCGGCTCGACCGCACCAACCAGAATAAGGGCCAGTGTGTGAATTGCTCAGATCACTGGTTCCCAAATGTATTTAGAGTCACAGAGCCCTGGAATATCAGATTTGTTTTTAAGCCTCCCAACCAATCAGCTCCTACATATAATTTTCAAACAGATTGTGACATGACAGTTAGGAGCTGATTGTCTGGTTGTTTACCGCTCTCCATTGTATAACTTTGCAAGCCTAGTACATCGCCTGGTACTTGTTTCCTAGCACGGCACCCCCGATATTGATCGAAGTGCATCTTATACAATCGCATCGCATCTCATGCAATATAGCGGCATGCGATGCGATTAGATTTTTAATTGTACAAGCACCCTAATGGGTGCTTACAATGTAAAATGCCCCCCCCCCATTGTCAACGCCACCCCCACTATCAATGCCAACCGGAAGCGTGGCGAGTGCAGCGAGCCCGCGAGGGGCAGCGTTACGCGTCCTCCGACCTTTACCCCCACTATCCACGTTGGTGTGGAGTTGATTTTAGATAGTGTGGCGAGCAGAGCGAGCCACCGAGCCCGTAGCGTGGCGAGCGCAGCGAGCCCCGCGAGGGGACACGGATTACTTTACATGTATTCCGAGTCCCCTCACGGGGCTCGCTGCGCTCGCCACAATTCGGGCTCGTATTTCCCGTCCCCTCACAGGGCTCGCTGCGCTCATCACGCTTCGGGCTCGGTGGCTCGCTGCACTCGCCGCACTATCTAAAATGTACTCCATGTCAACGTAGATAGTAGAGGTATGAAAAGGTCGGAGGACGCATACCGCCGCCCCTCGCGAGCTCGCTGCGCTCGCCACGCTTTGGGTTGGCATTGATAGTGGGGGTGACGTTGACAATGGGGGTGCATTTAACATTGTAAGCACCCATCAGGGTGCTTGTACAATTAAAAATCGCATCGCATGTCATTTGCTTGCATGCGATGCTATGCGATATTTCATTGTACAAGCACTCCTGTTAATTTAACGGGAATATCGCATCGCACGCATCGCACACCACTAAGTACGGTATGCGATGGGCGCCGTGCTAGGAAACAAGTACCCATCGCCTGTTATATTGACCATAAATAATTGAATTTGGTCCTGGACCACCAACTCAGGGCACAACTCCAGGTGGGCCAGTGGTTCCGAATTAGTATGATTCAAATTTTTGTTGCTAATGTCGACTCCTGTTGACATGGACTGCCAAATGAGTGTAGCCTGCATGGTGCCTGTATCCGCTACCACTGCGCTCACACACTTTACCGTTCCCAGTTGTAGTCCTCATAGATCGCAATGCATAAAAAAGTCCAAAGACAGGGAAAAAATGTGAAAAACTCATTCATCCGTCAACCATTGCCATGTTGTTCCTCTTGCTTGTGTCGATTTTTGTCAAAGTCAAACTAGTGCACGTCGGCTTTTTGTTTATGTCGACATTGTGCCTGTCAACCATTTATGGACGACCTATTGCCTGTTGGTCGACACTGTCAACCTGTCATTTGGATACCGGAAATTACAATAACATGATGGTAAGAAACTATGCTCTGGCCCGTTTGCCTATATATCTACCTTGTCTTAAGCTGGCCATACACTAGTGCGATTTGGCCACTTTTCTGGTGATTCTGATGGATCGGGCCGAGAAATCAAATAGGCAAGTACTGTATGCAGCCCTTTATGACAGCACCATGTAATTAGGTAGGGCACCCCAGAAACCTAAGCCCCTTCCAGAGAGACCTGGGGCCAAATTTAATAAGGTGTCAAAATCTGTAAGTGAGAGATTTTGGGGAGGTATTCAATCTTCAATATTTCCACCGGGGCAAATAGCGTTCACCCCCTATTCAATTCTGCCATTTCCGACAGCATTGAAGGCGGATTCTGACAAAACAGATCCCACTTTGAAACAAGTTGGTTCTGTTTGGTCGGAAACGGCCGCAGATTTTTGAATCCACTGCCGTTTTTCAACAATCCACGGCCGTTTTTCAACAATCCACGGCCGTTTTTCAACAATCCATGAACGTTTTTCGACATGCTTACTTTTCGACACTCGCAACATTGAATTCCACCTCTCAGGTATCTGTTGAGTGGAGTGAAAATGGCGTGGGATTCCGACTGTCGGAAAGTTCCAACAGTCGCAATCCCGGATTGAATACAGCACTTTGTGAGAGTTTTCCCAGTTTTTTTAAAGCTGTAATTATTTACATGGCAAAACCAAGTTGATTTTGCCATGTAATGGATTGCTACTTTAAAAAAACTGGGAAATCTCTCCCAAAATCTCTCACCTTCTGATCCCCACAACCTACTGTTTTACATTTGGCCCCAGGTCTACCCTGTTGCATATTACTGGGTAAAGCACCATTCGGCTTGGGCTGATAAAATATACAGATTTGCCTTCTGAACAATGGGGGAAGGAACCTTATACATCCCATTTAATATTAAATAAAAGAGAACGGTGTGATAGTAGATTGCAGTAATTGTCCGTCGGCTTCTTAGCCTTTGTTAAGCTGTCAATTTCAGTTGAAGAAATTTAGTTATTGAAGCTTTGTGCCATAAGAGGAAATACAAGTGTCTCTTAATAATCTGAGTGATCTTGTGGCTAGATACAGAGGAAGGAGCGATAGAACAGTCTGTTCTCTGTAGTGTCTCCTATTCTCACCATTAATACTCTGTCCTGATGTTATCTGATACCAGGCCATCCCTTGTGTTTCTAGTATTCATGTATGTAATTACTGTGTGCTCTAAGGCAGCAAGGCGCTATATACTGTAGGCCCCTGGATATAGCAATATAGAATACTGTATGTGGCATCTCTGAACTTAACACAACATAGTGCTGACTGTGAAATCAGTGGCGTAACAATAGCTCTGCAGACCCCACGGTGGCTTGGGTGAGCTAGGTAAGTTTGGTTGCTGTGGGGTCTGCGAAAACTATTGCTTTTGTTAATGGGGCCACCACCAACAAAATCTGTTGCTGCCAGCCCCCCAGGACCAGCAGAGCTTCCTGTCTGCAGTCCTAGTGCTCCTCCTGTTAGAATGTGACTTGCAAAATAGCCGCCCCCCTCACAGCGGATGGTTATTTAGGATGCTAGAGGAGGTGGCGACCTCCTCTTGCATCCTAAATAACGGTCTGCTGTAAGGTGGTGGCCATTTTGCAAGTGACATACTAACTGGAAGAGTGCCGTGATCGCAGACAGGAGGATCTGCTGGTCCCGGCGGGTCGGCAGCAGAGCAGTAACAGACCGGGCGCTGGCAGATGCAGCGGTGATGGGGGGGGTGCACAAATTTTAGTGACATGGGGAGCACAAAGTGTAGTTACACCACTGTGTCAAATGTTTTAAGGTAACATGTACGTCTGATGTAATGTATGCACCCCACAATACTGGGACATTTGTCTTCTTTTACTGACAATGTTGGAAGTTGTACACAAGTGTCTTCACTGGAGATAATGGGTGCTGTGACAGCCTTTGGAAGTGTCAGACGTTGCTGCCGGCGGCTTGGTGCCCAAACCTGTCGTACCACAACCATGCTCCATAATGTGACAGATGCTGCTCCCCCAGCAACTGATTGGTTGCTATGGGCAACTTCTTCACCTGTCCTCTTTAGATATTTTTGTACATCACTCATAATGCTAAATGTGGTGTGGTTGGGAGACAGGCCATTTCGGACCAATTTGATGCCATAGGCAAGATCCTGACTGGTGCCCCCCCTCCCCTCCCAATGTGGGACCCTTTATGCACCTAAGATGGGAGCATGGACTCAGTGAATGGGCATGGTCTAGTGCAGGGCTGGGCAACACCGGCCCTCCAGATGTTAATGAACTGCACATCCCAGCATGCCTTGCATCAGTTTCAGCATGGCCACATAGCAAAACTAATGCAAAGCATCCTGGGATGTGTAGTTCATTAACATCTGGAGGGCCGGTGTTGCCCAGCCCTGGTCTAGTGGCTGTGTGTGATTGGGGAGGCAGGGGCTCTCATTGTCTTCGGCCATCAAATCTATCTCCTGTGTGTCTCCAGCCATCAATTATTCCCCCACATTGTGCTCAGCTGGAATCCTAAATGTCTACACGAACAATTAGTAGATCTTAAATGTCAAAAATAAGTGTATTTCTGGATACAAATACACCTATTTTTACAAATTTCCTTTAGTAAATTTCCCCCTAAATATAAGCATATCAGAATAAGTACAGATAAATGCCAGGGGGCCGTTAAACTGCGAGTTTCAGGGCTTCCAGGTCTCAGAAAGCACTTGGATGAGTCATGCAGGCTGCTGGTCATGCAGGGTGCTGGTCATACAGGGTGCTGGTCATGCATGGTGCTGGTCATGCAGGGTGCTGGTCATGCAGGGTGCTGATCATGCAGGGTGCTGGTCATGCAGGTGCTGGTCATACAGGGTGCTGATCATGCAGGTGCTGGTCATACAGGGTGCTGGTCATGCAGTTGCTGGTCATACAGGGTGCTGGTCATGCAGGTGCTGGTCATACAGGGTGCTGGTCATGCAGGTGCTGGTCATACAGGGTGCTGATCATGCAGGTGCTGGTCATACAGGTGCTGGTCATACAGGGTGCTGGTCATGCTGGCTACAATCTCCCTCACTTTTTGTATTGCAGTTTCTGCCAGATGACAGTTGCTGCCACTTTCTGCTAATAGAAACATGAATTAATTTAATGGCAGATAAGAACCACTAAAAGTATAAACCTAGTAAATTTATGTTGATGGTGAGTAGCCTCTGGAATGCCTAGAGGAAAGAGAAAGTATTAGGAATTAAAAGGTATTTTTAAACTTACAATGGAATTAGCAAGAGAACTGATCTCATTCCAAAAGGGGACGTATTACAGTCACATAGAAGAGTTAGAGGATGTAGGAGAGGGCAAAAAAAGCATGAAAGGAACTCACAATTTTGCTCAAACGATATTTCCAATAAATCAGAGTATGAATGTCTATACACTTTACAACCAGTGGCTCCTTTTATTTAATAACTTACTAAACATTCATAAAAATATGACAAACCCATCTGGTTGTCCCTCACGTCAGGAATCAACTCTCTCACTTTACCCCTCTCACAATACATTTACAAAAATGTATGACAGAACAGAAATCATACCCAAGTTCTGACCACACTTGGCAAGAACACTACCGGCTAGTGCCCATTGATGTGACATCCTTGTACATTGTTATCAACAAGGGCTGGATAGTATCAGGTAATTTTTTTTTGTAGAACAAGACCCTAATCTGGATGACACCCAGGCCACAATAATCAAACGGGGGATTGATTTAATCCTGATACACAATTCTATGTAGTTTGAGGGTGAATTCTTCCTAAAGCGGCAAGACACTGCCATGGGGACAAAGTTTGCCTCAAGCAATGCAATTTTTTTATGGGTCAGTGTCCAGAGCATTTTCAGTGAAAACTTTGTTGGATGGGTGCATTATATTGATGATGTGCTGTTTATTTGGAATAGGGCCGTAGCCCTCATTGTTGTCCTACAACACATTAGCAATAACACATGAAACAAATAGAATTTCTTGTTATAGACATTTCGACAAAGAAATCACAGATCCACACAAGGACCCACTACAAACCAGTAGATGACAACAGTCATATTCTTGCAGAAGCAAAGCGGGTAAAGGAAATGATCTAAAAATTGGCATTTACAATATTTGGATGATAAATTGATAACTATTCTACCCAGATCAGATGTATTTGAAATAGCTGTCGATTTCGGATGGCCACTGGTTTAGAACCAATTAAAAAATAATCCATTATTGACACAATCCATCATTGATGGTCAGAACATAAAATAAAGGTTCTACTACTGTGGTCGTTCCTAGGGCTCTTGACTTTTAGATTACAAACAAATCACTCCTTTGACTTCTGTGGTGTCAAATAAGACACATAGAACAATAAATAAAATATACACATATGACTGTCCCGTACATACTGGAATTCTGTGTCAACTACACAATGTAGGATGGACTGTAAATAAATTAAAAGTCAGGATCAGTGAACATATTAAGAACACTAAATGAGGTTATCAGCAGATCATTTCTGAATTGTATATAACAGTAACCCAAAAGTTCTCAAATTTGCAGCATATTGGCCACCAGAAACATAGGATCAATGAAAGAGAGAGCCAGTGGATTTATGATCTATGTGCTCTCAACCCAGAAGGATTAAACATTGACCCCTGAATAGGTCATACAAATACATTATGTGAAAGTACCAATGAAATATCGATCTCAGAGCACTGCATATACTGTTATGTTTATTACATTGTAAGTGTTTGCATTTAATACAAAGGAGAATTCCCATCAACCCGCCCAACCATTCCATAAATACCATTTCCATTTCATAAGAGTCTACTGCCATTAAATTAATAGGGTATCTAGATGATAAGTCGACACTGGTCAAAAGGTGGACATGAAAAGGTTGATGTGAGATGTTTTTATTTCATTGACCTTTTTCGTACTACCATCCATGCGTACTCCGTTTGGGAACGGTAAAGTGCCCGAAGCAGGGTGAGTGAAGCGAGACATGCGAGTGGACGTGGTACAGTAATTTGGGGTCCACGTGCTGAAATATACAAATCTATTGGCACCAAAAAAAAGAAAACCTTTAAAAAAAAAAAAAAACGTCAACCGTTTGCTCGTGTCAATGTGGAGGAGAGAAAGAAAAGAGTAACAGAAATGATATACGATTGACAGATGTAGCCCTCGCAGCGGTTTAGCGCAGGGGTGGCCAAACCGGTCCTCGAGATCTACCAACGGTCCACGTTTTCCTAATCACCTAACTAGTGCACAGCTGCAGTCATTACTAACTGTCACATTTTCATACCTGCTGCATTCCTTCCTAGTATAGATTCGAAGGTTGCCTGAAAAACATGAACTGTTGGTAGATCTTGAGGACAGGTTTGGCCACCCCTGGTGTAGCGTGTTGTGAGGGTACGGCTGAGGTGCGGCTCAGAGCTCCATTCAGTGTAACAGGCAGTAGTCACTGTGACAGTTCTATTGTCTCTGAGCAAATGCTCACCGCATCTGACCTCACCTTGGCTTTGCCCCAAGTGGTGGCACTTGCCACACCATCCTATCTACCGCCTTGCACCGCGTATATTATTGCAGTCTTTTATTTCAATGTCTTTCTCCCTTCTCCGCGGTAAAGAGAAGTGAGGGAGCTTGAGGATAAACACAATTATATTACAGGATAAACAACTCGCAAGTGTAAAATATAAAGCTCTAGTCATTGCCCAAATGTCATGTTAGCAAACCCCCAATGGTCTCATTATTTGTAGGGCAGTCTGTATCGCAAAGCAGTCTCTAATCCGCTTTAATGAATTAGGATCTGTAGAATATTCTTGGCGTCGTTATTGCACAATTGTAATGTGTTGGCAGTTATCACATTGCTATTTGTGGGTTTCTAGCTATGTTAATAGCAATAAATCATATACTTCATACAAAGGGTTTAGCTAACACTAGGCCGGTGGATCCAAACTGGGAACCGCTGTGAAGAGCTGGGAAGTGGAGTACTATTTACACCAAGCATGTCCAAACGATGGCCCTCCAGCTTGCAGCTCTTACCTGCCATGTCACAGACTGGGTTTGAGAAATGTCAGACAGGAGCTGATTGGTTGGTTGTTTTTTATTCTCCATTTTATCACTTTTTTGAAGCTTAGCGCACCTGGCCCCAAATCTGGAAGCTAATTGTGTATTTTTGCACACCCAGTAAAATTAAGATATACTTATATACTTAATTTTTTAAAGTTACATTTATTTATACAAATATTGGGCCTGATTCAGGTGTGGTTGCTGTTGCTATTACTATGGTTTCTTTGGAAGCAGAACCTGTCCCCCTGCTGACGCCTGACGGAAAGTCTTTTATCATGCGCGTACGCCTTACACCGTGCAGCCTACTTCCTTCCACTCCGCATATGAGCTAGTAATTATATCTCAGACAGAACTTGATATTCCGGCCTAATTGTCCTAATCAACTTGTCATTTATATCTACGATGCCATTTACCCCTCTTTACTGCGCTCCACGTTTGGATACCCTTAGTGCCGTTTGGAGCTGCAGATCGTAATTTCAAAGTGATCTCCATCTATGATCTATGAACTTTAATTTTATGTCCTCCTGGTAAAGCCGGCCGGCTGTATTTTGTGATTAGCCATCCCTCTGCAGTTACCCTATGCTTTAATTTATTATTAACTCAATCATTGTGATTGCGACATTTGTATATACAGTAGCTTTTGGTTATTTTTGTATGTACTTTTTTTTTAACTATTACATTTCTTTTGTTGTTTTTAGTTATTATGTTTAACAAAACAATATATACTTTTACATTCTCTTGGGATTTTTACATTATTATACTGTTTTCTCCTGGTACATCAAGTGCAGACACTACGGCTTTCTACTGGGGTACACCAAGTGCACACACTACTGTCTTCTCCTGGGGTACACCAAGCACACACACTACTATATTCTCCTAGGATACACCAAGAGCACACACTACTGTCTTCTTCTAGGGTATACCAAGCACACACACTACTGTTTTCTCCTGGGGTATGCCAAGCACACACACTACTGTCTTCTCCTGGGGTACACCAAGTGCAGACACTACTGCTTTCTCCCGGGGTACACCAAGCACACACACTACTATCTTCTCCTGGGGTACACCAAGCGCACACACTACTGTCTTCTCCTTGGGTATACCAAGCACACACACTACTTTCCTCTCCAAGTGCAGACACTACTGTCTTCTCCTGGTGTTTACCAAGTGCACAAACTGCTGTTTCATCCTGGGGTACACCAAGTGCACACACTACTGTCTTCTCCTTGGGTATACCAAGCACACACACTACTTTCCTCTCCTGAAGTACACCAAGTGCACATACTGCTGTTTACTTCTGGGGCACACCAAGCGCACACACTACTGTTTTCTCATTGGGTACACCAAGCGCACACACTACTGTTTTCTCCTGGGGTACACCAAGCACCCGTACTACTGTTTTCTCCTGGGGTACACCAAGCACACACACTACTGTTTTCTCTTTGGGTACATCGAGGGGAAAAAATACTGTTTTCTCATGGGGTACACCAAGCACACACACTACTGTTTTCTCCTGTGGTACACCAAGCACACACACTACTGTTTTCTCCTGGGGTACACCGGGTGCACACACTACTGTTTTCTCCTGGGGTACACCAAGAACAAACTATTGTTTTCTCATTGGGTACACCAAGCGCACACACTACTGTTTTCTCCTGGGGTACACCAAGCACACACACTACTGTTTTCTCTTTGGGTAAACCAAGCACACACACTACTGTTTTCTCCTGGGGTACACCAAGCACACACACTACTGTTTTCTCATTGGGTACACCAAGCGCACACACTACTGTTTTCTCCTGGGGTACACCAAGCACACACACACTACTGTTTTCTCTTTGGGTACACCAAGCACACACACTACTGTTTTCTCCTGGGGTACACCAACCACACATACTACTGTTTTCTCTTTGGGTATACCAAGCACACACACTACTGTTTTCTCCTGGGGTATACCAAGCGCACACACTACTGTCTTCTCCTGGGGTACACCAAGTGCAGACACTACTGCTTTCTCCCGGGGTACACCAAGCACACGCACTACTATCTTCTCCTGGGGTTCACCAAGCTCACACACTACTGTCTTCTCCTGGGGTACACCAAGTGCACACACTACTGTCTTCTCCTTGGGTATACCAAGCACACACACTACTGTCCTCTCCTGAAGTACACCAAGTGCACATACTGCTGTTTACTTCTGGGGCACACCAAGCGCACACAATACTGGCTTCTCCTGGGGTACACCAAGCAAACACACTGCTGATTTCTCCTGGGGTACACCAAGCACCCGCACTACTGCCTTCTTCTGGGGTACACCAAGTGCACACACTACTGTTTTCTCCTGGGGTACACCAAGCGCACACACTACTGTTTTCTCATTGGGTACACCAAGCGCACACACTACTGTTTTCTCCTGGGCTACACCAAGCACCCGCACTACTGTTTTCTCCTGGGTACACCAAGCACACACACTACTGTTTTCTCTTTGGGTACATCGAGGGGAAAAAATACTGTTTTCTCATGGGGTACACCAAGCGCACACACTACTGGGGTACACCAAGCACACACTACTGTTTTCTCCTGGGGTACTGTCACGCTCGGGGTACCTCGTGGATCTGTCTGAGGCCCGGAGGTTGGGTGTTTGTGGCTTGAAGGAGACTGGAGAATAGCAGATTTAATATAACTCTTTATTGTAGCACCAACAAGAGAAGGTAAAACCATATATGAAACTGTAGATCGGGGAACCCAGTGAAGTACCTGGGCAACAGCTGAAAGTCCAGAATGATGGGAGTGATCCCAGAGTCTCTGTTAGTTCACAGGGAAATACAATGGCTAGCTGTGGGAGCTGACGGCAGGGGGCAGTGGAAGCCGGAAGTCAGCGACATCCGAGGACTTGACAGCAGGTGCCGATGCAGACGGCAGGATGGAGAAACGTCAGCGGGCACGGAGGGCTGGCAGTAGCTGGAAGTGCTGATAGCAGGATAGCGAGGCGTCAGCAGGCACGGAAGACTGGCAGTAGGTGCGGAGGCAGACAGCAGGATGATGAGGCGTCAGCAGGCACGGAGACTGGCAGTAGGTGCGGAGGCAGACAGCAGGATGATGAGGCGTCAGCAGGCACGGAGACTGGCAGTAGGTGCGGAGGCAGACAGCAGGATGATGAAGCGTCAGCAGGCACGGAGACTGGCAGTAGGTGCACTTGGACCACAGGTAGGCGTGATGATGTGTCAACAGACACGCAGGATTGACGACAGAAGCAGCGGGTCGACAGCTGGAATGTAGATGTGTCAACAGACACGCAGGGCTGGCAGCAGGTGCAACTGGTCGACAGCAGGAGTGTAGATGCGTCAACAGGCACGCAGGGCTGGCAGCAGGTGCAACTGGTCGACAGCAGGAGTGTAGATGCGTCAACAGGCACGCAGGGCTGGCAACAGGTGTAGCTGGTCGACAGCAGGCGTGTAGATGTGTCAACAGACACGCAGGGCTGGCAGTAGATGCAACTGGTCGACAGCAGACGTGTAGATGTGTCAACAGACACGCAGGGCTGGCAACAGGTGTAGCTGGTCGACAGCAGGCGTGTAGATGTGTCAACAGACACGCAGGGCTGGCAACAGGTGTAGCTGGTCGACAGCAGGCGTGTAGATGTGTCAACAGACACGCAGGGCTGGCAGTAAATGCAACTGGTCGACAGCAGGAGTGTAGATGTGTCAACAGACACGCAGGGCTGAAGCATGTGCAGAGGCTTGAGACACTGTAGTAAACCTGAAAGGGCTGGAGGCAGGATGCAATTGCAAAGTCCAGGAAACAGGTGTGACTCTGTAAGGGCTGGAAGCAGAATGCAAATGCAGGTATCCAGGTATCAGGTGTTGAACTGCAGGTAACGAAGACAGGGATGAAAGATATCACAGGGCAAGGGCAGGAGCACAGGCTGAAGCTTCTTCCACAGGGATTGACAACAAAGCACTGGCGCTTGTATGCCCCAGAGGGCTCTGCTTTATACCCCAGGGCAGATCTTGATGGGAGGAGCTGAACTGGGGTTCTGAACCATTGGCTGGCTACAACAACATGGCGGCGACCGGACTGGAGACAAACAACTTTGGTTAGCCCTCATGCTGGACGCGTGTGCCGCAGGCCCCAGAAGGATGGTCGCAGCCGGAAGACCTAGACGCCGCGCTCCCCGGCCTGCACCCGGACGGATGGCCCGCAGGCCCCGCCGCCGGAGATGAACAGGTGAGCGGCGCGTCCTAACAGCGGCCGTGACAGTACCCCCCCCTTTTGAAGTGGACTCTGGACACTTCCATGGTTTTCTTTATACCACAATGTCCAGAAAAACGAGAAGAGTGTGCCCACTGAAGCAAAGATGATCTGAGTCCAGGATCAACAAAAGTCTTTCCTCTAGGAATGGCTACTACAGCAGTCTTGGCAAACACTGTAGGGCTAAGAACTGGGCTTATGGTACGATCTTCTGTAGAGGACGTAAAAGACCTGGAGAGTGCGTCCGCTTTGCCATTTTGAGACCCAGGACGGAAAGATAACACAAACTCGAACCTCGTGAAGAATAAGGCCCATCGGGCTAGTCTGGGATTCAGACACTGGGCGTTCTGTAAATATAACAAGTTTTTATGGTCTGTGATGACGGATATAGGAAACTTAGCCCCCTCCAACAAGTACCGCCATTCTTCCAAGGCCAATTTAATGGCTAGTAACTCTTGTTCACCAATGGGGTAATTCATCTCGGCTGGTAGAAACTTCCTGGAGAAGAACCCACATGGGTGTAGGTGACCGTCCTCAGATTTCTGTGAAAGTACAGCTCCAACCCCAACAGAAGAGGCATCTACCTCCAGGATAAACGGGCGAGAACAATCAGGCTGCAGAAGAATTGGAGCTGAAGTAAATACATTTTTTAATTGCTGAAATGCAGCCACCGCTTCGGGAGGCCACTTGGCAGGATTGGCTCCTTTGTGAGTCAACGCTGTGATGGGACAGATGATGGAAGAAAAATTTTTGATGAATTTCCTATAATAATTGGAAAAGCCAATGAAGCGTTGAACTGCCTTTAAGGTATGAGGTTGTGGCCAATCAAGAACTGCTTGCACTTTAGAAGGATCCATGCTTAACCCGGTACCTGAAATGATGTAGCCAAGAAAAGGAACTGAAGATTTTTCAAATTCGCATTTCTCCAATTTACAGTATAGCTGGTTGGATCGCAAACGCTGTAACACTTCCTTCACGTGCAGACGGTGTTCCGGAATATTCTGAGAAAAAATAAGAATGTCATCGAGATAAACAACCACAGAATAGTACAGTAAATCACGGAATAATTCGTTCATGAATTCTTGGAATACTGCTGGAGCATTGCTGAGACCAAATGGCATAACAAGATACTCGTAGTGACCGTCTCTAGTATTAAAAGCTGTCTTCCACTCATCGCCTGCTCGGATACGGATAAGGTTATAGGCTCCTCTGAGATCCAATTTAGTAAAGACTTTAGCCCCTTTGATTCGGTCAAACAACTCAGTCACCAAGGGTAACGGGTACTTATTTTTGACTGTTATGGTATTCAGTCCCCTATAATCAATACAGGGCCTCAGACCTCCATCTTTTTTTTTAACGAAAAAGAATCCGGCTCCCGCTGGCGATGTGGAAGGCCGGATGAAGCCTTTTAATAAGTTCTCTTTAATATATTGGGACATGGCTTCTGTCTCTGGCAAAGAGAGTGGATAGGTTCGGCCCTTTGGAGGCATTTTACCTGGAATAAGGTCGATGGGACAGTCCCAGCGCCGATGCGGAGGTAATTTGTCGGCTGAACCTTTACAGAAGACGTCGGAGAAGGCTTGATAGGCTTGAGGAAGAAGATCAGGAGACGTAGGCGAGGTGGACTGGATGCGCACTAATTCGGGAAGACAGGTATGACGGCAGTTCGTACCCCAGGACAGGATCTCCATAGTACTCCAATTGATTTTTGGAGAATGCTGCTGGAGCCAAGGAAACCCCAACACCACAGGATGGTTCGCTTTAGGAATGATGAAAAAAGACAATTCTTCTTGATGCAGCGCCCCAACTTGAATTTTAATGGGCAGAGTTCGATGAGTGATGGAGGCTTGAGGAATAAGACTCCCATCAACGGCAGATAAATGGAGCGGCTGTGAAAGTCTCTGAGAGTCCAGGCCGTGATAGGACACAAACTGGGCTGAAATGAAGTTGGCGGCTGCCCCAGAGTCCAGTAAAGCAGATACTGCGAGTAACCCGTTGGGTAACACCACCTGTATGGATAGCAAAGAGTCTGACTTGATTGGAGAATTTTCTACTCGTCCTAGGTTGGCCTCTCCACAACCAACTAGGACCGGGAGTTTAACGGACGACGGGTACATTTGGCTAAAAGATGACCAGACTCCCCACAGTACAGGCATAAATTCTGTCGCCGTCTTCTCTGGCGTTCTTCGGGAGTTAGACGAGTATGATTAATCTGCATAGGTTCATCAGAAGAATTTGGAGGAGGAGTAGGCCCAAGGCGAGGAGACACGGGAATAGACTTGCCTCGCTCTTGTCGGGATTTCTCCAGTTGACGCTCACGGAAACGGAGGTCCAACCTATTGCAGAGCGATATGACCTCACCCAGCGAGGTAGGAAGATCTCGGGTGGCTAACTCGTCCTTCATGCGTTCAGATAACCCTGCCAAGAAAGTGGAAATTAGCGCCTCCTCATTCCATTTCAGTTCAGATGCCACAGTTTGAAAGTGGATAACATATTGAGAAACGGAGCGGGAGCCTTGACGAATCCGTAGGATTTCTGAAGCAGCAGAAGATACTCGTCCTGGTTCGTCAAAAATTTTCCTGAATTGGGAAATAAAGTCAGAGTAATTGGAGAGCAAGGGATCATTTCTTTCCCAAAGGGGGGAGACCCAGTCCAATGCAGAATCTGATAATAAAGAGACAATGTAAGCCACTTTAACACGATCAGAAGGAAAGTTCATTGGTTGCAGGGAAAAATGTACTTCACATTGATTGATAAACCCCCGGCAGGTACGAGGGGTACCATTATACTTAGAAGGGGTAGACAATCGTAAAGACGGGGAGACAGTCTGGGACGGAGGGTTTGCGGCTTGCCTTTGGGATATGCCTTGAAGGGCTTGAGTAACTTGCTGCTGGGATTCCTCCAGTGCTCGCAGCCGAGCGACCACATTTTGAAAGAACTCCTGGCTGGCGGACGGATCCATTGGGCCAGTGCTTACTGTCACGCTCGGGGTACCTCGTGGATCTGTCTGAGGCCCGGAGGTTGGGTGTTTGTGGCTTGAAGGAGACTGGAGAATAGCAGATTTAATATAACTCTTTATTGTAGCACCAACAAGAGAAGGTAAAACCATATATGAAACTGTAGATCGGGGAACCCAGTGAAGTACCTGGGCAACAGCTGAAAGTCCAGAATGATGGGAGTGATCCCAGAGTCTCTGTTAGTTCACAGGGAAATACAATGGCTAGCTGTGGGAGCTGACGGCAGGGGGCAGTGGAAGCCGGAAGTCAGCGACATCCGAGGACTTGACAGCAGGTGCCGATGCAGACGGCAGGATGGAGAAACGTCAGCGGGCACGGAGGGCTGGCAGTAGCTGGAAGTGCTGATAGCAGGATAGCGAGGCGTCAGCAGGCACGGAAGACTGGCAGTAGGTGCGGAGGCAGACAGCAGGATGATGAGGCGTCAGCAGGCACGGAGACTGGCAGTAGGTGCGGAGGCAGACAGCAGGATGATGAGGCGTCAGCAGGCACGGAGACTGGCAGTAGGTGCGGAGGCAGACAGCAGGATGATGAAGCGTCAGCAGGCACGGAGACTGGCAGTAGGTGCACTTGGACCACAGGTAGGCGTGATGATGTGTCAACAGACACGCAGGATTGACGACAGAAGCAGCGGGTCGACAGCTGGAATGTAGATGTGTCAACAGACACGCAGGGCTGGCAGCAGGTGCAACTGGTCGACAGCAGGAGTGTAGATGCGTCAACAGGCACGCAGGGCTGGCAGCAGGTGCAACTGGTCGACAGCAGGAGTGTAGATGCGTCAACAGGCACGCAGGGCTGGCAACAGGTGTAGCTGGTCGACAGCAGGCGTGTAGATGTGTCAACAGACACGCAGGGCTGGCAGTAGATGCAACTGGTCGACAGCAGACGTGTAGATGTGTCAACAGACACGCAGGGCTGGCAACAGGTGTAGCTGGTCGACAGCAGGCGTGTAGATGTGTCAACAGACACGCAGGGCTGGCAACAGGTGTAGCTGGTCGACAGCAGGCGTGTAGATGTGTCAACAGACACGCAGGGCTGGCAGTAAATGCAACTGGTCGACAGCAGGAGTGTAGATGTGTCAACAGACACGCAGGGCTGAAGCATGTGCAGAGGCTTGAGACACTGTAGTAAACCTGAAAGGGCTGGAGGCAGGATGCAATTGCAAAGTCCAGGAAACAGGTGTGACTCTGTAAGGGCTGGAAGCAGAATGCAAATGCAGGTATCCAGGTATCAGGTGTTGAACTGCAGGTAACGAAGACAGGGATGAAAGATATCACAGGGCAAGGGCAGGAGCACAGGCTGAAGCTTCTTCCACAGGGATTGACAACAAAGCACTGGCGCTTGTATGCCCCAGAGGGCTCTGCTTTATACCCCAGGGCAGATCTTGATGGGAGGAGCTGAACTGGGGTTCTGAACCATTGGCTGGCTACAACAACATGGCGGCGACCGGACTGGAGACAAACAACTTTGGTTAGCCCTCATGCTGGACGCGTGTGCCGCAGGCCCCAGAAGGATGGTCGCAGCCGGAAGACCTAGACGCCGCGCTCCCCGGCCTGCACCCGGACGGATGGCCCGCAGGCCCCGCCGCCGGAGATGAACAGGTGAGCGGCGCGTCCTAACCGCGGCCGTGACAGGTACACCAAGCACACACACTGCTGTTTTCTCCTGGGGTACACCAAGTGCACACACTACTGTTTTCTCCTGGGGTACACCAAGAACACACACTACTGTTTTCTCTTTGGGTACATCGAGGGGAAAAAATACTGTTTTCTCATAGGGTACACCAAGCACACACACTACTGTTTTCTCCTGGGGTACACCAAGCACACACACTACTGTTTTCTCCTGGGGTACACCAAGCGCACACATTGCTTTTTTCTCCTGGGGTACACCAAGTGCACACACTACTGTTTTCTCCTGGGGTACACCAAGAACACACATTACTGTTTTCTCATTGGGTACACCAAGCGCACACACTACTGTTTTCTCCTGGGGTACACCAAGCACACACACACTACTGTTTTCTTTTTGGGTACACCAAGCACACACACTACTGTTTTCTCCTGGGGTACACCAAGCACACACACTACTGTTTTCTCATTGGGTACACCAAGCGCACACACTACTGTTTTCTCCTGGGGTACACCAAGCACACACACACACACACACACTACTGTTTTCTCTTTGGGTACACCAAGCACACACACTACCGTTTTCTCTTTGGGTACACCAAGCACACACACTACTGTTTTCTCTTTGGGTACACCAAGTGCCCACACTACTGTAGTAAAATTATCTCATATTTTACCTTTGCAGATGCAGCAAAATGCATGTATTTGGGTTTATTTTTTGCCTGTGACCATGTGATGGTGTCTTAGAGGCACTTCTTTTCACTGTTTATACATAGAACCGAATCATGTTCTGTTTCCACTACTGACAGTCTGGCGTCCTACAGGAACTCTGACATACACTTTCCCAGTTGCAATAACTCAGCCCTAGTTAATCAATATGGTCGTGCGTTCCACATCCATATCTGTATTCCAGCAGTGTGCCTGATTCCCCTGCTGGATGCGCCATGGTGAGATAGTACTTTATAGTGTTGCTGTATGGCTTTTCTTAATGGTCTACCACAGACTGCTACTGTTTTACAGCACTAATTTACTACAGCAGTAATGGACCATTCCAATTTATTGCGGAGGGAGGAGTGCATCAGATTAGTGATCTTGATAACATGAAGAAACTGATGTTCCAAAATTAAAGCAGTTAAAAACATACAGTTTTATGTGAACTTGCAGCCAAGTGAAACCAAGAGTCCGCTACGTTAGTTGTGGGGGTGCAGCGCACTTACTTACTCTTTAAAAGGGATGAAATCCCCGCAGCGGTATATTGTTACATGCGAAAAAGCAATTACAAAGAAACATCATCCATTTATTCAAAGGTTAGTGGTGTTTTTCCTAGCGGAAACGGCTTGTTATGTTTTATTAACTTTTCTTAAAATAATTTATTTTTTACTTGTACACTTTATTTTCTTTACTAAATTAAAAATGAGTAAGTCGTAAAGGTCTGCGCGCCACCAGAATCAGGTCCGCCTGAGCGAACCCGGCTTAATTAAAAAAGTTCCTGCCACCGCACCAAGATTCGTAAACTTCGTAGACCTCAATAGTCCAGATTTTGGCCTAAAAGTGGCCATTAGGGTTGGAACCAAGGGTTCTGAGGGGGTAGGTACATAGTTTCAATGGATGTGGTCAAACCAGGACCTGGTGTGGCCACATCCACTTAACGTGTTTGCTACCACAAATATGCATGCGCTTGGCCACGCCCTCAGTAGTACTGAGGCCCAATATTTCTCATGACTGCCCTGGGTACGACCATTTAGAGACTAGGAGTTGATAAATTTGGGGTGTATTATAGGATCAGGGACAAATTAGGCAGGGTATCTGGTTCTTAATTAATTGATATTCTATATATTCAAAATGGCTGCTCAGAATGTGAAACACAGATCTAGCCTAATTACAGATACAAATATTTAAACTTATCGTATCAAGCAGTGAAAAGAGTGGAGAAATGGCCAGTGGAGAAGTTGCCCTTCTACCTATCATTTTATAGAATCTATTTGATCAGTGTCACCTGGAAACTGCTTGGTTGCCATGGGAAACTTCTTCAGTAGTCCACTTCTCCAAATTTTTCTCTGCTTGACATATTTATACAGTAAGTAGACACTACAGTGCAATGTCAGGAGTTAATAGCGTTGACTTGACACATTGGAGCGAAATCAGACAGTGGTGAGGACTGGAGGACCAGTAGCGGAATTTGAGGTTGTCATAGAAAGGCGTGTGGTAAAAGTTGCACCTTATTGGCCAGAAAGGGGCCATGACTATCCACTGAAATCCTACTGTCACTATGCAGGTCTCTATGGCAACTTTTTGAAATGTTACCCATAATCCCCCATCCTTTGTTAGTCTTCGGGTAATTTGTTAAGATAGGAGTTCTGTTGAAGATGGGATGTTGACCATAGCGACCAATCAGAGTCTATTATCTTCTAAAAGGTGATAAATAAATAAGAAGTTGGATCTGATTGGTTGCTATGGGCAACATACCAACTTCAATAGAACTCCCATCTTAGTAAATTTACCCCTAAAGATCCAGACTTTGGGTGGACACGCATTGGGCTGACAGTCCATAGACAGACCATTATTGGTCAACATGGACAATAGATGGACACATGCAAAAGGGGATGCAGTCATTTTCCCGGCGGGCGGAATCCCGGCGGTCAAAATCCAGACGCCGGAATCCCAACCGCCGAAATCCCGAAACGTTCTCCCTCCGTGGGTGTCCACGACACCCATAGAGGGAGAATAAATTAGCGTGCCGAGTGTAGCGAGAATCCGGGCCCTCTGCATGGCGAGCGCAGCGAGCCCGCAAGGGGGGGCGAACCACGGGATAGATTTATCATCCATTATACGATGCAGGCTCTTGCCTAAAGCCCGATGCGCATTCAGGGATCCTGATTATATACTGAGATGTTAAAAGGACCCCATGGGGTCTTAATTGGGCTCTGTATTGGCGGAGTCAGCATGCCGGCGGTTTATTCTGTGCCTGAAGTTCATTAATAACGGTTCTAAAAGAGCAAATTGATTTTGCTTGTTTTCGCAGTCACTGAATAAACATTTAAACGCATCCCGCGATCTCTGACCTCCCAGCTCTCAGCAGGCTCCTTCGTCTTATCCCTGACCTCCTCTCAGTGTGCGGATCGGCAGCCTTTCTAGTAAATATGGTAACGCACTGTAAGTCACTCTGCAAAGTGATGTAATTAGCAGCGCTCCCATAGTCCAGTGCAAAGGCGCCAACACAACTGCCGGGATTAATGTACATGATGCAGCTGAGAAAGCTGAGGATTTGATGAGATTCCTGTGAGCCCACTGAAGGAGTCTTTGGTATTAGCAATGTAATTATTATTTGTTTATGAAATCCAATATTTTCCTTAGTGCTGCGTCGTCTCCAGAGACGATTTAAAGGACAGGGCGCAGAGGTCCTGAGCACGTTCGCATGGCTGTCATTTCCGCAGCTGTCATTTCAAGCATCCTTTGCGCAATGTTAAAGGATGACTTGGGGGGGTTGGGCATCTGATTGGGTACTCAGAGTCCTGTGTGTGCTGGATCGGTAGTAGACACATTCACTTTATCTCCCGTTGAATTGGAACTGCAGAACTGCTAAATCACATGATTCTCCACAGCCTCTTAGAGCTTCCAGAACAGAGAGACTTATGAAACGGCGTTCACGGCTTGCAACCACTGAGCGATAGACCTTATATATGGGGTCAAGGTGCATTCATTTTCAACGTCTATATTTTATGTGCGGTAGATTTCCAATATTAATGATTTGATGAGCAGGTCACGTGATTCTTGCTATACAGACCGGATCATGATTGCTTTATAAATCTACTACGCCTTGCAGACGAATTCGACACATGCCTGGAGAACACTGCAAAGGTTTTATTTATATGTTATTTATTAACGGTTATTTATATAGCGCACACATATTCCACAGCGCCTTACTGAAATAGTCACATCACTTTGGAATTTATATTCCCTAAACCCAGAGCGAAAGCTGCTCAATCAAATTAGTAATGCCAATCAGGTGCGGAAAGGGGAGGGGACGTTCCAACTGCACAGCAAAGGGCAGTAGCAATAAGATTTGAAGAACCACATAATAGTAGGTCATTCAGAGATCTTCGTTACATATATTTGCTAAAATATGATTAGCCTCCAGGCCTCCGCAAGGCTTCTCTGATAACAGTACCTATTCTGGGCGATATAATTGCCCACTCTAAGGCTACATGATAGTAGCACTTACCAATATAACTAAATTGAGAGCCAGGCTATCAGGAGTCACCCCTAAATCCTTCTTTTGTGGCACTACAGGAACAAACATGCCCTCCAAATGCAGGTCCAATCCAGGGCTGAATTAAACCTTTGGGTGCCTGGGGCACTTAAGTCAGGGGGCTCCAATGGAAGTTGGTGGTAGCGGGGGTGGCTTATATTAGATTATGCATATTTTCCAACATGACCTTTTCCATGAAACCTGATATTCTTGTCTCTACGTCTGTAATCTATACTGTTCTGCCCGCAGTCTGACTGCCTGGTTCAGCTGCTGCACAAGAGGGACAGCAAATGATGTTAGTGCACTCTAGCTGGGGGTACGGGGATGGCAAAGGGATGGCAAAGGGGGAAGAGGTACAGTATGCCATGTGTCCCCCCTTAATTTGACTATGGTTTCATCAATGCCTCTTGCACATAAACACAGAGTGAAAGTTGCTCAATCAAATTAGTAATGCCGGTGAGGTGCTGAAAGGGAGGAGATGTTTTCCCCCAGCACGGCAAGGGGTATTAGTAATAAGATTTAAAGAACCACAGAAAAGTAGGCAATTCAGAGATCTTAGTTATATCTTGCTTGATTTCAGATGGATTAAAAAAAAAGAAAGGATAATAATGAAAAAAGATCGATCTTAATCGATGTTGGACTTCCAAGGCTAGAACACACATTTACTAACATCATCATTTTTAATTGATCTTAAACCAATCAACCTTGATAAAAAAAGGACCAACTTTGACCAAAATCTACTTTTAGTAAATATACCCCAAAGTCTCGTATGATTTGACCGACTTCCGTGTTTCCACGTTTATACATTATCTTCTGCCTTCATCCTGGTTATCTTTGAATATAAATGGTTATTGGTAAACAAGTCTGAATAAAAAACAGCTATGATTAATCATCAATTGATCTGTTAATTACTTTTCTAGTTAATACATATTTGGGTTTCCTAAAATGAAATAATACCCTTCACTAAATCACCTGTCTGCTTTCCACGCAGGACTGATAAACCATTGTGTACTGTGGGAAGATTACTTATTCTAAACTTCTCTGGCTGGGCCATTGAATACTCAATGATGAACGAGGAATATTAAATTAACATTGTGTTCTTGCGGTACAGTTTGACAAAACTTTTATTATAGCTGACATTCTGTACTCCGTCATCATCCAGCTTGCGTGTTATTATTAAACTACTTCACGTTTCCATGGTAACGTGGGGTTTACAATAAAAGATAATGGGTGACATTTATGAAAACCTGGACTGAAAAGTGGCATTTTAGGAGAATCATTAATAATTATGACATTCAGAAATCATTCCTGTCAAGAGTTTTACTAAGGGTCTAATGATTGGATTTGTAGTCGTCAGCCACAGCTTGTGAACATAGTAATTCTGTGCATTACTCTATGTAGAACGCGTTGCATGGCGTATAACTTAGAAAGAGGGATCTGTCTGGATCCATTACAGCCAGAACAGTGTGTTATATGGTATTTAAAATGCATTGTAATTTTGTGCTCTTGATCATGAATATACCATGCTAATTTTTTTAATTGGCTCTATTTTTTGAGATATGCATTAGTGAGGATGTATATGAATGTGTTATGTGCCTACAACTTGACTACCAGCTACGTTATCACAAAAAAATCGGTACTCTTTACCTAGAACGGCGCCCATCGCGACCATCGCGACCATCGTATGCACTAGAAAACGGGTGCGATGCGATGCCCGCGATGGCCGCGATTTCCCATAGGGATCAATGTTAAAAGTGAGATTGGACG
Source organism: Crinia signifera (assembly GCF_055691185.1). Taxonomy (NCBI): domain Eukaryota; kingdom Metazoa; phylum Chordata; class Amphibia; order Anura; family Myobatrachidae; genus Crinia; species Crinia signifera. The sequence goes on from NC_139226.1 coordinate 27,417,588, forward strand.
CGATTTTAGTGTTCAATGCCTCAATGCCCGTGATTTTTCCATAGGAAACAATGTTAAATGGGTTACAGAGCCCAAATAGTCACCCTAAAGTCTGAAATGGCCCCCACAATTGTTAACGCCACCCCACGATCAACGTCAACCCGAAGCGTGGCGAGCGCAGCGAGCCCGCGAGGGGCGGCGGTACGCGTCCTCCGACCTTTTCATGCCCTACTATCCACGTCGGCGTGGAGTTGAGAATAGAATAGTGTGGCGAGCGCAGCGAGCCACCGAGCCCGAAGCGTGGCGAGCGCAGCGAGCCCCGCGAGGGGACGCGGATACCTTCACAGGTAAACGCGTCCCTTCGCGGGCTTCACAGGTATCCGCATCCCCTCGCGGGGCTCGCTGCGCTCGCCACGCTTCGGGCTCGGTGGCTCACTGCGCTCGCCACACTATTCTATTCTCAACTCCACGCCGACGTGGATAGTGGGGGTATGAAAAGGTCGGAGGACGCGTACTGCCGCCCCTCGCGGGCTCGCTGCGCTCGCCACGCTTCGGGTTCACGTTGATCGTGGGGTGGCGTTAAAAATTGTGGGGGCCATTTAAGACTTCAGGGGGACTATTAGGGCTCTGTGGCCCATTTAACATTGTTTCCTATGGAAAAATCGCGGCCATTGAGGCATTTAACACTAAAATCGCGTCCAATCTCACTTTTAACATTGATCCCTATGGGAAAATCGCGGGCATCGCGTCGCACCCGTTTTTTATGTGCATGCGATGGCCGCGATGCCCGCGATTTTTTTACCCCCGACGCCCGCGATGCCAATCGCGGGTGCCGTTCTAGGTAAAGAGTACCAAAAAATCTTGTTATTATTGATAGAAGATAGTTGTTAAAAAGATGATAATATGCCGATTCTGTCCACTAAAGTGAAGATCTAATGCAATATAGGACCTGCGAGTACTCGCAAACCAATCTAAAATACTTGGCAAGAAAAATGTTTTTTTTTGTTCCCCAGTGAAATGAATGAAAAATTAAAATGTCAACATTGTTATGATGTCGTTATACTGTTTTCCTTGTCATTCATTCTGTCTATAATCCTAACACAAGTCCTAATGAGAAGCCTAACCCCAATGGCAACCCTATCAGTAACCCTAACACTGACCTTTATCCTAATGACAACGCTCACCCCAATGGCCGTTATACTGGTATTCCTAAAAATAGGTCGACACATATCATGTCGACATGCATTGGGTCGACCATTGAAGGGCGACACATGAAATATGTCGACATGGCTAAGGTCAACAGGGTTGGCAGGTCGACACAAGCAATAGGTCAACAATGGCTTGGTCGACAGTCAACTTGAGTTTTTCATGTTTTTTTTAGCCACCAGGCAGTATTTCATTCCCTACCATCCACTAGGGCGTGGTTGGAGAATAGAATCGTGTGCCGAGCATAGCGAGTCACCGTGCCCGAAGCATGGCGGGTTCATGTGGTACATTTGACCATTTCCATGTCGACTATGTCCACATTCAGGATGAAAAAAGAAGTTAAAAATGCATGTCGACCTTTTGACTGTTGTCTTAGCCATTGTTGACTTAATGCTTGTGTCAACCTTCCAACCCTGTTGACCGTAGCCATGTCCACCTATTTCATACATCAACGTTCTGTGGTCCACAAAATGCATGCCGACTTAATATGTGTCGACCCATATCTCTATTTGAAGCTTAAGAGCAACCCCAACCCTTATCCTAATACCAACCCTTATCCCAGTGGCCACCCTCTCTGTAACACTAACACAAGCTCTAACACTAATGGTAACCCTAAAACTAACCCTTTTTTGGCAACTCTGTGACTGTGTTGACATTACGAATGTTGACGTTTTGCAGGTGTTGACATTAATAATGATGACATTATAACCATGTAGACATTTCATTGAAATGTACACACAGTCCATGAAGACACGGTGGCCTCATGCTAGTTCTGGGTCTCCTTGCCCCTTTGGACATCATGATGTCAACGGCCAACTTCGGTCCTACTTCCTTTGCTCTTGGGCCCTATGATAGCATTGGAATTGCTGTGCAGGGTGACAGAAGATAGCACAGGCAGAAAGGTGTGTCCCTCTCACCTCTTTGTCTGTTTGTTAATAGCTTGCCTTGTTTTATTACTGTGTTTTTGTACAAGCAAAGCATGCTGGCACCATATAAAGATATATTAACAAATATATAATAAGGTGTCATAGGTAATAATGTGGGACATTTGTGGGAAAGACATTAGGTTGAACCAAGGAGAAGATTGTTCAAGCAAGATGAGATCATGATGAGATAACTGTAATTTGAGTGGAGATATGATACCTCTGACCTCTCCTTTCTCAGTGAAGCTAATTAATAATACTGGGAGCAGTTTAAGAAACAAGTGTTTTTATTGTGTTGGTGATATACAGAGGGATAGTCATTCCGTGGGTTGCTAGCTCTTGTGCAGAATTATCTTTCTCGTCCCCTACACTCTCCCTCTGGTTCGTGGGACCTCCAGCCGGAGGGGCAGGATGTGTTGATTTGCAGTGAGACCTGCAGTGTGGGTGGGTGTATAAAAAGAACTAGAATAATACCTTTAAGATATTACTAATTATAAACCACTTCTTTGCATAATAATAATAATAATAATAATTTCATAGTTCATAGGGACAGTGGAGAGATGAGACCGCAATTAGCTCAGTCTCGCCTCTATTATATTCCAACACTGAATTACGGTTGGCCATATGGTTTCCCCCATAGAACTGAATACCCCCCATTAAGGAATGGGGTACCGAGCTTAGCCCCTCCCCAAAATGATGTTGCAAAACCCCACTATAGTTAGCCCTCAGCCATTTGTATAAGAAAGCGGTGGTGACCATCAAAATGTAAAAACATTGATGCCATTGCAGCGAGGGAGGGTTTAAATGGAACCCGAACTGGCAGATGGCAAAGGGTGAGGAGGGCACTGCCAGCAGAAAAGCAAGGGAAGGACAGGCTGCTCCAACCTGCTGTGTCAGGCCTGGGGAAAGGGCATGGAGGGAATGGGGGCACCTCACCCCGGAGCCAGGATACACTAGTTTACTACTCATACCACTAGGTATTACTAGAAATTTTGCCCCCCCCCCCCCCCCCCCACACCAAAAAAGTCCCCCCCCCATTCATTTATTCTGTATATTTTTTTTACTTACAGTACATGCTTGCTGCCAGGGTTTTCTTGCTCATTGCCAGGGGTTTCTTTCTTGTTGCCAGGGGGTTGCATGCTCATTGCCAGGTGGTTACATGCTCCCAACGCTCCTGGAATCACGCACTGTTGGATAGCGATGTACGTGCTGTGCTCCCCTGACAGACAACAGAGGTCCAGTAGATCCTCTAGCATCTGTTTCCTCCAAAGGCGGCGGCCATTTTTGGAGGGCCGTTTTATCAGATCCCATGCTGACAGCCAGACCGCATGGAGGCTGCAGAGTCCATTCGCCCCTGCAGCGCAGGCTCCCCCTGCTACCGCTTGGGCTGCGGTGCCCTAGTTACGCCACTCCAACCACTTTATGTAGCACCCGAGCTGCTGTTTACTGGGGACTGCTCTATTCAATAATTCTCTATGGTGCATACCATCTCCAACATGTATACACAGTGGGAGTCAGGGCATGCACCCCATCGCCTCCTACTGCTCGGGTGATGGTACTTGCAGAGCAGTCTATTGTGATAAGGCATAATCAGGGGTTAAGAGCATCAAAGGAATTTGGTTATTCGTGCCAGCAAAGCAGGGGTTAATCTAATACTGCTGACATACCACATATCATCAATAGACTCCCACCGCCGAATGTATTCATGCAGGAAATGTAATATAGCACCAAATATTGTCCATAATTCATACTGGCGTAGATCTCTGCATGCATTTCTAATCAGGGCAACAAGAGGCATCAAACAGGTCAAATATAATTATTAGCCAGATGGGGAATATAGTGAAATGTCATATCTATCTCAGGCAATTTCACTTCAGAGTCATATTTTATGTGCAAATGTTCAGGAAGTTATGACCTATGGATTAAATGTACAATTACATTTGGAGGATGTTTCAATGTAAAGATATTTAATTTCAAATACATCCTAAGTGGACGGAAACGTGTACTGAAAAATCATGAAGGATGGAAATAGCGTCATTCACAAGAATCACAAACCCGATGACATCACAATGGGGGGAGAGGGAGGTGCCCGTGTGTTTATGAATAATGGATTAATGGTGGAACTAGGGGCCTGATTCAGAGCAGTTCGGCCAAGTCGGAAGTCAGATGAAGGATGTCTGTGGTACTGCGTAGGTGCAATGGCTGCAATGCACATGCACTAGGACCAGCTGCAAGCATCTTTTCTATTTTTCTATTTGCCAGGCGGACGCAACCTGATTGACAGGGGGTGGGCATGTGGGGGTGGATCGCTGCCGTTTCATGGGCATGCCCGCAAAATCGGTTTAAATTTGCCCTGAATTTAAAACTAGAGCTGAACCCGTCTTTGCAGTGTATGGTCATTTTCCAAAGCATCAGACCCCAGGCAATAGAGATCCCAACATGGGGTCACGAGTCGTGACTACAGCAACAGTGAGGAGCGGTCACATCTCTGGGGGCTGTGGCCACACCTACAGTATTCATGGCCCCACCCCCAGTGGGCAGGGTTTTTTTTGTCTGCACACTATGGATCCATCTTTCGCCACAGCGTGTGACAATGTGGACAGGACAGAATACTGAGTGTGGGACAGTTCTTCACAATTGGGACTGTAAAAGCAGGGAGGTTGGGACGAGTGGCCGGACCTTTTACTTTGGCAGAAAAGAAAAGTTTCAAAAATGCACCAAATGAATTATTGTGGTGGGTGAAGTTGATTTTGTAGGCTGGTTTTACACTTGGAAATCAGTGGACAATGGACCCTCAATGTACACTAAAAATAAAAGTATTCTGGAGGTTGCAGCTTCCTGCTTTCTACTATGTCATAGCTGCAGAATAGTTTCTTTTACGAGGGTAAAGCTGGGTACACATTGGTCGATATATCGTTGACAATATGGACAACATCGGTAATGATATTTAGTGCAAATCGCTCAGTGTGTACCATCTTTATTATGTACCCATGTATTTCCACATATATATAACCAGGACCAAGGAATCAGTGCTTGCAGGAATCAGGACTTGTAGGAATCAGTGCTTGCAGGAATCAGTGCTTGCAGGAACCAGTCCTTGCAGGAACCAGTCCTTGCAGGAACCAGTACTTGTAGGAATCAGTCCTTGCAGGAACCAGTCCTTGCAGGAACCAGTCCTTGCAGGAATCAGTGCTTGCAGGAACCAGCACTTGCAGGATCCAGTTCTTTCAGGAATCTGTCCTTGCAGGAATCTGTCCTTGCAGGAATAAGTTCTTGCAGGAATCAGTGCATTCAGGAACCAGTGCTTGCAGGAACCAGTAAGCAGGAATCAGTAATTGCAGGAATCAGTCCTTGCAGGAATCAGTTCTTACAGGATTCAATGCTTGTAGGCACCAGTATTTGCAGGAATCAGTTGTTGCAGGAATCAATGCTTGCAGGAATCAGTTCTTGCAGGAATCAGTTATGGCAGGAACCAGTGCTTGCAGGAACCAGTGCTTGCAGGAACCAGTACTTGCAGGAATCAGTGCTTGCAGGAACCAGTACTTGCAGGAATCAGTGCTTGCAGGAACCAGTACTTGCAGGAATCAGTGCTTGCAGGAACCAGTACTTGCAGGAATCAGTGCTTGCAGGAACCAGTACTTGCAGGAATCAGTGCTTGCAGGAACCAGTACTTGCCGGAACCAGTGTTTGCAGGAATCCTTGTTTGCAGGAAGCGGTACTTGCAGAAATCAGAGGTTTCAGGAACTTTTTCCCACCACTCATCTAAACCAAGAAGATTTCAAAGCAGTAATTAAAATAAAATGCAGAGAAAAATGAACATTAAAAGTCTTAAAAGAGATAAAGCAAAAAGTTTGTATTGCCACATTAAGGAACGTTTGTCGTTAGTCCATGGGCTGTAGCTGTGCTCTATGGAGGGGGTTTTGGCATGAGAAATAGACAATGACAGAACTGTTAGTATTCCACACCCATTATAACAGGGAGACTTCCATAGACCAGCATACTGTTGTGATAACATGCTAGAGACAGGTTTACTGCAGTGGCCACATTTGCTGGGATCCCATATGTTGTCATACATTGGTAGCCACAGGCAACCATTCAGTAACCCGTCTGTCAGTGATTTCCAGCTGAGCATTGTTTGGTATCAATGCATTCACACAGCTATCAAAAGGCCTGTGGTGCCAGTGTGGAGCCCATGATGAAACAGTGCTCTGTGTAGGCTCTGTTATGTTCAGGAATCAGCATAAGCCTTCACACACTCTGTTTAAGCCCCCCCCCCTCCCCACCCCAGACTCCCATTGGCTAGTTTTATAGGACTCTGGGGGCAAGAGTGTGTGATGGCTTATGCTGATTCCCAGGTCCCACACCTGCCAATGAATCTGGCAGGTGCTGGAACAGGTACATGCGCAGTTGTCGTGGTGTGACTGCGCAAGTACAAACACAATGGGCGGTATTCAATGAGCCTGATTCGCCATGTTTTTATGGCGAATTTGTGCTGTTTGGCGAATTTCTGACTAAAACGGTGAATCACCCTATTCAATGACCAGATGGCGAATACATTTGAAGGTTTTTTTCGCCATGATTCACCGAGTAGCAATCGCTATCTTTTAATGGAGAAGTGGAATGTGAACTTTCAAAATAAAGTGTTTTGTTTTTTACATTTGGTGTCAAAAAATCTGGAATTTTATTCTGAGGAGGGGCATGCTATTTTTATTCATGTGCTGTAAGCACATGAATATATATTTAATTTAAAAAAAAAATATTATTATAATTTTTTTTTTTTTTTACACAGCAGCCAGCAGGGGGCGCCGGAGCCGAGCCGCTCATTACATATTCATATATTCACTGCACCGGATCGTTACATATGCACGATCGGGTGTAGTGAATATACCCGGTCCCCTGCTGGCACCTCCGGGGGGCAGCCTGTGCTGCCTGGCACCCGGGGAGCCCACCTCCCCCCCACATACGCTCTGGGGCAGGCAGAGAGACTTCCATCTCCCTGCCTGCCACCGCCCTCAGGCTCCCTGCGGCGTTCGCCGCAGGAGCTCATATTCGCCGGTCAGGGGCAGCGAGCCCCTGACTCGTTGAATACCGGAGCCGGCGAGGCTCCGGAACGTGGCGAATGTGCAGCGAATCCTAAACAGGATTCGCTGCACCTAGACGGTATTCACATTGAATACCGCCCTTAGTTTATATGGACTGCACTGACTGCAGCCCATAGAAGCCAGTTGGGCCACACAATAAGGCAGGGAGTGGCATCCTACAGGAAGTCAGCTCTCTACTTATCGCAGCCTGGGCTGGCAGTCCAGGGAGAGGGAACACCTCCCAATGGGAATGCCTGTTTTGTTGGTGACTAGCAGGTGAGACTTCCAACAGGAAGTCACTGCCAGTTAGAGTGAAGCCAGTGCACTGATTGCAGCTTGCTCACTGGCACTGAGGGGGTGTCACAGTTTACTTGGGGGTGGCTCATAACTTGCACGATTTATTAAGCTTTATTAAGACTGTGTCTTCATAGTACAATTCTGTACCCGTTACAGAATTAACACGTACTGCCGACCCCCTACAACCGACACCGCGGACGCCTTGCGCGCCTTATAAATAAACAGAATAAATGATCGTAATCATCCCGTCCGTTGATTATACGATCGTAGAAGAACATTTCCTGCTCCTGTGAAATGAACGAGCCCCCCCGGGACACAGTGATTCCATCTTTTTATGTGCTAGTCCTATTATATAGCCCGGCGGCAGAGCCTCGCTACAAGACTGATAACGAGTGTTTACAATACAGCAAGTCCCTGTCTGTGAATATATGTTATTGATACCAATTTCTATTTTTCTCTGGACCCTAGAAGAAACCCTCCCTACAGACCCATCACACCCGGTCCCAGGCACCGGCGGTTGGAAATAAAAGCAAAAAATGACAGAGCAGGGAAAATAAAAAGTAATAGGTTATTATGGCACAGAGATAAAATACGTAATGTGCAGAATTTTCATAATAACATCACATCTGAGCTAGGGTTTATTGTGATACCTTAGGGGGCTGTAGTACTGCTAGAGTTGGCTGCCTGCAAAAAAAAACTAATTTGCTAGAGTGGATACTACACATACTGACCGGAGGTGGGAATTCTCTGACTTATTTCAAGGGCAGCAAGATGAGACTACGGGAGGTGCATCGGATGATCCTCACACCGCCGGTGAGAGCTATGGACTCAACTGTTTAAAACAGGGCAAGAGATGTGATGTATTAGGCGCAAATGAAGGGCGACACTGCTAATACCCAAGGAAAAGCTTTTGTAGTTTGGAAATACAAACCCTGCTAACAGTCACGAAAACTCAATCTGCTCCCCACACTGCCGGTGACATGGCGGCCTGATTTATTTACCTACAAATAAGAATGCTGCGTCTTTGGGAATGTGCGGCTGATTGTCACCAGGAATGGGCTCGTGTCACCTATTACGGAAGACATCTGTAGGGACGTAATTTAAATTGGGAACAAGTTGTTTTGGTCAATTTCTAGATAAAGTAAGCTGACCAGGGGAATATGAGGTGTCATTGGAGGCACCAACCTCTGGGCTCTGAGCCCTGAAGGGGCACCTGCATGTCAAGCAGCACATGTGGGGCACATCTGTATTTAATTGGATCCATACCAGGAGCACTGCTGACTTACAATAGGGGACAGGGTGGCTGGTGCCACTCAGCCAATGCTTCAGCCAGTAATGCTGCTAGACTCTGAATGAGATGGTATGCAGAGGTGAATGTTGACACACAACATATTTGGGGGTGGGGTACATCAAACTCCAACTTGTCTCTGGGCGACTGAGATGAACTTACACCTCTGATCATCATGTCAGGTATGAAATTAAAACAAGGCACAGCACTTAGTCAACTAAAACATGACGGTTCTGTGGATAAGACCTAAAGGTTGAGTCTACACCTAGAAGGCTTCACCGAGTTGGAGAATCAGATGGAGGTTGGAGGTCATTGAGCCAGTAGAAGACATTCTATAAATGGGCAAAGGCCAACCCGTACTCTGCCCTAGAACTGGCCATGCTTCAGTGGTTCTCCACCCCGGTCCTCAGGACCCCCACACAGTTCATGTTTTCCAAGTCACCTGTGCAATTTTAAAATGTGACAGTTGGTGATACAGAGGGTGGCTGCTGGTGGCCTGGAAAATGTGCACTGTGTGGTGGTCCTGAGGACCGAAGTTGAGAACCACTGAGCTAGACTTTCTATCTCAATCTTATAACACTGTTGAATATCATTATTCCAAGATCAATACACCAATGCTTTTTTATTATATTTTTTAAAGCTGATGAAGTTACAGAGCTCTGGTTTATAGAAATCTCTCCCTACTTTTGTGTTTTATTAAGATATCAGTTAAAAATAAAGGGGTCCACATACAGTAATGGGACTTGGAGAGAGCTAAAGTGGACAGAGATAAAAGGGGTTATCAGACCTGATCACTGAGCTGCTAATTTGCATTGCCCTGCAATAGCTTACCGTGCATGCACAGACACCCCCCCACCCCCCAGCTTCCGGCTCAGCACATTGCAGGGACAGGCTCCTTTCGAAGCACTGTCCCTGCGAGTGGGGGATGATACAGGCCACCGTTAGCATACCTCCCAACAGTCCCGATTTTATCGGGACAGTCCTGATTGTCAGGGCCTGTCCCGATGTCCCACCCGCGGGCGGCAGTGTCCCGCGGTGTGGGGGGGCTGTTGGGAGTCCCCCCTGTCAGCTGCTAAGCAGCGGGGAATAAACGCTGTGCGCATGCGCACAGCGTCTATTCCCGCAGCCAGGGGACTGGGGGCATGGCTAGAGGCTCACAGAGCCTCTGGGTCATGCCCCCATAGCGGCAAAATGGGGGCGTGGCCTCGCGGAAGAGCAGCGAGTATAGGCCACGCCCCCAAATTAGCCCACGCCCCCCCCCCCGAAAATTTCGGCGCGCAGGAGCATCGTCCCGATTGCTGAATTACTAAAGTTGGGAGGTATGCGTTAGGATCACATTTTACAATGCGATCCTGGGCGGTAATATTCCCTAAACCTCAGCAGCCTATAAATCTGACTGCAGCTTAGGGTTTAGTGCATTGGCAGGACGGAGATGTGCATAAATCATTGGTTTCGCCTACATTTCTGAATCAGGCGCTCTGTATATTTTCTTCTGTCTACCTTTTAGTTTGCTGCATGTTGTTTATCACCCACTGCTTTCATTTTATGTGATATGCTACGGCAAAAAAATTAAATACGAAAATAATGAAAAATCAGTAAATAATGACAAAACCATAAGACAACATAAAAACTCATTATTTACAACAAATCTGTGAAAGGTTTATTGCCGAGGTTCCCTACAGCAAAACGGAAACGGTCTGCCTCCCTATGCACAACAGACGTAAATAGTAACGAGATCCATCGATCACAAAAACATTTGCTACCATGTTGTGTAATAGGTCAAAACGTGCTCAACTGCCGGTGCCCAAAACTGGATAGATTCACAGGATTTGTTTTATCATTACAGGTAACAATAACGGACGTAAGGCGGTAGACACAATGGCGAATGTCGGACGCAGTGGATTGATTATTTTCCCCAATGCGCATGCGTCACAGCTTCATGGCAATTCACTGTCTGTCGCAGATGACCAATAGGGTCAGACTTACATCTGTACAGACTGGAAAAATCATTTTGTGGTTTGTGAATTGCGTATGGATTTGCTGGTAGATAGCGAATAGCGATCCATAAACTTTCTATTGGTAGATGTGTGTTGTGTGACATCATTGCATAATAATCTTATCACTAATTACCTATTATAACTAGAAATAACCACACGGACAACTGAAGTGCCTTTTAAAATTGGTCAACCAGAATTTATTTAAATCTTTAAACTAAATATGGTGGCAATATGAAAGAACGGCCAGACCCACAGTGACACTACAACTTAACGCCGACACTCGTGTCAACTACATGGTATTCTTTAATTTATTGGCACCGGCAACAAATGCTGGGTCTCCAACTCTCTCCCCAATACACCGTAATAGAGCCGGCCAGACAGCCAAACCCCAGTGACCACCAGTAGGAAAGCCACTGTATTGGGCCAAGAGCGCACCTTAAAAACAGGCACTGTTACTGCCGTTCTTTTCCGCCACAAATATAGGTTGACAAACCCCTCACCGGCAAAGAAAAAGAAAAAACGGGTGGGGACAAAAAGGTGACTTGAGGAGGGAGGGTGGGAAAAATTCCAGAGAAAGAGATGGAATCGTCTAGTGCAGTGGTGGCCAACCCGTGGCTCTTGAGCCTCATGCGACTCTCCCCCTTGTAAAGTGTGGCTCCTGCTCCCACTGCTGCCCGCCGCCCACCATCCGTCCCAGTCCCCCCTGTTGCCGGTTCCCTGAATCCCTTCTCCATCTGAGGGGAAGAGAGTGCGCATTGCGCATCTCTCCTACCCCTTACTGTGCATCCTTGTGACTGGGCCGTCTGCCAATTAGAGCTCGCGGGCCAGCAGCCAATCAGGAGCCGGCCAGCGAGCTTTGATTGGTGGACGGCCCAGTCACAGGGAAGTGAGGGGGAAGGAGACGCGCGGTGTGCTGTGCTCTCCTCCCCTCGGTGACATCACAGGACTGCAGGGGGATGCCAGACTGTCCTCTCCCCACCCGGCAGCAGCAGCAACAACGGTGAGTGCTGCTGCTGGGAAATTTGCACTGTGGGGGCATAGCAGTTTGTGGCACTGTGGGGGCATAGCAGTTTGTGGCACTGTGGGGGCATACCAGCTTTCTGGCACCGTAGGGGCATAACTGATACCGTGTGGGGGGCATATGTGTATCTGGCACTATTGGGGGCATATGTATATATGGCACTGCATTATTGGAGGCATATTTGTATCACACCCACCCAAGGGGTCAAAATAGACTACCCCCCTTTTAATGGCGCATGTGTCTTCGGCGCGCGCATGATGTCGGCTCTTTAGCTTGACTACCGATATTTTTCGGTTCTTTACCTCTGACCGGTTGGCCACCCCTGTTCTAGTGCATCTCACAAAATGTCTGATTAACCCCTCCCTGACACTCCCCTTATTTAAATTACCTACATGTCTAGCCTCTTAACTATTTCACTACCTAACTGAAATATGCAAGGCTCCCACAACCCCTCAACCTAGAAGTTTATAATCACTTGTGCTATTTGTACTCGCTCTTCATTCCCAGACTTGCACAGAGGGATTCGGGATGAAATTCCGACGGTCAAAATCCCGAAGGGGTCATAATACCGACAAGGACAAAATCCCGACAAGGACAAAATCCCAACATTTAAAATCCCGACAAGGACAGAATCCCGACATTTAAAATTCCGACAGGGTCAAAATACTGACATATAGAATGTACAGGTGAAACAGTCAACGTGATTTTCCGCCGACAGGTCGCGAGGTCGACATGGGTTTGTTCACTGTTTTTTTACCCGAATGTCGACAAAGTCGACATGGACACAGCTTGAAGTGAACCGCAGCCCCTCGCATCGCTCGCAATGCTTTGGTCACACTAATTTATTCTCCCACCACGCCCTAGTGGCTGGTAGGGCATGAAATACCGCCTGACGGCACATGTCGGGTCAAAAAACAGTGAAAAAACCCATATCAACCTTGCAACCTGTCGACGGAAAGTCATGTTGACTGTTTCATCTGTACATTCTATATGTCGGTATTTTGACCTTGTCGGGATTTTGTCCTTGTCCGTATTATGAACTATTCGGGATTTTTACCCTGTCGGGATTTTGACCGTCGGGATTTTGACTGCATCCCGCACAGGGCGGATTTTCTTTCCGTCGGAGTGGCGGCTATCTGATCGCAGTCATCTGACACTTTGTAGATGAGCGATTAGGTGAATCGGTCCCTAAGAACTTCAGTTCGACACCATTTTATATAGCAGAATGTATTATAACTGTGAAGTGTTCTTAGTCCTTAGTGTGCCCCTGCTGTGCCTCTCTTATTCTGCAGCGATTCTACTTATGTGCATATATGTGGACCAGTGGCAGCTCTTACCTCTGGGAAGAAGGGGGGCTGCCGCACTGCTGCCCCCCCCCCTCTGCTGTTGCCACTGCTGAGCCCCACCACCGCTGCTTAATGGTCCTTGCCACCGGTGCCTGCTAGCTCCGCTGCCAATCTTGACCCCATCGAGGTTACGTGAGCAGCGCATGCACAGTAGCTTCTTTGGTACTGCACATGTGCTGGCCTCCAGCCTCTATGGGCTACTTCGGCAGCAGTCCATAGAAGCATATTCACGGTCCTGGATCTGTCCTTTGCACAGAATCATCCTCTGTATTGCGCATGCGCAGAATCCATTTTTATGGGCTGCCGCCACAGCAGGGGAGGGGGGGGGGGGGAAGCTGCAGGTCATAGGTTAAAACCTCCACTGATGTGGACTCACTTTCTGCTCATGCACATAGCAAATGTTGCAACATCCAGATACTGTAAATCCTCTAATAGGGATGGCCATTGTTGCCATGGCAATTCTGCAACTGGGCATCGATAGTGCTTAACTATGCAATGGATGTCCATCAATATTTTTACATATCGATGGTCATCCATTGTGTTTGATTGATTGGCCAATCAAAACACGGGGGTGGGGCTTCGCAGGTGTCGGGGGCGGAGCTATGCTCAGTGTCCCGGCACTTTGGCAAAAACAAGAAAAAAGAAAAACATTGATTTGCTATTCCATCGTTTGCAAAAGTATTCGACATCGGCCATGAACCATCGATGATTTCAAATCCTCGATGGTCGATGGCCATACCTATCCTCTTCTGTTGTCATTCTACCAGGAGCCTGTTACCTCGCTGTGCGCACATCGCCGTTGACCTACAAAACGCCGCCACACTCAGTAATAATGTAGCGGGACGTAAATTGGACCAGTGCTCATTGCCTGAATGTGTAGACCCATAATAGCAATACCAAGCAATGCTTCCAAATTGTGTCCTTACAAGAGCCCAGGTGCAGAGTGACTACTAGTTTTTGCTACATATTGTAAGGGTGCTGTTATTTGTGGGTGGTCAGTCCCGTACCATTAGCGGATGCATGGTGGGGAAAGCGGTTGCTGGCACTAGTGAAATGCTTGTGATTGGCCGGTTTCAAGTGCTCCACTAAAGCCGAGTGCCTTCAGCGAGTTTCACACTTGCCGGGGTGTTCGCTCAATAGTGGGTGGTAAGGGGGCAGGTACAGTATGGGGTGGATGCCGGGGACCGCCTAATGTCTTATGGGTGTGCCCACAAAAAAACCGCTGGGCGTACCTCTGTGAACCTAGACGTGCCCGTGCAGCCATGTCACATGGCATCCATGCCCTCCCTCAATTTGGTGGTGGGCATCTGAAAAGTAAGCGAAGGCTGGAGAAATCAATTGATGGTGAGCGCCCATTGAATGATTTCTCCATGTTGGTCACAGTGCCACATTTGATTGACAAGCTGCGCAGGGGCATGAGTGTGTCGGTTCCTCTTTTTGGAGTTGTGTCGACATCACTTTTTGCGACTTCTCGTCTAGCTTCACTGGCCCTGGAACACTGAATCTGAACCTATGTAATGAGGGCTTCTTAGGTGGGCGACGTTCAGATACCGGATCACAGCAGCCAGCAGGAGGTGTCCTTTCTACACAACACGCCCCCTCCTGCGGAATTTGCATATGTTAGCACAGCCGCTGCGTACCAGCTGTGCTACCCGGTCCATCTGTTTCAGTCATCAATGACAGTCACTTTGCTGTCATCTCTGAATCAGCCACAAAGCCTTTATCTCGGGCGGATGAGTCACAAAGTGTTATGGTGACAAGCAATGAACACGAATAGCGGCCTCACTAAGCTCCTACCAGAACCCTTTCAAGGACTGCGAAATAACACCTCTGATCTATCCCCCAGATATCGCAGACACAGAATGATCCTAACTGCCAACAAAAGCCCTGTATTTATATTACATACAGGAAACATATTACTGCGGGAAAACATCAATCAGAACAGAATGACAACTTGACTACATCCGTTGAGCCATCACTGAGGCGAGGAGATGGAGAGTGCGTGATACACGAGGACGGACACATGTTCCGTTCCAGCAGGTGTCGGATCTTAGTTGATTCTATTGTTTTAGCGCCTTGGAAATGTTTTACTTGTCTCTATCTATTCGAGTAATGTGATTTTGGGGGGAAAGCAACGAAGTTAAGGTGTTATTAGCTCGATATAATAAAATATTGTTTCCGGAGAGCCAGAAATGACTTGTTGCCATATGGTGCAATGGAAATTGAGCATTCTGTACAGCAATATAATAGTAATGCACCTAGATGCTGTGGGGTTAATACCGATTGGCCATAAGCGAGATGTATTCCTGCTTCCTATGTGACCCCTCTGACTGTAATTCTACTGGGAAAATGAGAGTTCCATTTCCATGGGATGTTGCTATGGGCAACCAGGGCAGGCAACAGATTTTTTGGGGCCCCATACACTGATACATCTGGGCCCCCCCCCCCTCCTTTTGCTGAAACATAAACTGGATGCACTGCGCCCTCCCTTACCCTACGGCTGGGGCTCTATCACACTCCCTTACCCCGCGACCTGCGTTCTATACTGTAACACCAATGCGCTCCCTTGCCCTGCGTTCTTTCACACCCCTCAAAACCCTTACCCTGTGGCCTGCATACTATCACACTGACCTGCTCCCTCAGCACCCGGACCACGCTCTATCACTCTGATGCACTCCTCACCCTGCAGCATGCGTTCTATCAAACAGACGCACTCTCTTACCCTGTGGCATACGTTCTATAACACTGACGCACTCCCTCACCCTGCGTTCTATCACACTGACACACTCCGTCACCCTGCAGCATGCGTTTTATCACACTGACGCACTCCCTTACCCTGCGGCATGTGTTCTATCACACTGACGCACTCCTTCAGCCCGTGGCCTGCACTCTATCACACCAACGCACTCCCTCACCCTGCGCTCTATCACACTCATGCGCTACCTCAGCCCATGGCCTGCGCTCTATCACACTGATGCGCTCCCTCAGCACCCGGACCAAGCTCTATCACACTGACCCCTGCAGCCTAATCCTTACCCTTGTACCCTGCACCCTAACCCATCCTACTTATACACACAAATCACTTACTCATTAACATTAGAAACACTCACAGAGTGCATTCTTACTATGACCCTGGAATGGCAGCAGCTTCATTTCTTGCTCTACCAGGCTCTCAGGACAGGCAGCAGCACAGCAGGGGTCTGTCATTCTGTAGTCCCGCCCCCTTTCAGGACCCGTGTAGCTCCGCCTCTTTGAGGCCCATGTAGCTCCGAACTTTCCCCGATTGTGTGACAGCGTGCGTGCAGGCAGTGGCACTGGCAGGGAGACAGTGACTGAGGAGGGCTGCGGCTTCTAATCAAAGGCTTCCCGCAGCCCACCCGCAGGACATGTGAGCGAGGGGAAGGGAACTAGGGGAGACTCCATCTAAGCGACGGCTGAGCGGGGGGGCTGGCGGGCCATGGGGCCCCTCAGGTCGGCGGGGCCCAGGACGGCTGTCCCCCTTGACCCCCCCTGTCGCCGGGCCTGTGGGCAACCAATTGGATACTATTATCTTCCTGAAAGCATACCTTCCAACTTGCCCGCTTTCCGTGTGGAACTTCCCGGTTTTTGGGGATGTTCCCATGTCCTGCCCGGGGCCGGCACTTCCCACGTGGGGGGGAGTCCCCGCTGTTGGCCAGTGACCAGCGGTGAATAGTCGCTGTGTGCATCCGCGCAGCTTCTATTCATGCAGCCAGAGGGGCTGGGGGCATGGCTAGTAGCTCACAGAGCCTCTGGCCCATGCCCCCATAGCGTCAAAACGGGGGTGTGGAATAGCGGAATGCCGAGAGTTGTAAGCCACGCTCCCTTTCTGATAGGCCACGCCCCCAAATCACCCATGTGTCCCGCTGCCGTGGAGCCAAAAGTTGGGAGGTATGCTGAAAGTGCTAAATAAATAAGAAGTACATTCTGATTGGTTGCTATGGGCAACATCCCATGTGAAATAGTACTCCCATCTTCGTAAATTTCCCCCTACACATTTAATGTGTTTAATGTGTTTTTGAGGGTCTTATATAGAGTAAAGGCAACCCTCCCACATTTCCCTCCATCTCCCATGACCGTGATCACTCTAGACACATCCCCAATAAGGCAGCCCATTCGTGGCTCCGCCCCGACCCCCCCTTTATTTCTCCCGGCGATGGCCCCGCCCCCTGCTTCACTGAGCTGGCTGTCCTCTCCCGGGGAGGGCAGCCAAAAAGTCAGCAACTATGGAGTAAAGTACATGGTGGCTGATTCAGACCTTTTTGCAGCCCAGCTACTAGTTAACTGCCGCCTCGCCACACTGAAATCCAGCCCATGTGCACATTCGATGGTGGGTGAATTCAGACAGTTTTGTGCCGAGATCGGGCTGCAGCTAATGGCCGGGTCCACATAAAACGCGGCACTTACAGAAAACTCTTGGGTGCCGCCCACAAACGCCTGACAGCTTTCAATCAGCCAGCATACGGCGTGCAATCACAGGCCACCGCAGGCTGTGGGCACACGTGCACACGGTGGGCCGTGCGCATGCTCGTTCCTCCGATAATCGCCAGGGCTGAGAATTTCACTGATGAATCAGCCCCAAAGCCAAGCCTTCGGCCGTGGAGGAGTTAATATCCTTTAATGCTAACGGCAACAGCAAAATGTTCTATGTCACATTTATGTTTTGTAAACTCACTTCTGTCAGATATTTTCAGCCTTTATGACTGGTGCTGTGCTGAGATTTACTGTGCAAATAAAGGACCAGAGAAAACAATGTGCTCACATCCCATCTAATCAGACGGAGAGATTAGCTAAAGACTGGAAAGTCCCCCAGGCTCGTACGCGCCGTATTAATGACGGAAGCGGAGAAGCGCGCCGCTACCTGTTTCGCTTACTGGAAATAGACATCAGCGATTTACATAGTACTTGCCTATCAACACACGTCACTGAATATTTGCTTTGAATGGACGACATATTGAATAAATACTGGGAATTATATCCAGGTAATTCACGAGGCATGTTGCAGGTGCGCTGGAAGATTAATGGCGTGTTCATGCACTAATTATGTCATCACGCCTGTTAGCATGCAAAATGACATCTACTGCAGGGTAAACGGCGGCAGCTGTGCTCGCACAGAAACACAGGCCGGCTAATGTTTATTCCGCACCATTCCACATTTTCACTCGGATCTGCTGCACCCTGCCACTCTGCCCCGATCTGTCGGGTGTATGTGTAGGTACAAAACAGGCTTGCCTTGCTACTCTCCGGACTGAATTCAGCCAGAGCATTTTTTTATTTTTTATCTACAGTTTCTTATATAGAGCAGCACATTCCGTTGCGCTTTACAATTGGAAACAACAGTGATTAAACAAAGTGGTTAGAAACAAACCGACATCGGGCGGGATGCTGTATCATCCGCGCCCCCTTACCGCCGCACTTCGCATTCATAATTATCGCATATGCAGTAACATATGTGATAATTATGGCAAAGGACAGCACTTGCGTTAAGAGCTGTCCTTTGCGATAGAGTCAGCGGGTCCCATGGGGACCCGGCGGCTCTCCCCTCCCTTACCCGGCGCTGCTGCTGCTGCACCGGGCTCTCCTCCTCCCTGCACCCGGAAGAGATTCAGAGCAGGGAGGAAGAGGTCACAGGTCTGGGCAGCACAGCGCTGTGCTGCCAGGACATAGGTGAGAGGGGGGGTGATGCGGGGCGGCGGGGGTCCGTGCAGGGCGGCGGTGGGTCGGTGCGGGGCGGCGGAGGGTTGCGGTAGAAGCCCATTGGCTTCTATGGGGCATCGCCAGATTTTCTCTTTCAATGGTCCTGGTGACACAGCTCAACACTGGGATGTAGGAGGGTCCGAAGGAGCCAGGCACCTATCCTAAAGCTTTAGAGGGTAGGCTCCTCCCCTACTGCATCCCTGGACTCTTCAGTTCGTGTTAGGTGCCCACTGGAGTGGGTGCTATTCTAAAGGGCTGCAGGAGCAGCCGAAGAATTAGAGTAGTTAGGGGATTTTTATTATTTTATTAACTTTTACCCTAGCTAGGTAGGCACAGTGTGAGGATTCTCATAGTGAATCCTCACACTGCCAGCGCAACAGGAGCTGACAGAAGCGCGTCCTGTCAGCTCTCTGTGCACAGGGGAGACACTGTCTGGTCTCCCTGTGCTGCGCTTACAGCCTCTATTAAGAGGCTGCCTGGGCTCCGGAGTAGCCTGAAACCGGCTCCACAGTTAGGTGGGGATCATGGGGGACAGGCGCTCCGTGATGGCGGCGGCCATTTTATGCGGAGCTTACACGCTGAGCTCCTGATTGAGAGGACAGCAGCGCTGTGACAGGCATGTTCCAAGTGGTCCCCATTCGAGGGGGAGACACTGGAACTAGGAAATCCTACCTAAGGAGCGGCTGGCTGGGGGTGGTTGGCGCCAAAAGGTCACGGACCCCGCAGCAGCAGGGACTGTTGGTCTCTTCCTTCACTCTGACTTTGGCGCCTTTCAGAACGCTTGCAGCGGAGCTGAGCTGGCTAATTGATCCTGCAGAGTGACTTGGATTTCCTGGGCATCGCTTCCCCGCAGTTGAAACCTACAGACAGCTAAGTGACTGGGTGCATTGGCTTTGTATAAACGCTTGTACATTGTTTGCACTGTGTATATTGAGATATATATATTGTTTCACTTGCATCATGTCTGAGCATCAGGCTGTGGTTTTGGGGGAGGGAGCCCTTAGTGCACTGAGCGCGTGCAATGTTTGCACACAAAAGTTTGTCCCTGAGCAGATGGCCAAGGGGGGCTTATGTATTACTTGCGCTGATGTGAGACCCATGGGCAGTGAACCCCATAGGGCAGAGCAGAGTGAACCTGCGTGGGCCAGTGCCCTAGGCAGGTCTGTAAACGCTTTGGTGCAGCTTCTGGACAGGCAGAGTGATGTGCTGGTAGAATCACAGAGACCTATGCCATCATCTCAGCAGTCTTCTGGCTCCTTGCCTTTTACCCAGGCAGATCCTGCGCTTATTCAGGTGATGCAGGATACTGCTAAGGGGATCAACAGATTCAGTGAAATACTGGACAAAATGGATGATGTTGCAGGGACCCCTAAAAGGTCTTATGCTATGCCTACTGTGGTAGATGAGGAGGAAGGAGAGTATACTGACACACCCTGGGACCAGGGTGATGATTTTGAAGAGACCTCTGCTGCTGGTATAGAGGATCTCATTGTGGCTGTAAAACAGGCTTTAAAACTGTCTGTAGAGGATAAGACTCCTGTTAAGGGTGTTTTTAAGCGACAGCGGAAGGAGGCTGTCACTTTTCCTTCAGATGAGGGGTTGCAGGAATTACTGGAAGGGGCTTGGAAAACCCCAGATAAGAGGCTACAGATGCCTAAGAGATTCCTCAGTCTGTACCCCATGCCAGAGTCTCATGCTGAACTCTGGGAAAAGGTGCCTGTTGTAGATGCTTCAGTGGCACGTTTATCAAAAGCTACGGTATTGCCTGTACAGGGTGGTGCAGCTTTTAAAGATTCTGTGGATAAAAAGCTGGAGGGAAACCTCAAGGCGATTTTTGAAGGGGTGGGGTTTACCCTACGTCCCCTTATTGCTTCAGCCTGGGTCTCTAAGGCCATTATAGAGTGGGCTGGTGAGTTATGCACCATGCTGCAGGCTGACCCTGGTGCCTTGCTGGTAGCAGAAAAGATTAAGGCTGCTGCAGAATATGCGGTGGAAGCAGAGGAGGAAGCTCTTAAAATGGCTACCAGAGTGTCCACAGTCTCTATTAATGCCAGGAGAGTGCTCTGGCTTAAGGCCTGGGAAGCGGACAATGAGTCCAAAAAGGCCCTAGAAATGTTAGCTTTCAAAGGAAAGTTACTTTTTGGTTCTGAGCTAGAGGAGATTATAAAGCAAGCCACAGGCGGCAAGAGTACATTTCTGCCGGCCTCCTCCACAAAGCAGTCATCCAGATTCGCTGCTTTTAAGCCGTCCTTTCGGCCCTCCCCTAGAGGAGGTGCGTCCTTTCGGGGACAGTCCTTCAGGGGAAAGTTTCAGACCTCTAGGGGCAAATCTCAAAGGTCCAAGTTTGGCTCCTTCCATAAGAAGCCTGCCTCCAAAGGAGAGGAAAAACCCTCCGCATGACTGCCAGGGGATAGGCCCGGCAGGGATAAAGGTGGGGGGGCGTCTCACACACTTCAGGGACGCTTGGGCTTCTCTAGACCAGGATGCCTGGGTCTTAGAGATTATTACCCAGGGTTACAGAATCCCTTTCAGAGGGCTGCCTCCGAAGAGGTTCATCCCCACACCCATGCCAAAACAGGCGCTCCTGCGCACAGCTCTTATGAGAGCGGCTCATTCCCTTTTGGAAAAAGGGGTGGTAATTCCGGTTCCCAGGGCAGAGTGGAAGAAAGGCTTTTACTCCACGCTGTTCCTGGTGCCCAAACCAGACGGGTCTTTCAGACCAATACTAAACTTGAAGTCCTTAAATGTCCACCTATGGGTAGACCATTTCAAAATGGAGTCTTTGAGGACTGTACTCCTGAGTCTGGATCAGGGAGAATTTTTGGCGTCCATGGATGTCCAAGACGCATATCTGCACGTTCCCATTCACCCGGAACATCAGACACTGTTGAGGTTTTCTATAGGAGACCTGCATTTGCAATTCCGGGCGTTACCCTTTGGGCTAGCAACCGCGCCAAGGGTATTTACAAAAATAATGTCAGTGATGGCGGCTGTGCTGAGGCTCAGGGGAATCACAGTAATACCCTATTTGGACGATCTCCTGTTCAAAGCAGAGTCAGCAGCCCTGCTTCAAAGTCATTTAAAAGAGGCCATCAGTTTTTTGCAGGCTCACGGCTGGATTTTAAACTTACGAAAATCTCAGTTGGTACCATCACAGAGGCTCCAGTTCTTGGGAGTCATACTGGATACCCATCTCCATCGGGTATTTCTCCCGGAGATAAAGGCCAGGGACCT
The DNA here is from genome assembly GCF_055691185.1 of Crinia signifera. Taxonomy (NCBI): domain Eukaryota; kingdom Metazoa; phylum Chordata; class Amphibia; order Anura; family Myobatrachidae; genus Crinia; species Crinia signifera. The sequence continues at coordinate 27,439,675 of NC_139226.1, forward strand.
GGTCACCTTAGTTCAGGAGATTCTCAGAACTCCGAGCTTGTCAGTATGGAGGTGACTCAAGCTCCTGGGGAAAATGGTGGCGTCATTCGAGACGCTTCAATTTGCCAGGTTCCACTCTCGAGTATTCCAATGGAACATTTTGTCAGCCTGGTCAGGAGACACTTTGACCATGAAGACGGAGTTGATAGTGCTGTCTGCGGACACTCGGGACTCCTTGAAATGGTGGACAGAGGTAGATTCCCTTCAATGGGGTCGGTCATTACAGACCTGGGACTGGTTGGTAGTAACTACCGATGCCAGTCTCAGGGGCTGGGGGGCAGTAGTCCTGGATCTCAGGCTGCAGGGCCTGTGGACGGCAGAGGAATCAGTGTTACCAATCAACATCTTGGAGCTGAGAGCTGTCTGGAAGGTGATTTCCTTGGCGGGAGACAGGTTACGGAACCTCCCTTTGAGGATTCAGACCGACAATGCCACAGCTGTGGCGTATCTAAATCACCAGGGAGGTACACGCAGCAGATTGGCCATGTGGGAGGTGTCCAGAATCTTCCTATGGGCGGAACAGAATGTTCCTGCCGTATCGGCTATATTCATTCCAGGAGTGGAGAATATAGAAGCAGACTTCCTGAGCAGGGAGGAGCTCAAGGAAGGAGAATGGAGTCTACACCCTCAGGTGTTTCACCAGATCACTGCAATGTGGGGTACTCCGGATTTGGACCTAATGGCTTCCAGGTTCAACCATCAGGTGCCCAGGTTCTATGCCAGAACGAGAGATCCGCTAGCAGAGGCAGTGGATGCCATGACGACTCATTGGCAGGGAAATCTTCTTTATGCGTTCCCGCCAATTCCAATGTTAGCGAGAATGTTGAAGAGGGTACAGGACCAGAAGGTTCCGGTGATCCTTGTGGCCCCAGATTGGCCAAGGAGGTCCTGGTACTCCAGGCTTCAGAGGTTATCAGTGGATTCAGGGCGTCTACCTCTGAGACCAGATCTGTTAAGACAAGGCCCATTCAATCACCTGGATTCCGATCGATTGATTTTGACGGCCTGGCTATTGAAACCGCCATTTTGAAAAAGAAAGGGTTTTCTGATGCAGTGGTGCAAACTATGATAAAAGCCAGAAAAGCTGTTTCTTCGGCAAATTATTATAGAGTCTGGAAGACTTATATTAGATGGTGTGAGAGGCGAAAGGTTCACACATCTCACTTCAAATTATCAAAAATGTTGGAATTTTTACAAGATGGGTTTTCATCGGGCCTAAGCCTTCAGTCATTGAAGGTGCAGATTTCGGCCTTGTCCATCTATTTTCAAAAAAGAATTGCCATTTTGCCGGAGATTCAAACTTTTTTACAAGGGGTATCCAGACTAAAACCCCCTTACAAGCAACCAGTAGCGCCTTGGGATCTGTCACTGGTTTTGGATTGCCTTCAAAAGGCACCATTTGAGCCTTTAAGGTCGGCTGACTTTAAGTTTCTCACGTGGAAGCTAGTGTTTTTGTTAGCAGTAGCATCTGCTAAAAGAGTTTCAGAGTTGGGAGCCTTGTCATGCAAATCTCCCTTCTTAATTTTTCATGATGACAGGGCTGTTCTGAGAACAGTGCCTCAGTTTTTGCCGAAGGTTGTATCTGCCTTCCATTTAAATCAGGAGATAGTTCTACCTGTGTTTCAACCCCCAGAGGGTTCTAAAAAAAGGGACAAGTTGAAGACTTTGGATGTTGTGCGTGCCTTACGCATACAGTATATGTGGACAGAGTGAAGAGTGTCAGAAAGACTGACACATTATTGGTACTGTATGACGTACACAAAATTGGTTGGCCTGCATCTAAGCAGACTATTGCTAGGTGGTTGCGATCTGTGATAGCATTTGCTTACGCCAAAGCGGGTAGGCCTGTACCGGCTAGAATTAATGCGCATACCACCAGGTCAGTTGCCACCTCTTGGGCGGTTCGACATGGGGCCACAGCTGAGCAGGTTTGCAGAGCTGCCACTTGGTCATCTGTTCACACATTTGCCAAATTCTATAGATTCCATGAGTTCGCGTCGGAGGACGCATCATTCGGGCGAGCAGTGCTGAGAGCTGCAGACCTGAGCGTACCCTCCCAAAGGACCGGCTCTGGAACGTCCCAGTGTTGAGCTGTGTCACCAGGACCATTGAAAGAGAAAAAGGGATTTTTGTAAGAACTTACCGTTCGAATCCCTTTCTCTGATATGGTCCTGGTGACACAGCGATCCCTCCCTTACGCTCAGTAAGTATGCCAGAAATTTCATGATGTTCATGTTAAAATGGTTTAATGTTAACAGTTACTGTTATAAAATGTGCATGTAATATGTGCAGGCGTTTGTACTGAGTTAATGTATTCCAGTGGCTTTGAAAGTTGAACTGAAGAGTCCAGGGATGCAGTAGGGGAGGAGCCTACCCTCTAAAGCTTTAGGATAGGTGCCTGGCTCCTTCGGACCCTCCTACATCCCAGTGTTGAGCTGTGTCACCAGGACCATATCAGAGAAAGGGATTCGAACGGTAAGTTCTTACAAAAATCCCTTTTTTGCTTACAGCATCTCAAAATGTGGAAAAAACCCAGATCACGGGTTTTTACCGCATTTTTAGCTTAGAGAATCTCCCCCATAGAGGTAGGAGGGCCCTGCTCGCAAGCTTACAGTCTATAGGGATAATTGGAGGGATACATAGGGATAGAATTCCATAGCATGGCAGTCCCATCAGATTACAGGACAGTCGTTAGATATAAATACTACTGGAGGTTGTGTGGGGTTCCATAACATGATAAGCTTGTCTGGAGAGGTGAGTTTTCAGGGAACGCTTCAAAGTTTGGAGGCAGAGCATAAGCTCTACGCAACTTTACACCCACTTCAGTGACATTATATAATCTAGGGGGTTATTCAGATCTGATCGCTGTAGCAACGTTCTGCGATCGCCAAGCGATTGCCCAGGCTTGAGTAAAATCCCGCCCTGTGCAAGCCTGCGAATTGCTTAGCGCGCTTGAGAAAAGTATCTGGATTGGATGCAAATCCATTCGCAACTCACTCGGCATAGATTGAGTTTCCAGTGTGTGCGTTCTGTGTGTAGCCCACGGACCTACTCAATGGCTGCTATAGAAGCAGTTGGATCAGGGCCAGAGTACACATCACATGACTTATGGTGCCCATACACTTATGTGATCGGTTGCGATGCAACATCGTATCCAATCGCATGTTATGGTGCAAACAGTGCCTTCTTTCAGCACCCAATCCCGCATGCCACCTGCGATGGCACATTAAGTGCTGGAAGAGGGCGGGCGGAGTAGTGTAGCACTGTGAAGGAGTGCTAGCGGGTGGCCACAGCGGCAGAATAAAAAAAAAATGCCAAAAGGGTACCAGTGTAGTTTCACGACGCCACATTACGCTACATTGTCAGCGTAGGCCAACGGTAGCCCATCGTAGTCAGCGTAGGGTCTCCGCGAGCTGCATCTTTGTCCCCGGTCATCCCTGGCAAGCCTAGTGAGCGCCTCTCATACAGCGTTTGAGATCTTGCTTTGTGAATGGTGGTACACCGGCCCACCATTCGCATGTCGCGTACGTTCGCACGTTTTACATAAACATCCATTCGCATTCATCCAAGTCGACACATGAAAAAGGTTTACATGATCTAGGTCGACATTGACAGGTCAACACAAGCAAAATGTCGATACACGGAAATGTGTTGACCTACTGACCACCGACCTAATTCCTTTGGAACTAATGATTGACACCCAGATTCCAGATTGTCCACAATGCATGTTTGAGATCTCGCATAACCATGACATCTCGCTTTGGGTCCGATTCAGACCGATTCGTTCGAACATGCGCAAACCCCGGGACTGAGCGGTTTGGGCGAGTTTCACACTCGCCATGTGTTCACGCGAGGAGGGGAGGGGGTGGAAGGCATGAGGACGCGCAGCGTTTTAGGGGCGTCCCCATAAAACCGCTGGGTGTGCCTATGCACACGCAGGCGTGGCGAGTATACGCAGGCCCTATGGCCCGATGGTGCATAAACAAAGACGAAGGAAGCGCTGATCATGCCACACTGCTGTGGTTGACTTATTTACGGGTGGCCTTTTAGTAAATGTTAGAGAAGTGGTAATAATAACCCCATTTTCAGGGAAAAACACTAAAAAGGGAAGCTATCACCATCTGAAATGGAGCTCTCATTGGCTCTGACTGGGTGTGGCGGCACCCATCTCATACGGGGCACCATGATGATGTTTTCCTGTATTCCTGTCCCCAATAGATTAAGGTGCAGAGGGCGCGCTCTTAGGGCAGTGATTGCGAACCCCCCCCCCCCCCCCAAAATGATCACTTACAAAAATCGGGGTCCTGCTTGACCTTTTCTGGGTCCCAACGGAATAAAGCCTCCTCTCCCCTTCCCCAGCATGGCACATACAGAAGCCTCCTCCTCTCTTCCATATGGCATATACCCTGAGCCAAGGGCCAGCCTGAGCTTATTTTTTAGGGGGTAAGCAAACATAGATTTGGGCACCCCAAATCTGTGGCTATTGTGGGTTGGGGGGGGGGGGTGTTAATCAATTGTCAATTTGCCCACTCACATAAAGCAGGATACACATATACACATATACTAGAAAAAGGCATAATGTCGGAATAGAGACACCTGTGCTGCACCAATCAGGATTGTAAAAGTAATGGCAGGAGGGATAGGGTTAGTGAAGTCCCAGCAGAGTCTATAGGCTCCTCTCCTACAGGCAGCTCTGTCTGTTAAGACTTAATTGGTGAGCTGCAGCCTCCCTGCCAGCCGTGCAGTGAGGGGAGGAGGGGACAAGTGGGCCATTAACAGCCAGCACTGAGAGCCTGGAGGAGGTGACAGTGACACACAAGAGAGCAGCACCGCGAGGTAGGAGAGGAGGAGGGAAGTCTGCAGCCCGAGTCCTGCTAGCAATAAATCCCCTTACATGACACAGCCAAGCAGCCTTCTAAATGTACCACGCACCCCTCTTACCTCTACTTCCTGCCCGGGTCTGTCCGTCCTCACTGTCACACCTCCCTGGTTCTGGCCCCCAATGCTGTTCCTCGTGCTCTGTCCTCACACCAGCCGCAGCTCTGTTCCCCTGCTGAGCAGCTGCTTCTGGTGTTGGCTCCAGCCATCTGTTGTTGAGGCGCAGTGCAGGAGCCAGCTTACACGGCTTCCGTGCACTGCTGCCTATGACTCTGCGGAGACAGGGACCCTTTCATTTTCGCGCCCAGCAGATGTATGAAGCGGCTGCTGTGTCTTCTCCACGGTCATATCACAACTGAGGGGGAAACAGATCCCTCCGCCCTTGTCACACATATTAACACGGCGTGCAAGCCGAAATGGCGGGGTCCCAGGGGACCCAGCCATTCATAAAAAAATGGGTCCCTGGTGCTCCAAAGTGGGTAAAATACTCGCTATAGCGAGTATTTGCGAACCCTGTAGGGGTGTTCTGTGAACTGCATATAAGCTCTCAGCCTTTCCCCTTCCTAAAGGACTGTTAGGAACAGAGCTACTGAACTGACCCATGCACCCAATGAGGCTGCGGCAGCCTACGTACTAGCTTATACTAATGCAGAATCCACCCACATGGAACGCCATCCCTCCCAATGCAGCCACGACCAGTCTGTGGAGAAGATACAACAGACCTGTGTGTAGCGGGCCTCTCTTTAGAGCAGGGGGGGGGTCCGCCCCCCCCCCCCCGTCCAGCTGCATATTTTATTGTTTAACAGCCGCCCGCCCGCCTGGCTATATTACTGCAGTAATATAGCTGTGCGGGCGGCGGCTGATTAATCAGTAATATAGGCGGGCGGGCGGTGGGCTGATTAAGCTTGATTTAGCCTCCGTCCACCTATATTACTGATTAATCAGCCGCCCGCCCACCCGCCGAGCAAGAATCCTACCTAATCAGCCGCCCGCCCACATGGATGGCTGCTGCTGCGGGGAGATGTTGACAACACGTGCCCGCCAATCACAGTGGCTGTGGATGTGATGCGTCCACAGTGATTGGCAGGTAGGGAGGGAGCCTGGTGGTCGCGTGGATCAGTGCATGGGCGGGAGCAGCGGGAGCATCCTACAACAGCCGCTGTGCTGCCAAAACTCAAACTGTGTTAAAGGTAAATGCTGCTCCTCTCACCCTCCCTTCCCCAGTGACTGACAGATCCAGGGGTTGTCATTTACCCCTGGATTCACACCCAAACAGGTTTATGTGATTATGTCTGATTATCATAGTCAGAGATAATCACATAAACCTGTTTGGGGGTGACACTGCCACTTTTTCCACTTTTTATGAGTAAATGACAACCCCTGGATTAATGCTGTGCATTAATTAGCCAGCCCTGGTGTCTCTGGCCACATGTACATGCCGCTGCCCTGTGTATAATGCCCACATGTATATGCCGCTGCCCTTGTGTTTAATGCCCGCATGTATATGCCGCTGCCCTGTGTATAATGCCCACGTGTATATGCCGCTGCCCTTGTGTATAATGCCCACATGTATATGCCGCTGCCCTGTGTATAATGTCCACGTGTATATGCCGCTGCCCGTGTGTATAATGCCCACATGTATATGCCGCTGCCCTGTGTATAATGCCCACGTGTATATGCCGCTGCCCTGTGTATAATGCCCACGTGTATATGCCGCTGCCCTTGTGTATAATGCCCACATGTATATGCCGCTGCCCTGTGTATAATGCCCACGTGTATATGCTGCTGCCCTGTGTATAATGCCCACGTGTATATGCTGCTGCCCTGTGTATAATGCCCACGTGTATATGCCGCTGCCCTGTGTATAATGCCCACGCATATATGCTGCTGCCCTGTGTATAATGCCCACATGTATATGCCGCTGCCCTGTGTATAATGTCCACGTGTATATGCCGCTGCCCGTGTGTATAATGCCCACATGTATATGCCGCTGCCCTGTGTATAATGCCCACATGTATATGCCGCTGCCCTTGTGTATAATGCCCGCATGTATATGCCGCTGCCCTGTGTATAATGCCCGCATGTATATGCCGCTGCCCTGTGTATAATGCCCACGTGTATATGCCGCTGCCCTGTGTATAATGCCCACGTGTATATGCCGCTGCCCTGTGTATAATGCCCACGTGTATATGCCGCTGCCCTGTGTATAATGCCCACGTGTATATGCCGCTGCCCTGTGTATAATGCCCACCTGTATATGCCGCTGCCCTGTGTATAATGCCCACGTGTATATGCCGCTGCCCTGTGTATAATGCCCACGTGTATATGCCGCTGCCCTGTGTATAATGCCCACGTGTATATGCCGCTGCCCTGTGTATAATGTCCACGTGTATATGCCGCTGCCCTGTGTATAATGCCCACGTGTATATGCCGCTGCCCTGTGTATAATGCCCACATGTATATGCCGCTGCCCTGTGTATAATGCCCACATGTATATGTCGCTGCCCTGTGTATAATGTCCACATGTATATGCCGCTGCCCTGTGTATAATGCCCACGTGTATATGCCGCTGCTCTGTGTATAATGCCAATGTGTATATGCCGCTGCCCTGTGTATAATGCCCACGTGTATATGCCGCTGCCCTGAGTATAATGCCCACATGTATTTTTAAGTTGATAACTTTTATATGGCCCCCGACGGGTTTTCAAATTTTCCAAATGGCCCTAGGTAGAAAAAAGGTTCCCCACCCCTGATTTAGAGCAACGCTCCCATTAGACAGAGCAGTTCCGAGAACTGACAGAGTGGTCCTTTGATGCATCAGCACTTGTGATTACTGCCCAGAGGGCAATTCGTTCAATGGCGAATGTGCGCTATGCAGATATTACAATATCATCCACAGTTCCATCCGATCCAGAATGCGGTCCCTAATGTCTAGAACTAATTACAGTATATCGTTAGTGGATTATTAGGTATGAATAGGATTAACAAGTGATAAAGATATGTTTCACATTCTACCCTTCTAGGCGGAAATGATATATTACGGACCAAAATAAAGACTAAATAAACACTGGTGCTTTATCTCGATGTTAACAATACTACAAATTGTGGTACTTGTTTCCTAGAACGGCGCCCACGATATTGATCTTAGGCATCGCAAGGAAAAAAATCGCGTCGGTCGCATCGCATGCGGCCAAAAAATCGCATGCGATGCGACCGATGCGATTTCCCGCGATTTTACATAGGGAACAATGTTAAATGGCCCAATTGACCCGATTTCCCATAGGGAACAATGTTAAATGGCCCAATTGACCCGATTTCACATAGGGAACAATGTTAAATGGCCCACAGACCCCAAATAGCCACCCTGAAGTGTGAAATGGCCCCCCCCCCAATTGTTAACGCCACCCCACGATCAACGTCAACCCGAAACTTGGCGAGCGCAGCGAGCCCGCGAGGGGCGGCGTTACACGTCCTCCGACCTTTTCATACCCCACTATCCACGTCGGCGTGGAGTTGAGAATAGAAAGTGTGGCGAGCGCAGCTATACGCGTCCCCTCGCGGGCTTCACAGGTATCCGCGTCCCCTCGCCACGCTTCGGGCGCGGTGGCTCGCTGCGCTCGCCACACTTTCTATTCTCAACTCCACGCCGACGTGGATAGTGGGGGTATGAAAAGGTCGGAGGACAATTAGGGGGGCCATTTCACACTTCAGGGTGGCTATTTGGGGTCTGTGGGCCATTTAACATTGTTCCCTATCGGAAATCGCGTCGGTCGCATCGCATGCGATTTACATTTTACCATGCATTTCTAGGTAAAATCGCGGACATTGCATCGGTCGCATCGCATGCCATTATAATGGCATGCGATGTACATGCGATGCCCGCGATGGGCGCCGTTCTAGGAAACAAGTACCCAAATTGTTTTTCTGGTACTTGTGTAATAGCACGGCGCCCCACTACACTACGTTTTCAGTGTAGGCTAAGCTACGCTGTCAGCATAGCCCAATGGCTGACTAGCGTAGTTAGCGTAGTGACTCTGCTGCAGCCCAACGGCTGCCTAGCGTAGTGACTCCACGGCAGCCCAATGGCTGCCTAGCGTAGTTAGCGTAGTGACAGCCCAACGGCTGCCTAGCGTAGTTAACGTAGTGACAGCCCAACGGCTGCCTAGTGTAGTTAGCGTAGTGACAGCCCAATGGCTGCCTAGCGTAGTTAGCGTAGTGACAGCCCAACGGCTTCCTAGCGTAGTTACCGTAGTGACAGCCCAACGGCTGCCTAGCGTAGTTAGCGTAGTGACAGCCCAACGGCTGCCTAGCGTAGTGACTCCGCGGCAGCCCAACGGCTGCCTAGCATAGTTAGCGTAGTGACAGCCCAACGGCTGCCTAGCGTAGTTAGCGTAGTGACTCTGCGGCAGCCCGGCTCTGTCCCCGGCGTCCCTGGCAAGTCTAGTGAGTGCCTTTCACACAGCTCCGGTAACCGCCAGATCCCCTGCGCTGGCGGCCGCTGGTGGAGAGGCGCTCCATTTATATGAGACGCTCCTGCGTCTCATTCAAACCTCCTCCTCCTGCGTCTCAGTAATTGTTGCGGCAGGGTACGGCAACCCTGCCCGTGTCCGCTTCAGGGAGACAGGGTTAGGGGGTTCGGTAGCACGTGCAGCTTGTGCACAAAGGGGGGATTTGGGTGCAAGTGTGTCTCATGCACAATAAAGGAGGCATTTGCCAGTCTTCCATGTTACATACTGGTAAATGCCTCCTTTTCAAATCCCCACTATCTACGCCAGTCTGAAGCGTGGCGAGCGCAGCTGGCCCCGCGAGGGGACGCGGAATACATGTAAAGTAATCCGCGTCCTCTCGCGGGGCTCGGTGGCTCGCTGTGCTTGCCACACATTTGAAAATCAACTCCACGTCAACATGGATAGTGGGGGTATGAACAGATCGGGGGACACATAACGCGTCCCCTCGTGGGGCTCGCTGCACTCGCCACGCTTCATGCAGGCATGGAGGGTGGGGGTGTTTCAGGAACACATTCACACCTGTGATAGTCGCAGGAACACTATGCTACTTCTGACAGTGACGCTAACTACGCTAAGCGACCATGGGAACACTACGCTACTTCTGATTGACTACGCTAACTACGCTGGCCGCGCGATCACTATGCTGACTCTGACAGGGACGCTACGCTAACAACGTAACGGGCGCCGTGCTATTACACAAGTACTGTTTTTCTATTTTACTTCCTTTTTTATACATCATAGTACTCATACACACTTAGGAAATATGTATTTTGCATATAATCAACATTAACTCCTGAAAAGAAACCTTTATATGAGTTGAAACTTCATACCTGACAGTGAGTACGGTAAGCCATCTTTTTACTGCACCAATCATTTAAAGAAACCTTTATGTGCCTATAAATCTGCATACTGAACTGTGAGTGGGGGTATGCCTTTTCCTTTAAGAATGTTTAAAAGTCTCCCGGAAGACTGGTGCTAATAAGCTCTTTGCTGTATGTCTGCTAACCCAGCGCAAGGTGTCTGATACCCCAGAATGCTGTGTACAGGATAACTCTGAGCAGGAACAGCAAATCCTATCTTATTTTACCTTATACGGTAACCCGATAAACAGTGGTTCCCAACCCTGGTCCTCAAGTACCCCCAACAGTGCATGTTTTCCAGGTCTCCTCACAGAATCACAAGTGACATAATTAGCTCCACCTGTGGATCTTTTAAAATGTGTCTGAATAATGAGTGCACCTGCCGGGTGACCTGGAAAACGTGCACTGTTGGGGGTACTTGAGGACCAGGGTTGGGAACCACTGTTATATGTTATCGGGTTAAAGGAAACTCCTCCAGTTTTGGAGCCGTCAAATTTATAATTACTCCCGTCTGTAACGTTGGGCTCTGGCAGCAACAAACATATTCTGAATCTCCCGTCTAAACTCTGCCTGTCATCCCTGGATATTTGCAAATATATCAAAGTAAAGTAGATTATAGCTAGTTTGTCTGTGGATAATATAGCAAATGAGCTGAGTGTATGGAAAGTGGAGCACGTCTGGCTGTTAGTGGGGGCTGTATAGAGGAAACCACAGATTCCGGTGACAAATTGCTAGACATGTGGGAGGCAGGGAATATATATCACACAGTGCACAGTACTAGACACAGCATTAACTCTGCACAGTGCCTGCAGTGTGATACTAGGGAGTGCAGGCTAGACTGGGCCTGATTCGGGATGGACATAGCTGTGCTTCTGTACGCAGTGGCTGTGCGATGATATGCAAATGTGGCAGCCGCCGCACAGGCGCAGTGGCAAAAATAGGTCTCGGCAGCGCATGCCGAAGGCATTTTGTCCGTGTCTGAATCCGGTTCTCTGTGTCTGGTGCTGACAGTGCCTCCTGGCCTTCCCCCACCAGCACGTAACTGCACCTAATTGTGAGAGCAGAGGGAGCAGCTGTGATTGCAAGTTATAACTCAGCTCCTGTGACAAGCAGACTGCAATCAATGCTGCTGTGTCATTTCTGTACATCTATCAGGCGCTGGAGTCTTCACGGTACAATGCGGATACCGACAGGCAGAGGATACACGCAGGGGGGTTATTCAGACCCGATCGCTAATGTGCGAATTTGCACGGCGACCATTTATCAAATGATTGCACACGTGCGCAACGGCACACAGCGGCAAAAATACGGAATCTCTTTATTCGCAACCCTGGGCGCAGTTTGACTGACAGGAAGCCGGCGTCTGGGAACTAGATGTTTTTCGGAGAGTGTCAGGAAAGATGTAGACGTGCCCAGGCGTTTCAAGGACGGGTGTGTGACGTCAGCTTTGGCTCCGATCAGACGATATCTGTCGCAGAGTTGTGGTAGGGTCAGGGTTAGGCACCGACTGCACAAAGTGGAAAATACTTGCCTACCTGACCCCCTCCATGATGGAGAAAATGCTCTGTTCCTGGACTTCCCAGGTAATGTGTGATTGCCACATACCTCCCAACTTTTGACCTGAAGAAATAGGGGGCGCCCGAAAAGGGGGCGTATGCAAATGAGGGCGCGGTTTATGCTAATTAGCCACAACCTCATTTTCATACGAGAATAGACGCTGTGCGCATGCGCACAGCGTCTATTCTACTAGTTTGGGGGGTCTCCCAACTGCCACCCCCCGCAGCGGGACAATGCCTGCCGCGGGTGGGACAGCGGGACAGGACCCGAAAATCGGGACTGTCCCTCTAAAATCGGGACAGTTGGGAGGTATGTTGCCAGCACCTGTGGGGAGCTAGGTAATTGCTAAGCAAGGCATTTCACCAGAGGTGATGGCAATCATACATTACCAGGGAAGTCCAGGAACAGAGCATTTTCTCCCTGAATGAGAGGATCAGGTAGGCAAGTATGTTGAAAAATAATTTGAAGGTGAACCCCCGTGGGGGGTTCCGGGAAGGCAGGCAAGCCCCGGCCTCCTGCAATTCCCACTCGGCAAGGGTCCAAGGTAGACCCGATTATGTGAATCGCATCATTGTGGCCACGCCCCCCACTCTGCAACCCCTGAAATACCGGCATTGCAATGTGTGTGTGTGTGTGTGTGTGTGTGTGTGGGGGGTGCGTGGCCACAATGATGAGATCGCAATGACCACACCCCCAAATACAGCACAAAGTTTCAGTCCCACCTCTGGCTACGCCCCCTTCATGGCATGTCCTTCGGCTCCGCCCTCATCTTCGGCAGCTGAAGAGTAGGCAACCCTGCCTAAGGCTGGTGGGGGCACATTGACAACAAACTTGTGTGAAGGGCAGGGACATATGAGTTCATTCGGATATGGATATACTTTTCCTTAAGGCGCCTATTGAATTAAAGCGATTGAACTGTAACACTAGCTTTACCCCTAGAAATAAATCACATGGACACAGCTTATCACTAAAAATAACGACACGAAACACAACTGCATTAATTAAAAGTTCACGGATATTTATTAACTGGTATGACGCTATATGTAAAGGGATGGATAGAAAAGTGCTTGGAGACCAGCTCCGGTAAATGGGTGTTAATAATGGAAGCGACTAGAACGCCCCAACTTATACCATGGGCAATGAACGCCCCACCTATCTAAAGGTATAGACCAAGCTGTGATGATCTCACCGCCCCTTCTATGGCATGGTGAGGACACTTCCAGGAAGTGCCCAGCACCCCCCCACGGAGGCAGGACTCACCAGCCATCCTGGCAAAGGGGGGCAATACCGCACAGCAACCACTTGTACCTCAATATGACCGCTGGTTGGCCTTCCTGACGATTTTAAATAAATTATTTTGAAAAGCCAAATTAGGTGATAGCCAACAGGCCAGGTAGCAAATGAGAAAGTAAGGGAACGGGAGGGTGGGATTCCAGGACTCAAAGTAGCATCATACCCAGCTTGAGAAAGAGGACATTACTGAAGTCCTCGAAACGCGTTGCTGATGACTACAAGCCACTGCACTTTTTGATTGAAGCACCTTGGCACCTGACACTTTACTGCAATTGCACTTTATTGGAGACGCACAAAGCACTTTATTTGGACTCTGGAGGCATTTGGACGTAAGCTCACTGCGGTGGTGCCGCAGACTGGTTCCATCTTCAGTATAGCCCACCGCAGTGCATCTATATGGTGAGATACCCATTTATTGCCAGACTGTCAAACTACATCTGAGACCAGAGTGCATCCACGTTTCCATAGGAGCATTGCATCAGTGTTGTATTTCCTTCCCCCCCCCCCATTTTTTGCTTTTATGTGTACATTGTGTCAAAATAAATCCTGTTGGAAATAATTGGATTTGTGTATAATAACATCTTTCAGGTATAGCGCGCCACACTCCATATAACCTTGTTGCTCAGAATTCTATCTTTGGGGGTGGTGTACCCCCACATTATATTGGAGTGGGCTGCACTATAACCAGATTTATTGCGCTCTACCAACCACAACACTTTTTTCCTTTGAAACAATGTGTGTGTGACAATGACAGGCTGAGCATACGCATCTCCTGTGTGTGTGTGACACTGACATACTGAGAATACACATCTCCTATGTGTGTGACACTGACAGACTGAGGATACACATCTCCTGTGTGTGCGACACTGACATACTGAGAATACGCATCTCCTATGTGTGTGTGTGACACTGACAGACCGAGCATACGCTTCACGCGCGCACGCGTGTGTGTGTGGGTGTGAGATAGAGTTACAGATTGGGAGTCTCTCCTGTGCATGTAAATACTGGGACGATGCAGCCCCCATTACTGTCTGTGTCATACTTCGTGTGCACATTCTGGCATTGTTATGGAGAAGAGCAGGAAGCGAGGAACCCAGCCAACAGGGCGACATGTCACTGTGGGCAGTGCTGTCACTTGCCGTCGCTGTCCCCGCTCTGCTGTAATTGCAGGCTCTCTGGTGCGTGAAAATTAACTTTAATTAACCTTAGCTGGATGAAACCCGAATTACAGAGCAAAATAGCGGCGCCAAGCTGCAGTATGTGTGTATATGAAAGGGAGACTGGAGGGCTCTGCCGGAGCGTTCCCTTTACAAAGCAGAGGGCTGCATGCCACTCCGACTGAATACAGCTAATTCTAGAAGGGGGAAGGGGGGGGGGGGTGGCAGTGGCATCAACTCATTACATGAGCCGCTGTCTGAGAGACCAAAGACACCTCTCCTTCAGCTGTGCAGATGTTTCCCATCTTACGCCTTCATCCTTCTTCCAGACATGCAATGTACAATGATTCCCTGCTTAATCACAGGTGACTCAGTCAGCGATGGCTTATTCTCATTACCAGGACTGCCTTTGTAAATGATAGCGCTGCTGTACACTCCCGCAGCACCGTCTCTCATCTCTGTGATGAAATTATCATCCTCTCATTAATGTGGCTTTTCAGCGGCGGCTCCGTATTTTTATCATTAGCGCTTCTCATCTTTCGTGAGCCGCCGTCTGTCTCTCGGCAGTGCAGAGGCTGGCTGGTAAGGATGGCAGGGGGCCATCTTCCTACAGGGTTGGTCTACCCCTGTCAGTCAGAACCAGCTACTTGGGAAAAAACATCAATGGCTGGCACAGCAGAGCAATTGTCTGAGCCATCCCCTTGGGTATGAGGACTTCCGTCACACGCAGTAGTTGGCGAGCTGCCCTGGTATTGCTGGCTGGCTGGCACTGGCCATTCGCCACCCAGAGTGTGGGGCAATTCCAGTTGTTGATTGGTGAACGTCTGGAATTATCCACCAATCCGAATGTTGGAAGATGACTATATTCTCAGCTACTGAACTTCAGCAGGCCAATACAGGAGATGGCCTCTAGAGATCTGGGGTCAGAGGTTGGCGCGAGTTTTGGCCTGGGGAATGAACGGCACACTGGAGAAATGCCATGCCATGGTTTAAGGGTGTGGCAGTTCTCCAGAGGGGGTGTGTCCAGCCAACACATTGGCTTAGCTAACCATCGGATGGGCTGGGCACATTAATAAATATATGTAGTAAATACTGCTAGCAGTGGCAGCTTCAGAGGTGGATCTGCAGCACAGTCCAAGCTGACTCCCTGGCAGTGGGTGTGGCAGTTCCCTATTTGAATTTTGAAAGGCGCTGCAGCCCCTCCCCTGGATCCGCCACTGGCTGCTAATGATAATGTACCATATCAATAACAGCAGTGCAGGAAATAACAGCAGTGCAGGATGAGGTGGGCGCCCAGGCAGTAAGGCCGACCCCTGGGGGTCAGTCCAACCCTGGTGATGTTGATGTTTGTGCAGTTGGGTGCTGTGCACACATTGCAATTGTTTATCGATGGCGGTCGCATTGAGGAGTTGGACGCAGAGAGATTGATGACAGTCAGTTGGCTTCTATGTAAGGCTATAGGGGGGTGGGTACTCAGATACAGGTGTGCCACGGGCATATCATGACCAGTGACTGCGTCTGAAGTTTCAACGACTCCAGTGGCTTTGAAGTAGTGGCTGCGTCCTTGGATGAGGGTCATCAGATGTCCAATGGTCATGCAGAAGATCCAAAGCCACATCCTCCGAAGCAGCAGGGGACCAGAGGAGCCGGCAGGAGGCGTCTCTTTACACAAAAAACCTCCTATGGCAATAATATATGGTCACGCATCTCTGAATCAGGCCCAGTGTTGTACAGTGATGCGATAGTGCGAGGTGACTATGAGACCTCAGAAGTCCAAACCCGCAGGAGAACCAGAATTTATTTGTCGGCGTTGAAACCTGAGAGCCGCCAAGGCCTCACTTCCTGAACTGAGGAACAGCGCTGAATGCTGTGAATACTATGACAGTGTGCTGGAGATGCCAGACTGAGGAGTGATACTGAGTCATCACTCCATATGCCAGAACCTTGTTGTGTTCTGGATGAGGTTCAGGATTTGCAGTGCCCTGCCCTGCAGATAATGGATCTGTACAACCTCCTACGGTATATGGGAGCAAATAAACAATAAAAAAAGAAACTGAATGAAAACATGACCCATTGCCCAGTAACGGCTGACGTTCAATGCTGTCTTCTGTACAGAAAAGCGGAGCTTGTTTGGTTGCTATGGGAAACATCCCAATTTTAACAGAACTCTCCTTTTAAACCCCTTTCACATCGCAAATGCCCGGTCGCCACTGGGATTTGGACACGGGTCCGTCCCAGGAGCGACTTGGCATTTGCGATATTTAGCCCCCACAGCTACCCGGCAATAAGCTGGGTTGCTGACATCAGAAAGAGGGTGGGGCTGAGTGACGGCGCATCAGAAAAGGGGCAGAGGAGGCAGCAGCACTTGGAGCTGATACTGCCTCCTCCTCCCTATAGTGTGAACAGGACTAGGGAGACCGATCCCGGGATTTTGGCCTAAAACCGGCAGGATTTGAATCCCGGGATTGAAGCTTCCAATCCCGGGATTACGGGATCATTACCCCATGTAAAGCCGGGCAGCGCTGAGCACTAGTATATGGCTCAGATGCTGCCCGGCTGACTCTACTAACCCCCCCTGCGGCGCCGCTGTTAGGGACATTGATCTGCGCTGAGAGACATGGTGGCGCCCAGGCTGTGCAGCGTGACCCCTAACATTACGTCACGCTGCACAGCCTGGCTGCCGCTATGCCTGTCAGCGCAGATCACTGTTGCGAACGCAGACGCCCAGCCTGTCCGCAGGAGACAAACTCCTGCCTGTCACAACCAATGTAAGTGACTGCACTGTCACTTACAGGGGGATGGGGGATTGTTTGCGGGTTTAGTAGGCATTTATAATGACATGTGCGGGTTGGGCACAATCCCGGGATTGAGCATTTTTCAATCCCGATTCCCGGGATTGAAAAAATGCCCCGGGATTGGCATCCCTAAACAGGACCCAAGTCGCTTGACCCAGGTTATCCGTTCACACTGCACAGAAACCCAGGTACGACTCAAGATAAACCCTTCTTTTAACCTGGGTCAGATGCTGGGTTGCTAGAGTAGGGTCATTTCACTGTACGTCGACCCGGGATTTGAAAGGGGTAAATTTACCCTTGGGACTTTTCATTTTTCATATATTTTAGAGGATGTGTAAAACCGATCCCACATGCAGCAGCTGTGCTTAAGCACGGGAAACACAGATTTTTGAGCACTTTAGCCAAGATTGCCTACCCTCCTGACATGGCCGGAAGGCTCCCAGAAATTGGGTCCGCCTCCTGGGCGGGCAAGCCTCCCGGAATCCCCCCAAGCCTCCCACAATTCCCATTCGGCGGGGTGTGTGTGTGTGGGGACCCAATGACGCAAATCGCGTCATTGTGGCCCCGCCGCCCGCTCTGCAATGCCTGAAATACTGTCATGGGAGGAGAGTGACCACGATGACAATATCGCAATGGCAATGCCCACAAATACAGCACTGTTTTTCAGCCCCGCCTCTGGCCATGCCCTCTTAATGGCATGTCCACCGGCTCCGCCCCCTTCTTTGGCTAGCTGGCTGTCCTCTCCCATTTTTGCACAGGTGCTGCGTTACAAAATCATACCTGCAACGATGTTTGCGGGCACCTCTGAAACCGTAGCTGGTGCTCCCTTGCTCCATACCAGCCTACTTCTCTGGCGCTGTTAATACTGGCAGGCCGTGCTGTTGTCACACAAGCTGGACATAGGGAAGGAATAGCAGCTGGAATACAGAAAGATGAAGACGATAAGGAGTGAGACAAACTGGCATAAGAAAGATGAAGTTGGACAGCTGGAAACAGGGACAACAATCTCCTGTGAATTGTATTCTTAATGCGTTCTCTCACCTGGGCTTCCACCAGGCCGCAGATCTCATGCTCACTCTGCAATTACCTGACATCTTTCGTGCCGGCGTCTTAGTTGGAGCAAATGGTACTTGTTTTATTTACTGTAATATCCCGCCATTAACCCTTTGAGTGCCGAGTGAATTTGTCAAAAAAGTGGTGTGAAAATTCCCAAGCAAACATTTTCCTTCATCATAATGATCTGTACTGTTTACCTTACATAGAAAATATTATTTTCTTCATTTTAATTTATATAACAAATGTGAGCGACGCTGGCATTTTTAGCAGATATTTTGTGCATCTCTCACAGAGATCTTGGCCCTCCTTCACTGCTGAGGGCTTTCCCACCCATGTGCTGAGGCTATCAGCCTTATTCAGTTCTGATTGCACGACTGCTAATTTTCAAAATCCCAGCGATCAGTTATACGCTGCACCGCCAGAGTGAAATCCAACCCGTGCAACCTATGAATTTCTTAACAATGGCCTTATTCTGATTGAGTCGGACGGCTGCGTGTGCGGCCGGCAGATGTTTTGTGTTTGCGCATGTTCAGATGCGTTTCTGCGCATGTGCGAATGCCTCGCACGTCCGAACACGGTGTGAATTCCGTGCAGAAAACGATCGGACGGAACCAACGGAGCAGGGGGTGGAGAGGGGCGTGAAGGGCTGTTTGGGCTCATTACCATATGCGTACGCCCCGCGTTTCGTGGGCGTACATATGGTAATCCGGACGTGATGCACGTGTGGGAGGGTGGACAGTTGACAAAGCCGGATGCCAGCTGCCCGCCCATATCCCTGCTTTCACACAGAGAAATGTCCTAGTGGTCTGGAGCACTCGGTGCTGCCTGACCACTCGGTCCATCATCCGATGGTCGGCGACCATCGGAGAATGGGGGGAGGTTCCCACAGATGGGGGAGGTGTTTTCATGAAACATCCACTCGCGGTCCATTCGCTTGCCGTCTTACCGCATTCGGATGGCGTGAGCGATCTATGCGGATCTGGGGCTAAGAACACTCAGTGCCTGTCCGAAATACGCATCCGTCCGATTCAACCAGAATAAGGCCCAATGTGTGTGCAGTCTGTGCATTGTCTTCTTAAAAAGTAGAAGGATTTAATTGTAGGACGGAACCGCGAATACGTACTACAGGCCGTATAAATGCCCGGCCTGCTTATTTGTAGCTGTGGAATCAGGTCTGAATTAGACCCAATGTTAGTACTGACATTCGAACTGCACATTTACCTTACACCCGTCATGTCCATCCTGTGGGCCTCCAGCTGTTGTGAAACTAGACATCCCAGCATGCCTTGCCATAGTTTTAGCATTCCCTAATAGGAAAACTGTTGCAAGGCATGATGGGACTTGTAGTTTCACAATAGCTGGATGGGCAAGGTTGGACAGGCCTGCCTTACACCATGGTTGCTTGGGGGGGGGGGGACATGCCCCTGAATTTTCGGTTGCGCGCCTCCTCCCACAGGATCAATATTGGGAGGTATGCGCATAGCGTGTCATTGTAGCACCACCCCTGCTGTGCAATGCCTGAAATACCTGCATTGCATGGTCGGGGGCGTGGCTACAAGGACGTGATCGTGCTGACCACGCCCCAAAATGCATCATACCTTCCTAGCACCGCCCCCCGTTCCACCCCTTTCCTACCCCGTCAGCTGCCCAGGTCCCCTGCCTCAAAAGAACTAGCTGCCCGGAGAGGGCACCCCAAAGGTAGGCAACCCTGCCTTGCACCCTTAATAATTCTTAATGTAACTGTAATATTTAAGAACTAGAAGATAATTGGCATATACTCATAATGCAAATTCTATATGTGTGCGAATGTTTGTTCTCTTATTCTTGCATAGTACATATGACATGCACATACATCCACCTGCCAGTCCAGGTGCATGTTTCCATATGCTCGGGCTTGTGCATGGGTCCTGTTGACATGTTTACACTTCCACATGCATACGTTGAGTGTGGAGGAGGATTTGATATATGAGCCCCTTTCCAGCCTTGTCCCATTTATCAGCGGAGAATGCCATTTCCGTATAATGACCTGGAGACTCTAATGGAGGCCATCACTCAGAGTGACAGCTCCGAGCCAGGAGTGCCCCTCACTGGGTCACCTCCGTTCTTTCGTTTTAAAGTTCCCGTCTCTTCTGCTTTGCAGCAGGTGCTTTCCCGCGTCTTCCAGAAGAAGAGTGCGGATAATTACAGTGGATTGCGAGTGGATGTTGACATTGTCCTCACCTCATTCTCCGACCCATTACTGGGGGAAATTAGTAACAAAATCCCCAAAAACGACAGAGCGACAGTGGTAAAATGTCTGTGCTGCCTATGGGGGTTATTCAGACCTGATCGCACGGCTGTGATGTCGCAGGCAGGGCGATAATCGATAGGCTGCGCATGTATACGGCCTGTTGTGCGCAACTGCGCATGCGAGAGGCCGTCCTGCGATAACATTCTGCTACTTTTTTATCACTGGCTGTATGCAAGTTGGATGACAGGAAGTTGGCGTTCGGGGGTGGTGATTGCAAAAAGATTGGCAGCCAATTGCAGGGCTGGGATATTTTTGCACAGGGTGGGGTTTCACTCTGGCTGGGTGGCGGCTAACTGTTTGCCCGGCTCTACAAATTAGCAGCTCAGTGATGTCGGAACCATTTTGAGACAGATACAATAAAGTCGACAGTTTCAAAAGGTCCACACGGTCAAAAAGTCGACATGACATGACGGTCAACACAATTTTTTTCACATTTTTGGGGGCCATATGCTGTATATTGGGTAATGTGTACACACATAGACCACCGTGGGTTTGCTTCACTCACCACGCTTGCTCTGGGAAGGGTATGGTATGATATGTCGACGCTCATGAGGTGTCGACAGTATTGAAATGTTTCATAATTAAAAGCAATTAAACAGCCGCAAGGATGCAGCCTTGGTGCCTGGGAGAAGTGACGGCACAGCCTCCTAGGTCCTGCACAGCAGCACCGCTCACCCAGCCTTAGTTATGACCTTGCTTTCCCAAACAAGGTTACAGCTTTAATTAGTATTAATCACCGTGGCAATGAGCGCCCGTACAAACAATCAGCACCTGCCCAACAGGACATTGAAATATTTGTGACCAGCCACATCCCTCCAGAACTCCAACATCAAGGAGGACCCATTCCCTTCCTCTGGCTCTGATAGAACCGCAGGGACTTGGAAGGGCCCAGGTGCTGGAGAGGGTGTGGCCACTAGAGAGGGTGTGGCCACTAGAGAGGGTGTGACCATTAGAGAGAGTGTGACCACTGGAGAGGGTGTGGCCAATAGAGAGGGTGTGACCACTGGAGAGGGTGTGGCCACTAGAGAGGGTGTGACCACTGGAGAGGGTGTGGCCAATAGAGAGGGTGTGCCCACTGGAGAGGGTGTGGCTAGTTCTATGTTGTACACTGGGGCATGATGTTGGTATCACACTCGCAGGACAGGCAGGGGCCTAGAGCAGGGGAACACCCAGCTATGGGCATCCCCATCAAAATGCTGGGCGTTACCCTCAGAACGCATGTGTGGCGACGCCTGCTCGGCGGGGCGGGCAGCAGATCTGTGGGCATCGAATGATTTCGTCTGCTTTCGTCTGCATGCGAGAAGATGTGTATGAGTACACATCCTCTCGCATACCATAGACACGATTCGGGCACCATTTTTCAAACACGTGGCCATTTGCAGCTGATTGGTTGGAGCACCATTTAACATTCGTAATGAGTGATTACAAGAATATCACTTGTTGTTAAATCTGAACCAATGGCAACTCCTTTTTAAACCAGTTGGAATAAACCTTCTTCACCCCCATTCCCCCCCCCCCCCCCCCGTCTTCTCCATTGGCCCATGCTAAAGCAACAAACCCCTCTGGCATCATCCAGTTAACTCCTACAAGTGCAACCCTACATGGGCACTACAAGGACACAGACTTAGACGCTCCCCTTCAGGCTTGTACAGATGCCAATTACCCTTCTGTGGTGACTGTGCGTTACCTACTGTGGGTTTCTCCCTGTCAGTATGGCAGGAGCAGGGGTAACAGGTGGGAGGTGGAGACTTTATACGCATACAGTAGTGCTCCGCATCCTCTGCCTCGGATGAGACTCTCACTTCGTTTCATGATAAAATAACCCACCATGTGATAGAAAATACTTGAAGCGAGCTTACCTTCAGCTGGTAATTGGTGCTTGGAACGAGCTTAGCTTTAGCTGGTAATTGATGCTTACAGCGAGGTTGTCTTTAGCCGGTAATTGTCTACAGTTATACCACTCAATCTGTTACAAATCCAGCCTTTCTGTTGCTTTCCGGTGCATCTCTGGATTTGCCAGAGAACCCTGATGTTCTTGTCTGTAACGGTTCACACAATACCGGCGGCATCGGAGCTTCTTCACTTACCGCTACTGGCTTGTATCGTTTCAGCAAGATGAGCGGTGGATATAGCATTACATGGTTGCTGTATCAACCAATCAGCTTCTACCTATTATTTTGTAGAATGTACTTGATAAATGCTTACTCCGTGTTGATTGGTTGTTATGTGCAACTGGTCCACTCCTCCACTATTTCACGGAATACGGTTGCTAGGCCTACAGTAAAAAAAAAGGTAGCAAGTCATCAGGTTCGACAAGTTGATCTGACAATGGTCGATACAAATTTTTGAAAACTTTATTTTTTTTGTCAACATTTCCCAACCACGTGGAGTACCACGTGGACAACCTCTTAATCTTCTAAAGCTTCCTGTTGGAAGGACCTCCATATTGTCTCATCTTCCCCACCCAAAACTCAGTTGACGCTTGCAGCAACTGTACAATTAAGCCTTCTTCTTTTGAGCGTCTAGAAATCGTTTTGAGTAAGTGATGAAGTGATCTAAGGCTCCTTTGTAGGAACATAATGGCTTTTATTGGATTTAGTTCTGCGTTAGTTGATTTGTTCCGTATTTTTATATGCAACCAGAGAAATGTCCAATTTTTTTTGTATTTGTTTCAACAACATCTGAAATTCTTCAAAGATAAACCGTCGCCGTTGAATATTACAAATCTGACCACTTACTATACTATTTTTGGACAGGGTTATTCACTAGACTGCGGTTGTTCTATCCAAGGATGTTGACTTCATTATGAGAGTGTCCACGGCATTTAGAAAGATACAATCCATAAATGGACCAGAAAATCAATGTGTAATCTATGCCATGCCTATCGGGGCCTCTCCAGTAGATGTAAGCGCAACCCTTCATTGGGGCCTTTTGTCCATTACAGGCCACCGTACTGTGTATAGCTCCAAGCAAAACTTCACTGTGATCCACACATTTGGTATAATGACAGTTCTTATCTCCAGAGGGAGAATCCAGTGTGTTCTGGATGCCGTTCAGCCGTGACATTGCAGATCCTGGACAAGGTTGGGTATTTTTTTATTTCCCGAATGATCATTGCGTTGGTAATGGAGCAAAATACCAACAATCTTTACCGGTGTCAGTGGACTTTGCCCAATCACGCAAAGGAAGACAGGCACCTTCTTCTCCCATTGTACCCATTTGTGGCCGGAAGTCACTCGACGTGGCCAAGATTTCATTTGTGTAAATAAAGGTGCTCCAGGGGTGGAAGGAAAGCTTTAAATCTGTATTTTGGTTATTCAAAATCAAGCATTTTCAGGGAGGGCCTGTGACATCAGTCCGGCCTCGATCCGCCTGTTTCTGTCGCAGAGGTGTGGAAGGGTCAGAGTTCCGCACACTTGCACAGACTGGGAAAACCATTGTGATGGTGAGTGATTTGCGAATGGATTTGGAGACCAGCAATCCATTTGCAAGTCATTCGTAGACTGGGGGAAGGAATGGGAGAGCATGAAGTACCGCCTATCGGCACATGTCGGTTAAAAAAACCCGTGAAAAATCCATATTGACCTTTTGACTGTGGACCTACCCCGTGTCGACATAATGCTTGTGTCGACCTAATGATCCTGTCGACAATACAGCCATCTTTTCATGTGTCAATCTAGGCCATGTCGACATTCAGCGGTTGACTCAATGCATGTCAACCTTGGGTATGTCGACCTAACGACTGTATTCTGTCTGAATCAGGTGTGGGATTGAAAGGGTTTAATGCACAGTAACCATACAGGTTCCAAACAGTATTCAAAATGCATTTCCAAATGTTTTCTGTATGATTTCCAAATGTATATTTAATAATATGCAGTGCAGAGCACTACAACTGGAAACGTGATATCCTGGGCTGCAGTGCAGTGGTGGATAACGCACGCCGCCGTCAGCTGGGAAATCTCATTTGTTTTAAATGTACGTAATAAATGTTGTGTATAAATGTGGATATGATCATTAAAAAATGTCATTATGGTCTGGAGATCCAGCGGGGATCTGGTTCCACCATGTCGTCTGGCACTTCTGGCAAATCTGCCAGGAGGACCGATGGCCTGATGGACTAGTCCGGAGGTCAGGATGTCTCTGCTTGGCTAAGAATTCTCTGACAGGAAGTGCAGTGAGGCCACGCCCCCTGTACTTGTGCTTTGCCAGGGATTATTTTAAGACCCTTCTAACCCTGGGGAAGCATTTCCAGTGCCTGGAGCTCCTATCCATCGGAACCAACACGCTAATCAACAGTGGGTCCCCCATCCCTGGTAGTCCCCTAAGGATTTGGTCCAGGCCCAAGTGCCAGTGATGTTCTGGCCTTGGAATAACCACAGTAGGAAGTGGATAATCGAAATGAGCCAGGGGCTGGTGGCAACTTGTAGCCTGACATGCAAATGAAAACCTGGTACATGGAAAACGGGCGTGACAAAACCTTTGGGAGTGGTTTGTCCTAAATGGGTGTGGTTAATACTGTAATTGTTATGTCACAGAGTTATAATCACAGCCCCTTCTGACAAAGCAGAGACTATCCTAATGCCCCTTATACCGTATAATACACAGAGCATTGTAGTGGAATATATAAAACCCAATACAGGGACCACTGTAGTGAGAATGACTATATAGTGAGTACAGCCTGGATGCGCAGCACTAACCTGGATAGCAAATCACTGTCAATATACCAATGGACGGTTAAATGAAGAACCGATCCGTGATCCCGAGAGACTTATGATCAATTCCCAAAAATCAATCAGGAAAAGATCAATTAATTGTGTAGAGAAGGGACACAATGGAAGTACATAGCGGTTTGGGCAGACGGCAGCCTTTGTACTGGGGGTTCATAAACAGGCTACAAAATGTTCATTATGTATGGAAGGAAATGCTGCTGCGTATCACATCCATGCATGGGGAATACACAGGGGTTCCAGCATTCTGGTTACTGTGGCCCTTATTCTAGTTCACTCTTTCTGACAAAAAAGACGGACAAAACCATGTGCACTGCAGGTGGGGCAGATATAACATGTGCAGAGAGAGTTAGATTTGGGTGGGGTTTTACCGTATATACTCGAGTATAAGCCGAGTTTTTCAGCCTTTTTTTTAGCTGAAAAAGCCACCACTCGGCTTATACTCGAGTCAGTGCGTCCACCCATCCACTTCGCTGCCCGGCTCCACTTTGAACATAGGCGCGGCTACGACAACATGGCCGCCGGCCTCCTATACTATACATGTCCTCAGTGCAGGAGGCCGGCGGTCATGTTGCCGTAGCCGCGCCTTTGTTCAAAATGGAGCCGGGCAGTGAAGTGGATGGCAGGGCAATGGCGGCGGCCGTGTACCAGTGGAGCTGGAGGAGGTAAGGGGCGGCTGCTCCCTCCCCCTTCCGTGTGTGGTGTCCCAGCCTGAGCAGCCTGTGGTGTCCCAGCCTGAGCAGCCTGTGGTGTATTGTGCAGGAGGAGCAGCCTGTGGTGTCCTCTGCAGGGGGAGCCACCTGTGGTGTCCTGCTATTATGCAGGGGGAGCCACCTGTGGTGTCCTGCTATTAGGCAGGGGGAGCCACCTGTGGTGTCCTGCTATTAGGCAGGGGGAGCAGCCTGTGGTGTCCTGCTATTAGGGGGAGAAGCCTGTGGTGTCCTGCTATTATGCAGGGGGAGCAGCCTGTGGTGTCCTGTTATTAGGCAGGGGGAGCAGCCTGTGGTGTCCTGCTATTAGGGGGAGAAGCCTGTGGTGTCTTGCTATTAGGCAGGGGGAGAAGCCTGTGGTGTCCTGCTATTAGGCAGGGGGAGCAGCCTGTGGTGTCCTGCTATTAGGCAGGGGGAGCAGCCTGCGGTGTCCTGCTATTAGGCAGGGGGAGCAGCCTGTGGTGTCCTGCTATTATGCAGGGGGAGTAGCCTGTGGTGTCCTGCTATTAGGCAGGGGGAGCAGCCTGTGGTGTCCTGCTATTAGGCAGGGGGAGCAGCCTGTGGTGTCCTTCTATTAGGGGGAGAAGCCTGTGGTATCCTGCTATTAGGCAGGGGGAGCAGCCTGTGGTGTCCTGCTATTAGGCAGGGGGAGCAGCCTGTGGTGTCCTGCTATTAGGCAGGGGTAGCAGCCTGTGGTGTCCTGCTATTAGGGGGAGAAGCCTGTGGTGTCCTGCTATTAGGCAGGGGGAGCAGCCTGTGGTGTCCTGCTATTAGGCAGGGGGAGCAGCCTGTGGTGTCCTGCTATTAGGCAGGGGGAGCAGCCTGTGGTGTCCTGCTATTAGGCAGGGGGAGCAGCCTGTGGTGTCCTGCTATTAGGCAGGGGGAGCAGCCTGTGGTGTCCTGCTATTAGGCAGGGGGAGAAGCCTGTGGTGTCCTGCTATTAGGCAGGGGGAGCAGCCTGTGGTGTTCTACTATTAGGCAGGGGGAGCAGCCTGTGGTGTCCTGCTATTAGGCAGGGGGAGCAGCCTGTGGTATCCTGGTATTATTATACAGGGAAATGTACCAGTAGCTGCTGCATTTCCCACCCTAGGCTTATACTTGGGTCAATAAGTTTTCCCAGTTTTTTGTGGTAAAATTAGTTGCCTCGGCTTATATTCGGGTCGACTTATACTCAAGTATATACAGTACTTCAAAGTGAGATCTATATTGCAGTGTAAACATAAAGCAGCCAGTATTTACCCTGCACAGAAACAAAGTAACTCACCCAAATCTAATTCTCTCTGCACATTTTACATCTGCCCCCCTGCAGTGCACATGGTTTTGTCCATCTAAGAAGGATTTTGTCAGAAAGAGTGAACTAGAATAAGGCCCTGTGCCTCACAATTCGCCATAATTGGGAATATTCTGCAGTCACTCCTTTTTTCTCCTTTACAAACGTGGGCGATAACGGTGACATTTTACTACAGCCACTGTCTGTATTACGGCATTATGGCCCTGGTTCGGGACAGCTCGCTCCTCTCTTCAGACCCCACTGGGTGCTTGGTTGGATCAGGGTGGAGTTTGGACAGACCGGGAACCAGTTTTGTGTGTGGATATAACTAATATGGGCCTGATTCTAACTCATTCCGTCCCTGGCATGTTCACATCGGGTACCTCTGTTTTTGCACTGCGCATGCGTATATGCACGTTCACTAAGGCGTTTGCACGGGGGGGATCGAGGCAAGCAGGGGGCTGGCGCATGGGGACACTCAGCATTTCCTGGACGTAACCACAAAACCACTGGGTGCGCCCAGGAAAACTCTGGGTGTCCCCATGCAAATGCAAGCAAGCAGCCGCCCGCCCCCTTCTCAGATCGGTTTATGCAAAACATCCATTCTCAAAGCGGCGAGGATGTTCGCACGGTGGAGGGGGATGGGCATTTGTGCAGGCGGTGTTAGTTAATCAGAATCAGGCCCTCTATGTAGAATATTATGTTTGATCCATTTCACAGCTGCAGTATGTGCACTGTATCCTACGATCAAGGTCATAGTGCAAGTCAAAGTTCAATAATGCGTACAGAGATGGGAATAAGTTGAGCCCAGCTGGAGTATGAGATGGGGTCTGTGTTCTGCAGCTAGTGGCAATGTTACAGCAGACCGTGACAGCGGTGCAGCATTACTGGCTATAGAGTTGGGTGCTTTGACATTGCCTAAAATGATTGAAAGTGGACATTAGAGAAGACCAAAAGTTTGACTTTAGAAATTATTTGTTATGCGGCACATGAAGCGTCAGGTGATTCTATGAACTGATACAGCGTAACGCAGAGCAGTATAGGTTCTGACACAGAGGGAGAAGAGAACTCGGGGAAAGCAGAATACACACGGGCCCTTATCCTTCTCCACCCAGATCTAATTCTCTCTGCACATGTTACACATACTTGCCTACCTGACCCTCTCCATGCGGGAGATAATGCTCTGTTCCTGGGCTTCCCTGGTAATGTAGGATTGCCATCACCTGTGGGGAGCTAGGTAAAGGTGTTTCACCACAGGTGATGACAATCATACATTACCAGGGGAGTCCAGGAATAGAGCATTTTCTCCCGCATGGAGAGGGTCAGGTAGGCAAGTATGATGTTACATCTGCCCCCCCCCTCCCCCGCAGTGCATATGGTTTTGTCCATTTGAGAAGGAATTTGCCTTTGCAAGTGAACCAGAATAAGGTCCACTAAGTATTCATTAAACATTGGTGTACTAGGTGATTCATCGCGCCCTACGGGCGCTCTTCACACCGGCGTAAGGGGCTACGCCCCTTAATTTGTGAACATTTGTATTGTGAGAAATATGGTTAGAATTGTATGAAAGATGCCCTGTATTGCAGCTTCTGCCAGTGGGTGAGGGTCCAGTGTGGCAGTACAGGAGTACCGGACGGTGGCCCTGAGTCAGTGTCTCCTCCTACTGGGTGGGAGTTAGGGTGCATGAGAGCAGGAGGCTGGGATATGAGGCATGATAGGGGTATGTGGGCAACACAGCGTCAGCGATTACCCAGTGGTGGAAGTTACGGTTCAGGAGAGCAGGAAGCTGGGTAGTGATAGGGGTGTGTGGGCATACGGGGGACTAAAGAGGGTGGTGGACACTGTGCAGCTTCTGCCAGTAGGTGAGGGTCCAGCGTGGCAGCACAGAAATACAGGAGTCAGTGTCTCCTCCGACTGGGTGGGAGTTAGGGTGCATGAGAGCAGGAGGCTGGGCGGTAAAGCATGATAGGGGAATGTGGGCAACACAGAGTGAGCGGGTCTCCACTGGCGGAAGTTACGGGGCAGGAGAACAGGAGGCAGGGCAGTGTCCTCCCACATTGATGGCAAAAGTATTCAACATCGGCCATAAACCATCGATTATTTGAAAATCATTGATGGTCGATGGGCATCCCTAGAACTGGAGGAGGGTGGGGGACAGTATGCAGCTCCCGGCAGTGGGTGAGCGTCTCCTCCCACTGGGAGGGAGTGAGCGTGCATGAGAGCAGGAGGCTGTATAATAGTGGTATGTGGGCAAGACATTAATAAAAGTTGTGGCGCTGGTGCAGAGGGCAGTGGGGAAACCTGCAGTGCGGCAGCCAGGGCCGGATTTCCCACCTAGGGGCGGTACCTGCTTGTGGTGGTACAGGATCCCCCATTGTCCGCTGGGGGGTGGAATTGCCGGAAGGGGGTCTGCAAATTGCGGGAGGGGGGGTGGTGTGTGGGGATCCGCGGTTAGCGGGAGGGGGCGGGGGTCCGCAAATCGTGGGCGGGGGCGCGGGGGGACTTGAATCTTGGGAAGGGGGGTCCGCAAATTGCGGGAGGGGGGTTGTCGGGGTTAGTGAATTGCGGGAGGGGGGGTTGAGGAGGTCCGTGAATTGCGGGAGGGGCGCGTGGGGTGCCGTGAGTCAAGGGGGGGGTGGTGCGGGGGTCCGTGAATCACGGGAGGGGTCATGAATCGCAGGAGGCGGGGGTCGTGGGGGGGCTGCGAATCGCAGGAGGGGGGGTGTGGGGGGTTGCCGTGAATTGCATGAGGGGGGCGTGAATCAAGGGAGGGTGGGCGCAGGGGGGTGGTGCGGGGGTCCGTGAATTGCGGAAGGGGGCATGAATTGCGGGAGGGGGGGTCGTGGGGGGTTCCGAATTGCAGGAAGGGGGGTATGGGGGGTGCCGTGAATTGCGTGAGGGGGGCATGAATCGTGGGAGGGGGGGTCCCCGAATGTGTGAATTACGGGGCGGTCGCAAATCGCGAGAGGTGCCGAGGGGGCCCGCAAATCGCGGGAGGGGGGCGCTACGGGGGATTTCATGAATCGCGGGAGGGGGGGTCGTGAGGGGTTGCGAATCGCAGGAAGGGGGGTGTGGGGGGTGCCGTGAATTGCGTGAGGGGGGCATGAATCGCGGGAGGTGGGGTCCCCGAATGTGTGAATTAGGGGGCGGTCGCAAATCGCGAGAAGTGCCGAGGGGGCCCGCAAATCGCGGGAGGGGGGCGCTACGGGGGGTTCCGTGAATCGCGGGAGGGGGCGGCGCGAATTGCGGGAGGGGGGTCGCAAATCACAGTAGGGGGGGGTGCCTTGAATCGCGCGAGGGGGGGTCGCGGGGGGCCCTTTTAATGCCGGGAGGGGGGGTCGCAGGGGTCCCGCGAATCGCGGGAGGGGAGGATGCAGGGGTCCTGCGAATCGCGGGAGGGGGCTCGCGGGAGGGAGGGGTCGCTGGGGTCCCGCGATTTGCGGGAGGGTCGCGGGGGTCCCGCGTTTCGCGGGAGGGGGTGGTCGCGGAGGTCCAGCAAATCGCGGGAGGGGGTGGTCGGGTCTGGGACGGATATTAGACAGCACTTACATCGACAGCCATTACATCAACACCATTAGTTCGACAGCTCAATAGGTCGACATGGTTTTAGGTCGACATACCATTAGGTCGACATGTCATTATGTCGACAGCTCATTAGGTCAACAGCTCATTAGGTCGACAGCTCATTAGGTCGACATGTTTTTAGGTCGACACTGCCATTAGGTCGACAGAGTCTATGTCGACAGTCAAAAGGTCGACATGGGTTTTTTCACTGTTTTTGGCCGAAATGTCGACACAGTCGACATGGACACAGTTTGAAGTGTACCGCAGCCGCTCGCTATGCTTCGGGCACGGTGCCTCGCTGCGCTCGGCACACTATTTTATTCTCCCACCACGCCCTAGTGGATAGTAGGGCATGAAATACCGCCTGTCGGCACATGTCGGCTCAATAAACAGTGAAAAAACCCATGTCGACCTTTTGACTGTCGACATAGACACTGTCGACCTAATGGCAGTCTCGACCTAAAAACATGTCGACCTAATGAGATGTCGACATAATGACATGTCGACCTAATGGTATGTCGACCTAAAACCATGTCGACATATTGAGGTGTCGAACTAATGGTGTCGATGTAATGGCTGTCGATGTAAGTGCTGTCTAACAATAGTCCGGATACCGGGGTGGTCGCGGGGGTCCCGCGAATCGCGGGAGGGGGGGTTCGCGGGGGTCCCGCGAATCACGGGAGGGGGGGTCGCGGGGGTCCCGCGACTTGCGGGAGGGTGGAAAGCGGGGGTCCCGCGAATCGCGGGAGGGGGGGTGCGGGGTCCTGCGAATGGCGG
Source organism: Crinia signifera (assembly GCF_055691185.1). NCBI lineage: Eukaryota > Metazoa > Chordata > Amphibia > Anura > Myobatrachidae > Crinia > Crinia signifera. Next base: position 27,471,156 of record NC_139226.1, read on the forward strand.
GAGGGGGGGTCACGGGGGTTCCGCAAATCGCAGGAGGGGGGGTCGCGGGGGTCCTGGCAGAGGGTAGGGATGTGCAGGAGTAATGGTGGATGGTGGCTGTGGAGTAATGGTGGATGGTGGGCGTGTACTGTAGCCCTGGCTGGGCGGGGGGAGGTGATGTCAAGGGGGTGGAACGTCAGACACATGAAAGTGAAACTGTTCTACACAGGAACGTTCTCCACAGGGGTTGAGTGACAGATCTGGCTAAATATATAAGAGATGGATAATCTATGGAGCTCAAGGCCATGGCCAGATAAATGCAGTTACGGTGTATTTTATTACAAAGACTGTTAAAGCGTTATTTGTCAGGGACAAGTTAAAGGCAAAGAGAGCGAGGAAGGGAGAACAGTTCAGAGGCACTTAGAGGGAGAATTCAACTGTTCAGGGGTGTTTATTACGGTACTCTTTACCTAGAACGGCGCCCATCGCGGTGATCGCGACATCGCGGGCAGTACATAAACGGCCGCGACGCGATGCCCGCGATCACCGCGATTTTCCCATAGGGAACAATGTTAAAAAGCCAGATTGACCGCGATTTTGCATTCAATGCCTCAATGCCTGCGATTTTCACATAGGAATCAATGTTAAATGGGCTACAGAGCCCAAATAGGCAGAATTAACCCTTAAATGTCCCCCCAATTTTTGTACGCCACCCCACGATCCACGCGAACCCGAAGCGTGGCGAGCGCAGCGAGCCCGCGAGGGGCGGCGGTACGCGTCCTCCGACCTTTTCATGCCCTACTATCCACGTCGGCGTGGAGTTGAGAATAGAATAGTGTGGCGAGCGCAGCGAGCCACCGAGCCCGAAGCGTGGCGAGCGCAGCGAGCCCCGCGAGGGGACGCGGATACCTTCACAGGTAAACGCGTCCCCTCGTGGGCTTCACAGGTGTCCGCTTTTCGCCACGGATACCTGTGAAGCCCGCGAGGGGACGCGTATAACTGTGAAGGTATACGCGTCCCCTCGCGGGGCTCGCTGCGCTCGCCACGCTTCGGGCTCGGTGGCTCGCTGCGCTCGCCACACTATTCTATTCTCAACTCCACGCCGACGTGGATAGTAGGGCATGAAAAGGTCGGAGGACGCGTACCGCCGCCCCTCGCGGGCTCGCTGCGCTCGCCACGCTTCGGGTTGGCGTGGATCGTGGGGTGGCGTACAAAAATTGGGGTGACATTTAAGGGTTAATTGTGACTATTTGGGCTCTGTAGCCCATTTAACATTGATTCCTATGTGAAAATCGCGGGCATTGAGGCATTTTAAAGTAAAATCGCGGTCAATCAGGCTTTTTAACATTGTTCCCTATGGGAAAATCGCGGTGATCGCGGGAACACGATTTTTATGTACCCGCGATTTACCCGCGATGCCCGCGATGACCGCGATTTTTTACCCCCGACGCCCGCGATTCTAATCGCGGGCGCCGTTCTAGGTAAAGAGTACCTTTATTACCAAAGAGATTCCAACTGGTGTGTTCTGCAGGATAAATTGCTGGCAGATCCTAAGGGGGAAATTTACTAAGATGGGAGTTCTATTTCACATGGGATGTTGCTATTGGCAACCAAATACTATCTTCTAGAAGGTGCTAAATATATAAGAAGTAGATTCTGATTGGTTGCCCATAGCAACTCATGAAATGGCCGGGATGTTCCTAAAAATTGGGTCCCCCTCTTGGTCCCCCGGGAAGGTGGGCAAGTCTCCCGCATCACCCCACAGCCCACGCAACCCCCCTTACCTGCTGCACCTACTGGATTTTGCGGGTCCCCCCCAAGATGGCGAGGCTAAAATGACGTGGATCGTGTAATTTTGCATCATTTTAACCCCAACCCGCGAACCTGCGAATTGCCGCAATTTATAGGCATGAGGGCGGGGCTTGGTGACCTCGGCCTTGTCCCGCCCCACTGACAGTAGTATCTGGTCTCCTCTCTGGGCTTCTTCTGGAGATGAGAAAAAGTATGTAGCAACATCTCATGTGAAATAGAAAACCCATCTTGGTAAATATCCCCTAAATGTCACAATGCAAATTCAGTGCAGGGCCTCATCCTCACACCCACATTCCAAAACCATGGGACTGAGTCTGATTTGGAAGTACTGTATAAAGCCAAAACCATGTTGGAACAGAAGTAACGTGTCCACACCGAAATCTAAAATGCAGTGTTAAGATAAAGTCGTCTAACATGTGTGGGCTACATGCAAAAGCAGCCACTATTTGTCCTGCACAGAAAAAATATAAATGCATTTGATACTCTTGCATGGCAACATGGTTTGTTCCAGATACAAAGTTACTTGTTTTTGTTGTTTCAATTCCAAATCAGAATGCTACAGCTACAGATTGTGCATGTTATGGATATTACATAGCATGTCCCAGCTCTATGGCTATGTCAGGACAGCCTACCCTCCCGGAATGGCCGGGAGGGTCCCGGAAATTTCTTCCTTTTCCTGGTCCCCAGAAAAAGGGTGGCAAGCCTCCCGAAATGCGGTCAGTCTCAAGCGACCCCTCCTTGTCGCTGGGGGTCCGTGAGAGCAAATGATGAGAATCACGTCACTGTAGCCCCACTTATGTCAGTCATAAAACTGTGTCTTCCTTTTGGCAGCGTCGACCTTAGGTATTTCAACCCTTTTTCGTTGACTGTCGACCATTAGTGGTCGACCTAGACATTGTCTGTCCACTGACCGAGTACTGCAGAGAGGTTGATGGAGATAAACTGATGATTTAATCCTGGACAATTTTTGCAAGTTTTATTTCCTTTGGTGCCTACTGCTCTGCTGCCCTTCTATTTATTTATTTGTACACTTACAGTTGGTAGTAAAGCATGGAACTCATTGTATTGCTGTCACAATCCAGCTATGATCCCATCCTAAATACTGTATTTGCTAAAGCACATATGTTTGGAGAGCAAGATGAAGTTTTGGATGAATGTATAGCCTGGTTCTAAGGCAAATGGCATTAAAACATTTGGCGAATGAGCCGGGTGTTTTACATATGCACATATACCACTGAGATAATGCATATCAGTGGTACATGTGCAAAATTAAAACACCCGGCTCGTTCGCCAAATGTCCCATATCGGAATATTATGGAGATCCATACAACTTTGATAGGAGTTTCTGGATTGGGATTGAGGTAGTGGGTATGTTGGCGAAATAAAGATGCAGTACCACTTGCACCGATGTCCATGTTCTGACAAACATTCTGCACAACCATCTCTGTGCGCACATTGGCTGGATTTATTTGGTAAACACCAAACAGCCCATCTGGTTACATAGGATTTAACAAATACATATCAATTAATTCCGATATTCAAATGCATATTCAAGGCAAGTGCACTGACACATTTATTTTCAGAGTATTGATCTGATAAAAAAAAAAAATACTATAGCATCGAAAATGAATAGCAAACTATACAGTTCATAAATAAGCAGTTAATACACATACACATATGGAGCAATGCATTTTGCAGAACTGTAGCTCGCTCAGCAATATCTTACTTTTAGGAGTTTTGGATGAGAATGTTGCATTGGCCGAACTAAGAAGTTGGGCAGAGTAACTGCATTCCTTTCAGAGCTCAGAGTGAGTTTTGTGGAGGGATATTATTGAAATGACACGGGGGACAATTTTAGGGGTGTTTCTTGCAGAGAGTTACATTAAATGCACACATTAACCCCTTCATGACAGAGCCAGTTTTTGCCTTCCTGACAGAGCCCTTTTTTTCAAATCTGGCATGTATCACTTAAGTGGGGATAACTTTTTTTTGCTTTTACTTATCCCAGTGATTTTGAGATTGTTTTCTCGTGACACATTGTACTTCAAGTTAGTGGTAAATTTTCGTCGATACAGTCTGTGTTTTTTTGTGAAAAATACCAAAATGTCGTAAAAAAATGGAAAATTTTGCGATTTGCAAAATGTTAAATTTTCTGCTTGTGAGACAAATAATCTTACCACTCAAAATAGTGAATAACTAACATAGACCATATGTCTACTTTATGTTGCCATCATTATTTCAACCTCATTTTCATTTTTTTGGACACTAGGAGGCTTAAAATATGAATAGCAAATTCTCAAATTTTCAAGAAAATTTCAAACTCTGATTTTTTTAGGGACCAGGTCAGTTATGATGTGACTTTGAGTGACTTGTATGTGAGACACCCCCATAAATGATGCCATTTCAAAAACTGCACCCCTCACAGTATTCAAAACAGCATTTTGGAAGTTTGTTAACCCTTTAGGTGTTTCACAGGAATTAAAAGAAAGTGTAGGTGAAATTTCAAAATTTCATTTTTTTTGCAGATTTGCAATTTTAATACATTTTTCTAAGGAACACAGTAGATTTTACTAGAGAAATGTGACTAAAAATTGATTCCCCCAATTCTTTGGTTTTCATAAATATCCTATATGTGGCCCTAGTGTGCACGGTGACCAAACCACAGGCTTCATAATAGAAGGAGCACCTACTTGATTTTGGAGCCTCCTTTTTATGAGATTATTTTTTAGGCACCATGTAGGTTTCTAGGCACCATAAGATGCTAAAAGTTAGGTACCCCCCCCACAAGTGACCCCATTTTGCAAACTACACCCTTCAGGGAATTCATCTAGGGGTATAGTGTACATTTCAAACCCCCAGGGGTTTCACCAATTGTGGTACAACTGGGCAGTGAAAATGAAAAAAATTAATTTTTCATTTTCACAGCTCAGTTGTATCAAAATTGGTGAAACCCCGGGGGGTTTGAAATGTACACTATACCCCTTGATGAATTCCCTGAAGGGTGTAGTTTGCAAAATGGGGTCACTTGTGGGGGGGTTCCACTGTATGGGTGTTTCGGGGGTCATTCAACCAGAATCTGTGCTGCAAAATCCAAAAATCACTCCTTCCCTTCTGAGTCCTGCCATGCACCCAACTGGTATTTTTTGGTCACACATGAGGCATTGCCGTACTCGGGAGAAATTGGGGCACAGATTTTGGGGTGCTTTGTCTCCTTCATTCCTTGTGAAAATGAAAAATTTTGAGCCAGATCTGCATTTTTGTGTAAAAAAATGTAATTTTTTACAGAAAAATGCAGTTCTGGCTCAAAATTTTTTATTTTCACAAGGAATGAAGGAGACAAAGCACCCCAAAATCTGTGCCCCAATTTCTCCCGAGTACGGCAATGCCTCACGTGTGACCAAAAAATACCAGTTGGGTGCATGGCAGGACTCAGAAGGGAAGGAGTGATTTTTGGTGGTGGAATGAATGGTGGGTGCTATGTCGCATTAGCAAGACCCCCGAAGCACCAATACAGTGGAACCCCCCCACAAGTGACCCCATTTTAGTCACCAGCTTTGGGAGGGGGGCTGGCGCTGCGGCTGGCGGGGGGGGTGGGAGGGGTGCTGGTGCTGCGGCAGCCGGGTGGGTGGGAGGGAGGGGGGCTGCCGGGTGGGAGGGGGGGGGGGGGGGGGGCTGGCGATCGGTGGTAATCGGTGCGGTATATACACACACACACACACACACACACACATATATATATATATATGTGTGTATATATATATATATATATATATACAAATATATATACACACACATATATATATATATATGTGTGTGTATATACGGTATATATATATATATATATATATATATATAAATATATTTTTTCAGTGCATACTGTACATTTTTTAACTTTTTCTGCAGCTTGATGCTGCTGCTGCTGCTGCGGGGGGGAGGGGGGAGGAGGGCAGCGCTGCGTGCGCTCCAGACGCTCCGGGGGAGCTGCTGCTGCTGCCGGGTGAGTGCCCGGCGGGGTCGAGGGGGGGCTGCACATCGGTGGTGATCGGTGCTGTACTTGACAGCACCGATCACCAGTGAATCCCTGTGTTACCGAGCGGCTTAGCCGCCGGTAACACAGGAAACGCTGTGAATGGCTGTTCAGATTTGAACAGCCAATCACAGCGATCGCCGACCGGGGGGGCACCCCTGCCCCCCCTGGGCGGCGAGGGGGGATGTCTGCTGTCAGGGACAGCAGACATCACCTAACTGTCACTGCGTCTCTAGACGCAGTGACAGTTAGAAGTCATGACGTATATATACGTCATGTGTCGGGAAGTACTTCCCGACCATGACGTATATATACGTCAAATGTCGTGAAGGGGTTAAGGGCCAAATGAAACAGCCCGAGAGTTGAGAGAGTCAGCCCAATTCTGTCGAGAAGCCACAAGATTTTAATCGCAGGGTTAGTTTAAAGGCAAAATCATGTTCCAATTTTAGTTTAATGGCAAAACTTGCCTATATCGTTTTGCCTTTGTTTGTAGTTTGGACAGAGAAATAGTTTCTGTGTTTAATTAGTGAAATAAAAGTCTCAGACAGGCAGAAATATCACACAGTATGTAAAAGAGATATAATCGCAACGTCTCTAACATCATGATTAATGCAAGTATTGTACACAGTATTGTATTGTAAGAGGAAAACTGAAGGTCTTTATTGAGTGGTTCTAATGTGTCAGAAGGTTGGACTTTGATGTGACATCTACAGTTTTAAATGATCAAGAATATATTGTGGAAGCAGAGAAATAAAAGGTGTATCTGTAGCTTTGCACATAGTTTTATGCTATTAGGATCTTAACACGTTTGATCTTCGCGTGCGTTTTTGCCGCAGTGCACATGTGCAGAGATTGAACCGCCATTATGGTTACAGAGTGGATCCAGTAATGAACAGGAAGCCACCCTTTTGGGGGTGTCTCTCTCTTGTGTGTGTGTGTGTGTGGGGGGGGGGGGGGGAATGACTCCTCCCCCAACTCGATGACATTAAAGGGAAAAAATTGGCATTTCTCGACAGGTAACACCAAAAACCAGAAAATTGGTGCAACACATTGCACTTTCTTATTTCATTAAATAATAATATACATACTATAAAATAATAAATGATCTGCAGAAAATATGAACAATATAGGCAGGATACTCTGTGTATAATGAAAGAATCAACTTGATTTAAATAGATTTAAATTTTAATTAACACACAATTTAATACTTAAAGGACATTAACAACTACCATAAAAATAAATGATACTGTGCACAGATGAAGCGTACACAAAAAAAAAATGTATATATCATATGTAAAGTATTTCCCATAAGCTCCAATAAGCAGCTGTCTAGGTGAAGCATGACCTACTGTATGCACATTCTCCAATAAAAAAAAATAGCGTAGGTGGAAGTACAGTATACACTGCCAGGTTCCACAGTCATGGGTTAATGTAATGGTAGGGGGGAACTTGTTCCACCTCCACCACAGCCCTTCACAATAATTACAACAGAAAAGCCTGTACCAGCGGCTTTCTTTTCCGGCACGGCGTATATGATGTCATGCCGTCACTGCCCCAGAAGTGAAGAAGAGCCATTAAGAGAAGCATGCATACTATGTGCATGCTGCAGATATGGTTAGAGGGGGTGGAGGGATACAAAAAGGAGGGGAATCTGATGGAGGGACACAGACGGCGAGCTGCTAGAGGGACAGAAAGAGATATGAGTACTACTGCTGTGGGCATTTTGTGTATAGGCGGCAATATAACTGTGGGCTTATGTGTAAGGGGCACTACTTCTGTGGGCATTGTGTATAAGCGACTACTGTGTGGCATACATGTTGATGCAATACTACTGTGTAGCATAACTTGAATAAGGGGCACTAGTCTTTGTCATATCGTGAATAAGGGGCACTACTATGTGGTGTAATATAAATTGGGGCATTACATGCAGTGTAATGTGGAGTAATAGGAGTTGGACTGACTGCGTGTCTAAGAAGCGATGGAGGTGACCAGTCTTAAAAATGCGCTGGAATGTTTTGAACAAACATTGTTAAATGTATTTAACCAAGGTGCATATGAAAAGACACTGATTACATTACTGAGAGACATCGATATGTTTGCAGTTCCTACTTCTACTAGTAAGTTCAGGTAATAATTGTGGGTCTGATTCAGCTAGGCTATTTAAGCAGTGTTTGTTCGCTGCTTAGCGAGTACTGAAACTCGCTAAGGGCAGAAAGGTTCCTTCAGGCAGGGGGCCGGGGCCACTGAAGGTATAAGAAAGGGGCGGGGATGCGGGCTGAGCTACACTGGAATGGTGCAATTTGGGGTGTGGCCAGTACGATTGCACTGTCAGGTGACAGTGCACCTGTCAGGTGACAGTGCACCTGTCAGGTGACCTGGAAAACATGATGGAGTCCTGTGGACCGAGTTTGAGAACCACTGCTCTAGAGCGCACAGCCATCTTTGTGGTTCTCATACTCAGACTGGTCCGTCAGATTTGGACACTGTGGTCTAGGAAGCCTGCGAATCACAAAAAAGAACCTGGACCTGTCAGGCTTTACAAAATGGGGTGACACTGCCCCCCCCCCCCCCTTTTTGCAGATTGGTTTCAGATCGCAGGCCATACTCTGGCGGAGAATCAACACCGTTGCTTTTGCCATCGACGGTTGCCATCGATGGCAATAGTGCAACTGGCCATCGATTGTGTCATACTATGCAATGAATGACAATCTATGTTTTTACATATTTTCTTTGACTGATTGGACTGTGGGCCACTTAAAACACAGGGGCGGGGCTTCATGGGTGTCTGGGACGGAGCTATGCCTCTTGGGGTTAAAAATAATAACAAAACTATTTTTTTAAGCTTGACATTGATGGTGGGAAACCATTGATGGCAAAACTATTCTACATCGGCCATAGACCATCGATGTTCGATGGCCATCCTTAATTCCTGTCCTTGAACATTCAGACGTACACTTGTACACCAGGCCTCATTACTGAAACCTGGGGTAATCACACGGAAACGACCACATCATTACCGGGGCTAGGGAGCTTGACAAATAGGCCCCAAAACATTTTTTTTTTTCAATATTGAATGTAACCAATCTTCAGGATCACTGTAGTTCTCTTACTGAAGCTCAGCGGATTGTGTTCTCTCTCACTCCGGTTCTGTGGAGCACAGGCTATTTCTCATTTGAAGAATTTTAGAAATTCCATATACAGAAGGAAACAGTGTAATGTTCTCCCCAGCTCTCATGAATCTGGCGAATGTCCCTCGTGTTGCTGCCTGTATCAGCTGCATGCGCACTCTCTCTTTTTTACTGGTCAGGCTTTTCTCCCTCTCGTCCCATTTTGCCTTTAATGGCTGTCTGTAGTTCCTTGCAATAATTGCTTTACTTGTTTTCTATTTCGTATGCTCTGTATTATTAAGTAAAACCACAGCTTCCCCCTGTGCAGTCTGTGTGGCTCTGCAGCTTCTACTCTGGCGGCGCGTGGTTGTTACTGTGCAGTCGGATGTACGCTGCCCAGCCTGAATCAGGCCCTATATGTGCAGCTGCAGTCTCTCCATTGTACAGCAGTGGTTCTCAGACTGTGTGCCTATGCACCCTGGGGTACCATGAACATTTTGCTGGGGTGGCTTGGGTTAGGGGTCCAGGACCAAATCAAATTATGGTCAAAACCAGTGCTAGTGGCTGCCAATCTTAAAATGTGGACCGTCACAAGCAAAACTGTACATAACCACATAACTTAACCTAAAGATTACAGATGGGCGTAAATCACTTAATGTAATATATTTTTTTCTGAAATTTATCCTGGGTGTGTGTAGCTGCAGTCTTGCTGTACAGTGCTGTATGTGTGTAGCTGCAGTCTCTCGCTGTACAGTGCTGTATGTGTGTAGCTGCAGTCTTGCTGTACAGTGCTGTATGTGTGTAGCTGCAGTCTCTCGCTGTACAGTGCTGTATGTGTGTAGCTGCAGTCTTGCTGTACAGTGCTATATGTGTGTAGCTGCAGTCTCGCTGTACAGTGCTGTATGTGTGTACCTGCAGCCTTGCTGTACAGTGCTATATGTGTGTAGCTGCAGTCTTGCTGTACAGTGCTGTATGTGTGTAGCTGCAGTCTCTCGCTGTACAGTGCTGTATGTGTGTAGCTGCAGTCTCTCGCTGTACAGTGCTGTATGTGTGTAGCTGCAGTCTCTCGCTGTACAGTGGTGTATGTGTGTAGCTGCAGTCTCTCGCTGTATAGTTCTGTATGGGTGTAGCTGCAGTCTCGCTGTACAGTACTATATACACCCATACAGTACTGTACAGCGAAAGACTGTACTGTATACACCCATACAGTACTGTATACACCCATACAGTACTGTCTAGCTGTACAGTACTGTATGGTTGTAGCTGCAGTCTTTCACTGTGTAGTACTGTATGGGTGTAGCTGCATTCTTTCGCTGTACAGTACTGTATACACCCATACAGTACTGTACAGGGAAAGACTGTACTGTATACACCCATACAGTGCTGTATACACCCATACAGTACTGTCTAGCTGTACAGTACTGTATGGTTGTAGCTGCAGTCTTTCACTGTGTAGTACTGTATGGGTGTAGCTACAGTCTCGCTGTACAGTACTGTATGGGTGTATCTGCAGTCTCTTGCTGTACAGTACTGTATGGGTGTAGCTGCAGTCTCTTGCTGTACAGTACTGTATGGGTGTAGCTGCAGTCTCTCACCCTGCAGTATGTCTGTGTGCAGCTGGAGTCTCTCGCTCTGTGGTATGTCTGTGTGCAGGTGTAGTCCCTTGCTGTGAAGTATGTCTGTTTGCAGTTGCAGTCTCTCTCTCTCTCTGCGGTATGTCTCTGTATCTGCAGTCTCTCGCTCTGCAGTATGTCTGTGTGCAGGTGTAGTCTCCCGCTGTGCAGTGCTATATGTGTGTAGCTACAGTCTCTTGCTGTACAGTGCTGTATGGGTGTAACTGCAGTCTCGCTGTACAGTGCTGTATGGGTGTAGCTGCATTCTTTCGCTGTACAGTACTGTATGGGTGTAGCTACAGTCTCTAGCTGTACAGTACTGTATGGGTGTAGCTGCAGTCTTTCACTGTGTAGTATTGTATGGGTGTATCTGCAGTCTCTCGCTGTACAGTACTGTATGGATGTAGCTGCAGTCTCATATACAGTACTGTATGGGTGTAGCTGCAGTCTCTCACTGTACAGTGCTGTATGGGTGTAGCTGCAGTCTTTCTCTGTGTAGTACTGTATAGGTGTAGCTACAATCCCGCTGCACAGTGCTGTATGGGTGTAGCTGCAGTCTTTCACTGTACAGTGCTGTATGGGTGAATCTGCAGTCTCTCGATGTACAGTACTGTATGGATGTAGCTGCAATCTCTCACTGTACAGTACGGTATGGGTGTAGCTGCAGTCTCTCATCCTGCAGTATGTCTGTGTGCAGCTGCAGTCTCTCACTCTGTGGTATGTCTGTGTGCAGGTGCAGTCCCTTGCTGTGCAGTATGTCTGTTTGCAGTCTCTCTCTCTCTGCTGTATGTCTCTAGCTGCAGTCTCTCGCTCTGCAGTATGTCTGTGTGCAGGTGTAGTCTCTCGCTGTACAGTGCTATAGGTGTGTAGCTGCAGTCTCTCACTGTACAGTGCTGTATGGGTGTATCTGCAGTCTCGCTGTACAGTGTTGTATTGGTGTAGCTGCAGTCTTTCGCTGTACAGTACTGTATGGGTATAGCTACAGTCACTAGCTGTAAAGTACTGTATGGGTGTAGCTGCATTATTTCACTATGTACTGTAGTACTGTATGGGTGTATCTGCAGTCTCTTGCTCTGCAGTATGTCTGTGTGCAGCTGCAGTCCCCCGCTGTGCAGTATGTCTGTGTGCAGCTGCAGTCCCTCTCTCTTTGCGGTATGTCTCTGTATCTGCAGTCTCTCGCGCTGCAGTATGTCTGTGTGCAGGTGTAATCTCTCGCTGTACAGTGCTATATGTGTGTAGCTGCAGTCTCTTGCTGTACAGTGTTGTATGAGTGTAGCTGCAGACTCGCTGTACAGTGCTGTATGGGTGTAGCTGCAGTCTTTCTCTGTACAGTACTGTATGTGTGTAGCTACAGTCTCTAGCTGTACAGTACTGTATGGGTGTAGCTGCAGTCTTTCACTGTGTAGTATTGTATGGGTGTATCTGCAGTCTCTCGCTGTACAGTACTGTATGGATGTAGGTGCAGTCTCTCATACAGTACTGTATGGGTGTAGCTGCAGTCTCTCACTGTATGGGTGTAGCTGCAGTCTCGCTGCACAGTACTGTATGGGTGTAGCTGCATTATTTCGCTGTACAGTACTGTATGGGTGTAGCTGCAGTCTTTCACTGTACAGTACTATATGGGTGTAGCTACAGTCCCGCTGCACAGTGCTGTATGGGTGTAGCTGCAGTCTTTCACTGTACAGTACTATATGGGTGTATCTGCAGTCTCTCCCTGTACAGTACTGTATGGATGTAGCTGCAGTCTCTCACTGTACAGTACTGTATGGGTGTAGCTGCAGTCTCTCACCCTGCAGTATGTCTGTGTGCAGCTGCAGTCTCTCACTCTGTGGTATGTCTGTGTGCAGGTGCAGTCCCTTGCTGTGCAGTATGTCTGTTTGCAGTCTCTCTCTCTCTGCTGTATGTCTCTAGCTGCAGTCTCTCGCTCTGCAGTATGTCTGTGTGCAGGTGTAGTCTCTCGCTGTACAGTGCTATAGGTGTGTAGCTACAGTCTCTCACTGTACAGTGCTGTATGGGTGTAGCTGCAGTCTCGCTGTACAGTGTTGTATTGGTGTAGCTGCAGTCTTTCGCTGTACAGTACTGTATGGATGTAGCTGCAGTCTCTCACTGTACAGTACTGTATGGGTGTAGCTGCAGTCTCTCACCCTGCAGTATGTCTGTGTGCAGCTGCAGACTCTAGCTCTGTGGTATATCTGTGTGCAAGTGCAGTCCCTTTCTATGCAGTATGTCTGTTTGCAGTTGCAGTCTCTCTCTCTCTGTGGTATGTCTCTGTAGCTGCAGTCTCTCGCTCTGCAGTATGTCTGTGTGCAGGTGTAGTCTCTTGATGTACAGTGCAATATGTGTGTAGCTGCAGTCTCTCGCTATACAGTGCTGTATGGGTGTAGCTGCAGTCTTTCGCTGTACAGTACTGTATGGGTGAAGCTACAGTCACTAGCTGTACAGTACAGTATGGGTGTATCTGCAGTCTCTTGCTCTGCAGTATGTATGTGTGCAGCTGCAGTCCCTCGCTGTGCAGTATGTCTGTGTGCAGCTGCAGTCCCTCGCTCTGCAGTATGTCTGTGTGCAGCTGCAGTCTCTCGCTCTGCAGTATGTCTGTGTGCAGCTGCAGTCTCTCGCTCTGCAGTATGTCTGTGTGCAGCTGCAGTCTCTCGCTCTGCAGTATGTCTGTGTGCAGCTGCAGTCTCTCGCTCTGCAGTATGTCTGTGTGCAGCTGCAGTCTCTCGCTCTGCAGTATGTCTGTGTGCAGCTGCAGTCTCTCGCTCTGCAGTATGTCTGTGTGCAGCTGCAGTCTCTCGCTCTGCAGTATGTCTGTGTGCAGCTGCAGTCTCTCGCTCTGCAGTAGTGGGTATTCTATCATTTACAAATGATATGAAACTATTTGGGAAATGTTATTATTACATACTGTATGTGACCAGCTGCAATAAGAAAGTCTGTCAGTGACAGGATTTGGAGAATACAGAATCGGGAAACGAGATGCAACTTCAATGATAAATCCAGTTGTGTTTTTGCATTGCAGGAGCTGTAATAAATGTCCCCTATGTGTATCTGCAGCCGGCTCTCACAGTGACTGTGCGCACCTGTAATCTCTATTATCTCTGCGCAGTCTTTTTGTGTAGCCGCAGTCTCTTTTCTGCACAGTTATTGTTTGGAGTGGATGGTTTCTCTACAATCTCTGACAGCATCTACCTATTCCTACTTCCCACTACTAGTGTTATGGATAATACTCATGTCAGCTCTGACTTCCCATTCATGGCGTGTCACTGATGTGCCCATCTCCCTGTATAGATAGGATCAGTCACTGTGGTAAACTGTACAGTCCTCCTCAAGGTGATTAACCTGTTTTTCTCCATGTCCTCCCTCAGTCATCCCCCTTAGCGGTGCATGTACCTTCATTCTGTCACATTAATATGCATCCTCAAGAGGTGCGATTGTCATCCTGTCACTTGTCCCAGAATGGAGTGTCATTGTGCCACGCAGCCCATGTCAAAAGCATCAGTTGTTACCCTTTCACTTCAAGCAGCATTACACTTTCCTCTAAAGTCACAGGTGGTGTCTCAGTGTCCTCTGTAGCCGCAAGTACCATCATACTGTCCCCTGTCTCCACAAGTAGCCTCACCCTTTCCTCTGTATCACACTGTCCTTTGTCTCTACAAGTAGTGCCACACTGTCCTCTGTCTCTACAAGTAGTGTTACACTGTCCTCCGTCTCTACAAGTAGTGTTACATTGTCCTCCGTCTCTACAAGTAGTGTTACACTGTCCTCTGTCTCTACAAGTAGTGCCACACTGTCATCTGTCTCTACAAGTAGTGCCACACTGTCCTCTGTCTCTACAAGTAGTGTTACACTGTCCTCCGTCTCTACAAGTAGTGTTACACTGTCCTCTGTCTCTACAAGTAGTGCCACACTGTCCCGTCTCGACAAGCAGTGTTACACTGTCCTCTGTCTCTACAAATAGTGCCACACTGTCCTCCGCCTCTACAAGTAGTGCCACACTGTCCTCCATCTCTACAAGTAGTGTTACACTGACCTCTGTGTCTACAAGTAGTGCCACACTATCCTCCATCTCTACAAGTAGTGTTACATTGTCCTGTGTCTCCACAAGTAGTATCACCCTGTCATCTGTCACACTGTCCTCAGTCTCTACAAGCAGAGTCACACTGTCCAAATAGTGTCACACTGTAATCAGTCTGTACAAGTAGTGCCACACTGTCCTCAGTCTCTACAAGTAGTGTCATGTTGTCCTCAATCTCTACAAGTAGTGTAACGCTGTCCTCTGTCTCTACAAGTAGTGTCACGCTATTCTCTCTCTCTCTCTCTACAAATAGTGCCACACAGTCCTCCGTCTCTACAAGTAGTGTTACCCTCTCCTCCATCTCTACAAATAGTGTCACACTCTCCTCCATCTCTACAAGTAGTGTCACACTCTCCTCCATCTCTACAAGTAGTGTCACACTGTCCTGAGTCTTTACAAGTAATGTCACACTGTCCTCAGTCTTTACAAGTAGTGTCAGACTGTCCACGTAGTGTCACACTGCCCAAGTAGCGTCACACTTTATTCAGTCTCTACACGTTGTGTCACACTGCCTAAGTAGCGTTACACTTTATTCAGTCTCTACAAGTAATGTCACACTGTACTCAGTCTCCACAAGTAGTGTCACACTGTCCTTAGTCTCTACAAGTAGTGTCACACTGTACTCAGTCTCTACAAGTAATGTCACACTGTCCGCTGTCTTTACAAGTATTGTCACACTGTACTCAGTCTCTACACAATGTGTCACACTGTAATCAGTCTCTAGAAGTAGTGTCACACTGTCATCAGTCTCTACAAGTAGCGTCACACTGTACTCAGTCTCTACTAGTAGTGTCACACTGTCCGCTGTCTTTACAAGTAGTGTCACACTGTCCTCTGTCTTTACAAGTAGTGTCACACTGTCCGCTGTCTTTACAAGTAGTGTCACACTGTACTCAGTCTCTACAAGTAGTGTCACACTGTCCGCTGTCTTTACAAGTAGTGTCATACTGTACTCAGTCTCTACTAGTAGTGTCACACTGTCCGCTGTCTCTACAAGTAGTGTTACACTGTCCGCTGTCTTTACAAGTAGTGTCACACTGTACTCAGTCTCTACTAGTAGTGTCACACTGTCCGCTGTCTCTACAAGTAGTGTCACACTGTCCGCTGTCTCTACAAGTAGTGTCACACTGTACTCAGTCTCTACAAGTAGTGCCACACTGTCCTCTGTCTCTACAAGTAGTGTTACACTGTCCTCCGTCTCTACAAGTAGTGTTACACTGTCCTCTGTCTCTACAAGTAGTGCCACACTGTCTCGTCTCGACAAGCAGTGTTACACTGTCCTCTGTCTCTACAAATAGTGCCACACTGTCCTCCGCCTCTACAAGTAGTGCCACACTGTCCTCCATCTCTACAAGTAGTGTTACACTGACCTCTGTGTCTACAAGTAGTGCCACACTGTCCTCCATCTCTACAAGTAGTGTTACATTGTCCTGTGTCTCCACAAGTAGTATCACCCTGTCATCTGTCACACTGTCCTCAGTCTCTACAAGTAGAGTCACACTGTCCAAATAGTGTCACACTGTAATCAGTCTGTACAAGTAGTGCCACACTGTCCTCAGTCTCTACAAGTAGTGTCATGTTGTCCTCAATCTCTACAAGTAGTGTAACGCTGTCCTCTGTCTCTACAAGTAGTGTCACGCTATTCTCTCTCTCTCTCTCTCTACAAATAGTGCCACACAGTCCTCCGTCTCTACAAGTAGTGTTACCCTCTCCTCCATCTCTACAAATAGTGTCACACTCTCCTCCATCTCTACAAGTAGTGTCACACTCTCCTCCATCTCTACAAGTAGTGTCACACTGTCCTGAGTCTCTACAAGTAATGTCACACTGTCCTCAGTCTTTACAAGTAGTGTCAGACTGTCCACGTAGTGTCACACTGCCCAAGTAGCGTCACACTTTATTCAGTCTCTACACGTTGTGTCACACTGCCTAAGTAGCGTTACACTTTATTCAGTCTCTACAAGTAATGTCACACTGTACTCAGTCTCCACAAGTAGTGTCACACTGTCCTTAGTCTCTACAAGTAGTGTCACACTGTACTCAGTCTCTACAAGTAATGTCACACTGTCCGCTGTCTTTACAAGTATTGTCACACTGTACTCAGTCTCTACACAATGTGTCACACTGTAATCAGTCTCTAGAAGTAGTGTCACACTGTCATCAGTCTCTACAAGTAGCGTCACACTGTACTCAGTCTCTACTAGTAGTGTCACACTGTCCGCTGTCTTTACAAGTAGTGTCACACTGTCCTCTGTCTTTACAAGTAGTGTCACACTGTCCGCTGTCTTTACAAGTAGTGTCACACTGTACTCAGTCTCTACAAGTAGTGTCACACTGTCCGCTGTCTTTACAAGTAGTGTCATACTGTACTCAGTCTCTACTAGTAGTGTCACACTGTCCGCTGTCTCTACAAGTAGTGTTACACTGTCCGCTGTCTTTACAAGTAGTGTCACACTGTACTCAGTCTCTACTAGTAGTGTCACACTGTCCGCTGTCTCTACAAGTAGTGTCACACTGTCCGCTGTCTCTACAAGTAGTGTCACACTGTACTCAGTCTCTACAAGTAGTGTCACACTGTCCGCTGTCTTTACAAGTAGTGTCACACTGTACTTAGTCTCTACTAGTAGTGTCACACTGTCCGCTGTCTCTACAAGTAGTGTCACACTGTCCGCTGTCTTTACAAGTAGTGTCACACTGTACTCAGTCTCTACTAGTAGTGTCACACTGTCCGCTGTCTCTACAAGTAGTGTCACACTGTCCGCTGTCTTTACAAGTGGTGTCATACTGTCCTACGTCCCAACAAGCAGTCACACTGCCTTCTGTCTCCACAATAAATGCCACAGTGCTCTCTGTCTCCATGATTAATGTCACACTGTCCTCTGTCCCCACAAGCAGTCTCCCCGTTTTCTGTCTCCCCAAGTAGCGTCCCCACGGTTGGTGTAACACAGATCTTTGTCCCCACAGGTGGTGTCAGCCTGGCTGCGCCTCGATCCGTCTCCATGAGGAGTAGAAGAAGATGCTGCAACCTGAGCTGGGAGCTCCGCTCCTCCTACTGCTCCTGAGTCTCACCTCCCCCGGAGCCGCCCTGCTGTCATCTCTACGTGTTGGTAAGCGTCTGTCATATATATCTCTATGTAGCAAACTTTCTCTAGCAGAGGACGTTATTAACTGGACTGGTGCACACAGAATGCATTTCATATTATATTCTCAAATCCAGACCGAGGGACCCACCAACAGTGCGTGTTTTCCAATTCCCAGCCCCTCTGTCATGGTGAATAGTCACTGTGCATGTGAGCAGAGCAATGACGGGCAGAGGGGACTACCAACTGCCCCCCCCCCCCCCACCGTGGGACACTCGGAGGGGGGGGGGGGGCGCTCATGTAGATGTCCCATCAAGCCCCGCCTCCCCAGTATGGCAAATCCAGCAATTTGCGGGTTTTCGAAGAGGGGGCAGGGCTAAATGATGAAATTTGCCTATTTAGCCCTGCCCCTCTCCCTGAAAAGCCATAAATTGCGGGAAATTACCTGGGGTGGGGGGGCTTTATCCGGGAGGGTCTCACACTTTTCCAGGGGTCCAGGAGGGGGACCAGATTTTAGAGAGCATCCCAGCCATTCCTGGAGGGTAGGCAACCCTGGGTATTGATACATTACATATTATAAACTATGCAGTAGCACTTGTCTTGTTCTGCATGCTACATACAATCCTCAGCATTCTTATATGTTTGTGTAACCTATTCCCCTGCAGCCTGCACCACTTGTGCGATGTATTATTGCGCCTGACCTAGTGGCAACGTGTCAGGGTAAATCATATTCCAGCAGGACACGCAATGCCTGTGGCACTCGCTCGCCAGATGCTCAGACAGATTGCCAAAGGTTGCCGATTGCTGCGTTGCTAGGCCAAGCTGTCAGAGCGCTGGATTTGCCTCCAATGATCCCTGTGTCCTGGCCAGGACAGGTGCAGGATAGCTCTGATCTCTGCTCTTCCTTTCTGTAGATGAATACAAGTATACCAATGCTCCCGTCTGATTAAATAGATCCTTTTGTCCTCCAAGATTTATTTGAACTCACTGCACTGTGGACACAAGCTCCATATATCAGTCATTCCACCAGATACATCGACCTTACCCTGCAGACCCCAGTGCATGGGAGTATAGATTAGAGGTGTGTGCGCTTGTCGCTGTAAGTCAGCCAATGGAAGGTCCTGATTGTGGGGGGCACATAGATGCACCTGTGTCTTATTCCTGGCTGCTCCCAGAGGGGAGACACAAAGAGTTGGCAGGTATGGTAAATGGTTACATGTATAAACGAAGGCAGCATCGTGCATTAACTTTGCAGATACAAAGTATTTGCTCAATGTCATGAACAACGCGTTTTACCCTAAGGACATGACAAGAGCTCCGCTATCTGATCCTGGCAGGGCTCGGACCTCAGGACATATGATGTGCACAGGCCGGGCTGACTGAAGGCAAACTACTGTATCAATCCGCAGTGGGGCAGATGTATTAAGCCCGGTGAAGTGATGAAGTGTAAGGTGAGAACGCACCAGCCAATCAGCTCCTGTCATGTTTCAGACGCAGCCTGTAATTTGACAGCTACGTGCTGTTTAGCTGGTGCGTTATTACCTTCAACTTTATCACTTCGCCAGGTGTAAAAATGGCACAGTATTTCTTACCTGGTTATCACATGCTATGTATTATATACTGTGCAGTACCATCTAGCTACATACAATCTTCGCATGTAACCCATACAAGTATTTGCTCACTGACATGTATCTGTACCATAACAGCTCTCTCCACCTTCCTACATCTCCCTTGGTCCGAAGCTCTGCCTTTGCTGCATACTGTCCTGGTTCTGCTGCTGCACAAGAGGGACAGCTATGTATTTCAGTGCACTGTAGCTGGGGGGGGGGCTGACAAAGTAGGGCCTGGGCTTCCACAGCAGCTGTGTGAGTGCCGCAGGTAATGACAGTCAGATCGCTATAGGTAACCTTTATTTCTCATGAAGATTTGATACATCTCCCCTTTAGGGGGAAATTGAGTTCTACAGTATGTCACGTGAGACGCAGCTATGTTCAGTAATGCTAACCACTATGCCGCCATGCCGTCACTTTGATTTGATTTCTTTCCCAATGCTTCACTGTTACGTCCCAGATTTTCCATCCTTGCAAATTGCTTTAGAATTCGTTCTCTGAGAGCAAATGGAGCTCATCCCGGCGGGGATATGGCTGGTCGGCGTCACGTTGTTTGGTCGGCGGAGCAGACTCCTGGCAAGCAGCCCAAAGCATTGTAAACATCTGCATAGCGCTCCTGTATTCTGTGCTTTGTCAGGTGCGGTTCAGCCTCCACAATGTCTATTATTCCTTCTGGCAGGATGAGCTTGTGTAAGACGCAATACGCAGTAGCTCTGAGGTAGAACTTCCGTTCCATTGTCCATTGCTGCTATGTGTCTATCAGGGTATAATATTACAGAACATCTCGACACCAGGCCCTAATATGGTAATTCTGTTCTATCAAAAGGCATTTTCTTTATATAGAATCTGTTTACAAGTATGCAGAGGTGTACAGTCCAGCTGAGAACCTTTCTCGCCTTCACATTTATTGGCATATGCTGGGAACTCACATCTCTCTCTCTCTCTCTCGGCGGGATGTATTAATATACATTGCCGCCCCTCGCCGCCTGGCCGCCGTGATGCCAGCGCATATGTACTAGCATATGCGGCTGGCATCCCGGTGTTGTGACGGAGGCCCCTCGCGATACCTGTAATGTGGTGTGCTGGGGGTCTCTGTCACCCTCCTGGTGCCTCCTCCTCCCCTCATGTGTTGCTAGGGGGAGGAGGAGTTTACCTTCCAGGACCTGCAGAAAGGTAAACCAGGGGGAGGGGGAGAGGGGGGTCGGCGTAGGCGTCTGGTTTGTAGCGATACCCTATAGAAGCCCATAGGCTTCTATAGGGTATCGCTACCCTTGTGAAACTACATCACAAGGTAGCAGACTAGCTTTCGAAGCATTTGCTTCAAGCGATCTTACTAGTATATATATATATATATATTTCAGCATTTTGGAATCCTGGTATCCACATCCGGTTGAGCACCTATTTGCCTGGTTCTTCCTGTTACCCTGTTTTGTGGAAATTTGGGGTAATCGATTCCCCTTAAAACCAACTGACTTGATTTGGGATACATTGAATTGCCAGTACTTATCGCTACACCTGACCATCAGGGGATTGCGAGTCTGTTCTTCATTTGGGAATTCTGGTCTCATAATTGCAGGAATCCCATCCAAGAATTTTGCTTTTGTGTGAAATTTGTCTGTACAAATCTGCTATAATGCCCCTGAGGAAGTCAAGATTTTGAAGAAACGCGTTGGATATCTACACCTTGCAGAAGACACTTTTTAATAAAAGTTGTTTTATTATATATTGAATTTTACATTGTAATTTATTGAAAAATTACTCTTAATTGTATTGTGGAAATAGAGGCGCACTCTGAATTCTTTTCTATCTCATTTCTACATCTTTGGGTCCTGTCTAACAGAGGATCCCTCAGAGTTGCTGCCACTAGCAAATGGAAGCGCGGTTGGGGTATCTTTTCTTTGATATATATATATATAACTTTGGTAGAACGGCGGCACTCACTCACAACAATAAACAGAGACCACTCAGTCGCTGTATATAAACGTTTTCGGTTTACTCAACCTTCATCAGACATATAACAGACAATGAGTTACTCACCAAATATATACAAGTGCCTCAACCTGTTCTCGTGTTCATCCTGTGTGCGCCGTATCTCTTCCCTCCTCCTTCCGTTACAAGGTTCAAGGAGGGGTGTCGATTCCGGCATAGGACGTTACCATGGTAACCTATAAACAATTAGCGCTGTTAGAAACAAATCACTGCTGTGTTGCTGGGGAATTTCTTTGACTGCACACAGGTAGAATTCACGTATCAGGGTCTATGAGCCTGCACAAAATATAGACAATATTTGGATAATACATGCATCAGGATCTCATTCTATAAATAAGACATATCATAAGAAACAATGGTACTTGTTTCCTAGAACGGCCACAACGATTTAGATCGTTGTGGTCGTAAGATAAAAAATCGGATCAATCGCATCGCATGCGATTTGGTCGCATACGATGCGACCGATCCGATCGACCGATTTTTCACCCGATTTTTTTTTTTTTCACCTGATTATTTTCAATTGCCCCCACAAATGTTACTAAGTGGGCTAGACCCCACGATAGACGTCAACCCGAAGCGTGGCGAGCGCAGCGAGCCCGCGAGGGGCGGCGGTGCGCGTCCTCCGACCTTTTCATTCCCCTACTATCCACTAGGGCGTGGAGTGAGAATAGAATAGTGTGGCGAGCGCAGCGAGCCACCGAGCCCGAAGCGTGGCGAGCGCAGCGAGCCCCGCGAGGGGACGCGTCTAACTTCACAGGTATACGCGTCCCCTCGCGGGGCTCGCTGCGCTCGCCACGCTTCGGGCTCGGTGGCTCGCTGCGCTCGCCACACTATTCTATTCTCACTCCACGCCCTAGTGGATAGTAGGGGAATGAAAAGGTCGGAGGACGCGCACCGCCGCCCCTCGCGGGCTCGCTGCGCTCGCCACGCTTCGGGTTGACGTCTATCGTGGGGTCATGGCGGGCACATAAAAAATGTGAAATGGGTCATATTGGCCCATTTCACCTTTTTTAACATTTTTCCCTATGTGAGATGGACTTAATCAAGTCCATCTCATCTTGTGCCATTATAATGGCACAAGACCGACAAGATCCTCCCGATTTCAATGTTAAAAGATTTTTTAACATTGAAGTCTATGGAAAAATCGGGTCAATCGGTCGGTCGCATCGCGGCCGATTTTAATTGGTCGCGACCGACCGATTGACCCGATTTTTGTCAATCAAAGTGAAAAAAGTGTAAAAAATCGGCCACATCGTGAGGATCGTGTCCCTTAATTAAGAGCCACGATCACTCACGATTGTGGCCGTTCTAGGAAACAAGTACCGAAACAATTAAGTGGAAATTGTTCCTTAAGTCCTGCGGGTGCTACTGTATTCAGTTTTAGTATCCAATATGATACACGCTGTAATAGTTTAAGGTTCCTGTCACCTCCTCTGCGGTCCACTGGAATATGGTCAATCATTATGTATTTTAAACTTGACAGATTGTAATGTGAAACCACTAGAAGACCGAATGGTTTGTGCAGTCTCATAGACCCTGATACGTGAATTCTACCTGTGTGCAGTCAAAGAAATTCCCCAGCAACACAGCAGTGATTTGTTTCTAACAGCGCTAATTGTTTATAGGTTACCATGGTAACGTCCTATGCCGGAATCGACACCCCTCCTTGAACCTTGTAATGGAAGGAGGAGGGAAGAGATACGGCGCACACAGGGTGAACACGAGAACGGGTTGAGGCACTTGTTTATACTCATTGTCTGTTATATGTCTGATGAAGGTTGAGTAAACCGAAAACGTTTACATACAGCGACTGAGTGGTCTCAGTTTATTGTTGTGAGTGAGTGCCGCCGTTCTACCAAAGTTATATTTGAACGCACTGTTCCTGGAGGGCAACGCAACGCTCCTCGTGTTTATTACAGAGCGCACCCAGCAATTAAGAAACCATTGGACTTCCGTGAGTGCTGACCTAACATACTGTTTTATATATATATATATACTAGGTGATTCATCGCGCCCTACGGGCGCTCTTCACACCGTCGTAAGGGGCTGCGCCCCCTTAATTTGTGAACATTTGTATATGAGAAATATGGTTAGAATTGTATGAAAGATGGCCTGTATTGCAACTTGAGTTATAGGTGAAATGTGTTAAATAGAGAGCATATGATGTGGAAGGGGTGTGTATTGTTTTGTTTAATTAAAAAGCGGTTACAGAGTAAGATGTACATTGATGGTGTGGATGGTACAGTGACATTTGTGGGTGTGGGGGGGGGGGCTGTGTGTGCATTTTGTTTAGGTGTGTGTGTGTGCAATAGTATAGTAGGGTGTTTTTGAGTCAGCGGCACCCCACTGGCGGAGGTCACGACACAGGAAAACAGGAGGCTGGGTAGTGATAGGGGTGTGTGGACATAAGGGGGACTAAAGAGGAGGGTGGGAGACACTGTGCAGCTTCTGCCAGTGGGTAAGGGTCCAGTGTGGCAGTACAGGAGTACAGGATGGTGGCCCTGAGTCAGTGTCTCCTCCTACTGGGTGGGAGTTAGGGTACATGAGAGCAGGAGGCTGGGCTATGAGGCATGATAGAGGCATGTGGGCAACACAGCGTCAGCGACTCCCCAGTGGTGGAAGTTACGGTTCAGGAGAGCAGGAAGCTGGGTAGAGATAGGGGTGTGTGAGTATACGGGGGACTAAAGAGGGGCTTAGGGGTGCCGTGAATTGTGGGAGGGGCGTGGGGGGTGCCGTGAATCAAGGGAGGGAGGGGGCGCAGGTGTCCGCGAATCGCGGGAGAGGGCGGGGGTCAGCAAAGCGTGGGAGGGGGCGTGAATTGCGGGAGGGGGGGTTGCGAATTGGGGGAGGGGGGGTGTGCGGGGGGTGACGTGAATCGTGGGAGGGGGCGTGAATCGTGGGGGGGGGGGGGGTGCGCCGGGGGTCTGTGAATTGCGGGAGGGGGGGGCACGGGGCGCGATAAATCACCTAGTTGGTTATATATTCTTGTAGAAGGATGGTAGGATGTTGCTGTCATTCAGAATGCATTTACATAAACAGTAATAGTAGCAGTAAAAGATCTGACTTAAAACACCTACAGTAAAACAGAACAGGTGTTATATATTATACAAAGGGCGGAATTCAATGAGAATACCTGCGAGGTGCAGCGAATCCTTTTTAGGATTCGCTGCACATTCACCACGTTCCGGAGCCGGCGGGCTCCGGTATTCAACGTGTCAGGGGCTCGCTGCCCCTGACTGGCGAATATGAGCTCCTGCGGCGATTGCCGCAGGGAGCCTGAGGACGGTGCCAGGCAGAGAGATGGTAGTCTCTCTGCCTGCCCCAGAACTTTGTGGGGGGGGGAATGTGGGCTCCCCGGGTGCCAGGCAGCACAGGCTGCCCCCCGGGGGTGCCAGCAGGGGAGCGTATATTCACTACACACGATCGTAACGATCGGGTGCAGTGAATATATGAATTTGTAATGAGCGGCTCGGCTCCGGCGCCCCCTGCTGGCTGCTGTGTAAAAAAAAAAAAAAAAAAATATTAAATATATATTCATGTGCTTACAGCACATGAATAAAAATAGCATGCCCCTCCTCAGAATAAAATTTCTGATTTTTTGACACCAAATGTAAAAAACAAAACACTTTATTTTAAAAGTTCACATTCCACTTCACCATAAAAAGATAGCGATTGCTACTCGGTGAATCATGGTGAAAAAATCCTTGAAATGTATTCGCCATGTGGTCATTGAATAGGGTGATTCACCGTTTTAGTCAGAAATTCGCCAATCAGCACAAATTCGCCATAAAAACATGGCGAATCAGGCTCATTGAATACCGCCTAAAGAATTGGTTGATGATGTGTAGGTTGGTTTGCACATAGTTGTCACTGTAAAAAAATTGCTACAAAAAAAATCAACACAGAAAGGTCAACACATGTAAATGTTGACATAAGTGTGGCACTTCATTGGTGTCCATGTCGACACATGAGAATGAATATGAAAACATTCAAAAAAGAAAAATAAATCTTCAAAAACTCATGTCAACCTTTTTCATTGTCGACCATAGCCGTGTCAGTGTTTTGTATGTGCCATTTAATCCTGTAGTTGCCGTGAATCACGAGCGGGGGTGAGGGGGGAGGGAGGAGGTGAGGTGTGTCCGCGAATCACGGGAGGAGGGGTCGTGGGTGGATGCCGTGAATTGCGGGAGGGGGGTGTGGGTGCCGCGAATCGTGGGAGGGGGGGACGCGGGGGGTTGCAGTAAATCGTGGGAGGGTGGGTCGCAGGGGCGGGGGGTTGCCAGGGGGGGGAATGGCGGTAGGGGGGGTCGCGGGGGGTTAGGGGTTCCGCGAGGAAGGGGGGGCCTGGGGGGTTGGCACAAATCGTGGGAGGGGGGGGTCGCGGGGTGCCACGAATCGCAGGAGGGGGTGTGTCACGGGGTGGGGCCGCAAATCACGGGAGTCGCCGCGAATTGGGGGGGGGGTGCTGTGAATCGCGGGAGGGGGGTCGCCGGGGGGTGCCGCGAATCGCCACAAGAAAAAATCAACACAGAAAGGTCAACATATGTAAATGTTGACATAAGTGTGGCATTTCATTGGTGTCCATGTCGACACATGAGAATGAATATGAAAACATTGAAAAAGTGAAAAATAAATCTTCAAAAACTCGAGTCAACCTTTTTCATTGTCGACCATAGCCATGTCAGTGTTTTGCATGTGCCATTTAATCGTGGGGTTGCCGTGAATGGGGGGGGGGGGGACACACATTGATCTGTTTTTAGACTTTCTTCTTAATTTATGGATTACCATCACCTGTGCTTAAACACCTTTCTTATCAATTACCCTGTTTAAAACAGGTGATGACAATCAGGGCCGTTTCTAGAGGCGGACAAGCCGTGCAGCAGCCCGGGGCGCCGCACGGCTTGTCCACCTCTAATAAACAGCCGGGGCGCCCGGCAGCAGCTCCCCCCAGCGCTGCCTCCCTTCCTCCCCCCTCTACGGCTCGCCTCTCAGCGCTCACCGTCCACCGCCGGCGCCGCTGATTGATTTCCATGGGGAGGGGAGGGAGCGCATCGTGCGTCTCTCCTTCCCCTCTCTCACTGTGTCACTGGGCTGTCAGCCAATCAGGAGACAGCCCGCGATGTATGGATGGCTGACAGCTCAGTGAAGGGGAAGGAGAGACATGCGGTGCGCTCCCCTCCCCTCCCCAAGGAAGATGAACAAGAGGCAGCACTGCAGCAGAGGCGATGGCAGCAGGGGGAGGCACGCACAGTGAGTTACTGTATATGCTGCTTCCGGCACTGTGGGGCATATTGGCACTGTGGGGCATATTGGCACTGTGGGGCATATTTGGCACTGTGGGGGCATATATCTGTGGCACTGTGGGGGCATATATCTGTGGCACTGTGGGGGGCATATTTGGCACTGTGGGGGCATATATCTGTGGCACTGTGGGGCATATTTGGCACTGTGGGGGCATATATCTGTGGCAAAGTGGGGGCATATATCTGTGGCACTGTGGGGGCATATTTGGCACTGTGGGGGCATATATCTGTGGCACTGTGGGGCATATTTGGCACTGTTGGAGCATAGCTGTCACTGGGGGCATATATGTGTGGCGCTGTGGGGGCATATGTGTGGCACTGTGTGGGAATAGCTGTCACTGTGGGGGCATATATGTGTGGCGCTGTGGGGGGCATATCCAGCACTGTGGGGGCATATATCTGTGGCACTGTGGGGGCATATATCTGTGGCACTGTGTGGCATATTTGGCACTGTTGGGGCATATCTGTCTCTGTGGGGGCATATATGTGTGGCGCTGTGGGGGCATATGTGTGGCCTTTGAGGGAATAGCTGTCACTGTGGGGGCATATATGTGTGGCGCTGTGGGGGGCATATGTGTGGCACTGTGGGGGCATATGTGTGGCACTGTGGGGGCATATGTGTGGCACTGTGGGGGCATATTTGGCACTGTGGGGGCATATCTGTGGGGACATATCTGTGGGGGCATATTTGGCACTGTGGGGGCATATGTGTGTCACTGTGGGGGCATATATGTGTGGCACTGTGGGGGCATATCTGGCACTGTGGGGGCATATTAGTAAATGGCATCAGTTGTGCGGCAGCGGCTCGTGGGGCATAATGTGTAATGGGCATTACGGTGTGGGGAGTATTGCGTAATTGCCATCCCAGTGTGGGGTGTAATGGGCATCACGGTGTGCAACAAAAATGTGTCATTCTTATCACGGTGTGCGGCGTAATATGTAATTGGCATCACAGTGTGCGGCATAATGTGTAATTGTCATTACAGTGTGTGACGTAATGTGTAATTGGCATCACGGTGTGCGGCGTCATGTGTAATTGGCATCATGGATAAATAGTGTATAATGATTTAAGTAGCCTGTCATTGTTTGGCCTTGATCTGTGAGGTGTACTAGGTAACTGTGTGGGCCTTTATGTTTTTTATGTCACTGTGTGGCCTTCAGCCCGCCAACTTAAGTGCAGGAGGACAATGACAACTCCTGCGGTAACCAATGTCTGGTCACGCAGGTCGCAAAAGTGTGATGTAAGGTAATTGTTTTCCGGCTAGGCCACGCCCTTATATTAAGCCACACCCCTTTTAAATTAAGCCACACCCCTATTTCGGCGCGCGCCTCCGGCGCGCTCAATTTCTTCTATACCATGTTATGTATTTGGGGGGGGGGGGGGGGGGGGCGCATTTTTTTTTTTTCGCCCTGGGAGCTAAATTGTCTAGAAACGGCCCTGATGACAATCATAAATTAAGATGGAAGTCCACAAACAGAGCATTCTGTCCCTCCTGGAGAGGGTCATGTTGGGAGGTATGGAGGTGTGGGGCGCTCACCTGGTGTGTCTGGTGAGTAGCTGTGTCTTTGCTGTGTAACATGGAGAGGCAGAGGGTGTCTGGCACTGTCTGTGGGCTCACTGGGCTGGTTCTCTGTCGTGTGAGTCAGTCATGTGAGTCAGAGGCTCCACCCAGCGTTACAGCTTCAGACACACTTTGAGTGACAGATGTAGCCAAATATATAAGAGATATATATATGAAAGGCTAACTACTTCTCACCACTATGAGGTGAAGTACCACCAGTGACCACTAGAGACCAAATGACTCCTTAACAGAAAGTGAAAGCAATTTTGGCAGGGACACTGATCTGTTTTAAACTTGCTGGATATGGAGAGAGAAGGCTGTGAAGACAGAGATTGGAGGTAGGAGCAGATAGGGACTGGGGGTGGGGTGGAGAGTTTGTGGGCTCAAAACTGTCACAGCTCAAAGTGAAAGTACATTGCAGAAGCCGTCATTTTGCCCGTTGGTCCCCGCACGCTGACCGCCTGCCGGTCCCAGCACGCTTTGCCCTTGAGCTGACTGAGGTGGTCACCTGCAGCCCTGCTTTACCAGATTTCCTGTTTAAGTGGAAACGTTGTCAACGTGGGAAAAACCCAGGAAAACAGGGCATTGGAAACAGGGACACGGGTAGGAGACACGCCAAAATCCCAGGTCAAAAATCCCGTGTGTGACCTGGAAGTATTCATTTTGAAAACTGCAGTTTCAAAGGCAACAGGCTTCTGTATCTGTTACCTGTTTTACTGCAGTCTTACAGTTACTACCACCATTTATGTCTCCTTCGTTCTCACATTAAGCTGCGCGTTAGTATCTTCAGTGGTAACTGGTGTTTGGACCCTGCTGAAGCTTTCATGACGTTGGAGTAAATGTTTCACAACATTCTGACTCCGATTTATCACCATCAGCATCGGAGGATGCGCTGTGATAACATCGGCCAACTCGCATTGCGATAATTGAATGCACAGATGCACATGCAGGGGCAGAGCGTGTTATAGTCCGCTGCCGGCCCCCCTACCTATTTCTTGATGCCTCTTTGTTTGGGGTAAGAGTCACTTTGTCCCAGAGGCCGCAGCTATATATATGGCGGGCACAAGTCTCATATGTCGCTCAGCAGATTGTTTTCCAACACTGAAAATAACACTGGTAAACAGGACTTTGACAACATGGAGGAAATCTCGACGCCCAGTCCCGATGACTGTAATATCTGTAATTATATTGTCTGTACAATCAGTTTAGCTGCTTCTGCTCCTTCTATACTGACTCATCTGACTTTTATACCTTGTATAAAACAACATTGGCGGCATCAGGAAGCCTGCTTTATTTTTCCCTGCTGCAGACGGCTGTCACCTCGGATATGGGAAAAAACCTGGACCCGGACAAGACCCCGGGATGCCGGACCGGACCTCAAACTCTGCATTCCGGAGCTTGTAGTGTCCGGTTCAGGAGCTGTCCCTTCTGGGGAGTGTCGTGTCAGGGGTGTGGGGGGGACTTTCATCTTGTTCAGGTCTCTGAAATGTTTCCTATGCCCGGAACGCAACGTTTAGTGTAGCCTAGGTTCACCATTTGCTGCCATGGTCTCCGGTGGTGCTCCCAGTACCATGGTACATCAATAGACCTAGGCTTTCCATACTATCCCTTTAAATCAGGATACTCATACATTTACACAGGTTCTGTCTTCAAGCCTGCATCTCACCTAGTTTCAATCAGCTACAGAACCTGGGATAGGGCAGATTCAGGCCTGAAGAATTCACGCCCATTTTCACCGGTCCTATCACAGCCCAGCCCTAACCTCACTCACCACATTCTAACCTCCCCCACCACAGCCTAACCTCCCCCATCACAGCCTAACCCTAACCTCCCACCACAGCCTAACCTCTCCCACTACAGCCTAACCCTAACCTCCCACCACAGCCTAACCTCTCCCACCACAGCCTAACCTCTCCCACCACAGCCTAACCCTAACCTCCCACCACAGCCTAACCTCTCCCACTACAGCCTAACCCTAACCTCCCACCACAGCCTAACCTCTCCCACTACAGCCTAACCCTAACCTCCCACCACAGGCTAACCTCTCCCACCACAGCCTAACCACCCACCACAGCCTAACCCTAGCCTCCCACCACAGCCGAACCCTAACCTCCCCCACCACTACCTAACCCTAACCTCCCCCAACCACACCCTAATCTCCCCCACCACAGCCTTACCCTATCCTCCCCACCACAGCCTAACAATAACCTCCCCTGCCACTGCATAACTTCCCACACCACAGCCTGTAAGACTTTCGAACATGGGCCGGATTTCACTCGAGCGGGGCAGCGCAAGGCGGCCTTCACCTGCGTACCAAGCTCCGAACACTCACAACCCAGCGAGCAGGTCTGAATCGGGCAGAGGGGGAAAGAGGCTCCTTACAGGCACTTGTAATAGCGGTGATGTCTTGTAAGACTGTAGAACCGCTGCTCACCTTGCATGTTGCGACGCCAAGACATTTCTCATTGGACATTGGGCGCATTTCATAAATGACCATGGCTCTCTGTGAGTGCCAAGTACAGCTCTGCTTGCCAGGGGTTTTACTGTAGTACAAAGAAATAATCCTTGTGGACAAAACTGTTGAGCTCATCATAATGGCTGACCTACGGTATTGATCAACACTCTGAACTCCATGAATTCTATTCATTCCCTAAAGACTAAACTCATGTCCCAGTCTCTTCTGTGACTTGAAAAGAGACCCTTGAACAAGCATTTTGTGGAAGGAAAACGTGACAGGTCGAAATAAGCAGATGGGGGATACAGGAACTGGCATATTGCAGGATAAAGGATAAAGGTCCTGATTATCCCCTGATCGCTGCTGTGTGAATTCCCCCGCCCTGCGATCAGATAGCCGCCGGCCGGCTAGACACAGTAAAAACCTGCTCTGTGCAAGTCTGCGCATGGCTGGCGAAAATATGGCTGATCGGCAGCTGAATCCTGATTGGTGAGAAAACAATAGAAAAAAAATTGTAATGAAATAGTAAATAAATAGGATAAATCTGATTGGCTGACTTCACCGTGGTGGGCAGGCAGGAGCTGCTGCAGCAGTTACTGAGGGGCTGATTTATTAAGCTCGGTGAAGTGATAAAGTGTCTGGTTTTATCACGGGCCAATTAGCTCCTAACTGTGAAGTTACAGGCTTGGTTTGAAAAATGACAGGTAGGAGCTGATTGGCCGGTGATAAAATCCAGACACTTTATCACTTCACTGAGCTTAAAGAATCTACCCCTGAGTGAGAGGGCCAAGGGTGGGGGGGGGGGGGGGGAGGGAATTGTATTGTAACAATTATTTCTTGATGCATTAAAGACTCCATTGGTTGGTACTGTAAAGCCCCATGCACATTTGTCGATCCCCGCCGACGCCAATATTGGTGGCAGCATTGGAAAGTGTATACGCATACACACTTGCCGATGCCGGGTGCGAGGGGGCTGACGGCGGGTGGAAGCAACGAGGACTCCCTTGTCCAAACATGTGAGCGCCAGCCAACACTGTACACTCTATTTAATATCATTTATCATTGTTTATTTATTTATTTGCAGTGTCTTATATTGCGCAGCCGATTCCGTTGCGCTTTACTATTGGAAACAGGGTACTTATGTAGTATCTGGGCTGCCGATTTTGAAATCGGGTCCATCGCATCGCATACGACCATATCGCATGCGATGCGATGCGATGGACCCGATTTTTCCATAGGATTCAATGTTAAAATGGACTGAGTCCATTTTAACATGGAATTCAATGGGAAAAGGGGTCCTTTTCATACCCCTACTATCCAAGTGGGCATGGAGTTGGATATAAACCTGTGGCGAGCGTAGCGAGCCACCGAGCCCGAAGCGTAGCGAGCGAACGGTATTCTGTGCTGAAGCGTGCTTCGAGCCCGAAGCGTGGCGAGCGAAGCGAGCCCTGCGAGGGGACGGTATTCTGTGTCCCCTCGCGGGGCTCGCTACGCTCGCCACGCTTCGGGCTTGGTCGCTCGCTACGCTCGCCACAGGTTTATATCCAACTCCATGCCCACTTGGATAGTAGGGGAATGAAAAGGACCCCTTTTTCCCATTGAATTCCATGTTAAAATGGACTCAGTCCATTTTAACATTGAATCCTATGGAAAAATCGGGGCATCGCATGCGATGCGATATCGCATCGCACTGATTGTATACCTTAAGTTAAGACATACAATCAAAAAATCGGCAGCCCAGATACTACATAAGTACCGGAAACAGTAATAAAACAAACTGGGTGGTAACAAACTGACTTAGAGGTAGGAGGGCCCTGCTCGCAAGCTTACAATCTATTGACGCCCAGTAGGCAGGGATAGACATGCCCAGTAGGCAATGATAGACACGCCCAGTAGGCAGTGATAGACACGCCCCTCCATTTGTGCACCCACTAATAAAATGGGCAGCGCACGCCTATGTTCGCAACTCATTTACCATCAAATTATTTTTCCAGTGTGTGCAGGCTGTGCGTAACCCTGACTGTTCCACAACTGTGCGATTCAGTCAGGCGGAGCTGGCGTCACAGACCCTCCCTGAAAACTCCTGGGCACCTCTGCGTTTTTCCAGACACACCCAGAAAACTGTCAATTAACACCCACAAACAGCGGCTTTTTGTCAATCAACTTGCGATGGGCTTGCAAATAGAGCAATGTACTCTGACAGAGTAATCTAATTTTGTTGCGGTTTGGTTTTGCGTATGCATGCTACACATTCGCAGTCTTTCGATAATTGATAGACTTACATATTCGCAAGTCATAAGAAATGATGGGCCCGATTCACGTTAACTCTCTCAGCAGCGAAGGCAGGCCTCCAATGTCTCCGCATACCCCAGGTTAAGCCGTAAACTGGGTTCCGTACGTTAGAGAGTTAAGGCTATGTATACATTAAGAGATATATATTTGTAGATATAAACGCGCGATGCTGCTTTCCCATTTCGGCAATCAGTGCAATTTATTTGCATTCGCGCAAGTGTCGAGACGGCTCTTGATGATTGCCAGGTTTGTCATACTGACGAAAGCAGAACTGACGTTACAAAGTCATGTATTTTCATGATTTAGATTTGGCTAGCTCGTTATCCATCCCTGGGTCTTGTTATCTGTCTCCGGTTGTTTTCAGTCTCCATATTTTGGGGCTGCTGGCTGAGATAATGGGCTTGTAAGCACCTGGAGATTTCATGACAAACTAGAATAGCTGTCCTAATTTCGGCTATTTGTTTCCCTGCGCCTGTTTCGAAGAGTGGCAGATAGTGAGCAATCTGCGAGCAGGCCGGGGCCCTCGCTGTGTATATCATCTTGGTGTGTGCTCACTCAGCTGAGGCGGTGAATGCTAGGAAAGCAACTTGAATCTCTGGCAACAGACTCATTCATGGGGCTCGGCTCATGTAAGATTAATTAGTTTGTGTGTGTTTATCGTTGCTGTGCCATATTGCTGTGTGTTTTTCTAGGGTGTGTTATTTATAAAGTCGCTCAAATCTGCATATTTCCACTTTTCCTGGTGTCTCTTCTTCATACACTAGGTGATTCATCGCGCCCTACGGGCGCTCTTCACACCGTCGTAAGGGGCTGCGCCCCCTTAATTTGTGAACGTTTGTATATGAGAAATATGGTTAGAATTGTATGAAAGATGCCCTGTATTGCAACTTAGGTGTCCGCGAATCGCGGGAGGGGGGGTCGCGGAGGGTGCCGCGAATTGCAGGAGGGGGGGTCGCGGGGGGTGCCGCGAATTGCAGGAGGGGGGGTTGTGGGGGGGGTGGGGGGGTGTGACGCGAATCGCCACAAGAAAAAATCAACACAGAAAGGTCAACACATGTAAATGTTGACATAAGTGTGGCACTTCATTGGTGTCCATGTCGACACATGAGAATGAATATGAAAACATTCAAAAAAACCTTCAAAAACTCATGTCAACCTTTTTCATTGTCGACCATAGCCATGTCAGTGTTTTCCATGTGCAATTTAATTCTGGAGCTGCCGAGAATCGCGGGGGGGGGGGGTGCCGCGAATTGCGGGAGGGGGGGTCGCGGGGGTGGGTGCCGCGAATCGCGGGAGGGGGGGTTACGGGGCGGGGGTTGCGGCGAATCATGGGAGGGGGGGTCACGGGGGTGTGCTGTGAATCACGGGAGGGGGGGTCACGGGGTGGGGTGCCGAGAATCGCGGGGGAGGTGTGTCTGTGTGTGCCGTGAATCGCGGGAGTGGGGGTTGTGGGGGGGGGGTGTGACGCAAATCGCCACAAGAAAAAATCAACACAGAAAGGTCAACACATGTAAATGTTGACATAAGTGTGGCACTTCATTGGTGTCCATGTCGACACATGAGAATGAATATGAAAATATTCAAAAAAAACTTCAAAAACTCATGTCAACCTTTTTCATTGTCGACCATAGCCATGTCAGTGTTTTCCATGTGCAATTTAATTCTGGAGCTGCCGCGAATCACGGGGGGTGCCGCGAATTGCGGGAGGGGGGGTCGCGGGGTTGGGTGCCGCGAATCGCGGGAGGGCGGGGTTCACAGGGGTTCCGGTGGGGGGTTGCCGCGAATTGCGGGAGGTGGGGGGTCACGGGGGGTGCCGCGAATCGCGGGAGGGGGGTTGCGGGGGGGTGTGACGCGAATCGCCACAAGAAAAAATCAACACAGAAAGGTCAACACATGTAAATGTTGACATAAGTGTGCCACTTCATTGGTGTCCATGTTGACACATGACAATGAATATGAAAACATTCAAAAAATGAAATAAATCTTCAAAAACTCATGTCAACCTTTTTCATTGTCGACCATAGCCGTGCCAGTGTTTTGCATGTGCCATTTAATCCTGGGGCTGCCGCGAATCGCGGGGGGTGCCGCGATTTGCGGGAGGGGGGGGTTGCGGGGGGTGGGTGCCGCGAATCGCGGGATAGCGGGGTTCATGGGGGTTCCGGGGGGGGGTTGCCGCGAATTGTGGGAGGGGGGGGTCGCGGGGGGGGTGCCGCGAATCGCCGGAGGGGGGGTTGCGGGGGGTGTGACTCGAATCGCCACAAGAAAAAAATCAACACAGAAAGGTCAACACATGTAAATGTTGACATAAGTGTGGCACTTCATTGGTGTCCATGTCGACACATGAGAATGAATATGAAAATATTCAAAAAATGACAAAAAAACTTCAAAAACTCATGTCAACCTTTTTCATTGTCGACCATAGCCATGTCAGTGTTTTCCATGTGCAATTTAATTCTGGAGCTGCCGCGAATTGCGGGAGGGGGGGTCGCGGGGGTGGGTGCCGCGAATCGCGGGAGGGCGGGGTTCACAGGGGTTCCGGTGGGGGGTTGCCACGAATTGCGGGAGGTGGGGGGTCACGGGGGGTGCCGCGAATCGCGGGAGGGGGGTCGCAGGGGGGGTTTGCCGCGATTCGCGGGAGTCACGGGGGAGGGTTTGCCGCGATTCGCGGGAGGGGGGGGTCGCGGGGTGGTGGTTATGCCGCGAATTGCGGGAGGGGTCGTGGGGGGGTTCTTTTTTGCAGCGAATCGCGGGAGGGGTGGTCGCGGGGGTGTTTTTGCTGCGAATCGCGGTAGGGGGGGTCGCGGGGGAGCGGGTGTTTTTGCCGCGAATCGCGGGGGGGGGGGGGAGGTTTTGCCGCAAATCGCGGGAGGGGGGCGCTCACCTGGTGGCTGTGGAGTAGCAGTGCTGGGCAACATGGGAAGGCAGTGGGTGTCTGGCACTGTCTGTGGGCTCACTGGGCTGGTTCTCTGTCACATACCTCCCAACATGACCCTCTCCAGGAGGGACACAATGCTCTGTTTCTAGACTTCCCCTTAATGTATGATTGCCATCACCTGTTTTAAACAGGTTAATTTCTCAGAAAGGTGTTCAGCACAGATGAAGGCAATCACGCATTAAGAGGAAAGTCCAGGAACAGAGCGTTATAGACACAGACACCCACTTTGAGTGACAGATGTAGCCAAATATATAGGAGATATGTATGATTTCAGCGTGATGCTGTCATTAGACATTCTGGGGCTCGTGCCTAGTTGGGATTACGCCCGGTTGTCTGTGTGCTGATCTGACGCTTGCGTTGACACCTGCAGCGGAACTGGGAGGGGAGCAGTGGCAGTTTTTACGTATGGGCCCCCACCTAAAATCCGCCACCACTTTAGCGTTAGTGAAGGCAGTAACTTCCTATTGGCAAAATAGCCCATACGCATTCAATGATGTAATTGGGCGCTGCAAATCCCTTGTGGCGCCATATAGATAATTAATTAATAATAATCTGATATCTACTGTAGTAGGGGAATGCAGGAGACATCTCAGTAGAAGAGACACCTCCTTCAGGTAATGTGATTCCAGCTTCCCGACCGACATCCCAAGCTGGAAACCAACATCGCGACCGCCTGTCGCAATGTTCCCCGCAGCCGGACAGCTGAGTAAGCTTCAGATTGTGCAGAAGGCCCATCATAGTGTTTTTGGTATCTGACCAGTGCTAAAACCCACCATTAGCAGCCTGGAAGCAATTTTACAAAGAATGTGGGCAGAATCCACAGAAATGAGGATGACAGCTATCGCACAGTTACAGATCACACACTTGTCAGCAAGAACATTTCCCGCCGCCGCTTCAGGGCTTGTGTGATGTAGCATTTCCCTAACTGACAAATGTCACACGGGGAAATGAGCATTGTACTGTGTGTGCAGGAATCCCAAGGTGCGTCTATCTCTGCACTCGTAGCATATACACCAGTATTATGTCAGTTGTACTTACCACCATATACAAATGTACTTACCCTCAGACACGCGCATACTGTACTTACCCTCCGTGTCTTATTGCCCCCTTACCCAACCTTCCCCCAAATCCCTAACCCTTATTCCTTTACCTAAAAATCATAAAAATAAAACATGCATCGGCTATTTGCATATCAAGTTTTTGTCCCTGTTCTCTATCTGGTGTGGACCTATTGACCTTTGGCTCTTCTGCTGTCGATAAACTACAAATCTCAGCATACCCTGCAACAGCTTTGCTATTAGGAGTGTCTTAAGCTATTGCATGGCATAGGCAAACGCAGGGGGGGTTTCTGGTTCCCCGGAAAGCCCCCTCCTCTTGGCAAGTGCCTTAGCACTGCTATTAATATAATCTGATCAATAGAGCTGCCACCACATCATGCAGTGTAAGGGACAGAGCTGCTGCACATGCCCAGTGTACCAACTTATTCTACCACATTTGCTGTATGTGTGGATCTGAGCCATCAAACATCGCAATGGACCAGAGAGCAGCTGCCAGGAGGAAGAGACAGGAGCCTTACCATGAAGTGGGAGATTGTGAGCCTTGAAAGTGC
The DNA here is from genome assembly GCF_055691185.1 of Crinia signifera. Taxonomy (NCBI): domain Eukaryota; kingdom Metazoa; phylum Chordata; class Amphibia; order Anura; family Myobatrachidae; genus Crinia; species Crinia signifera. Next base: position 27,508,601 of record NC_139226.1, read on the forward strand.
AGTACTGGTTCTATAATGTTTGAGTATTTATTTATATATTATGATAAGTGTAACCTTTTCCTGACCACTTATTTTATTTAAATGTTTGAAACAGCCACACTATAGACCATCTGTGCTGTTACCTATTAATACTCTATTTCATACAGTATCCAGCGTATAAAAAGACCAATTTTTAGGGCTTTTACCATTCCCCCCCTCTAAAAATCCTGCGTTTGTCACTGCATGGCAAATGCACATGGGCCTCCTCCTCTCTTTAAGAATCCCCTGCCGCTGCGGTTAAGATGCGGCTCCAGCAGCCGGTGACTCAGAATATGGCCCCAAAGTCTACTCTAGCTTTCAGGACTGAAATGAGAAAAAAAAGTTGAAAAGTTTCTTCATGTTTTTTTAATACGCTGAGCTGTGTGGGTTTCTGTGAAGGTGGCTGCTTTCCATTAATAGAAGGGTGATATTCGGTAAGTAGATGCGGTCGCGATTGCCAGCTGCCCTTGTTACAGGCGTAATGAGAAGGTACCTTGAAGATATTTCTATAATTATGCTGCAACTGAGGAGGCTGCGCGGAAAGGTTATTACGAAGGTGGGGGTGTCTTTTATATGTTTTGTGTTCGCCCGATCCGCTCATAAATGCTGTAATAAAAAGACACACATTTAATACTATACAATTTGTGAGAATTAACATATCAAAAAATCCAGAACAAAGAAAAGTAATAAACCCTGAATACAGACAAGAGATGAAAAAGCTTCAAAGGATTCTTCAAGCCCCGCTCCCCCTTCCTCCTCAACATCCATCGCCGCTCTCTCCCCACTGAGCACAGGGCTAAATTGGGTCTGCGAAGAGTAACGAGGGACATGCCTCATTCATAAATAACCCTTCTGCCGTGGCACCTCCGTGATTTACAGTATCTGATGTGCTGGGACCTGCTCAATCAGTGACAGCAAGGCCGAGCGGTTAACTGGGCCCGGGAGTCTTCCCGTGTCCTTTATCCGGTATTAGCATGTTAGCTGCATGTGTGCTGGTTCTATAAATGCCATCTGAGGGGAACGTGGGTAATTGTCTCCTTGAGACCTTACATGTGTTTGAGTGATATGATTCTGGTTTGGGTAAAACTTGGCAGATGCTTATTTGGGAAGGGTCACCTTAACCTTCTGTCTCATATGTTATCATTATTTGCATCACGATTGCCTCAATGTACAGCTTTCAGTGATACGTTAATGCTTTATAAATAACGCAAAAACCTCTTGTGTGTGTAATTTCGTTATACTTTCCCACTGGGCCATGACGGGTAACCCACTGCTTCCCCACACGGCCATCATACTGTGCCTCATATTTAGGGGCGCCAACGGGTTGGCTATCGGAGACCAGAAGGAGGCGCGGTCACGTCCCGTGAGCAAAAAAAGACCTAACTTGTTCAGAAGGGCACCGGTGAGGGTGCTGGTGTGAGCGCACACCCGCAAAGGGAGAGAGTGGACAGGCTGCCGCTGCCTTTCTCCCCAGCTCAGCACTGAGTAATGTGTGCTGGGCTGGGGAGAGAGGATATGCTGCGGCAGCAGCTTACCCTCTCTACTCCCACTGCCTGTCTCTCTGCGGCGGGAGGAGGGAGCAGCACCTGGGCCCCTCCATCTGACCGGGGTAAAAAGTACCCTCTCTCCCCCTCTTGGCCCTAATGCTCAACATCAGATGTAGGTATCAGAGTCACACGTTGAGGTGTGTAGTGTGATCATATTTCTGTATCCAAAGGGCACATCAATTCAATTCTGTACTCCACTAGGAGGCTCCAGTCGGAGCACAGTGACATCACTAGCTCTCCCTTTTGTGCAGCAGCAGAACCAGGCAGCAAAAATACGAGCAAAACAGTATGCAGCTGGGGAGACACTGCGGGGCTGGCTGGAGGTATTCTGGGAATGGGGGAGTTATAAACAAATGGGTGTAAATGATGATTTCTGTTGCCATCCCTGCTACTATGAAATTAATGACGCTTAAGCGTTAGGGCCCCTATTCCCAGAGTGGCCCTGAAGCATTTTTCTTTTAATGAGTGAATTTTTCTACGAAATCAATGGTGTTTTTATAAGTGTGTGTTGTTAACATAAGGTTATTTTAGTGACAGAATGTCTGCATTGTATGGGTATAGCTCGTCACCAATAACACCATGACAACCAGGCTTCTAGAACAGCATAGCTGCTTTTACAGCTTCAATGAGCATCGCAAAGTACTGCAGGAGATGCTGGGAGTTGTAGTCTAGTTCTGTAAATAGCGTGAAGTGTGTATCCATTTGAAACTACAATTCCCAACAGCCTGCAGTACCTCTCTTTGGGCCAGATTCTCTAAGCTTCAAAAGTGATAAAATGTAGAGTGATAAACAGCCAGCCAATCAGCTCCTACCTGCCATGTCACAGACTGTGTTTGAAAAATGTCAGGTAGGAGCTGATTGGCTGGCTGTTTCCCTCTCTATTTTATCACTTTTGAAGCTTAGAGAATCTGGCCCTTTGTGACATTACTATAAAAGTTGAGAAGGAGCCTAGGACAAGGCAGCATAGGTGCCGATTCTGTGGGTGTTCAAGGGCCCGAGCACCCATGGAAATTGATGAGCACCCATGGGCTCGAGTCCCGCCGCTGGGCCGCCATATTAACTTGCTAATTTGCGGCTGCAGCACCCACATCGCCAGACCTGCTACCTGGGAAACAGTATACCGGGAAGTGTATTCTGTCCATGGAGTACGTGCACTGTGGGGGCATTTATGTACTTGCACTGTGGGGGCATTTATGTACCTGCACTGTGGGGGCATTTATGTACCTGCACTGTGGGGGCATTTATGTACCTGCACTGTGGGGGCATTTATGTACCTGCACTGTGGGGGCATTTATGTATCTGCACTGTGGGGGCAATTATGTACCTGCACTTTGGGGGCACTTATGTACCTGCACTGTGGGGGCATTTATGTATGTGGAACTCTGTTGCCGTAATTTGAATATTGGAGACAACTGTGCTCCATAATAATATATTGGTATTATTTTGTGGCCACACCCCTTCCTCATGAAGCCACTCCTCTATATTTTTGGCTTGAGCACCCACCAGCAAACACATAAATCGGCACGTATGCAAGGCGGTGTCTAATAAGGTCATCTTGCTGGTGCTGAGCCGTGTGTGCTGTCAGGTGTTCATTAAAGGGGGGGGGAGTTCTTTGAGGTGAATAATAAAATGGTGGTTCTGTGAGGCGATTATCGAAAAGGGGATGTCTGTGAGGTGAAAAAGGAAATGGTGGTCCTGTGAGGCGATTATTGAAAAGGGGATGTCTGTGAGGTGATTACTGAAGTGGGGTGCTGTTGGGTGATTATTAAAGGGGGGCTAGTGTTGTGAGATGTAGAAATTTGGACCTTGTTGGTTGTTGCCTTATTGTTGCTGGTTGCGAAGGGCTCCCCAAAGCAGTTCAAGCTTCAGTATCCCAAACGTGTGCCTGCCAGTGATCACACCCTCGCCGTTTTTACCGGCAGGCAAGCCGCGCGCTCACACGCACCGGTGTATAAGAGGATTATTACATGCAGACTAGCTGACCGCTTGTAATACTGTGTAAATGTCATATCCAAATTTGCCGCGACCATAGAGGAGACAGAGCTAGAGGACCTCCTACTGGGCCTATTGCGTCTGATTTACGTAACGTGGTCTCAGAATTGCTAAGAAGGCGAAGTCACCAGCAGACAGAAGTCACCAGCAGACAGAAGTCACCAGCAGACAGAGTGGTTGCACTGGCTGCTTGCGTTTAAGCAGCATAAAACCCCTTGGAAGGAACAAGAACCCCCCTGTAACAAGCATAAAACCCCTAGCAACGAGCATGAAAAACCTAGCAACGATGCAGTAGCATCCGCAGCCCCTCTTCGCCGCACATCGCCGGCTACCGCGTAGATAATTATCGCATATGCACTAATGATTATTATCGCAAAAGACAGCTCTTGCGTTAACCTAGTGGTGTCGACCTAGTTGCTGTCTATTCAATGATCTATACCCCTCCTGCCCAGGTGATCGCTGAAAGTGGTATAGGTATGGGAGACCTCACTTCGATGCCAGTGCTGTTATGGCAATTGGTGCATACAGATCTTGTTAGAAGTGAGCTTGCATTAAGGGGCCCATTTATCAATAATCACATTTACAATGCAATCTGGGTGGGATATTAGCATCCAAAATGCTTTGCATTGTTGAATCTGGCAGCATCGCATCCCCCATAGAAACCTATGGGGGATGTGGCTGCGGGTCGGGAATGGTGGGACTACTAATACTGTACCTAATATTCGCGGCTAACCCCCAAGAAACAGGGGTGTGGATCGTATTGTCGACAGCACTTAGGTCGACACCGTTGGGTCGACAGGTGTCTAGGTCGACATGGGTGAAGGTCGACAGGGGACAATGTCGACATGGGTTTAGGTCGACACAGCTTTACGTCGACACGGGTTAGGTCGACATGGTTCTTTACTGTTTTTGACCCGAATGTCGACACCGTCGACATGGACACAGTTGGAAGTCAACCGCAGCCCGTCGCAACACTCGCTACGCTTCGGGCACGGTGCCACCCTGCGCTCGGCACGCTATTTTATTCTCCCTCCATGCCCTAGTGGATGGTAGGGCATGAAATACCGCCTGTCGGCACATGTCAGCTCAAAAAACAGTAAAAAAAAAACACATGTTGACCTTCCAACCTGTCGATTTAAACCATGTCGACTTAACACTGTGTTGACCTAAACCCATGTCAACCTTGTCCCGTCGACCTTGACACCTGTCGACCTTCACCCATGTTGACCTAGACACCGGTTGACCTTCCCACATGTCAACCCAATGGTGTCGACCTAATGATTGTCGACCTAAGTGCTGTCGACAATACGACCGTATCCCAGAAACAGTTCATGCGCGGTATGGCTTTGGAGCAGACAGGAGCTGTCATCTAGCTCCTCTCCAATCTGTCCTCAATGCTGCAGCCAGGCTTATCTTCCTCTCCCGCCGCTCTAACTCTGCTACTCCCCTTCAACAAAATCTGCACTGGCTTCCATTCCCCTACAGAATCCTCTTCAAACACCTCACACTCACATACAGGGCCATCTCTAATTCCATTGCTCCATATATCTCTAACCTCATCTCCATTCATACACCCTCCCGCCCTCTACGGTCAGCTGACGACTGTCGTCTCTCCTCCACCCTGATCACTGCTTCCCATGCTAGAGTACAGGACTTTGCCCGTGCTGCACCCCTTCAGTGGAACGCACTCCCTCGCTCCATGAGACTCTCCCCGACCTTGCAAAGCTTCAAACGGGCACTGAAAACTCACCTATTCATCAAAGCGTACCCTTCCACTGCATAAACCAGCTGGTTCTCCGACCCCTTGCCTGTTTACATCCTGCTATCTAACCACCACCCCCTCGCTTGCACCTCTTGTAATCTGTCTGTCTCCCCTTCCTACTAGATTGTAAGCTCCTCCGAGTAGGGCCCTCTTCCCTCCTGTTGTCAAAGCCCTCTTCTCTTCACATTTCACTCACAGCTCTCCTATACTCCAACACTCAGTGACCATGTCCGCATACTCATCTCCATCATTGGCATCTAGCCTCTAGTTGTATGTTGATTGAGTCCTCACTACTTACATTTAAGCTGTAATGTGTATTGATCTGTGGCGCTCTTTATTTGTACTGTATTTTTGTTAGTTATTCAATGTTATGCCAAGCTTTGTCTCCCTGTATTGTTCCTTTGTACGGCGCTGCGAAACACTTGTGGCGCCTTATAAATAAAATTATAATAATAATAATAATCCGCTGCTGGGGCATACAGTATATTGTCATTCCAGTTAGCAACATCTGGTGTATAATGTGTTTTATTTCCTTTGTACTTTACCCCCCTTGGAAATAGATTGCTGAATTACTGACATGTACTTTGCAGATTGCACTGGAAGTTGCTGGTGCTCATCTGCTGTGCGTCTGGGCTCCTGACCTGCTGCAGAACGCGTCTCTCTCCGAGCATCAGACAATAACATTCTTGTTTATCCGTGTCCTTGCTGTTGTTCGGAGTCTTCGGCTAAAATGCCCATATTTGGCACAGATCAGCATACGTTTATTTGCCAATTAGATGTAGAAACCTGTTATTATAGTCCTTATTTATAGTAACTGTTGGGTGTCTGGTTGTCAGGCTAGACATTAACAATGGACGGAGGGACGGTTATATGCTGAAGGCCGATTTGTCCTTCTCACGTGACGTCACACGTTCATTTGCAGGCTTATATAACAATATGTCACATAGTGGTGTGTTCTCGCCTGTGTTGTGTGTGGCGTATTCCATTGTCATTCGTGATTTCTGTCAATCATGAACGGCACTGTCACTCCCACGTTATAGCACCTGTTATCCAACAGCTAGGGTATATTATTATTTATTTAGCACCTTCTAGAAGATAATAGATAGAATCGAATTGTTTGCTATGGGCAACATCTCATCTTAGTAAATTTACCCCAATGACACGCAATAAATGCATTCAACTATGTTATATTCATACTTGCCTACTTTCCGGGAGAAGCCTATCAGCAGAATTTCAGGGGTGGGGCCTGATGTAGACCTCATCAAGCCCCTCCCCCAGTATGGAAAATCCCTCGATTTGTAGGTCCCTGAGGAGGGGGTGGGGCTAATATAATGCTATTTGCATATTTAGCCCCTCCTCTGTGAAAATCTGCAAATCGCGGCAATTTAACGGTGCGGACAGGGAGATACGGGGTTAGGCGGACTCCGGGAGGATTGCTCACCTTTCCGGGGGGCTGGGAGGTAGACCTGATTTCCGTGACCCTCCCGGCCAATACGAGAGGGTAGGCAACCCTGGTTATATTCAGTGGCGGCTCCTACCTGTGAGGAGGGGGGTGGCTGCCGCTGGCCACACTGGTCCCAGCTGTTCCCCACCAGGTCTCTGCTGGTCCCTGATGTCAGGATGATTTACCGACGATGTATGACCGACGGTCATGTTACCGACACCCATTGACCGACAGTCAAAATACCGACATGGTCAATATACCGACATTCATTATACGGAAACGTTCAACTAACCGACTTGATCAAAATACCAACATTTAACATGTTGGCATGTGTTTCTATTTATTTTTGTGTCAACGTAGGTCGACATAGACACTGTCTATGTGTACCATGGCTCAGTGCGCTTGGCATATTCCCCTTCCCGGTCCCAGGGATGGTAAAATTTGGAAAAAGGTCTGTTTTAAGGAAAAAAATTGCCTGAAAACTCATGTCGACATGTTAAATGTCAGTATTTTGACTATGGGGGTTATTCTAGTTCATTCTTTCTGACAAAATCCTTCTTAGATGGACAAAACCATGTGCACTGCGGGTGGGGCAGATGTAACTTGTGCAGAGAGAATTAGATTTGGGTGGGGTTTTTCTTCAAAGTGAGATCTATATTGCAGTGTAAAATAAAGCAGTCAGTATTTTCTCTGCACAGAAACAAAATAACTCACCCAACTCTAATTCTCTCTGCACATGTTACATCTGCCCACCTGCAGTGCACATGATTTTGTCCATCTAAGAAGGATTTTGTCAGAAAGAATGAACTAGAATAAACCCCATCTGTCAACTGAATGTCGGTATATTGTCTGTGTCAGTATTTTGACTGTTGGTCAATGGGTGTCTGTGTAATGACCGCCGGCCAATCGTCTGCCAGTGAATTGACTACTCTCTGCCTATCGCAGCCCGGATTGGCAGTCCTGGAGGGAGGGGACACCTCCCAGTGGGACTGCCTGTCATGTGAGTGACTGTTCACTGACGCGGAGGAGGTGGCGTTGTTTAACATAGGGGGGTTACAGTCCTGCAGCCCGCAGGTAAAAGCCGCCACTGGTTACATGCCTTCCGCTGTGCTGGGCACACCTGAGAAATGAGAATGTACAAAGTCATTATGCTGTAACAGCTGCAGCACTGAAAGTAACTGAAACAGTATCTGCAGTAAGAGAATGTACTTCCTTGTATTAAGCAGAGGTTCAGCTGTACAAATCTCCTTCTGGGCATAACTGCAATTCATTGTGTTTGGCACTTTGTCACCCTGCATACATGGTGCGGCACATAATGCTGCGATGTATCAGTCTACACCAGTCTGGAGTGCGCATAGAGGTGCAACTAACCCTGTTACACCAATAGCGTGCTGCATGCAGTAGGCTCATATAGCATACATTGAGGAGGTATGAGCAGGGATGCTGGCACGCGTATGAAAATGTTGGGGCGTAGCCTAGCGGGGAGGGGGAGTGGCCTGTACTCGCTGCACTCCAGCAAGGCCACGCCCCCATTTTAGCTGCTGTTTGGGCATGTATAGATGTTGTGAGCATGCGCACAGCGTCTATTCAACGGTGAGAGGGGGGGGGGGGGACTCCCAACTGCCCCCCCCCCCCCACAGGACACTACCCCCCGGGCGGGAACGTCCCCAGAAAACTGGATTTCCCACGGAAAGGGGGACAGTTTGGAGGTATGCAAATTGTACTATTTATAGTTCTGCACTGTTGAGCAAACTGTGTCGGCTCCCTAGGTCAACATTGTCTAGGTCGACAGTGACTAGGACAACTGAAAATGGTCAACATTGACAGAAGGTCATTTGGGGCGCCTCCACACCCAGTCACGGGAAAAATACAAACAAGAAAATCCTGTGCTCCTGTCCCATCTCTCCACTTGCTTCCATACAGTGAATGGCTGTCATTACTCTGATTGGTGGATAGCGGCACACATTCACCAATCAGCATGCTGAGAGCCATTCACTGCCTGACTGCAGGCTGGGAGGCCGGAAGAGAATGGTGCCTGGTAGCTCTGGCTGTGTGTGATTCTCTCCTGCCTCCCAAGAAGCTCGAGAGGCAGATACCCACAACCCAATCTGCCCCCAGCTCGGAGGCCCCTAGAATTGGGGGCCCTTGGGCAGTTGTCTACTGAGCCCATACATTAGGATGGCACTGGCGACGGTAGGAGGTTAAGGTTCATGTGATAAAACACACATGTAGGGACCGGTGGCACCAACAGGGTTTTTGGTGGTCGTAGGTTGAGTTTCATCAAATAGTTTTGTGCCCATATCACAAGTCTAAATATTGAAAGGTATGCTGATATAATATATCAAATATATAGATGAATTAAATATATATGTATATATATATACAGTATAGCTATATACAGACATATTGATATTCAATTATTTATCTTAAACAGTGGAACTGGAAGCCAAGATCAAACTCTTTGGGGGGTATTCAACCTGGGGCCACGGCTGTCAAGCTTGCTCGACAGCCGTGACCCTGTCCCGTTCTCTGTCAGTTCGACCGAGAACTGCTTGTGAAGTCGGGCTCATTCTGCCGAGCTCCCCTGTTCAATGCTCTCAAGGAAGACAGCATTGAATAGGGCCCGGCGGCCATCTCCCCCGTCAGGAGATGGTCTCCGGTGATTGAATACCATCCATTATGTAGCAGTGGCACATGGTGATACAATCATAGCCCATGCAGTGAGGGGAGAGAGAGTGGGGGGGGGGGGCTTCCAGTTGCCCAGAATTCCCCCACAGAACAGCAAACTTGGATTGTGCCCCCATGCAGAAACTAAAACCTTCAGCTCAGGCGTGCTTGCCCTATTGCCACTTGCATCTTGCTGTCATCAATGGGCTGGCCATATTTACTTAATCTCCCAGAAGTTGTGGGAGCCTCCCGATTATTCAGGAAGCACCCCACACCCCCAAGATGTGCATGCGTATCTCCTGCATCTTTCTAGCATCCTGGTGAAGGGTGCAGAGTAAATCACCAGCAATTGCAGTACGCTGGGAGGGGGTGGGGCTAAAATAGTACAATTGAGTCATTTTAGCTCTGCCCCTCCCAGTAGCGGAAGTGGGGGCGGGGCTTGTAAAGGGCCAGCAATGGCTTTATTTACACGGACGTTTAGCGCATGTGTGGCTGATCCTACGCGCAGAAATTGCGATCTAGGGGCTTTGATGGAGGGCGCATAGGATGTAAGATACATGCGATTTGACAGTTTTCACACAATTTCTCCGCCTGATGCGTTGGAATCTGGGCTGGAATCGGGCAAAGTCTCATAGGTGTATGGCACGCTCAGCTGTTTATTGTCTCCTGCTCCTCATGTTTTTGGCTGTAATCTCTGTTTTACATATATCTAACAGTGATGATTTGTTTCTTTTTCCGTAGCTGCAATTCTCGACGATCAAACGGTTTGTGGTCGGGGAGAGAGGTTGGCGTTGGCACTTGCCCGTGAGCATATCAACAGCCACACGCAAGGAGCGTCCAGCGGTCGTGTGGAAGTGGAGATCTTCCAGCTGCAGAAAGACAGTCAGTACGAGACAACGGATACAAGTAAGTGCCTGATAATGTCCCTAAAGAGCCAAATGTGACTTTAATCCATATTTCAAACTAGCAGAGTGCTTGGCAATAGAAAAAAAAATGGGTGTTTTTTGGTGGTACGGTGTGGGACAGGGGTAATGCTTTTATATCCAATATTTGTAAAAAAGAATTAAAAAAATTCTGCAATATTCGTGTATCTTGCGTTAACTGTACACCAAGCCATGCTATAATGAATATAAAGAGACTTTTTGGCCCTTATTCTGGTTAATTTCGCAAAGGCAAATTTCTTTTCAAATGGACAAAACCAAGGGCCTTATTCTAGTTCACTCTTTCTGACTAAATCCTTCTTAGATGGACAAAACCATATGCACTGCAGGGGTCAGATGTAAAATGTGCAGAGAGAATTAGATTTGGGTGTTATTTTGTTTATGTGCAGGGTAAATACTGGCTGTTTTATTTTTACACTGCAATATAGATCTCACTTTGAAGTAACCCCCCCCCCCCCAAAATCTAATTCTCTCTGCACAAGTAACATCTGCCCCACCTGCAGTGCACATGGTTTTGTACATCTAAGAAGGATTTTGTCAGAAAGAATGAACTAAAATAAGGCACTGCAGGTGGGGCAGATGTGACATGTGCAGAGAGAATTAGATTTGGGTGGGGTTTTAGTTTAAAGTGAAATCTATAATGCAGAGTAAATATAAAGCAGTCAGTATTTTCCCTGCACAGAAACAAAATAACACCCAAATCTAACTCTCTCTGCACATGTTACATCAGCCCCCCCCCCCCCTGCAGTGTACATGGTTTTATGCATTTGAGAAGGAATTTGCCTTTGCGCGTGAACCAGAATAAGGGCCTTTATACTCAACATTTGGCACAGTTCTATTTCTGTTTAAGCAAGTATAAAATCCTCTGAGATGCTGCGATATATTTCTCTTTGAAGTAGTATATGGGAAACCAGATGGTGTTGCTGTGTGATTGTGTAGCGCTTGGGTTCCCCAGGGTTCCCGTTGTTGTGGCACTCTAGGCCGGGGCTAATGGAAGTGGCACGGATCCGATGCCTCCTTCCGTGGGCATACAGGAACGGCCTGCCTTTTGCCCGGTGGGAGTAGCAGGCAGGTCACTTTCGCAGGTCTTTCCTTATAAATAGAAGACAGATAAAAAGGGCGCCGGGAGCTTTTTTTTTTCTGCAGTAAACTGATTTATCGCGCAGCAAAACAGGAACCAGAGAACAATTCATTGTGATTGCCAAACAGGAGGAAAGTAAGCGCAGAACTGTTTCATTCACTCTTTACTATATTTACTGAGTCCGTTCCATGACTCCCCTGGGTATCGTACAGAAGAAAAAGCCTCTTTAAAACGTGCACTCCGGAAAGAGATATGAGAACCGGCCTCCGTCTGCTTAAAACCTAAAGCATGTGAAGTATTTCTTCTCTAGTGAGGGGTCGGAAAGGTCAACCGTGAAAAGCATTAGGTCGGTAATGGGAAGGTCGACAGTGAAAAGGGCTTCAAGAGTTTTTCACGGTTTTTGGTCCTGAATTTCGACAGTCATCATGAACACCGCATCAGTGCGCCGCGTCCCCTCACATGTCTCGCTGCGCTCGGCACACTGTTATATTCTCCTGTAGGGGATGGTAGGATATGAAATACCGCCTGCCGGCACAAGATGACTGAAAAAACCTGAAAAACTCATATTGACCTATTGACTGTCGACCTAATGCTTGTGTCAAGCTTCTGAACCTGTCGAACTTAGCCATACTGACCTACAGGTGGAGCGCCTCTCATCCAGCGCTGGGGCTCTCCAGAATCCCCCTGCTGGCGAGATGGCACTCCATCTGACTGGAACGTGCGAGTGTCCCACACACAGGCGTGTCCCAGTTTCTGGGTGGCGGGGAGATGTGCAGGGTTGGGGGGTGGAGCGGGGAGGTGGGGGCGAGTTGCGGGGACCGGCGGCGAGGCGGCTTGGACCGGCAGGGAGCTCAGATGTAAGGGGACACGCGCGCACGAGACGCGCCCCCTTCTTGCGGCTGGCAGGGCTGGCGATCCAACTGCCGGACCCCCGCTGGATGGAGTGCGTCATTTCCCTTTAAATACAGGATGATGTTCTGTAATCAGTAGGAGCAGGCACCTAGGTTAACACAATGAGGTCAATTTACTAAGATGGGAGTTCGATAGTAGCTGGGATGTTGCCCACAGCAACCAATCAGATTCTTATTATTTATTTATTATCTAGAAGATAATAGATAGAATCTGATTGGTTGCTATGGGCAACTTCCCATTTTCAATAGAACTCCCATTAGTATATTTACCTGACTCCTCAAATGCCATCGCATCCCCATTGAGTAAAGTTACTGTAACTAGACAATTCCTCACCTAAACCTAGTGTTCTAGTAACCGAGACTCTTTGACACATTGCTGAACGTTTAAATAAAGTTGTAACGATGTATACAGAAAAAAAAAAATACACAACTCTACCAAATAATAAAAAAAATGTGTTGGAACTAAAATGGAATAAACGCAGCAACTGCAGAACCGGCGGAGCCAGTGACCTAGGGAATGACTAGAAGAATTTGGATGATTTCTCAGCAGCAGGCAGATTCCCAGAAAATGACAATTGGCAATATTGTTTCATTGCTTTTTTTAAAGACATTTGCTTTTCTGTCCAAAAATGTCCTCCCTCTGTGACACACAGTAGCTGGAATCAGTCAGGCTTGCACAAGTTTTTTCACACTTGGATCCCGCTGTGAACCAAACAGGTGCCGCTGTGTATGCAGGTGCCGCTTTAGTCCTCTCCATTGCCTTAGGGGGGGTTAGAATCTGGCATTGTTCCAGTCCTCTGCCCTTGCACAGGTCTCCGGGAACATGGCCCATTTTCTGAGTGATTTCTGTCTCACAGAGCTCTGGCCATGCACCCATAACGGCAAAATGGGGCGGGGCATCGCAGAAGTGACATAAGTGTAACGCATCTCCTGGTTTAATTCTACTGGTTAAAAACACAGATAGGCGCAGATACAGATGGAGCCCCTCTCAGTCAGCTCCAGCGGCCAGAATGTCCCCGCAGGCGGAGAGGGACTCCATTAGCCTGGCACACTTGAACGTCTCACATGAGCGCGTGTCCCAGTCCCTCGGCGGCTTGGTGGCAGAACCCTACCCATCTCCACTTCAGGGAGATGGCTAGGGGGGGGGGAGGCGGGGAGGGGAGGGGGGGGGGGGGGCAGAGTCCTGCCCAACGGGCAACATAGGATGCTGAAATGTTCCTCCGGCCGAAAACAGGGATCAAAGCGACCAACAATGTAACTCCTGGTGGGCTGATAAACCCCAGAACAAGTGGAAACTAATTATCCCTGGTCAGGCGTTAACAAGGGCAGCATCAATGCTAATCCTGCTTTCCTACCACTGTCTCTGTGCATGACCTTTATGACTGATAATTATCACTATACAAACCAAAGGTTCTATAATACAGTAAGGGATGCGTGAGGCTGGAAGGAAAACAGGAAAACATGCATTGGTTATTTAATTCCTGTATAAAAAGCTGCTTTCTGGTCCATGCTGGCAGTAATTGGGAACAGGCTCGCCCAGCATTCATACAGCAGCTGGAAGCATCATTGCCAAGTGCCCCTAATTACCAGGGATTAGTCACAGATCTTAAGGATTTGTCCCTGGATTTTATCCTCTCAGTTGATGTCCATATTTATTAACATCGACCAAATGTACAAGATAATTCTTATTTTCCCACAAGCAATGCAGCTTTCAGGATCTGATTTCCTTCTGTGGGATTTCTGAGGTAATATCTTGTAAAGGTGAGAATAGGCAATAAGAAAATAGCGTTATGAACATGTTTAGTAAATAGGTGCCAATGGGGGGCCTGAATAACCCCAATGGGGGTTATTCAGGCCTGCTCACTGGGCTGCTTATTTGCAGAGTCCTGCGATCAGATGTAAGCCGCCCTGAGTGACATCGTGCCCTATGCAAGCCCAGGACTTACTCGTGGCTGAGATAGAAACAGGCTGTTCGGGACCAGAGATGACGTCGCACACAGTATCTTCCCTGAAAACGAATGGGCACGTCTGCTTTTTCCCTGACACGCATGCTCATGGCCAGTGATATAAAAAGTAGCAGGATTTTATCACAGGACGGCCTTGCGCATGCGCACCACAAGCCGTACACATTCGCAGTCTATCGGTAATCATTAAACATTGGCAAAAAGTCAACACCTGAAAAGATCAATGTGGAGTCTTCATGATTGTTTTGATTGCTTTGGTCTTCTTTACCTTCCACGTAGACTTTTGATTGGGAAAGTGCGCCGAGTATGGCAGCAGTGGAGCGCGGCACCTGGCCTGAAGCATGGCAAGCGAAGCAAGCCCTGCAAGGGTAGGCGCTACACTTTTTTAAGATCCACATGCTCAGGTGTCGACATTGACACCCAAAAAACTAACGTTGAAATTTTCATGTGTTGAACTTCCCCATGTCGACCTCTTGCTTGTGTTTACCTTTGTCAATGTCGACCTAGCGCATGTTGAAATTTTGGATTCAATATATTGACTGTTGACCCTTTGATCCAAACCCCTCAAGGCTTAGTACCCAAAGTCTCATGGCTGGCAGTGGCACAAGCAGGGGGGGTTTCTGGTTGCACAGAACCCCCCCCCCCCCCCTCACTGACTGGTCAACTTTTATTTACCATCATCTGGCGACCTCTTGCAGCGGCTGCTACTTCTGAGTGCCCGATGGCTCCTCAGTGCTGAATAGAGCACTGTGCTTTGCAAAGCACAGCAGACGGCAAAGAGGAGCACCAGGCACTGACCAGAGGGACCTCAATCCAGCCCGGGACCTCATTCCAGGGTGCCGCCCGCATATGTAATGCGCGGGGGGGGGCAGTTCCGCCCGCGGATGTAATGCGGGGGTTGGGCGCGGTGCCTGTAATGTATACTCACAGGGGACGGAGGAGGGGGGGTGCAATGCTGCTGCTGCCAGTGCCGCTATCTGTCACACAGTGTGACAGACGGTGCGGGCAGTAACACTGCAGACCGGGCGGAGCCATGAGCCGACACTCAAGAGCTCCACAAAGCACCATGGGAGGAGCTTTGCGCGGCCGGGCTTCTGCAGCAGCCGGACCACCACCATTTTGGATTAGGGCAAAATGATGGAGCCGCGGCCGCTAACCGCTGAGACTGCGGTCACTCTGTCCTCGGCCCAGCCAGGGAGGGAGAGTGGCCTGGCCAGCCCAATTCTAATGTTTTATGGTCCGGCCCATCGGGAAATGTCCGGGTTTCCCGGTGGGCCAATCCGCCCCTGGCTGCCGCCACCACTTTGAGAGTGAGATGACTCAGAGAGTGAGACACTCTGGGAGATAGCTGCGGACCTGCTCTTTCAAATGTACATCACATTTCCGAACTGTACCTCAGCTCCCACCCCCCCCCCCTCCCCTGCTAGCTGCACTTGGTATCACCCATCCCTTACATTCATAGCAGGACAGACCATTCTCAGGCCTGCATGGGGAGGATGTGACGGAACTGAGTCAGTCAGCTTGTCACAGGAACAAGCTGCTGACCACATGCATCCATTTCTGCAGGAAGGGGATCAGATCCTGCCCTGTAGGTCCCCTCCTATCATTGACCTAGCTGCTGGGCCCAGCGGGGAGGACTACTGCAGTACAGAAAGCAGTGTGAGAACAGGGAGCAGCAGGTGAGATGCTCTGCATGCTGCAATGTACTGTATTGTGTAACAGGGAGATACTCTGTAGTATACAGTATATGTAATATATATAATCACATGAGGAGTGTAGGATCTGCTGACACTATTTTTTTTATAGCACATGGGGAGGGTCTTCTGTCATTAGGGTTACCGGACTATACAATGTCCATGAACCGCGGCGTCGCCGCCACTTGGAGGGTGAGAGATAGCCGTGGACCTGCTAGCCCTCAAACATCACAATGGACCAGAGAGTAGCTGGCAGGAAGAAGAGACAGGAGCCTTACCATGAAGTGGGAGATTGTGAGCTTAGAAAGTGCAGTACTTTTTTTTATTATGTTTATGTATTTATTTATTATATGTTTAACCTTTTCCTGACCACTCTTATTTAAATGTTTGAAAGAGCCTATACTATAGACCAGTGGTCTCCAACCTTTTTTGGGTCGGGAGCTACTCGCGACAAAATAAACCGCCCGAAGAGCTACTAAAGTAAAAAATGTTAAAAAATCTGCATAATATAAAAAAAAACACACTGCAATGCCCCAGACATAATATGGCACACACTGCAATGTCCAATATGTCACAAACATACCTTCCAACACTGTAGGTGGAGGAGAAGAGACATCTGCGCGTGCCGTGGAACTCCTGCGAGGCTACATCCCCCATTTTTTCCGCTATGGGGGCATGGTCAGCTCTCTAACAGCTGTAGCCACATGGGGTGCGGCCATGAAAAATGGGGGTGTGGTACACATATGCCCTCAATAGTGCAGTGCCAGATACACATGACCCCAATAGTGCAGTCCGTGATACCCATTATAAATATGCCCCGCACCGTGATGCTCCATTATACATATGCCACACACACAATGCCCATTATACATATGCCCAACAACGTGATACTCCGTTATACAAATGCCCCACACCGTGATGCTCCATTATACATATGCCACACACCGTGATGCTCCATTATACATATGCCACACCGTGATGCTCCATTATACACATGCCACACACCGTGAGGCACCATTATACATATGCCACACAGCACACACCGTGATGACGATTATGCCTATGACCCACAAAGTGAAGCTCCTTTATACATATGCCCCACACATTGATGCTCATTAAACATATGCCCCACAAATGATGCTCATTAAACATATGCCCCACAAATGATGCTCATTAAACATATGCCCCACAAATGATGCCCATTAAACATATGCCCCACAAATGATGCCCATTAAACATATGCCCCACAAATGATGCCCATTAAACATATGCCCCACAAATGATGCCCATTAAACATATGCCCCACAAATGATGCCCATTAAACATATGCCCCACAAATGATGCCCATTAAACATATGCCCCACAAATGATGCCCATTAAACATATGCCCCACAAATGATGCCCATTAAACATATGCCCCACACATTGATGCTCATTAAACATATGCCACACAAATGATGCCCACACGGAATACCGTCCCCTCGCGGGGCTCGCTTCGCTCGCCACGCTTCGGGCTCGGTGGCTCGCTACGCTCGCCACAGGTTTATATCCAACTCCATGCCCACTTGGATAGTAGGGGTATGAAAAGGACCCCTTTTTCCAATTGAATTCCATGTTAAAATGGACTCAGTCCATTTTAACATTGATTCCTATGGAAAAATCGGGTCATCGCATCCGATGGTCGCATGCGATGCGATATCGCATCGCATCGCATCTGATTGTATGCCTTAACTTAAGGCATACAATCAAAAAATCGGGCGTCCAGATAACTCACAAGTACCTACTTTTCTTTTACCCATCGGATCGAAACCCTGGGATCTAATCCCTTGGAACAGACTCCACCCCCTCAACAGGTCCCACCTCCATGAGGAATACCGTCCCCTCGCGGGGCTCGCTTCGCTCGCCACGCTTCGGGCTCGGTGGCTCGCTACGCTCGCCACAGGTTTATATCCAACTCCATGCCCACTTGGATAGTAGGGGTATGAAAAGGACCCCTTTTTCCAATTGAATTCCATGTTAAAATGGACTCAGTCCATTTTAACATTGATTCCTATGGAAAAATCGGGTCATCGCATCCGATGGTCGCATGCGATGCGATATCGCATCGCATCGCATCTGATTGTATGCCTTAACTTAAGGCATACAATCAAAAAATCGGGCGTCCAGATAACTCACAAGTACCTACTTTTCTTTTACCCATCGGATCGAAACCCTGGGATCTAATCCCTTGGAACAGACTCCACCCCCTCAACAGGTCCCACCTCCATGAGGGCTGCTTCCAGAAATTTCCCAGGCTGGTTTCCATCCCAATCCAACCCTGATTGTGGGGCTGCACAGGGTTTCAGTAAGCCTGTACCCCTCTGGGTTCCTCCAGGCAGGTTGACTGCTCCCAATAAAACTTTTGTTAAGGAACTAAACAATTGAGTGTTGCACCCTGTCCAATTTTTCCGTGTCGGAAGGGAGATTTAGAATGAATGTCATGCCATTTTGACTGGAAACCATGGCGTTGTAAATGAATAATATGCTCCATTAGTATGAGTGATCCAACCCGCAGTTTCCAGAGAATCAGGAAATTGTGCACGCGCAGGACCCGTTTACATTGCAGTTTTAGTAATCACAAATGCAGGCATGGCGTGAGATGTAGGAAGGAGGTGAGATACAGGTAGCGGGTAATACGTAGGCAGGGGGTGGTGTGCAGGCAGAGGGTGGTATGTAGGCAGAAGGTGGTGTGTAGACAGGGGGTGGGATATAGTAAAGAGGTGAGATAAAGGTAGGAGGTGGTACGTAGGCAGAAGGTGGTGTGCAGGCAGAGGATGGTGTGCAGACAGGGGGTGGGATATAGTAAAGAGGTGAGATAAAGGAAGGAGGTGGTACGTAGGCAGGGGGTGGTGTGCTGGCAGAGGGTGGTATGTAGGCGGGGGGTGGTGTGCAGGCAGAGGATGGTGTGCAGGCAGATGGTGGTGTGCAGACAGGGGGTGGAATATAGTAAAAAGGTGAGATACAGGTAGGAGGTGGTACGCAGGCAGAGGGTGGTATGTAGGCGGGGGGTGGTGGGCAGTTTGCAACCAGAGGGTGGTATGCAGACAGAGGATGGTATGCAGACACATGGCGTTATGCAGGCAGGAGGTGGTGTGCAGGCAGGGGAGCGGTTTGCAGGCAGAGGGAGGTATGCAGATAAGGGGTGGTATGCAGGCAGGGGGTGGTATTCAGGCAGGATGTGGTATTCAGTCAGGGGGAGGTATGCAGGCAGGGGGTGGTATGCAGGCAGGGGGTGGTATTCAGTCAGGGAGAGGTATTCAGGCAGGGGGTGGTATGCAGGCAGGGGGTGGTATGCAGGCAGACAGTTTTATGGAGGTAGGGGGTGGTATGCAGGCAGATGGTGGTATTCAGGCAGGATGTGGTATGCAGTCAGGGGGAGGTATGCAGGCAGGGGGTGGTATTCAGGCAGGGGGTGGTATGCAGGCAGGGGGTGGTATGCAGGCAGACAGTTTTATGGAGGTAGGGGGTGGTATGCAGGCAGGGGGTGGTATTCAGGCAGGATGTGGTATTCAGTCAGGGGGAGGTATGCAGGCAGGGGGTGGTATTCAGTCAGGGAGAGGTATTCAGGCAGGGGGTGGTATGCAGGCAGGGGGTGGTATGCAGGCAGACAGTTTTATGGAGGTAGGGGGTGGTATGCAGGCAGATGGTGGTATTCAGGCAGGATGTGGTATGCAGGCAGACAGTTTTATGGAGGTAGGGGGTGGTATGCAGGCAGATGGTGGTATTCAGGTAGGATGTGGTATGCAGGCAGGTGGTGGGATGCAGGCAGGAGGTGGGATGCAGGTAGGGGGTGGTATGCAGCAGGTAGGGGGTGGTATGCAAGCAGAGGAGCGGTTTGCAGGCAGAGGGTGGTATGCAGGCATTTAAGCTGTTCTGAAGCCCCATCTATCATGTCCAACATAACATCACAGGTGACTGCAGTAGGGAGGGAGTAAAATGGGAACTTTGGGAGGAGAGCATTGTTGTACTTGCTGGAAGGGGTCATATATGAGAGTCTATCACAGCTGGAATAAGACCAAACATATGTGAAATAAACATGCCTGTCATTTCCACTTATTGCAATACATTTCATTTGCTTTAATGTAATTAAAATCTAACATGCAACAGCAGACTCTAATTCTGACCACTATTAACCCCTTCCTGACAGAGCCAGTTTTTGCGTTCCTGACAGAGCCCTTTTTTTCAAATCTGACATGTCTCACTTAAGTGGGGATAACTTTTTTTTGCTTTTACTTATCCCAGTGATTTTGAGATAGTTTTTTCGTGACACATTGTACTTCAAATTAGTGGTAAATTTGGGTCGATACAGTCTGTGTTTTTTTGTGAAAAATACCAAAATATCGTGAAAAAATGGAAAATTTAGCGATTTGCAAAATGTTAAATTTTCTGCTTGTGAGACAAATAATCTTACCACTCAAAATAGTGAATAACTAACATAGGCCATATGTCTACTTTATGTTGACATCATTATTTCAACTTCCTTTTAATTTTTTGGGACACTAGGAGGCTTACAATATGAATAGCAAATTCTCAAATTTTCAAGAAAATTTCAAACACTGATTTTTTTAGGGACCAGTTCAGTTCTGATGTAACTTTGAGGGACTTGTATGTGAGACACCCCCATAAATGATGCCATTTCAAAAACTGCACCCCTCACAGTATTCAAAACAGCATTTTGGAAGTTTGTTAACCCTTTAGGTGTTTCACAGGAATTAAAACAAAGTGTAGGTGAAATTTCAAAATTTCTTTTTTTTTGCAGATTTGCAATTTTAATACATTTTTATAAGGAACACAGTACATTTTACTAGAGAAATGTGACTAAAAATTGATTCCCCCAATTCTTTTGTTTTCATAAATATCCTATATGTGGCCCTAGTGTGCACGGTGACCAAACCACAGGCTTCATAATAGAAGGAGCACCTACTTGATTTTGGAGCCTCCTTTTTATGAGATTATTTTTTAGGCACCATGTAGGTTTCAAGGCACCATAAGATGCTAAAAGTTAGGAACCCCCCCACAAGTGACCCCATTTTGCAAACTACACCCCTCAGGGAATTCATCTAGGGGTATAGTGTACATTTCAAACCCCCAGGGGTTTCACCAATTGTGGTACAACTGGGCAGTGAAAATGAAAAATTATTTTTTTTACACAAAAATGCAGTTCTGGCTCCAAATTTGTCATTTTCAGAAGGTATGAAGGAGACAAAGCACCCCAAAATCTGTGCCCCAATTTCTCCCGAGTACGGCAATGCCTCACATGTGACCAAAAAATACCAGTTGGGTGCATGGCAGGACTCAGAAGGGAAGGAGTGATTTTTGGATTTTGCAGCTCAGATTCTGGTGGAATTTTGGTGGGTGCTATGTCGCATTAGCAAGACCCCCCAAGCACCAATACAGTGGAACCCCCCCACAAGTCACCCCATTTTGCAAACTACACCCCTCAGGGAATTCATCTAGGGGTATAGTGTACATTTCAAACCCCCAGGGGTTTCACCAATTTTGATACAAGTGGGCAGTGAAAATGAAAAATTACATTTTTTTACACAAAAATGCAGTTCTGGCTCAAAATTTTTCATTTTCAGAAGGTATGAAGGAGAAAAAGCACCCCAAAATCTGTGCCCCAATTTCTCCCGAGTACGGCAATGCCTCACATGTGACCAAAAAATACCAGTTGGGTGCATGGCAGGACTCAGAAGGGAAGGAGTGATTTTTGGATTTTGCAGCACAGATTCTGGTGGAATGAATGGTGGGTGCTATGTTGCACCAATACAGTGGAACCCCCCCACAAGTCACCCCATTTTGCAAAGTACACCCCTCAGGGAATTCATCTAGGGGTATAGTGTACATTTCAAACCCCCAGGGGTTTCACCAATTTTGATACAAGTGGGCAGTGAAAATGAAAAATTACATTTTTTTACACAAAAATGCAGTTCTGGCTCAAAATTTTTCATTTTCAGAAGGTATGAAGGAGAAAAAGCACCCCAAAATATGTGCCCCAATTTCTCCCGAGTACGGCAATGCCTCACATGTGACCAAAAAATACCAGTTGGGTGCATGGCAGGACTCAGAAGGGAAGGAGTGATTTTTGGATTTTGCGGCTCAGATTCTGGTGGAATTTTGGTGGGTGCTATGTCGCATTAGCAAGACCCCCCAAGCACCAATACAGTGGAACCCCCCCACAAGTCACCCCATTTTGAAAACTACACCCCTCAGGGAATTCATCTAGGGGTATAGTGTACATTTCAAACCCCCAGGGGTTTCACCAATTTTGATACAAGTGGGCAGTGAAAATGAAAAATTACATTTTTTTACACAAAAATGCAGTTCTGGCTCAAAATTTTTCATTTTCAGAAGGTATGAAGGAGAAAAAGCACCCCAAAATCTGTGCCCCAATTTCTCCCGAGTACGGCAATGCCTCACATGTGACCAAAAAATACCAGTTGGGTGCATGGCAGGACTCAGAAGGGAAGGAGTGATTTTTGGATTTTGCAGCACATATTCTGGTGGAATGAATGGTGGGTGCTATGTTGCACCAATACAGTGGAACCCCCCCACAAGTCACCCCATTTTGCAAAGTACACCCCTCAGGGAATTCATCTAGGGGTATAGTGTACATTTCAAACCCCCAGGGGTTTCACCAATTTTGATACAAGTGGGCAGTGAAAATGAAAAATTACATTTTTTTACACAAAAATGCAGTTCTGGCTCAAAATTTTTCATTTTCAGAAGGTATGAAGGAGAAAAAGCACCCCAAAATATGTGCCCCAATTTCTCCCGAGTACGGCAATGCCTCACATGTGACCAAAAAATACCAGTTGGGTGCATGGCAGGACTCAGAACGGAAGGAGTGATTTTTGGATTTTGCGGCTCAGATTCTGGTGGAATTTTGGTGGGTGCTATGTCGCATTAGCAAGACCCCCCAAGCACCAATACAGTGGAACCCCCCCACAAGTGACCCCATTTTGCAAACTACACCCCTCAGGGAATTCATCTAGGGGTATAGTGTACATTTCAAACCCCCAGGGGTTTCACCAATTTTGATACAAGTGGGCAGTGAAAATGAAAAATTACATTTTTTTACACAAAAATGCAGTTCTGGCTCAAAATTTTTCATTTTCAGAAGGTATGAAGGAGAAAAAGCACCCCAAAATCTGTGCCCCAATTTCTCCCGAGTACGGCAATGCCTCACATGTGACCAAAAAATACCAGTTGGGTGCATGGCAGGACTCAGAAGGGAAGGAGTGATTTTTGGATTTTGCAGCACATATTCTGGTGGAATGAATGGTGGGTGCTATGTTGCACCAATACAGTGGAACCCCCCCACAAGTCACCCCATTTTGCAAAGTACACCCCTCAGGGAATTCATCTAGGGGTATAGTGTACATTTCAAACCCCCAGGGGTTTCACCAATTTTGATACAAGTGGGCAGTGAAAATGAAAAATTACATTTTTTTACACAAAAATGCAGTTCTGGCTCAAAATTTTTCATTTTCAGAAGGTATGAAGGAGAAAAAGCACCCCAAAATATGTGCCCCAATTTCTCCCGAGTACGGCAATGCCTCACATGTGACCAAAAAATACCAGTTGGGTGCATGGCAGGACTCAGAACGGAAGGAGTGATTTTTGGATTTTGCGGCTCAGATTCTGGTGGAATTTTGGTGGGTGCTATGTCGCATTAGCAAGACCCCCCAAGCACCAATACAGTGGAACCCCCCCACAAGTGACCCCATTTTGCAAACTACACCCCTCAGGGAATTCATCTAGGGGTATAGTGTACATTTCAAACCCCCAGGGGTTTCACCAATTTTGATACAAGTGGGCAGTGAACATGAAAAATTACATTTTTTACACAAAAATGCAGTTCTGGCTCAAAATTTTTCATTTTCAGAAGGTATGAAGGAGAAAAAGCACCCCAAAATCTGTGCCCCAATTTCTCCCGAGTACGGCAATGCCTCACATGTGACCAAAAAATACCAGTTGGGTGCATGGCAGGACTCAAAAGGGAAGGAGTGATTTTTGGATTTTGCAGCTCAGATTCTGGTGGAATTTTGGTGGGTGCTATGTCGCATTAGCAAGACCCCCCAAGCACCAATACAGTGGAACCCCCCCACAAGTGACCCCATTTTGCAAACTACACCCCTCAGGGAATTCATCTAGGGGTATAGTGTAGATTTCAAACCCCCAGGGGTTTCACCAATTTTGATACAAGTGGGCAGTGAACATGAAAAATTACATTTTTTACACAAAAATGCAGTTCTGGCTCAAAATTTTTCATTTTCAGAAGGTATGAAGGAGAAAAAGCACCCCAAAATCTGTGCCCCAATTTCTCCCGAGTACGGCAATGCCTCACATGTGACCAAAAAATACCAGTTGGGTGCATGGCAGGACTCAGAAGGGAAGGAGTGATTTTTGGATTTTGCAGCACAGATTCTGGTGGAATGAATGGTGGGTGCTATGTTGCACCAATACAGTGGAACCCCCCCACAAGTCACCCCATTTTGCAAAGTACACCCCTCAGGGAATTCATCTAGGGGTATAGTGTACATTTCAAACCCCCAGGGGTTTCACCAATTTTGATACAAGTGGGCAGTGAAAATGAAAAATTACATTTTTTTACACAAAAATGCAGTTCTGGCTCAAAATTTTTCATTTTCAGAAGGTATGAAGGAGAAAAAGCACCCCAAAATATGTGCCCCAATTTCTCCCGAGTACGGCAATGCCTCACATGTGACCAAAAAATACCAGTTGGGTGCATGGCAGGACTCAGAACGGAAGGAGTGATTTTTGGATTTTGCGGCTCAGATTCTGGTGGAATTTTGGTGGGTGCTATGTCGCATTAGCAAGACCCCCCAAGCACCAATACAGTGGAACCCCCCCACAAGTGACCCCATTTTGCAAACTACACCCCTCAGGGAATTCATCTAGGGGTATAGTGTACATTTCAAACCCCCAGGGGTTTCACCAATTTTGATACAAGTGGGCAGTGAACATGAAAAATTACATTTTTTACACAAAAATGCAGTTCTGGCTCAAAATTTTTCATTTTCAGAAGGTATGAAGGAGAAAAAGCACCCCAAAATCTGTGCCCCAATTTCTCCCGAGTACGGCAATGCCTCACATGTGACCAAAAAATACCAGTTGGGTGCATGGCAGGACTCAAAAGGGAAGGAGTGATTTTTGGATTTTGCAGCTCAGATTCTGGTGGAATTTTGGTGGGTGCTATGTCGCATTAGCAAGACCCCCCAAGCACCAATACAGTGGAACCCCCCCACAAGTGACCCCATTTTGCAAACTACACCCCTCAGGGAATTCATCTAGGGGTATAGTGTAGATTTCAAACCCCCAGGGGTTTCACCAATTTTGATACAAGTGGGCAGTGAAAAAGAAAAATTACATTTTTTACACAAAAATGCAGTTCTGGCTCAAAATTTTTCATTTTCAGAAGGTATGAAGGAGAAAAAGCACCCCAAAATCTGTGCCCCAATTTCTCCCGAGTACGGCAATGCCTCACATGTGACCAAAAAATACCAGTTAGGTGCATGGCAGGACTCAAAAGGGAAGGAGTGATTTTTGGATTTTGCAGCTCAGATTCTGGTGGAATTTTGGTGGGTGCTATGTCGCATTAGCAAGACCCCCCAAGCACCAATACAGTGGAACCCCCCCACAAGTGACCCCATTTTGCAAACTACACCCCTCAGGGAATTCATCTAGGGGTATAGTGTACATTTCAAACCCCCAGGGGTTTCACCAATTTTGATACAAGTGGGCAGTGAAAAAGAAAAATTACATTTTTTACACAAAAATGCAGTTCTGGCTCAAAATTTTTCATTTTCAGAAGGTATGAAGGAGAAAAAGCACCCCAAAATCTGTGCCCCAATTTCTCCCGAGTACGGCAATGCCTCACATGTGACCAAAAAATACCAGTTGGGTGCATGGCAGGACTCAGAAGGGAAGGAGTGATTTTTGGATTTTGCAGCACATATTCTGGTGGAATGAATGGTGGGTGCTATGTTGCACCAATACAGTGGAACCCCCCCACAAGTCACCCCATTTTGCAAACTACACCCCTCAGGGAATTCATCTAGGGGTATAGTGTACATTTAAAACCCCCAGGGGTTTCACCAATTTTGATACAAGTGGGCAGTGAAAATGAAAAATTACATTTTTTTACACAAAAATGCAGTTCTGGCTCAAAATTTTTCATTTTCAGAAGGTATGAAGGAGAAAAAGCACCCCAAAATATGTGCCCCAATTTCTCCCGAGTACGGCAATGCCTCATGTGTGACCAAAAAGTGGCAGGACTCAGAAGGGAAGGAGTGATATTTGGATTTTGCAGCACAAATTCTGGTGGAATGATGGTGGGTGCTATGTCGCATTAGCAAGACCCCCAAAGCACCAATACAGTGGAACCCCCCCACAAGTGACCCCATTTTGCAAACTACACCCCTCAGGGAATTCATCTAGGGGTATAGTGTACATTTCAAACCCCCAGGGGTTTCACCAATTTTGATACAAGTGGGCAGTGAACATGAAAAATTACATTTTTTTACACAAAAATGCAGTTCTGGCTCAAAATTTTTCATTTTCACAAGGAATGAAGGAGACAAAGCACCCCAAAATATGTGCCCCAATTTCTCCCGAGTACGGCAATGCCTCACATGTGACCAAAAAATACCAGTTGGGTGCATGGCAGGACTCAGAAGGGAAGGAGTGATTTTTGGATTTTGCAGCACAGATTCTGGTGGAATGAATGGTGGGTGCTATGTGGCATTAGCAAGACCCCCGAAGCACGGTGAAATTATGAACCTAATATTCCATAGATGTGTGGTATATTTTAAAACACTCCTTTATACATAGGCCGGGTTTGTCGGGGCAAGTGTCACACTGGAAAATAGTTTGCTTTCTTATTCCCTTTTTATAGCAAACTTTGCACCTTTTTTGTGTCCTGCCCTTTTTTCCAGTGGAGGGGATTTCATCAGGAAAATGCTGCCCTGGTACAATACGGGGGCCAGTACTAGAAGTACTGGGGCCCTCTGCCTGCTGGTTCCCAAATATTAGGCCCTTTATGACTTCCTCTTGAAAGTGCATAAATGTCCCCCTCTGGCCGGTAGAACGGAATAGCACGTAAGCGTTATACAGTGCCATCTGGATGATATACACGGCCACCTTCTTGTACCAGATTTTTGTTTTCCGCAGGGCACTGTACGGCTTCAGTACCTGATCTGAAAGATCCACTCCGCCCATGTACCTATTGTAATCCAGGATACAATTAGGTTTTGAGGTGTGGGTACTGGTACCTCGTACAGGGACGGAGGTGGTACTGTCTCCGTGAATTGTTGTCAGTATAAGGACATCCCTCTTGTCCTTATATTTGACCAACAACATATTTTCGGTGCATATTCCCCTGCTTTCACCCCTTCTCATTACTTGGGCAATGTGCGTTTTTGGGAGGCCTCTTTGGTTCTTGCGCACAGTACCGCAAGCTGCTGTACCTCTTGAACCAAGGGCCTTAAACAGGGGGATGCTGGTGTAAAAGTTATCCACATAGAGGTGATAACCTTTATCCAGGAAGGGGTGCACTAAATCCCAGACAATTTTCCCACTAACACCTACGAGGGAGGGGGGGCATTCTGGCGGTTCAATTCTTGAATCCTTCCCTTCATAAACCCTAAACCTGTGGGTGTACCCTGAGGTGCTTTCACACAGTTTGTACATTTTTATGCCATACCTTGCCCTCTTACTGGGAAGGTACTGGCGGAATTTAACCCTTCCTTTAAAATGTATAAGGGACTCGTCGATACAAATAAATTTTTCAGGGATGTACACCTCTTCAAATTTGGCACTGAAATGATCAATGACCGGCCTGACTTTGAATAGCCGGTCAAAGGTGGGATCATCTCTGGGTGGGCACTGTGCATTATCGGTGTAATGTATAAATTTAAGAATTGTCTCAAATCGAGTCCGGGGCATGGCCATACGGTAAAATGGAGTACTGTACAGAACATCTGTACTCCAATATTGCCTAATTTCTGGCTTTTTTACTATGCCCATATGAAACACCAGACCCCAAAACGTCATCATCTCTACTGCATCTACAGGGGTCCACCTAGCAAATGATGACGTGGGGTTTTGAGCAATAAACTGCTGGGCATATAAATTAGTTTGGTCCACCATTAAATTTATAAAATCATCAGAGAAAAATAATTTGAAAAAGTCAATTTCTCTGAGACCTGTGGAATCAAATTGGATTCCTGGCATGGCCAAAAACTCAGGAACCTGGGGCTCAAAATTGTCTGGTGGTGGGGTCCATACGAGATCAATTATTGGGGGGGGGGTCTCAGCTGCTCTACGGGGGCGTCTTTGAGGGGGTCCCTCATCACCAGAGGAGGAAGAGGAGCTTAAGGCGAATCCTTCAAATTCCCCGCTTGCATCACTGGCTGTGTCAGAGTCAGAAGCAAGCAGGGCATATGCCTCCTCCGCTGAATACATTCTCCTGGATGACTGGGAGGACATTTGGGAGGACATTTGGGAGGACATTTGGGATGCCATTTTTATTTTTGTGTTACTGGTAGTGAAATGTTTCAACACGTGTATAGTGTAGGGGGGGGGGGTACAAACTTTATTTCAATCCGGGGGGTATGTAGTGTGTAGTGTGTATGTGGTGCAGAAAAAAAAAATACTTTATACCAATAAAAAAAAAAAAAATGAAGGGGTTAAAAATAAAAAATTTAAGGGGTTAAAAAAAAAAAAAAGGTCCTGCGCCAAA
Source organism: Crinia signifera (assembly GCF_055691185.1). Taxonomy (NCBI): domain Eukaryota; kingdom Metazoa; phylum Chordata; class Amphibia; order Anura; family Myobatrachidae; genus Crinia; species Crinia signifera. The sequence continues at coordinate 27,537,427 of NC_139226.1, forward strand.
AATTGAGCACAGATGTTGGTCAGTAACGTCTGTCACTGAACAGCGCTCAAAGGCAACAGGAATTTGATCAAAAAAAAAAAAATATAGATCAACCCTGTACCGAAAAAGATGATCAGTGATGTACGTCACTGATCAGCGCACAGCGGCCACAGGACACCCACAAAATCACAGTGTGTGTAAAAAAAAAATTAAAAAAAGACCCCACAGCACACACACAAAAAAAAAAAAGGTGATCAGTGATGCGACACTGATTACCAGTGAGGTGCAGCAGGTGCACAACCTTTGGTGCAACTGACAGGTATATATAAAAAAAAAAAAACCTCTGTACCCCCAAAAAAGTTGCTGATCACCTCAGTGATCAGCACAAAAGGCGGGGGCAGCAGACAAAAAATTTAGCACTCTCTATCACTCTCTGTCACTATCTCTCTCTATCTCTCTATCTCTCACTATCTATCACTCTATGACACTGCAGCAGCAGCACTGACAGGTATATCTATATATAAAAAAAAAACTGCGCCCCCAAAAAGTTGCTGATCAGTTAATTTATACTGATCAGCACAAAAGGAGGGGGCAGCAGTCAGTTATATCAAAAATATATAGCACAATCTGTCACTATCTCTCTCTATCTCTCTCTCTCTATCTCTCTCTATCTCTCTATAACTATCACACTGCAGCAGCACAAAATATAGCACTCTGTCACTAGGCCTCTCTATCTATCTCTCTCTCTCTATCTCTCTCTCTCTATCTATAACTATATCACACTGCAGCAGCACAAAATATAGCACTCTCTGACACTATCTCTCTCTCTATCTCTCTCTATCTCTCTCTATCTCTCTCTATCTCTCTATCTATCTCTCTATCTAGCTAGTACACTGCAGCAGCACAATTTCACAGGAAGGCACAAGTAGCAACAGGATCCAGGAAGCAGTGATGAAGCAGCGATCAGCACTCTCTGACACTATCTCTCTCTCTATCTCTCTCTATCTCTCTCTATCTCTCTCTATCTCTCTCTATCTCTCTCTATCTCTCTCTATCTCTCTATCTATCTCTCTCTCTATCTAGCTAGTACACTGCAGCAGCACAATTTCACAGGAAGGCACAAGTAGTAACAGGATCCAGGAAGCAGTGATGAAGCAGCGATCAGGTAAGTATGGAGCAAGCTATGGAGCAAGGTTCTGGTCAGTATGGCGGCAGGGAGGTACGGTGACCGCACTGCACGCTATTCCAGACCGGAATAGCGTCTGCAGTGCAGTCACCGTTAGTTTAAATCCCCCTCCTTGGCTGTGATTGGTCCGTCGGTCCGACGAACCAATCACGGCCTTTGGGGGCGGGCGGGGTGCGGTGGGGTGACACCAGTGTCACCCTTACACCCCTCGGTGATTGGTGCTGTACTTTACAGCACCAATCACCTCTGATCCCGTGTCACCGGCGAACGTTATTCGCCGGTGACACAGGAAAACGCTGTAATTGGCTGTTCACACTGAACAGCCAATCACAGCGATCGCCGACGGGGGGGCGGCATCGCAGCCCCCCCTGGGCATGCACGGACATGTCTGCTGTCAGGGACAGCAGACATGTTGAAACTGTCACTGCGTCTATAGACGCGGTGACAGTTAAATGCCATGACGTACATTTACGCCATGTGTCGGGAAGTACTTCCCGACCATGACGTAAATGTACGTCAAATGTCGGGAAGGGGTTAATATGAGACGTGCGCACCTCACAGTTGTTTTTTGATGATCCCCACATTAAAGCCTGTACAAATTATAAATGCTAATGCTCCTGTTGCAGCTCTTTTATTGCTGCCTGTGATGGCTCGCTTCGTGGGTTTCAGGAGACACAGTGTAAAGTTTAATTCATTTGGCGTCTCTTATTAAGATCTGCCAGCGGTTGCCATAGTGATGCCGGTGGTACAGGCTTGAGGCCTGCTTCTTAACAGCTGTGAAATCAGACACTGTGGTTTTATTTCTCATATGGGGATAGTGTGAGTTCCGCAGCCCAGACTGACGGACCTACGTCAGGGTCCGTATCATGTGTTGGGAACTCTTCACACCAGAAAAAATATCAAATATTATATATTTACACATACCCTCACATGCGGCCACACGAGTGAGAAATCATTCGATGGTCGCCGATAAAAGTCAGTCTAGACTGGCTTTTATTTCTGACGGAGATGGCCAGAAAGGGAAATGGGGAAATGATCGACACATGAAAACGTCGACATGAGATTTTCATGGTTTTTTTTTACCGACTTGTTCTTACTTCACGATCCAAGTGGGCCTAGAGTAGATTATAAACGTGTACCGAGTGCAGCTGCGACCCACGCGAGAGGACGCAGTACACTTATACAGTGTCCATGTTGGCAGATTTTGACACCAAAAAGTGAAAACTCATGTCAACCATTTCCTGTGTCGACCATTTTCATGTCAACCATTTTATTTGTACAAAGCTCAGTCTCTGGTAATGGGTATAGTATAACGGGTATACCTGTCTCTGGCATTCAAGCTTGACTTAGGGTCAAGTCTTAGGGGATGCGGTCAACATCCCGCCGGTCAAGATGCGGGTGTTTAGTATATTGACACCCCGATTGCATACCTCCCAACATGACCCATTCCAGGAGGGACAAGATGCTCTGCTCCTGGACTTACTTACCAGTGGCAATTGCAGAGGGGGAGAGGGTTAGGGTACATAATGAGCCCCTGTCGGGATTCTATGTATTTTGATGCCGGGGTTAGTCTTTTGACTGCCGGCATGCTGAGCACTGGGACATCCTATGTGTATCACATGTAAGAGACACAACTACTGTGGGCATTATGTGTATAAGCAGTACTACTGTGGGCATTATGTGTATAAGCAGTACTACTGTGGGCATTATGTGTATAAGCAGTACTACTGTGGGCATTATGTGTATAAGCAGTACTACTGTGGGCATTATGTGTATAAGCAGTACTACTGTGGGCATTGTGTGTATAAGCAGTACTACTGTGGGCATTGTGTGTATAAGCAGTACTACTGTGGGCATTATGTGTATAAGCAGTACTACTGTGGGCATTGTGTGTATAAGCAGTACTACTGTGGGCATTATGTGTATAAGCAGTACTACTGTGGGCATTATGTGTATAAGCAGTACTACTGTGGGCATTGTGTGTATAAGCAGTACTACTGTGGGCATTGTGTGTATAAGCAGTACTACTGTGGGCATTATGTGTATAAGCAGTACTACTGTGGGCATTATGTGTATAAGCAGTACTACTGTGGGCATTATGTGTATAAGCAGTACTACTGTGGGCATTGTGTGTATAAGCAGTACTACTGTGGGCATTGTGTGTATAAGCAGTACTACTGTGGGCATTATGTGTATAAGCAGTACTACTGTGGGCATTATGTGTATAAGCAGTACTACTGTGGGCATTGTGTGTTTAAGCAGTACTACTGTGGGCATTGTGTGTATAAGCAGTACTACTGTGGGCATTGTGTGTATAAGCAGTACTACTGTGGGCATTATGTGTATAAGCAGTACTACTGTGGGCATTGTGTGTATAAGCAGTACTACTGTGGGCATTGTGTGTATAAGCAGTACTACTGTGGGCATTATGTGTATAAGCAGTACTACTGTGGGCATTATGTGTTAGGGGCACTACTACTGTGGTCATTGTTTAAGGGGCACTACTACTGTGGGTATTCTGTGTAAGGGACACTACTACTGTGGGTATTATGTGTATAAGCTGCACTACTGTGGGCATTGTGTGTATAAGCAGTACTACTGTGGGCATTGTGTGTATAAGCAGTACTACTGTGGGCATTGTGTGTATAAGCAGTACTACTGTGGGCATTGTGTGTATAAGCAGTACTACTGTGGGCATTGTGTGTATAAGCAGTACTACTGTGGGCATTATGTGTATAAGCAGTACTACTGTGGGCATTGTGTGTATAAGCAGTACTACTGTGGGCATTGTGTGTATAAGCAGTACTACTGTGGGCATTGTGTGTATAAGCAGTACTACTGTGGGCATTATGTGTATAAGCAGTACTACTGTGGGCATTATGTGTTAGGGGCACTATTACTGTGGTCATTGTTTAAGGGGCACTACTACTGTGGGTATTCTGTGTAAGGGACACTACTACTGTGGGTATTATGTGTATAAGCTGCACTACTACTACTTCTGTGGGCATTATGAGTAAAGGGCACTACTGCTGCTGGCATTATATGTAAATGCTGCAATACTGTGGGCATTATGTTCATAAAGGGCACTAATGCTGCATTATGTGTAATAGGCATAACTGTGGATATTAGGGGTCATTCTGCATTAGGGGATGTGTCTGAGTGACACATCCCCTCGCATGGTTGCGAGGATATACATCGGCGGCGGGGGGCGGTGAGGTGGGAGGCAAGGCGGGCCCTCTGGGACTCTGTAAGCTGCGATCTTCGCAGCATAAGGAGTCAACCAGAATCAGGGCCATTATGTGTATAAGGAACACTACTGGGGGCATTGTGTATACGGGGTTTACTATGTGGTGTAATATTAATCAGGGGTTGTGTAATGTGTGATTTTAGTTTTTAACTTCTACATTTCCCATACCCCCATTCCAGCATTCCCACTTTAACAACTGCTGGGAACAATGGTAATGTTGAACTGTAATATAAGATAAAGCTACAGTTATTGTAGGAAAGTACAGGGATGGATGAATAATGTGTAAAACAGGAGCCAGTCAATCAAATCTAGAACTGGCCAATGGCGATGTGCATCCGTCCACTGCCATAGCAATGGCACAGAAAAGTTAGGTGGCAGCAATAATGTTGGCGCTTACTGACTGCTGGTATTTGCCCGGACCTGGTGTAGATCTGGTTTGGCCATTTATACTGTCCTCTAAAGCAAGGAGCTATACCAAGTCCTGCATTTTATTATGCCGTATTATAAATGTATTCTGACTATATAAGCAACCTTAGCTATGAAGGGCGATGTATTAAATCACTGTAAAAAAAATGCAGCAAGTTCAAACAGCTGATGAATGGACTCGGTAAAAGAAATTTAAATAGACTCTCTTGTGAAATTGATTTCATGATTATCGCTTAACTATTATATAGCTTTGCTGGGTTACAGGTGCCGCATAGTTCCGTAGCGTGATAAATAGCATTTCAAATACACATTGCTAAAATATGCTGAGTCTGCGTTTTGCCATCGCCCCCCTTTTTTTTACAGATTGCTGGTAATGTTGTCATCGCATTACCGAGTCTCATCACTCCATGGCTGGCGACAGTGAACACAGAGCAATGCTGTAAATCTCCGCTCTCTTATTGTACTTCCATTTAATTCCCATCGAGAATTAGCAGCCTGTTATCAGCAGACATTCATTCATTTGTCTCTGGTTGTATGCATGGAAAATCACCGGCTAGTTCTTCTTGCAGACAGCACCGAATACCCGTGTATACCAGTGTACCCGTGTATTCTCAGTATTCTTAGTAAAGAAAATGAAAATTACGCATAGTCATAGTGTTTTCTTATTTTATGCTGGGTAAATAATAAATAAAACTGCTACAGATTGAGTATGCCTTATCCGGATATCTGTTATCCAAATTATTCGGAAAACCATAGTTTCCGGAATGTACTATTTTTTTGCTAAAAGGACTACTGGGGACATGATATGTAAGTGGCACTACTGGGGACATGATATGTAAGTGGCACTACTGGGGACATGATATGTAAGTGGCACTACTGGGGACATGATATGTAAGTGGCACTACTGGGGACATGATATGTAAGTGGCACTACTGGGGACATGATATGTAAGTGGCACTACTGGGGACATGATATGTAAGTGGCACTACTGGGGACATGATATGTAAGTGGCTCTACTGGGGACATGATATGTAACTGGCACTACTGGGGACATGATATGTAAGTGGCACTACTGGGGACATGATATGTAAGTGGCACTACTGGGGACATGATATGTAAGTGGCACTACTGGGGACATGATATGTAAGTGGCACTACTGGGGACATGATATGTAAGTGGCACTACTGGGGACATGATATGTAAGTGGCTCTACTGGGGACATGATATGTAAGTGGCACTACTGGGGACATGATATGTAAGTGGCACTACTGGGGACATGATATGTAACTTGCATTATTGGGGACATGAAATGTAACTAGCACTACTATCGACATGATTTGTAATTGGCACTACTATGGACATCATCTGTAATTGGCACTACTGGGGACATGATATGTAACTGGCACTACTATCTACATGATTTGCAACTGGCACTACTATGGACATCATCTGTAACTGGCACTACTGGGGACATGATATATAACTGGCACCAATATGGACAAGATATGTAAGTGGCACTACTAGGGACACCTGTAAGGGGCACTACTGGGGACCTGATATGTAACTGGCACTACTGGGGACATCATATGTAACTGGCACTATTATGGACATCATCTGTAACTGGCACTACTGGGGACATGATATGTAACTGGCACTACTATCGACATGATTTGTAACTGGCAGTACTATGGATATCATCTGTAACTGGCACTACTGGGGACATGATATATAACTGGCACCAATATGGACAAGATATGTAAGTGGCACTACTAGGGACACCTGTAAGGGGCACTACTGGGGACCTGATATGTAACTGGCACTACTAGGGACATCATATGTAACTGGCACTATTATGGACATCATATGTAACTGGCACTACTGGGGACATGATATATAACTGGCACCAATATGGACATGATATGTAACTGGCACTACTAGGGACACCTGTAAGTGGCACTACTGGGCACATGATATGTAACTGGCACTACTAGGAGCAACTGTAATTGGCACTACTGGAGACATTATACTGTATGTAACTGGCACTATATATGTGCAAGAAATTGATTGCTTAGCATCACATTCAGTGCCTGATATAATACACAAACCTTGTTTCATGCACAATATTATTTATTAACAGTTCCTTATGTAGCGCAGCATATTCCGTTGCGCTTTACAATGGAGATAGTGATACAACAACTGGGTATTTACAGACAGTCAAAGGTATGAGGGCCCTGCTCGCAAGCTTACAATCTATAGGGAAATAGGCATTGATACACAAGGATAGATACTGTATTCTTTGTTGCATAAAGTCCACCAGAATGCAAAGGTTCCTGGTGTGCTGAAATGTAAAATATATGTGTATATTTCATGTGTCTGATGTGTTTTTACAACATAAATGCATTTTGTTTTCACACATGGGTCCCGTCCTCAAGATGCCACATTAAAATAAAAACAAAAAATCACAAAATACAGAATTATCCGTTATCCAAAATGCTTCTGGTTTTGAGCCTTTTTAATAAGGGATACTCAGCCTGTATTAGAAAAGTGAGTGTGACATGTCATGGGATGTGATTTATAGTAAGGTTCTAAAATGACACCTTATCGCAATGGCGTGAGGTTTCCGCCTCCTGAGCATAACCAGCCCCGGCTCACAGAGCCGGTCCTGGTTTAAAATAATCACGGGGCAAAAGAAATAGGGTCCCTCTTGATTTTTTTAAAACCGGCACCATGCTCAAGGGCCGGTCCTGGTTCCCAAAATACGGGGGGACAAAACGAGTAGGGTTCCCCCATGTTTCAAGATCCAGCACCGGGCCCAACCAGCCAGCAGGGTAATGTCACAGCCGGGTGAGACTTTTTAAAGAAGTCCCCTTGACCAATGCATGTACCCCCTGACCAATCAGCCTGGGCAGGGATCCTGGGGAAGTGGGCACCCCCCAATGAAGTGGTGTCCCCCTCCAGAATTTACCTGCCCATGCTGATGCCCGGGGCTGTCCCCAATGCCCCTTGGGCGGTGGGCACCGGGCTGATGAATGGTGGAAAATATATCAAACGATTGTGCATTGTTGTGGAACTACAGGTCCCAGCAAGCCTGCGGGGACCTGGAGAACTACGAGTCCCAGCATGCGGGGCAGTAAAGGGCCCGCTGGGACTTCTAGTCCCACAACAGTACAAATAGTTTATAAAAAAACACACACACACACACACACACATACGAGCAGTAAAACTTTATTACACACTACAATGATACACACATACTGTACATTACCTATGGGTCCACTGTTGGCCTGGAAATCAGAAAATTCCTAGTGGCAGCCCTGGATAGATAGATATATGGCTAAGGGTATTTTTGGGGAATAAGATGCAAATAGGTTTTGATAAATGTGTCTTAGTATTTTGCTTTCGGAAATGCTCCTGGCCAAAGCTGTATGCTTTGGCCAGGAGTTTGTTCTGTTATGTTACGAAGCCTCGTCTAAGACGCTGGAGATGCCCGGGACATAATTATTATAATTATTAAATATGACCCGGACCCCTGGGCTTAAGCTAAGTTTACATTTACAACAGGTTTAATTGAAACACACACACAGCGTCAGCTGAAACTTGCTGGAAATAAACATCCAATAATCTAAGAGAAAAAGAACTATTAACTGAGAGAAAATGAATGAGGTGAATGAAATCGACATACAGACATTATCGCCTGGACTGAGAGCATCACAAGCAGCAACATTTATACACAGCTGCTGAATGCACCATTGACGTTTTGTGAGGTGTATTGACGTTTATGAGGCAGTGCTGGAAATGGGGGCTAGCGGAAACAATAGGCAGGCAAATGTCACAGCGATTATTAAACATTAATAATAGTTGATCTTTTTCATCATTTCTCTCTCATTTATGACTTTTTATTTATTGCAGTGTGTCAAATATTACCCAAAGGGGTTGTCTCCGTCCTGGGACCCTCAGCCAGCCCGGCTTCCGCATCCACTGTCAGCCATATCTGTGGGGAGAAGGAGGTAAGAATATCTCTAAGTAATCTGCAATATGTGTGATTGGAGCCAGATGATTGTATCTCAGAACCTGAGGGGTCCCCGTGGCCCTCTGATTGTGAGATGTACCTTATTGTCTATTGCAAACCGCATCGTTTGGGGCCTCAGAGCAATGATACACAGTAGCGCCCCTGGAATAGTGTGATTGCTTTTATAGCACCGTAGTCACGGTTCCGTCCTGTTTATGCCTTTATTACTACATACACGCCGCTCTACATGATATTACGCACATACAGTATATATAGGTAATATATGAAATACTCATCAGAAATTAATATAACCCTCTATAGATGTCTCTTTCTTATTGAAGTTACGGAAGGACTAAGGGGCCCATTTACCATAAGGGGCCCATTTACAGTACAATGGGATATGGGCGGGATCTACAGCCCATTGAAATATGCCATCCTATCAGCGGGATGTATGTTCCTGATGCAGGAACAGAGGAGCTGAAAGGAGCCCATCCCTGCCATCTGCTTCGCTGGGTGTTGGAGGGTCTACGCCCATCTGCGGTCAACGCTGACCCACGCTGGCCGTACTACCCCGCTGGCAGTGCTGTATGTAGCCCATAGGCTACAATAGGCTACCACCCTTATTCAGATCTGATCGCAGTACAAATTTGTTCTCAAAATGGGTAAAACCATGTGCACTGCAGGTGGGGCAGATGTAAAGAGTTAAATTTGGGTGGGGTGATTATATAGACAATGCACTATTGTATATTCTTTTTCATTTCATCTTTCTTTTTTTTTTTACTATCATTCATATACAAAATTCATCAATAAAAATTACTTGATATAAATTTTTGTGGGGTGGGGTGTGTTGAAACTGAAATCTAAACTGCAGTGTAAAAATAATGCAGCCAGTATATACCCTGCACAGAAACAAAATAACTCACACAAATCTAACTCTCTCTATACATGTTACATCTGCCCCCCTGCAGTGCACATGGTTTTTCCTATATTGAGAACAAATTTGTACTGCGATCAGATCTGAATAAGGGCCCAGATGCCCGGTATCTATACATCGGGCAACATTGCTTCCTCTATAGAAACCTATGGGGGATGCGGCTGCCGATAGGGCAGGAGGGATCGCAGTAGGGATCGGAGATTCCTGCAGCCGTTCCTCCATGATACATGCATAGTATTTGCGACTAGCCCCTGGAAACGGGTGTTTTTCAGGGAATTAGGCACAAATATTCAATAGTACAGTAAATGGGCCCCTTAATAAGAAGAGAGATAAGATAAGTGTATTCATTATATAGCTTACTACAGTAGGTGAGGTGTCATTTACATTCCATTATAACATTTACTGTATACAGGGTTTTTTATATCAATATTTGTATAATGATTAGTATTTGTTTCTCACAGCCCTGACTTCATGGGTTCAATTCCAATCCGGGAGCTGTTTGTGTAGAGTTTGTATATTCTCCTCATGTCATATATTAGATTAGATTAGATACGTCTTTATTGTCATCACCCCAATTAGGGTGACAAAATTCAGTTTAGCATCCATCCAAATACAAAATAAATAATATCATAAAATACAAAAATGATCCACAGATAATTTACCATAAAACTTAAGTCCCAAGTACCCTCCCCCCATGACCCAAACTAGCATTTAATTCTAAAATGGCTCTAGGAAAAAAACTAGACATATAAAAAACATATATATATATATATATATGTCTATGCATCATCCAGAATGACCCGTTATGTTTATATGCTAGTTCCGGGTGTTTTACGTAACTGGCCCATTCATTATCAAGGCCCTGATGGGAACGTCTAGAATTCAGCAAACTCCAAAAACGAATAGTTTTTAGAGTTTACCTGCTGAATCAAGCTTCTTTCTATGGACCGGGTTGCAAAGGTAAGCATATCACTCCGCCGCCGCAACATCCGCACTGAGTGCCCTACAGCCATGTGCATCTGTGACGCAGTTGCTTGGTAGCAGTGCCGGAACTTATGAGTTTTTGCCCAGGTGCAAAAATAAAATGTGGGCCCCCATCCTCCACTCCGACCCAAGTTCACAATATGCTACTCAGCAGTGGGTTGCAGTAGTGGGCCCTTAGTCCTCAGGGGCCCCAGTGCAATGCTGCACCAATGGTAGTTCCCCCTCTGCTTGGCACCTCTGTGGTAAGTAGCACTGGTACTTTAGTGTTAGTGTTCCTGATCGCAGGGGGACAGTTACCCTCAGAGTGGCGTTACAGTGACCTTTCAGCGACGCAGCTGCGGTACGGGGTCCAGATATACACAACCGGGCCCGATCTCTTGCCAGTCCTGCAAGTTAACATAGGATATTTAGCTCCTTGGCACAGAGCTGTCATGAAGTAATTGCTGCTTCTGTATCATTGAATGGAATGAAGATGGATTTTGGCTGTATTACAGCACCTGGAGGTGGTTTGTGTGCAGACTCAGCCAACAGTTTTGAGCCGCACTTATATTTGTTTTAATATTAAGAAGATCATTCAGTACCTCCCAAGGGTAGAAAAGATGGTCCCACTGATCCCAATCCCAGACAGTTGGGAGATGTCCCCCCCCTAAGAGATGTTTCAACGGAAGCGTCCAGGGGCGGTTGGTACACTCCTCGTAAAACATGGTGCTTGTTGAAAGTATCGTGTCCATCCACCGCAGTGCACAATGTTCCCATTCCAAATTTTATACCTGCACAAAATGACTGCAAGCTTTCCCTTTTTAAAAGTATGAATGCGCAACAGAGGAAAGAAAACACTTACTCTGTAGATTTAGAGGAACCAGTGTCCTGACAAGGTGACATTTCCCCAAAGACAAACATTATTTTACCAGAAACAATTTTAATGTACTAATGCAGGGTTTCCCAAACTCGGCTATATCCAATTATCAGCACAGATTACTAAATCAAAATGACTGAGGTACATTTGTGGGTACTTGTGTACTTTCACGGCTCCCATCGCATGCCATCGCATGCCAAATGTAGTGGCATGCGATGGGATGCGATTTTTGCAGTTTTTAAGCATTTTTAAAAAAAATCGCATGCGATCGCATCGATTTTTAACAGAAATGCATCCAAATGCATTGAAATTAGTATCAAACATGTTCAATGGCCGCCAAATGTCATTTTTGAGGCTGTACCACCCCCACTATCAACGCGAACCCGAAGCGTGGCGAGCGCAGCGAGCCCGCGAGGGTCGGCGGTACGCGTCCTACGACCTTTTCATACCCCCACTATCCACGTTGGCGTGGAGTTGAGAATAGAAAGTGTGGCGAGCGCAGCGAGGGGACACGGACACCTGTGAAGCCCGCGAGGGGACGCGTATACACCTGTGAAGGTATCCGTGTCCCCTCGCGGGACTTGCTGCGCTCGCCACACTTTCTATTCTCAACTCCACGCGACGTGGATAGTGGGGGTATGAAAATGTCGTAGGACGCGTACCGCCGCCCCTCGCGGGCTCACCACGCTTCGGGTTCGCTGCGCTCGCCACGCTTCGGGTTTGCGTTGATAGTGGGGGTGGTACAGCCTCAAAAATGTCATTTGGGGGCCATTAAACATGTTTGATACTAATTTCAATGCATTTGGATGCATTTCTGTTAAAAATCGCATGCGATGCGATTTTTTACTATGCGATGGACATCGTGGGAGCCGTGATTGTACACAAGTACCCATTTGTGCACCAGAAGATCGAAGAATGACGGGGAGGTTGGAAATAGGTCCAGGGGTTGGGGGGGGTTGGTTTATTGGAGAAAGTTAGATTTAGACAGTAGGAGATGGGTTAGGGGGGTTTGTGTGTGTGGAGCTTAGGGTTCAGCTACTGGGAGGGAATGTTAGGGTTAGGCTATGTGGGGGGGGGGGTAGATGCGTGGCAGGTTAGGGTTCAGCTACTGGGAGGGAAGGTTGGGGTTAGGCATATAGAAGGGGAGGTTAAGGTTAGGCTGCGTGGAGAGTGTTACGGTTAGGCTACGGTGTACAAAGCTGCTTAGGGTTAGGCACTGATTTTTATTTTTGTATTCTGGCGCTTATGATTGAACCATAAATATGAATACCATAACAATATATAAGTATATATGTATAGCAGCAGTTTCCAACCTCCTTGTGTGTGCGTAACAAAGAACCTTTTTAAAGAAAACAGATAGGATTTAAGGTTAGTCACTAACAGGGAGAGTTAGGCTGCAGCGGGGGGGGGGGGGGGGGTTGGCACTAACAGAGAGGGTTAGACTGCGGCAGAGGGTGGGGGGTTAGGGTTGGGCTGTAGGAAGGGGGATAGTGGATGGCGGGGAGAAGTTAGGCATGCTTACGGAATCTCTTGTCAGGATTCCATCCATCGTGCTGCCGGTGTCGGTATTCTCAGTGTCGGCATTGCGTCCGCCGGTCATAAGTAGGTATTCCCTGTTACAGAGCCTTAATGACACTGTGTTAATGCATCTCTTATCATTTGAGTACAGTATTCATTGGGCTTCTATACTATATAGATATTCCTGCATCATACATGTTTCCAGTGGCCGGCAGATCTTAAGGAGCCCACACACGCACCGTTGCCGGCGGTGCGATGCTGTACGATGGGGTGCGCGCTCCCGCGGCACCTCATCGTACAGTACAAAAAGTATGTGCTGCACATACTTTTTGTACTAGCTTTTTCTAGCACAGCATCGCATCGCATGCACATTGTATGCACAAGGCATACGATGCGATGCTATGTGTGCTAGTTAAGCCCACAACGCACGCCGGGATCGGTGCGTGTGTGGGCTCCATTACTGTGATATTAGCCAATCTAGAAAGCAAGCCCCTGTGTACAGTAAATCTTTCCTTGATCGCAGGATATGCTTTATAAAATAACAAAGCAAACGCTTATCACAAGGAACCTTTATGTGGCTATTCCCCAGCTTCTTCCTTTCCAGGAATCCAGTAATTATCTGCCGTCTCTTGCGGTGGTCAATCAATGGATATAACGAGCTACATTACATTTATCCAATTTACATACGTGTGCAGTAACAAGCACATTACTTTTATTGTCCCTGGGTTTTATGGGGAACAAAAGTGCTGACTGTATTACAGCTGTAGGGTTCTATAGTTAATGGAGAGACAATGCTTATTCTATGTGGGCGCACCTATATATCATTAAAATCTCCAGAGCAGCAAGCTTTCAATATCGGGACCTGCGGCCTTAGGTGATATTGGTCATTATATTGGCCGTGGGGCCCGGATTGGTAAAGGATAATCTGCCACTCTTCAGAGATTAGGTTAAAACCAGACACTTGACACTCACTGACACTTTAGAGTGTGTCCCCCCCCCACCTTAAACATTTTGGGGGTGTGGCCTAATAACGGGAGGTGGACACATCTCCCGTGATTAGGCCACGCCCCCAACATTTTAGCAGGGTCCGGCATGCCTCTCGGCTGCCCTGGTCATAGGTACTGTACCTCTCGGATAGGCCACTAACAGGACCAGGTAGGTTGTGAACGAGCACTACAAGCTCTAGAATGGCAAAGTTGCCAGCAGGGAGCTGTTTCGGGGTCCGGACCAATCCCGTTATTTTCTTTACCTAATCCCCACTTTGCACTGTCAGTTTCAAGGATTGCGCACATTCGTGACCGGGATGCCATCAATTTACCTACAGTCAAAATCCTAACGGTCAAAATACCGACCACCATTGACCGATGGTCAAAATACCAACACGATCAAAATGCAGACATTCGTTATGCCGACATGGTCAAAATACCATTTAAAATGTTGACAGGTCGATAAGTCGACACAAGTTTTCATGATTTTTTGTTTGAAACCAACTTGTTTGTACTTTACCATCCCAGTGCAAGTGGAATATAATAGTGTGCCAAGTGCAGTGAGGCACCGTGCCCTAAAATGGCGACCGCGAAAAACCATACGAGGGGATGTGGTACACTTAGAAAGTGACCAGGTTCACCTACTGTACAGTATGTCGACAAGATAAAATTACAAAAAATCTTTGTATGTCGGCATCTTTATTGCCGGACTTTTGACCTTGCTGATTATTTTGAGCACCTGCCAATGGTGGTCAGTATTTTAACCCTAGATTAGATAAAAAAATAGTAAGAATTTTAAAAAGAATTTTAAAAAGAATTGTTACAGACCCCTATATTACCATATCAACCCTTTGAGTACCAATTTGCTGTAAGAGATGTGGAAAATATCTGCTAAAAATGCCGGCCTCACAACGTTTTTTTTGGCGCATTATTTAACTGAACTTCAATGAATTGACTTCAGATGATTTGCCGGCAATAACTAAAGTGATTCATATTCCTCGACTACGGCCCTGGCATTTTTGGTGGATATTTTGCACATCTCTCTCAGCAACGTTGGCACTGAAAAAGTTAATAAGGACACTTTGGGTGACATTCTATGGGATGAGAGTTTTTTGCACGTCAGTTTTTCGCCCATTATCGCACTTTTTTTAAATCGCATTTTTGCCTTGGATTCGCATATTTAACGAGGTGCGTGTTCCGGCAAGAAAAGTGCGATTGAGTGCGATAATGGGTGAATTTTCGGCATGAAAATGTGCGATTTTTAGGCATGAAAATGTGGGAATTTGAACTTATGTGCGATTTTGGGTTTGTATAAAAAAATTAAAAATAAAAAAAAAATTTGCGTGGGGTCCCCCCTCCTGAGCATTACCAGCCCCGGGCTCATTGAGCCGGACCTGGTTCCAAAAATACGGGGGACAAAAAGCGTAGGGGTCCCCCGTATTTCTGAAACTAGCCCCGGACTCTTGGACCGGTCCTGGTTCCAAAAATACGGGAGACAAAAAAATCTGGGGGTCCCCCGTATTTTGAAACCAGCACCGGGCTCCAGCAGCCCGCAGTGTCATGCCACAGTCGGGGGACACTTTTTATATAAGGTCCCCCGGCCGTACCATGAGCACCGTGGCTGGTCAGCCTTGGACGGGGTACCTGGAGGAGTGGGGACCCCCCCAATAAAGGGGGTCCCCCCCCCAGGCTTCACCCGTCCAGGGCTGAAGCCCGGGGCTATCACCGGCGTCCCTGGCCAGTGGACGCCGGCCTGATGGGGTTAAATCTTTCAATCCTAACATTGCTTTATACAGGAGGACTACAAGTACCAGCAGACCTCCCCCGCAGGCTGGGACTTGGAGAACCACAAGTCCCAGCATGCGGGGTATTAATGGGCCCGCTGGGACTTGTAGTCCACCTGTAAAAAGAATGTTAAAAGAAAACACACACACAGAAAAGTAAAACTTTATTACATACACATCCACACATCTCACTTTTACAATAATATACTCACCGTTCCAGGATCCAGGGCTACATTTTTGGGGTAAAAAAGGAATTAGAGACAGATATTTACATTGAATCATCAGCACCATTTCCCAGTAGATTGTAATAACTGCTTTGGGGCTCATCTATATTTGGATATAAGTAATTTTACAATATTCCTCTCAGATGTAGCAGTACACACCCACGCTTTTAGGTACCACATTCTCAATCTCTTTTCACAATCTCTCCTTATATGGAACTAGACACGCCCTTTGGGTGGAGCCTGACACGCCCCCTCAGTGGGGTGCTGTGCAAAATTCTCCTGCTAACTATAATCATACTTGCCGACTTTGGCATACTACTTTCCGGGAGAAGCCCGGAGAGGAGTGAAAGGGGGCGGGTAGAGGCTTCGTTTTGGGGGCGGGGCATGGGTGATGTCATCAAGCCCCGCCCCCATGACGGGCAGAAGCCTCAATTTGCGGGTCCGTGGGTGGGGGGAGGGACTAAAAATGCCGCGAAATGCCGCGAATTGCGTCATTTAGCCCCGCCCCCTCCCCGCGGACCCGCGAAAGTCATAGTTTTTAGACCGCGGGGAGAGGGGGAGCCGGGGCTGTAGGGAAATGCGGGAGACTTGCCCCCCTTCCCGGGGGACCGGGAGGGGGACCCGATTTGCGGGACCCTCCCGGCCATTCCGGGAGGGTAGGCAAGTATGACTATAATCTCCCTGAAATTAGTTTTCAAAAGTAGGCAATTATGGGTTACAATGTGGTGCTGCAACACAGCCCCCTAAACTTGGACCCAGATTGGCTCTGATTTTGCTTTCTTTCTGTTTTACTCTTCCCAGACGTATTAAGGAGACGTAGGAGGACGGGCGGTATTCCGGGGGATCAAAAATCCCGTTTCATGCAAACATCACACATATGGAACAAAGAGATACACCACAGTACATTAATTAAAGCAGCGTTTAAAAGCAAATAGGATTATTAAAAAGTAATCATTGCCTTCCTTTACAGCGGCAGAGAGGCAGTGAAATGAGGCAGAGGAAATGCACTGTGCCCATACAGAAAGGACACATCAGCGAGCAGTCTCTCTAGGTGCAGGAGATAATTACTCAGCAAGGAGATCAGCGGCAGAATAGGGGCTGCAGGAACATTGAAATAAAAACTGCAGCGAAGTATTATTAAAATGGATCTAAAAACAGTTTGAATAGTAATTAAAATGAAAGGGAAAAAAAATGAAGTTTGGGATTCATTGAGATTACGTCTTTAAGACGAACGTTTACCACTAAGTCTTCCAGCACTTCATGAGTCAAATAAAGAGGGATTGTAGCCTGACAGCATGCTCACATTGACTGGGGCATACACATGTAGAGCATGGTTGCCGACTTTTGTAGTCTCCTCTCCGGGAGAAGCCCAGCAGCATTTGGGGGAGGGGCTTGAGCGTGATGTCATAAAGCCCCGCCCCAGGATGTAAAATAACCCAAATCTCTGGTGATCTCTGAGGAGGACGTGGAGCTAAAATTATGTGATTATGACACTTTAGGTATTTAAATTTCAGAGTCAGGTGGGAGGACGCCACGATCGGGGGGCAAAGGGGGGTCCCCCAGAATCGGGGAGGGTTGCCCACCTTTTCGGGGGGCCAGGAGGGGGACCCGATTTTGGGTAAGTCAGAATTGCTTAGAAAAGAGCACAAAACCGCTCCGCGTGTATGCCCCTTTAGGCCTTTGAACAAGTATAGCCAATGAAGGAGACCTGAAGACCTCTGATGTTGTGAAAATAATTATATAAGCCCCAGCCATAAATTGGGACCAGGCAACAAGTGTTTCTTTGTGTTAAGTGGACGGCCTGTGGTTGCCAGTCTCTTCTGTACATGCTCTTCTATATATATATAAAAGGCTAACTACTCCTCACTTCTGTGGTGAAGTACCACCAGTGACCACTAGAGGCACTTGATGGATCAAATGACTCCTTAACAGAAAGTGAAAGCAAAATTATCATTTTTTAACTGTTCTGGATATGGAGAGAGGGAGCTGTGAAGACAGAGATTGGAGGTAGGAGCAGATAAGGACTAAGCCATCAAAGACCATGCATACACTAACCTATGTCAGTCTCCATTGCGGGTTACTCAACTCTAAATCTGGCCAGGGAGGGAGAATATTCATAAGATTTCCCTTGAACTGCCCGAAACTTCCCAGACGGCAAGATTGCATGTGATATATGTCCTTTTGCATGCGATATATTGCATGCGATCCCAGCAAGTGCTGCCGAAGGCTGTCTGATCCGATGGACCCTACATGTAGCACCTTGGCAGGTGGGGAGTTTGACTGAGCCAGTACACCTGTCAAACCGTAATGCAGGGTCTTAAGGCGGGCTCAGGGAGGACAGAAACCTCCACAGCCCACCGAACACAAAGGTAAACTCTCAAGTTTGGTGGTCTACACAAAGCTGGTCTCCATAGTTTGAGGGCCTACAAAAAGGTGGACACTCTAATTTGGCGGCCTACACAAAGGTGGACTCTCTAGTTTGGGGGCTACACAAAGGTGTGCTCTCTGGTGTGGGGGCCTACTCAAGGTGGGTTCTCTAGTTTGGGGGCCTAAACAAAGGTAGTCTCTATAGTTTGTGGGCCTACACAAAGGTGGGCACTCTCATTTGGTGGCCTACACAAAGGTAGTCTCTATAGTTTGTGGGCCTACACAAAGGTGGGCACTCTCATTTGGCGGCCTACACAAAGATGGACTCTCTAGTTTGGGAGCTACACAAAGGTGTGCTCTCTGGTGTGGGGGCCTACACAAGGTGGGTTCTCTAGTTTGAGGGACTACACAAAGGTGGTCTCTCTAGTTAGGGGACCTACACAAAGGTGGGCTCTCTGGTTTGGCGGCCTACAGAAAAGTAGACTCTAGTTTGGGGGCTACACAAAGGTGTGCTCTCTGGTGTGTGGGCCTACACCAGGTGGGTTCTCTAGTTTGGGGGCCTACACAAGGTGGGTTCTGTAGTGTGGGTCCTACACAAAGGTGGTCTCTCTAGTTTAGGGGCCTAAACAAAGGTAGTCTCTATAGTTTGTGGGCCTACACAAAGGTGGGCACTCTCATTTGGTGGCCTACACAAAGGTGGACTCTCTAGTTTGGTGGTCTACACAAAGCTGGTCTCCATAGTTTGAGGGCCTACACAAAGGTGGGCACTCTCATTTGGTGGCCTACACAAAGGTGGACTCTCTAGTTTGGTGGTCTACACAAAGCTGGTCTCCATAGTTTGTGGGCCTACACAAAGGTGGGCACTCTCATTTGGTGGCCTACACAAAGGTGGTCTCTCTAGTTTGGGGACCTACACAAAGGTGGTCTCTCTAGTTTGGGGGCCTAAACAAAGGTAGTCTCTATAGTTTGGGGACCTACACAAAGGTGTGCTCTCTGGTGTGGGGGCCTACACAAAGGTGGACTCTCTAGTTTGGTGGTCTACACAAAGCTGGTCTCCATAGTTTGTGGGCCTACACAAAGGTGGGCACTCTCATTTGGTGGCCTACACAAAGGTGGTCTCTCTAGTTTGGGGACCTACACAAAGGTGTGCTCTCTGGTGTGGGGGCCTACACAAAGGTGGGCTCTCTGTTTTGGGGGCCTACACAAAGGTGGGCTCTCTGTTTTGGCGGCCTACAGAAAAGTAGACTCTAGTTTGGGGGCTACACAAAGGTGGGCTCTCTGGTGTGGGGATCTACACAAGGTGAGCTCTCTATTTTGGGCACCTACACAAAGGTAGACTCTCTGGTCTGGGGGCCCACACAAAGGTATAAAGATGTCAGTGTAGAGCCCATCAGATGGAAAGAGAACACTGTAATCTGCAGAGTGAATGAAGGAATTATTTATATACACAGTAAGTTATTATACATGTGTAACATTAATAATGAATATCAGCGTGTGGATGACATGTAAGATTTGTATGTGACAGCGATGCAATGTGACAGCAGTCTAACACCCCTTCATTGTTTTCCTCTCTTCCTCCTGTAGATCCCTCACATAAAGGTGGGCCCAGAGGAAGCTCCCAAGCTGCAGTACTTGCGGTTTGCATCTGTCAGTCTGTTCCCAAGTAATGAAGACATTAGCCTGGCTGTGTCACACATACTGAAGTCCTTTCACAACCCTTCTACAAGCCTTATTTGTGCCAAGGCTGAGTGTAAGCAGCCGAATCCTATTTATCACCCTTGTATTGTTCCCACAATGCATCATGTCTCCATGTCACCATTCACCAATAGGATCCTCGTTTACAGGGCAATGACCCATTACTCCCTGAGGAATTATGGGAAATGTCTCAAAACAATTAAATACATTTGTAGCCTTATTTATTGCATTTACAGTATACAGTTTTCAAATATATTTGCTGCTGTACATTACATGTATTAATTGTTTACAGGCAGTATAGTATGTGCTGACTGTACAGTGGTTAATAACTGCAACCTCCCAGCCCTGCTACAATAGGCTCCTTTCTGACCACTATTGTATCAATGTGGAGTTTACATGTGCTCTCCATATTTGTGTGTGCTTCCCCTAGTATATGTGTGAATTACATGCATAGGTACCGATTCATACTTGATCTGCCAGGTCCAAATTCAGATACTGGGCAATGTTTGGGCATGCACTTTGGGCGTAATGCGCATGCAAGAGGCGTGGCTATGATCGGCTTTGGCAAATAGTTCTATTTGCAAGCCGATCACAGCCTGATTGGCAGGGAGTGGGCGTGTGGGGGTGGAGCCCGGACATTTCATGGCCTTGCCTGCAAAAAAAGTGGAACAACAAAATGCTGGGAGTGTCCAGGAAAACGCAGGCTTGTATAGGCCTTCTGGGAGGAGGGCGGATGAGGTCAGTGGCCTGCTGGAAGCGGCTTTTTTATTCGCAGCCGCTGAGTCAGTACTGGGCTATGCAGCAGCTGCATACACCAGGGACAGGAGGAAAAATCATTCGATGGTAAGTAAGAATTTAATTACTTTTCCTCTAGCTAGCCGGATGCGGATGGATGTGTACCCGTACACATCCTATTGCAAGCGCAGGAGTAGTTCGTGGGTCCGGAGGTGTAGACAGACCTGTTTGCACGTTGGCCAAATTGGGCCATACTATTTTCTGTAAAAAATTTGTCTAACCCATTTAAAAAAGTTTCCATCGAATCTGCCATCACAACCTTTTCTGGCAGAGTATTCCATACTTGCCTACCCTCCCAGAATGGCCAGGAGGCTCGTGAAAATCAAGTCTTCCTCCCTGCCCCCCCAGGAAGGAGGGCATGCTCTCTGAGTCCCCAAATCCCCCACACCCTCCGGAGCTACTGAAACAAAGTCCGGAATTTGCGGATCCACGGGAGGGGGCAGATGAACATGAAGCGGATCAGGGCCGCCGAGAGGGGGGTGCTGTGAGTACAGCTGTCATGGGCCCCGGCCTCTGGAGGGGCCAGGGCAGCTGGCCTCAGTGGTATATGCTTACCTGGAGGGGGCTCACTTGCTGCCCAAATGCTCAAGCGTCCGGTCCATCGGGGACGAGCTGCTCAATTGCTCCATGAAGGGGGGGGGGGGGGGTGGTGCGGCAGATCCACTGCTCACAGTCTCTAGCGAGGGGGGGGGGGTTGCGGGCAGCCGCCCAGCAGCTTAATTGCTCCATGGGGGGGTGCGGCAGACCCGCAGTGCGGTGGGTTCATCTGCTCCACAGGGGGCAGTGAGGTCATCCTCACAACGCCGCCGCATTACCCCCATCCCAGCTCCCTTTATGCCGCCATCCAGTGGCCTGTATATATATATATATATATATATATAAACGTGAAGTCGATGTAAACCCCTAGGGGGCCACAGGTATCCGTGTCCCCTCGCGGGCTTCACAGCTATCCGCGCCCCCTCGCGGGGCTCGCTGCGCTCGCCACACTTTATTAAGTCAACTCCATGCCAACGTGGATAGTAGGGGTATGAAAAGGTCGGAGGACGCGTACCGCCGCCCCTCGCGGACTCGCTGCGCTCGCAACGCTTCAGGTTGGCGTCAATAGTGGGGTGGTGTTAACAATGGGGGGGGCCGCATTAAACATACTTTTTAACCATATTCAATGTGAAATGGGCCATATTGGCCCATTTCACATTGTCACCTATGTAAAATCGGGTTGATCGCGTTGATCGCATCGCAGGCCATTATAATGGCCCGCGACCGACGCGATCAACCCGATTTTCACTTTAAAAATAATTTAATATTGTTCCCTATGGGAAAATCGCGTTGATCGCGTCGGTCGCATCGCTGCCCCTTATTAACAGTCTAGTTAACAGTCGGTCGCCTTATTAGGGGCCACGATGGACGTGATCAACCCGATTTTGTCTTTCACCGGCAAATTAGCTGGTGATTGACACAAAATCGGGTACATCGCGTTGATTGTATGCCTTAAGTGCCTTAAACTTAAGGCATACAATCAACGAGATGGGTGCCGTGCTAGGAAACAAGTACCATATATATATTTATATATATTTTGTTTTTTATTATTTTTTTTTCCCCGACACATGTTCTGTTATTTTATACTACAAAAAAAACCTTTATTGAAAAAATGTTCCGCACACAATGTTGATCAAAATGTAGATTGTACAATTTATTCTGCGGCGGATGCAGAGTCGCATAAGGCGAAGAACACAGTTATTAAAAGGGATGCTTGCTTGCTATTAATATACATGCATTATAAAATTATACAATACACTTGTCAGTAAAAATCAATGTAGGCTGTCTTAATTAATGATTCACTTTGGAACACAGATCTCCAGATTATTTTAATTAATAACCTTATGAGTATCAAAGTCATGTGCATAAACGGCTTCAATCATTACAACTAGAGCAATTACACTGGTGTCATTAGGTGGGTGAGGTCCCTGATTACTTCCAGGTCAGAGGTTGCCAGATTAGAAACTACTAGGCACAAAGGGGGTCATTCTGGTTGGCTGGCTAAGCAGCGAAAGTTCACTGCTTAGCGAGCCTTCTAAGGCCTCCCACGGGGCATTCGAATGCCCGCCACCGCGCAAATATCCCCGCTGCTTTGGTCATCGACATGGTCATCGACAATCAAGTCATTTCTACCCTGCTCGCAAATCTAAGTCAGTCTGGGATGAGAACTGGGCAGGCGGCTGACGTCTAGCCCAGTGTCAGTCCTCAGGACCCCACACAGTTCACGTTTTCCAGGTCACCTGACAGGTGCACTCATTACTCACTGACACATTTTAAAAGATCCACAGGTGGAGCTAATTATATCATTTGTGATGGAGGGGCAGATTTATTAAGTGCGGTGAAGTGATAAAGTGTCTGGCTTTTATCACCGGCCAATCAGCTCCTACCTGTCATTTTTCAAACCAAGCCTGTAACTACACAGGTAGGAGCTGATTGGCTGGTGATAAAAACAAGATATTTTATCACTTCACCGAGCTTAATAATTCTGCCCCTCAGTGAGAAGACCTGCAAAACATGCACTGTGTGAGGTCCTGAGGACCGACTTTAAGAACCTGGGGTCTGACTGACTTTTATCTGCGAACGGGAAAAAAAAATCATTCGATGTTCAGCGACCATCGAATGATTTTTTGCCCATGCAATTATCGTATATTCTTTCCCGTTATCAGAAGTAAGCACTGCTGACTGCATCCATTTCTGAATCAGTCCCTGTGTTAATTAGTGAAATTAATTGTATTTTACATACTCATCAGACGCTGACTTTTAGGGGTAAATTTACTAAGTTCTATTGAAGATCAGATGTTGCCCATAGCAACCAATCAGATACTACTACATATTTATTTATTACCAAGAAGATAATAGAAATCCCATCTTAGTAAATTTCGAGTTAGGTGCCAGTCAGTGGCGGCTCCAGAGGGGGGGCTGCAGCACAGATTAAAATTCAAATAGGGGAACAACACAAACTGCCATTATATAAACTGACTCCCCTATTTGAATTTTGAACAGGGCTGCAGCCCCCCCTCTGGATCAACCTCTGGTGCCAATAGATATCTGTACTTTAAACCCACAACCGTCCATTAGTTGCAAATCGGTTGTTCTACTGAGCTAAATACCGTACTTGGAATAACTAAAGTGATTTTATTTACCTAAAAATATCCAGTATACTAATTGTTCCATCCCTGTGCTGACAGCTGCCACCGTAAGTGTTACTTAGGAGGCGGGAACACCTCTATCCGCTGGAACAGTGATGAGGCGTGGATAAGTGTAACTGATTTACATTCTCCTAGTTAACAGAGGGGGGTCTGTACAGAACGGGGAATCTGCACACAGAGACGCTGACAATTCTGCCCTGGCTGAGTATAACGAGGAATGAGTGATATTTTGTACTTGCACTAATACAGACGGAGTCCCTCTCATTTAGCCCCAGCGCTCGTCAGAATGTCCTCGCTGGCGATCGCTGGCTGAGAGGGACTCAGACTGGAACATCAGACTGGAACATGTGGGCGTCTCACACGCACATGCGTCCCAGTCACTTGGCGGCAGAAACCCAGACGGGCAGGGTTGGGGTGGTGGGGACTGTCGACGGTGGACGGAGAGGTGACGGACAGCAGCATGGAGCTCCCTCGGAACGGGCCGCACGAGCGTCTTGTGCATACGCCCCCTTCCGATGGATATCGGGGGCTGGCATAATAACGAGCGGCGCTACATCTGTCCAATTCTGGCAGATCTGGCTGAGAAATCGGGTGAAATCGGAGCAAATTGCATGTGTATGACATCCACTCCGATGCGCGGTTTTGCTGTGCGCATCGGACCAGAGTCGGATGTCAGACATCTAACCTCCGAGTCGGACCCCCTCTAGGCGCCGGGGAACAGTATCATCACATGCAAAAGACCCCATAAAGACCCGGGCAACTGAAGGCGGATCAGATATAACCCCCCCCCCCCGAGCAGTCACATCGTGTATGGGGGCCTTTCGTATCTGACAACAATTTGGGATGTAACTTCTGTTGTTCCTACGATGGCGGAGAAACAATACTGTATAACCACAGCCGCATAATAGTCAGAACAAGCCGAAAGCGTACATTTTACCCTCATGTTTTATACATAACCATTTACTCACAAGACTCCGGTAGAAACTGTGCTTTTTGCGTTGCATAAAATTCTCCGGTTTCCCAGCAGCCTGAGAGCAGTGGTGGTATCCCTCGCTGTGAGGCCCCGCGCGCTTGGTGTCAAATGGAATTTAAGTCAAATACTAAGGATGAAACTGTAATAGGAATTGTGATGTTACATAGATCTGGCCTGTTATGTACAATGTTCTGTCTGTTACTGACGCCTCCTTTCCTAAGCTGTGTCTCTAGTCTCCCTGGTAAAGATGTCATACACTCAGGCAGAGGCGCCGATTTGGGATTTTCCTGGTGGGTGCTCAGGCCTGTGGGGTGGCTCCGCCCCCTCCTGGGGCCTCACCCAAGCCCCCCCATAGGTACGCTGCCGTCCATTGTCTCGGAGCATCCGTTGGCCTGCGTTGCGTGTCTCCCAAGCCACAGTCCATGTAGTGGACTCCCTGCCACTGGATGGAGGTCTTGGGACCGGGCGTGTTTGCTCATGGTTTTTCGTGGGTGCTCAGGCCCGGAGCACGTGCGGAATCGATGCCTATACACTCGGGCATTATTGTACAATAGTCAGTGGAAGAGCTTAGAGTACCGATGTTGGGGTATCGCATCCTGCCTGCTTTTGTGTATCGCTTTGGACACACTGCTGGCACTCACCCTGAAGTCTGCACTTGCATGTGCTGGTGGCTTCTTACTGGGCACTGTGGCCCTGTTACTCAGCTGGTAGTGATGTTGGTGACTATTATCAAACCAAGCATACGGATGACCCACTCACAGAGATACAGGAAACGCATGGTGCAACTTAGGGGGATATTCAATTATTGACGTTTTTGTTTGACCAGTTCAAAAATCTTCCAATTTGTGGCCATGAAATTGCTTGTGCCGATTGTTCCACTGGTCAACAAATCCGGCACGGTCAAAAACCACCTGGAATTCGCCACAGATCCACTTGTTTTCAACCACTGCCGGTCTAATTTGCTGACGTTTACTGTTTTCGGACTTCAGAGCAAACTTTTGCATGCCAGGCGCACAGGCTCACATTTATTTTATGTCTAAAGCAAAAAAATAAATCTTTATAAATGTAATGTCACCGGGAGCGCAGTTATTCTCTTAGTGTTTCTGGATTACATTTGTTTGATGGAACCACTGCTGACCCTACAGTAGTGTGAGCCAAATGGAGGTTGAGATGTACTAAAAGCCTTGTAGAGAGATATAGTACCAGTCAACCAGCTCCTAACTGCCATGCTAGAGGCTGTGTATGAAAAACGACAGGAGCTGGTTGGTTGGTAGTTTATCTCTTTGCACTTATACCGCTTTCAGACATAAACCCCATCTTTAACCCGTTTCGGGCCAGGAATCTGAGCATGTGTTAAAGCCAGGGTACTTACATGGGTGATGACCCTGGTTATTCCCAGGTCCTCACCATTCACACCTGACTCAAGTCTTCCGGTTTACAGTGGACGCTTGGAGATTATGTCCTACTATCCCCGCCAATGAATTTCTTTTAGGCATCGAAGACCACGGTCATATCTTCACACAAGCTCGGACAATGACCCGCGTTGAAAGTTCTTGGAAGAAGCACGTTCGGATGCAAGGTCATGGACCTGGGGCTGTCAAACTGGGTCAAACCCTTTCAGACATAAGCAGGTCAATGCGCATGTGGGGCTTATACTGTATGTGAAAGGGGCATGAATCACTCTTTATGGCTTAGTACATCTGCCCCATATAGAGTACAGGGGCAAAACAGGAGGAAGTTTTGCTATGGTGACGGTGTTTCTGCAGAGGTGCCGAAATGTGTTGCTACAGGGGTAAGAGGCTTGTGTTGCTACTTAGGATGGGGCAAACACCTCTTAAGTTTGTTTGTGGACCCTTCAAACTCCCAATGAGGCCAATGATCTAGAAAAGGTTGTGTACCCCTCTTGTTGAGTCGATCAGAAGCGGTAATGTTATCTGAAACTCGCCATCTTTTATAGGCTTGGCCTATCTGCTCATATCTTCCATTTCAGTCATACACCTGTACGTCCTTCCCTTCCTCTGTGGGGTTTATTTACTGAGATGGGAGTTGTATTGAAGATTGGATGTTGCTATGGGCAACCAATCAGAATCTACTTATTTATTTAGCACCCACTAGAAGACAAGAGATAAAATCTGATTGGCTGGCAATGTGTTAGATATACAAATATTTGTGAATGGTTATTCAGCAAAATCAGCTAATTTCCACAACGGAATTCTCTGTGACATTGCTTAACCGTCAACCAATCACAAGTGTTTTATGTGGATGGGTTATTTCTTGTGGTCTTGTGGTGGGGGGGGTCTTTCTTTATTTTTTTGGGCTTGCCCTCCCCTCACCCCCCCCTTTAGACTACAATGAACCCATAAAGCTATCCTTATCTTCGCTCTCAGGAAGTTAATCCCAGTTTTAAAGTTGCTGTCTTTCCTCTTTCACCTGCCAGGTTTATTGCGGCTAGAGGAGCTGGTCCGACAGTTCCTAATATCAAAGGATACACTATCCGTGCGGATGTTGGATGACACCAATGATCCAACCCCTTTATTAAAGGAAATTCGTGATGACAAGGTGTCCACTATCATTATAGATGCCAATGCCACCATATCCCATCTCATTCTTAAGAAGGTCAGTATTCCACTCTCCGCATCTAGAATTTCCCCTTCCCTGTTGTCTGTGTTATGTACAAATGTCTACCTGACTCTTGTTCTCCCTCCTCTGTCTGCAGGCCTCAGAGCTTGGGATGACGTCTGCTCACTACAAATATATTCTGACAACAATGGTGAGACCAGATGTCCAGAAAAGGGGGGGGGGGTCCATCTAGGCTGGAGGACAAACTGGGCCACTCATACTAGTATAAACAATAAATCCATATTTGGGAATTTACATTTTTTAAATAAAGGCAGCAATAAAAGAAACAGCAGATTGTGAACGGTCCTGGTCATTGTTCGCAAAGAGATTGTGTGTGAAACTGTTAAAACGAAAGGTGTGTACACACGGTGCAACTGCCTTGCTGTTCACTAGTGATCGCACCTTATTACAGTACATTTGCAAGTTGTATACTTTGTAACGGGGAAACATACTACATTTGGCCCCTGATTTTTTTTTTTCACTCAACATTTTTTTAATAGCTGCATAATGTAGGTTAGGTGCAATTATTCATACTTTTTTTGTGCAAGGAGAAAAGAAGACTTTTTGGGGGGCACTCTTATTTTTAGTTAATTTAGGGTTCTGGGATATGTTTTGGTAACGTGCTCTCAAAATAAAGTAAAATATAACAAATAACAGGCAGCCATCCAGACGAGCGACTGTGATGATTCAGTTCAAGTCCCCAATGCCATCTACTAATAAATGGTATTGGGTACTTGAACAGTCGCTCGTCTGGATGGCTGCCTGTTATTTGTCTAATACCATCTATTTTTCTGTTTGTTTTTGTGTATCTTTTGATCATTATCAATATTGACCTTTTAAACAGATATTAATAAAAGTTATATTTTAATTTATTTTGAGAGTACGTTACCAAAACATAGCCCAGAACCCTAAAATAACTAAAAATAAGAGTGCCCCAAAAATAGTCTTCTTTTCCGCTTGCACAAATAGTCTATCTTACAGACCCAGGAAGTACCGTCAACCACCTCAAACCAATAGAATGTGTCCAAACACAACTATGCAATAAAAGTTATGTTGGCTACACACCAGTCTCAGTGGGACAATATAGGGGTGCTTCCTCCAGTGAGGCCCCCCAAAAAACATCTAAGCTATTCATACTTGCCTACCCTCCGGAAATGTCCGGAAGGTTCCCGAAAATCAGTTCCCCCTCCTGTCCCCCCCAGAAAGGCTGTCAAGCCACCAGCATGTGCCTGTGGGGGGAGGGGGGGGGGATGGACACGGCAGGGGGAGCCGTTAATTCAAATGCCAGTATCTGTTGCTCTTCGGGGAGGGGTTGGGACTATAATGACGTGAATTGCATAATTTTGCGTCATTTAATACCCATAAATTGGCTTGGTGGCCTCATCCTCCCCCTGAGTGTGTGTTATCTGGTCTCCTCTCCGGGCTTCCTGGGCAGTTGTGTGTGTATATATGTCCGATTATGTGTCATATAACTCCCAGGGAACAAAGTGAAAAAGAGCGAGGAGACATCACTTATATTCTATGTTCTATGTTCATTGCAGGACTTTCCATTGTTATCTCTGGAAGGGGTTGTAAGTGACCATTCCAACATCCTGGGATTTTCTATGTTTAATAGCAGCCATCCCTTCTATCTGGAGTTTCTGAGAAGCCTCAACATGTCTTGGAGAGAAAACTGTGAACTCACCACGTACCTGGGACCTGCAGTAAGTCACAGTATCATAACGATATGTCATTGTATGTGCAGAACTATATAGTCATGGGCATAACCATAGAGGATGCATATGGTGCCATTTACTATGGGGCCCAGAGGAGAAGGGGGCCTGGATCCACGTTCTAAAGTTGCAAACCAATTTACCAGAGTTGCATGCTAAGCAATTGGGTCTGATCCAGTTTCCATCCTGAAGTGTGTGATATTACGTTTTGACCGAGAGGTGTATGTATTGAATATTATAGTAGTAAGGAGCACTGTATTGTGGCCCAATATGTACTGGATACCACTGTAATATTGCATAATATGTACAGGAGGCCCCTGTAATGTGGCCCAATATGGACTGTAGGCCGCTGTAATGTGTCATAAGCTGATCTGCTCATTGTAATGTGGAGAGCACTATAATTTTACATAATATGGCACAATATGAAACGGAGGCACTAAAGTAGGGCATAATATAAAATGGGGACACTATATTGCATAATGTGAATTGGGGATACTGTGTGGTATATTGTGTACTGGCAGCACTATTATGTTACATATAAACTAAGGAACTTCAGTACAATGGTTCATAAAATAAACTACGGCACTACTGTGGGGCATAAAATGAATAACTGCTTTGAAGAGGTGTCTCAAGAATCATTGGGACAGGGCCCTCTTCAATGCTGTATGTTTCTAGGGGCCCACAATTTTCTAGTTACACCCCCTGTGTACACTATAGGACTAAAGTAGATTATAAGCAATCTTACTATAACTGTATGCACCAAGGGCTGCAATGAGAAGCCTTGTGCACTGCTCAGGGGCAAATTTGGGATTTCTGGATGGGAGTTTCCAAGCGAACGCGCCCCCTTTCTGAATTTGTACTGGTTTTTGCTCTTCAGATGTTGAAGGGTGTGCCAGAGCGCTCCTTACCCTACTCTACCACCCACATACTGTAAGTTTTAGCTCTTGTGCACCAGATGCTGAGATGAGCAGGGTCACTGGTGGGTGACGGGGGCATGAGCATACTTTTGCACATTGCAGTAGCTGTGTATGGGGCAGCAGCTGCGATTGCATTAACCTACAACCCTGAATCAGTCCTGTACACCTCCCAGCAAGAGGCCTTGACAAATGCTGGTGTTTTTAGGCCATGGTGTACCCCTTCTGTGTATATGAACAAAGCATTCGTTATCCATACCCAGGGAAGTGGGCAAGAAGAGACACAGACATATTATTTTAAATTATACATAATTAAATAAAATGATTAAAACACACATTATGTATCATTAAATATAATTATAGCATCACCTTTGTAACAAATGATACATTAACATTTGCTAAAACAGTTTTGAGGTTTCCATTTGAGTGACCAGAAAATGTTAATTGGGAAAGATGGTACAG
Source organism: Crinia signifera (assembly GCF_055691185.1). Classification (NCBI taxonomy): domain Eukaryota; kingdom Metazoa; phylum Chordata; class Amphibia; order Anura; family Myobatrachidae; genus Crinia; species Crinia signifera. The sequence continues at coordinate 27,568,282 of NC_139226.1, forward strand.
TATTTATATGTTTTTTCCCCATTGAATTCCCAGTGGAGAGGACCATGTCTTAGTGGTGACCACATTGACTGGTTGATAAGACATAATGGTGTGTAATTATGAAAATTACATGTGAAATATCTATGACTGCCGTGCTCTTCAGTTGAATACCTTACAAATGAAACCAGCAGCGCCGGTGGAGCTCATAATTAGAAAAGGGGTGGGGCTTATCGGCTGGACTGCGGCATGGCATTTAAGTACGGTCAATACTAATTGTGATGAAATAACTGGCATTAATGAGGCGCTTGCTTAATAGTAGATGAGACCTGGAAGAGATCAAATGCATGGTGCTATATGAAAGATCCAACTAGGTGGAGAGTCAGCTCACTGGTGTCTGGAGATGATGTCATCTTTGAGTGCCAGCAGAGGAGATGCCATGAAAATCACCTGGGTCCAGCCTGTGCTGTGAAAAGGTTTCATGGTGTTGTGACACAGCTTGAAACCATTGTTAAGTGACCCAGGCTTTTGACTTGAAAGGGGTATTACTGTAGTCTGATTGTATGACCCCCCCACAATAGAATGCCACAATTTTGCCTTATGTCACCACGGTGGCAGTGCCATGAAGAAAGCCAATGGTGTAATCAGGTTCCATCCAACCACTTCACTGCAGTATTGGGTGGAATGTGGGTGGTTGTCCTAATGAATTCTGGTTTCTCCTGGAATTTCTAGGAGAGTAGTTGTATATGTGTTGGTGTAAAGTGTGTGGCCTGTAATAAGGACAGCATCACCAGCCGCATACCAATGAGAAATCTCATTTAGTAGACATATATTCCAAAATAATGAGGTTGGAAACATTTGGTTATTAGCCTTTAATTACTTATGTTACTGGCCGGGATAAAATAAATCAAAAAATACCTGGTGGTATTGGTAATTGCTTCCTTGGCAAATGTAATAGACTCAGATTTCGGGGGCTGTGCGGAATGCCGGTCCAACTCAGATTTGTTTTAAAGTGGCAATCATTTGGAAGGCAAAACCATGTCTTGCAAGTGATTGCCCCTTTTAAAAAATGTCCATGTTTGGCCACCATCCTGCACAGCCACCGAATATTGTAGGCTGTTACCTCTGGCTCAAAGTGTAAAGAAATGGAATAAGTGTTAGATGATGGAAATAGTGAATAAGTGATGATCGTTTTAGCTGTCTGTAAAATGATGTCATTGTGATTGCAGTGATACCCAATAAGAATTTCTCTTTCCTTTCGCTTGTTCGTCTTCCTCTCCCAGCTCTCAGCTGCGCTCATGTTTGATGCCGTACATGTCGTAGTCAGTGCGGTGCGGGAGCTAAATCGGAGCCAGGAAATTGGTGTAAAGCAGCTATCCTGCAGCACTTCCCAGATCTGGCAACACGGGACGAGCCTTATGAACTACCTGCGCATGGTAAGTAGGCATCTACGTGGCCAAGCTCCCATTAGTTGTGTTAGTAGAAAAATAACCTGTGGCTTTAAGAAGATATAGGTGAAACAGTGGCGTAACTATAGTGTGGCAGCCCCAGCTGTGGCTTGGGGGAGCACGTGGTAACGGGGCGCACTGAAAAATACCTGCTGACCTGTACGAATATACAGTTTGCTGTCACTCATTAGTAGTGGGCGGTGGTGGCTGTGTATTGTAGCTGCGTACCGTAGGTGACAGCCCTCTCCCGTGTCCTCGCCTCCTCTGTGCCTGGGGTAGCGGCTGGTGTCATTACCCGCACACACTTCCGGCCGATAGTATCTCTGGTCGGTCCGTGGTGACGGAAGGCTACAGTATGTCAGCGGATGGGATGTCCTCCCTGTTACGCCGCATGGGCGCATGTCACTCCTGGGGAGCTGCAGCAATACACATGGTGGTGCACAGTGGCCCAGGTAACCAGTCTGCACCATTGTCATGTTTTACTAAAGAAGGCGGGTCGGCGGGGGGAGGGGATGGAGCCACAAATTTTTTGGGCAGGGGGGAGCTAAATTTATAGTTATGCCACTGACTGGTGAAGGTAATGAGTACATTAGCACAGTTTTACAGTTTTTCATAAATGGGAGTGGGCAGGTTCAGCAGAAAACAGCACTATTGAAATAGAACACAGGTTCTCAAAGTCAATCCTCAGGACCCCACACAGTGCATTCTTTGCAGGTCTCCTCATAGAATCACAAGTTAAATAATTAGCTCCACCTTTGGATCTTGTCAGTCAGTAATGAATGCACCGTTGCACCTGCCGGGTGACCTGTAAAACATAAACTGTGTGGGGTCCTGAGGGCCGAGTTTGAGAACCTCTGAAATAGAGTGTAATGAAGTTTTTGACATCGGTAGTACAGCTTGAATAAAGGCTGTATTGCTATATACTGTACAGTCCATACTAATACATACATACTTTACCATTTAAAAAAATAATAATAATGCATTGTAGTAAATTTGCTGAATCTCTGCCCAGTACTTCCTGTTATAACGCCTAAGCATTATTCAAATGAGCTCCTGGTGTGGGCCGATCAGTGGGCCGGAGAGCATTTGGCATTAATGTCATGTGATCACAGGCAGCCAATGTTATGACAGCTGGCAGTTTGATTCTCGCGAGAACAGTGCTCTGCCCAGTACATTGGATTTCCGCACATCTAATAATATTACTCATTTATACCTACTACAGGCAAAGAGAAAAGCAAAAGAAACTGATTTTATGAATAATAAGAAAAATGCCTAAATATGTTTCAGCAGCAGCTTCCCCAATTCCAGACGTAGCACAAAGACAAATAAACTTAATGCAAAACACAAAAGGAACATATTTGTAAGGAATAGAGAGTGTGTGTAAATGACAGACCCGTCTGTAACAGCATTGTGTGCCTTGGGCAAAGCAACGAACTGGGGCCCCTACAAAGCAATTCACAGGAACCAATTAACAAAAATTCATAACATGTCATTCTTGCAGTCCTATTCCATCTCCCAACATTTCCATGCAGTGAATGGCTGTCAGGCCTCTTATTGGTGGATAGTTCCAATTATCCACCAATCAATTCACTGTCTGGCTTCAGGTGGTATGACCACCACCTTCTGCTGCTCGGAGGCCCCTAGAATTGTGGGGTCCAGAGCAGCTGCCCTGATTATATGTTAAAATATCCCTGGTGAACGGGGTCATCAAGCTGTGAGGTTCTATTGCCCGTAAGTACATATGGCCTGACGGGAGGGATGAGATCATTATCTATTGCATTACTATATTTATCACCATGTTGCCCATTTGTTTTAATCCTCCCAGGTAGAGTATGACGGGCTGACTGGACGAGTAGAGTTTAACAGCAAAGGTCAGAGGACAAACTACACACTGCGCATCCTGGAGAAGGCAGGAGATGGTCACCGAGAGGCAAGTGTTGCAGGATATAGCACTGCGGAGTTACTGGGAAGCTGTATGTATTGTGGGGAAGCTGTATGTATTGTGTGGCATGGCCGTTGTGATGGACTAAGGTGGTGGTTATAAGTCGAGCAGTTCCGATATCACTTCAGAAAATAGCAGTTAAAATCCTGCTACGTATTTTTATCGCTGGCCATATGCAAGGTGATTGACAGGACGCCGCCATTTGTGGGTGGTACCCGTCCGTTTACTGGGAGTGTCAGGGAAAACACCAAACCAACACCACAAAAGGGGCCTGTATCCAGGAAGACAGAAGTCTATTCCTGATTAACCATTGTATATAGATACAGATTAGAAGCCATTGAGCGGTTGATGTAGACCGTATCTTGTGGGTTTTTCCCCAATGCTCTGGGAACCAAGCGCCCGCACGTTCAGGAGACTCATCCACATAACAATCACATCCTCACTTATATTATAGGGACATTTTTTTTGTTTACTGGTAATAAATCAATTGAGTATTTTCCTCCTTGTGTTGCTAAGGTGGTGGAAGACCACTTGCACTATTAACCCTTTCTTTAATACATGTTGCAGGTTGGAGTCTGGTATTCAAACCGTACCCTGGCCATGAACGCCACCACTCTGGACATCAACATCTCCGACACCTTGGAGAACAAGACTTTAGTGGTCACCACGATTCTTGTAAGTTCCCTCCAGACGAGTTTCCCTTGTTTAGCTAGGCACCAATAAGCCAAGTGCTACTGTATCCACCTCGGCGATGGAATACTAAGGTAGCTTTGTCAATTTCTTCTGGACTTTCTTAGTGGTACTCTTCCAGTAATGTAATCTGACAGTGTTATTTTTTGCACCACATCTTTGTGGTGTATTCCTCTGCAGTATGGTCTTTTTTTCATGTCTTCTTTGTAGCTGTAATCACAAGTAGTCTTCCTTCCCGAGACTCATCCATCTCACTGATGTTCCATCTCTCGCTCTCTAGGAGAATCCCTACATGATGCGGAAGGCGAACTTCAAATCCCTGTCTGGCAATGACCAATACGAAGGCTTCTGTGCGGAGATGTTGATGGAGCTCGCTTCTCTCCTGAGGTTCAACTATAAAATAAAGCTTGTGGAAGACGGACTGTATGGAGCTCCTGAGCCTAACGGTTCCTGGACGGGGATGGTGGGAGAACTCATCAACCGGGTGGGTGATGCTGCTTAATTGACCATCTCTGATGTGTTACAGGTTTAGGTTTAAAGATCTACAGTATATAGTCATTAGGTCAACAGGGTGAAGGTGTTGACAGTTAAATGATTGACATAGCTTATGTCGATAGGGTCAAAGGGACGACTTGGTCAAAAAATCAACATGCAAATTGTCAACACAGAAAAAGGCAACACTTTTTAAAAAGATTTGAACCCTAAACCTAACCCTCCCGAAAGTCCCTAATCCTAACACCCCCCCCCCCCCACGCATTTTGACCCTGTCGACCTAAGTCCATGTTGACCTTTACACTGTTGATCTTTGGTTACTGTCGATCTTTTTAATTGTTAACATCTTATGAGGCCTTTGTTTTCCTGAAGTTTGTAAGAAAGGGGAATACAGAGAATATATAGTAACAGGTTCGCCTTTCAGACCGGACGCATCAGGCAGTTTCTGGTAACTCCACTTTACAGCAACATAGCAACAAACAACCAACAGTATTTGTCCAAGGAGCGCTCCTTGCGCACGATGCCTCTGTGCCTCCGGGCACTGGCAGTTCAAGTCCCTGGTGCTATAACACTTGTCCCTGCTCACTGGCTCCTATCGAGCATCAGCACCAAACTGAACAAGGTTTAAATCCCTTTCCCTTCTCCTACAATCAGCCCATTCCCACCTGTGGCTGTGCAGGTCTGAAAACCTGGACTGGAGCCGTATGTTTGGGAGCCCACCCATCTATCCCCCAAGCATGCATCAGAAAGCCATTCCTGGCTTTGCAGTGAACCAGGTTCTGTTATCCGGCTGCAAAGCATTCTCTCTGATGCTGGATGGCTCCTGAACCCTTTACAGGGCAGCTGTTACCAGAGAAATCTATCAGTCTCTCTCTCTCTTTCTCTCTCTCTCTCTCTGTGTGTGTACTGTATATATATATATATATATATATATATATATATATATATATATATATACACAGTATATATAGATAAGCTATACTTCCATTTTAAATTAGGAAGATGGACCATGTCCCTGTTATGTTTGTCTTTGAGCTTAAGGTGAAGGGGACCCTGTTGGTAGGGTTACCACCTAGTCCCTTTAATTCCGGACACATATTAATTACACAGGTTCTGTGGCTGGCTGACTTCAAGACTCCACTTCACCTGATTTTAAACTGCCACAGAACCTGTGTAATTAACATGTGTCCGGAATTAAAGGGACTAGGTGGTAACCCTACCTGTTGGTGTAGTCAATATAACAGATCATATTATACAGATATATCATTTGTGAGGTAGCAGTGACATCACTTTGACATTGAGCCCTTGTAGGCCGCCACACACCGTGCCATTGCTATGAATACTGACTTAGTGTGACACTTACAAGCAGAGAAGTTAGCACCAAGCCTCACTAATGGCTTAAGAGGAATTTTTGGCTAAAGCAGCCAAAATCCTATGGGAGAATCCAACTCCAAGGCTAATTACCCGTCTTACCGGTGAAGGCTCCAGAGGAGGGGCTGCAGCACCGTCGTAAAATTCAAATAGGGGAGCAACACCAACTGCCAGTGAGTCCGTTCAGAGCGTTTTCATATGTGTCAAACCCTGCGGCTAATCGGATTTCCCCATAGAGGTGATTACTGCTCATGTTCCCGCTGAAGCAATGTTCCACACTCCCCCAAGCATTTTGACACATTATTATTCCATCCCCTTAGCCCCCACCATTAATCCGCACTTACACAGGATCCAGATGCCCCTACACATCATAGCTGTATAACAAGCCATTATCTCCGTTAGTCATGGTGGTATTGGGGTCCCAGTGATAGACATTGGGGGGATTTCCAGCTCACTCATTAGCATATGGGAATGCCCCAGCATTACCATTCGCAAGATGGGATCTGGGTCACTGCCAACGCCACCCCCCCCTCCCCCCCTCCCCCTTTGGTGGTGGTGGCAGATTTTTCTTCTTGCATTTGAATAAAATAATAAGCAACTGTAGAATAACAGATATTTAACTCCCCCCCAAAGTGCGCACTGACAACCAGGAACCGGCATCATAATTACAGCTGTTATTAATTACCACAGTTACGCGAGTCTGCAGGAAATCCTGTAGAGATATAAAAGACATTTCCTACTTTCTCAATTTCTCGCCTATCGGTGCATTTTACAAGCTTTAAATCCTTAAATAACATCTCCCGCTACCATCGTATCCGATGTAGAGTTTTGTAAACAATGTTTATTTGATGCTGAGCGCTTTAAGTTCACTCTACTGAGGAATGTACTGGCAGCCATGCATCATTTGCCTGCCTAATCGTATAATCAGACTTAGGCGCATAAGGTTGGTAATTATTGATGAACATAAGAGGCTAACATGAAACTGATCATTCAGTGAATCATCTCTGGCTGCACCCTGGAGACGAACACATTCCAGAGGCCGATTCAGAGGTGGATGCCGCTCCGTCCGCTCTTGCGTCCGTTACAATATGCAAATTCTAGTTTCAGCCAATGAAAAGGCCACTGGGTCAGATGTACTAAACGTCAGAAAGTGATAAAGTACCAGCCAAACAGCTCCTAACTAAACTTCAGAGGGGATTTTATTTTGTGATGTATAAAACATTGCTGAAAGACAGTAGCAGTAACAAGCAGGAGACATCCAAGTGTTAGTAATGCCGTGTTCTAACAATGCAACACCAAAGAGGCTCAGATGAGGAGCTAGTAGGCTGAACCCTACACGTGTGATCCATATACATGCAACAACTCCAGACCAGAAGAAGGCAACCCGTAGACAAGTCCAGAGCAAATACCAGTAACCAGCACAAGGGGCCGCCCAGCAGTAATTCTTGACATATCACCATTGGGGCACCATAGCGCACACCATGGGCACATGGATCAGCCCTATGGCAGGGGCAGCTTCTGTGTGCTCGCCCATGAGACTGGCTTTTTGTGCGTTCATTTTAGGCCACCTCTCAATCACCACCAGAAAAGTCCATCAGTTTTCCACCCCATTTCTGATACAGTCTGCCCCACACACCAGTAGTAGGAGTAGTACATGATGGGCATTTCCTCTTAATTGCACCCACTGTCCTTTGGAGACCCTTCTGGTGCCCCCAGTCACCCCCACTTTACCAGCATTCACTTCTGGTCCAAGAGCATTTGCAGTAAACAAGTGTAAAAGATCCTTCCAAAAACACCAACTGGCGCTTTTCTAATGGGTGCAGTGTGTGCGGTGCACACTGCCCCCCTGGTGTCCAGGGGGGCCCAGACTCTCACAATGCACCCTTTTTTTCAATACTTACCCTCCAGAGTCCCGCGTCAGCCATTTTCCATGCCTTTTATTGCATGCGCAGTAGACTCAGGGACAGCGCTATGGTGCCCTAATGTCCCGAGTACCTAGAGTCCACTCTACAACACAGCGGTTAGCGCAGAGGTGCCCATTCGCAGTCTGCACAGGGGACTCCTCCTCTCTAGAATCGCCCTTGAACACAAACAGAGCTACAGCTTGTACTGCATGTGGCAGCTGATGGAGATGTTAACAAACCAATCAGGTGCTATATACAATTCACACGCCCATCCTAGCTTGCTGAACTGCTGGAACAGAATGAGCCCAGTGGGTCAGACAGCACATTCAGACATAGAATATACTATGATCAGGTTATTGCAAGTGATGGCAGAGACTGTGGTGCGGGCTACCATCACAGAAGATGTGGCAGTGGGGACGGCGGGTATAGTGCACTGTACCGTCCAATGGTGGATCACCCCTATGATTTAGATTTAAGTGCCAAATTGCTAACCCCATAATATAGAAAGGTAACAATCAAACAAAATATTGTATAATAAAAAAGTGTGAATTGTAATATGAAGTAACAGGAAGTATTATGTAATAAGCCGGCCCGCTCTGGATGATTAGACGCAGCCATAGATAATGGACGAGGTAGAGTCACATAATTCATCTCCTATCACTACAAACCATTGATCGCTGTGACGTTGTCCATGGAATGTTACCGCTGTACGTTCCCGTGTATTTCATTCTTGGCCGCCTTTTTAACATTCCTGTGAGGCTCCCGATTTAATTAGTATTTATTGTAGACTAAAATGGTTACGGATTTGGGCACTCACGAGAGCCGTGGTCCCTGATTGATCAGAATTCCAGACATTAATCACCTGCTAATGCCGCGCATTCTGGCCCAGTGACAGAGAACAAGATTTTATTAATGAACATGCTGTGGTCGGAGGCGGGGAGCAGACCTGTCTGGCAGCGGAGCTGGGAAAGGCTCAGGCCTAGCTGGTGTGTGTGTGTGTGATGGGGCTTGCTCATTGTCTGACGGAGGAGGTATAATGGATGGGGTGACGAGGCTGCTGGGTTTTTCTAGTAAAGGATAGCGTTCGCTTCGTTCGTAAGGGGTCCGATGGTGCAGACGCATTTGTGCGCATATGCAGGGTGCGTGGCCAACATTAATGTACGCACCCAACATTGTGGGCGGGGGCATGTGGGGGGCAGTGTACTCGCTTATGGGAACTTGCAGTGTTTCATGGGTATTCCCATGAAACACATGGAAATTGCCGAGTGACGTGGGCACCAGGGGTGGGCAGCTGATATCACTGGGATGTCAGCTGCCCACCCAGTTCCTCCCAAATGTGCATGCATGCACCACATATTTCGATGTGGGAGGTTCTCCCTGGCCTGCGAATGGATGCAGTGCAGTGCAGTGCGGGCTCTGGTGAATTTTCAGCCTTGCGAATTTTCCAGAATACCCCCCCCCCCCCCCCGTCTGTCAGCGGTACACTGGGATCAAATTAGCTATCCTAAATGAGGGAGGACGCGGGGTTACGCTTTAATGACTTGCATGGCCAATTTGCGATCTATTCCAAAAACGGATACGGTTAATATGGCAACTAAATAAACGGTCACCTTTATGTAGAGACATAATTAGTGTTAACAATGTTGACCTTCTTTGTTCCTGTCAATTATTTCTTTTTTTTTTAAAGGAAAGGCAACAGATTTTTAGTTTAATTGTTAAAAGGTTTTGTTACTTTCAGAAGGATCTTGACCAGCTTTGGGCTGGCTCACAGGGGAACAGGGGAAACCACCAGTGGAGCCCACTGCCTAGAGGGCCCTCTCCTCCTCTAGAGAACACATTCCAGTCTGCTCAGCTGCCCCAGCAATTTTTAATTTAATGTACTGCAACCTATATTTGCTTTCCGTCTTGGCAAAATAATATTTACATTTTAATTAAAAAGCTCCTCAAAAAAAGACGTGTTGACTCGACAACAGACACATTTAATATGGGCAAGCCCCACGTATACTCTCACACCGGCTGGCCACGCATACAGCTTCAATCATCCCGTGTTAGGATCTGGGGACCCGTACCAGCTGTCAGCTGATCCAGCAGGTGACTGCGGGTACCGGCACTTACTCCGGTCAGCAGCGGGGCGGCACGCAGGGTCCCAGTTGTTGCCAAGTAACCGGCACAGAGCATAACTTCTGCCGCCCATCTTCCTGACGTCCGGTTGCCTAGCTGTTGCTAAGCAGCCAGGACACTGCAACTAACGCGCCCAGCAATTAGGGACAAGGCAGGCTGGCCTGCTGGGCTTCTTTGCATTGGCCAGAGGCTTCATTTTAAGGAAGTCAGGCCTGACAGCAGATGCCGATGATAGGTTTTGTTAGCTATTGCTGCATGCCTGTTTGTGCGGCTGCCACCGGTCATTCGCTTTACCACGCCATTTCCTGGACCACCATTTCCTTCCCTCTTGCTGGTGGTTTCACCCATTGAGCTGTTAATCAGTCCGTGAGTTACCCTTATTCTATGTGTTGTTGCTGCCCCTTTTGTGTGGTGTATTGTTATTATTGTACTTTTGGTATGGTGTATTTATCTTGTGTATTGTGGGGTTTACGTCCTCTGAGATTGAGCAGAGCTCAAACGCGTTGGCGACGAGGTTGCAGGTTTATCATTTTTTTGCGATGAGGCCACTTGTTATTTTGTTTCCATCCTTTTTTTTGTAGGTAGTCTTTAGTTAGTTATCCTCTTGCCTACCTCCAGGGAATTCCAGATCCTTATACTACGTACGACTTGTTGGCACCGGAGTTGGGGCGGACCTAATTCACCCCCTCAGACGTGGCTATTATAGATTAAGCCTAGCACTGCAGTATCTGGTTGCCCCTGAGGAGACACAATAGAGGTAGAGTAGGGTTTAACTGTGGTCACAGCTGCAGGGTTCACACCCTAAATCATAACACCCCGAGCTTGGACAGCATTTTTAAATTTCATTTGTTTCACCAAAATCATCATTGCTTTGCTCCCTTTTGTCCTAGATTAGTCTCCATGTTACTTCTAATCAGTGGCCACCAGCCTTCAGGAGTGGGCAAAAGTATAGAATGGATAGTGGCCAAGGCAGAGTTACAGATAGTGGAAGGGGGTCATAAGAGACATGGGGAAAAGGGTTCAGGGATCAGAAAAGAAAATGGACAGGAAGGGGGGGGTCAGAGGAACACATGAGGAGGAAGAGGCCAGAGCTACACATGGGGAGGGGGAGGTCAGAGTAACTCTTTGGGAGGTTAATGGGACATATGGGAGGGGAGAAGATAGGGTGTGGGATCAAAGGCACTGATGGATAGGGTGGGCATATGCACGCTTGGCCCTTATTGTATACGTATGTTCCCTCATGTGACTTTTGTCACCTGGAGATCAAGAAGCCAATTAAGTAGTGCCAGGTACAGTAGTAGCGCTCTCCTGATTGGCCGAGCTCCGCTGAGCAGATACGGTACTTGTGTAATATCTGGGCGCCCGATTTTTTCATTGTATTGCATCGCATCGCATGCAATATAGTGGCATACAAAGCGTGGCGAGCGGCCGCAGAATACATGTAAAGTAATCCGCGGGGCTCGCTGCGCTCGCCACTCTTCGGGCTCGGTGGCTCGCTGTGCTCGCCACTCTATATAAAATCCACTCCATGCGTAGTTGGATAGTGGGGGTATGAAATCACCCATGGGTGACTATACAATTAAAAATTGGGTCTTTACAATGAAAAATCGCATCGCATGCCTTAAGTAGTGGCATAAGATGAAAAAAATCGGGCGCCCAGATAATACACAAGTACCGCAGATACTATAAGGAGAACACCCCCATTCGAAGTAACTGTGGGAACATGAAGGTTAGCGCTAACCACAAGGTCAATTAGGCCAGACCCTCATGATGTGAGGCACTCTCTCAGTGATCCACACTCTGTGTCTCTGCATCACACTCTCTGTGTGATCTACTCTCTGTATTACACTCTCTCTGTGATCTACAAACCGTGTTATATTCTCTCTGTGATCTACAATCTCTGTATTACACCCTATCTGTGATCTAAACTCATATGATATGAATAGAAACCATAAGCCAGTGGGGGTTCTTGCAGGAAGAGCGCTAAATCAGAGCAAACGAGTAGGAATAATTGGACGTATCAACGAGAGGAGCTAGGAGCTGATACTGGGCGTCAGAATAGATTAAGCCATACCAGAAAGACATCAACATAGCTTTACTGAATCATAGAATAATGATAGCCGTACCTGTATAAGGAGGGCAGCGGAGGAATTGCAGATGATAACATAAATGTGAAATAGGGAGTCAGTGATAGGCAGGATGATATAGAAGTGGAGGGAGGAACAGATACTGTAACTGAGGACACAGTGGTACCACCAGGATGATAATCATACACAAGTGCCCCTGCCGGGCAATTTATTAGTGCATTCATTTTGGTTATGTACGCTCTCATCGATATAAAATAAGACATAAGACATTAAATTCATGCCCACGTATCTCCGGGAAGATGAGAGAACTCCACGAACGCTCCTTTATCCGTCTCCGCCGCCAAAGACATCAGTAGCACATTGCCAGGCAATATATCGCTGTCCTGGATGAAAGCTAATGAGGATAGCCTCCAGTCCTGTATGATGCCCATTACTTCTCATTAACGCGCCTCTCACTCCACGTCTTTCCCCACAGAAGGCAGACCTGGCCGTCGCTGCTTTCACCATCACTGCCGAGCGCGAGAAAGTGATTGACTTCTCCAAACCGTTCATGACCCTCGGGATCAGCATCTTGTACCGGGTTCAGATGGTAGGTACCAACCTGCACCCTATTCCTGGCTCTCCTTCCCCATCTTTCATGTACACAATCTGCAGTACTGGAAATGTTTTACAATAGCGGTTCATGGTCTACAGGTAACATTTATCTTAATACAAGTACTCTACATGACCATGGGGCAGATGTACTAAGCCTTGCAGAGAGAGACGTAGCAGCCAGTCAGCCCTTAACTGCCATCTGACAGGCTGGGTTTGAAAAATGATAGGAGTTGATATGTTGGTAGTTTATCTCTCTCTATATTCTATCTCTCTACAATTCTTAGTACTTCTGACCCTATAACTCTGACTTGCACAGGAGATGAAATGTAGGGTTAGTGTATTCATGTGAACACCCACACATGTTGTAATACACTCCTACAGTGATCCCGTACCACCATGTCCTACTGTATTCCGACTCATACATTAACCTCTGTCCTCCCCATGTACAGTCTGCCTCATCTATATGTACAGCCCAGTGTTACCAGTATCTCTCACATTTGTGTGTGTGTATGTATGTGTGTATATATATATATATATATATATATATATATATATATATACAGTATCTTCTAGATCAGCCATGTCCAACCTGTTGCCCTTCAGCTCCAGTCTTCATGATTTGGTATTAGGGAATGCTAAAACTATGGCAAGGCATGCTGGGATGTGTAGTTTCACAACAGCTGGAGGGCCGCAGATCGGACATGCCTGTTCTAGATCATTGGTGGGCAACAAGATTTGCTGTTCTGAGGTCCTCCCATTGATTCTTGCACACTACACTTATCTGTAATCACAATAGTTCAACTACAAGTTCTCTGCCCCCTGCTCTTTGGCATCGGTGTAACTTGAGTGTAACTTGTTTGTCAATCTACAGGTTTAGGTGAAGCCTTATATTCCTGGTACTGTTGGTCACTGGGCAGGATATGCCTATCAGTGATGGGTACATTGGGTGTTGGTGCCAGCAAGAAGACTGTTTGCTCATGAGCGAATAAGCAATCTGCTGTGCCCGCTCACACCAAGACTCTGTACATGCGCAGAACTGCTAATGTGCATGTGCAGAAACAAAGTGCGCGGAGGAGCGATCAGATTAGAATGACCCCTTTGTCCGCTGCTAATCTGAATGACACGCACATCGTTTCCAGAGTCCATTACATGTACTGTACACCTCTTCCTCGTCCCTTCCCTGCATGGCTTACAATGCTTGTTGATGGTTCCATAATGGACATCATTGTGTTTGGAGTTGTTGTATGTATTATACAGTGAATGATGAGCAGTGCGCTTTATGCAGACGTGCCGATCTTAAATACTCTTTTATATGTATACATCAATATACCTGAATACACCATTGTTGAGCACTCACCCTAAGCCATGGCTACAGTACATGCCCAATGAAGCACACACTGATAATGGGAGGGCATTACTGTGGTGCCAGCTTACACCAGATGCACGCTGTGCAAACAAACCAGCAAATAATGCCGCAGACCCACCACTTACTGTATATGCCATGTTACCATTCACTTCTACGCTCCTGTTTATATGGGCAACATTGATTCTGAGGATAAGAAATACAATCATTGTATGTCACATATGTCATATAAGAGCCAGCTGCCCACCGTCCCCTCAATTCTATAGGTATAGAACCTATATCCCATACATATATATACTGTATATATATGTATCTGTCCCAACCTGCACTCAATATACTATAGGTACATCCATCACTCATTCCTAGTTTACATTGTTCACACTGTGCTTCCTCCTGTGTGTACATCAATCACTCATTCCTATTATACACCAGTGACTCTGTGCTTCCTCCTGTGCGTACATCCATCACTCATTCCTACTATACACCAGTGACACTGTCCTTCCTCCTGTGTGTACATCCATCACTCATTCCTAGTATACACCAGTGATGCTGTTCTTCCTCCTGTGCGTACATCCATCACTCATTCCTAGTATACACCAGTGATGCTGTGCTTCCTCCGGTGTGTATATCCATCACTCATTCCTAGTATACACCCGTGATACTGTGCTTCCTCCTCTGTGTACATCCATTACTCATTCCTGGTATACACCAGTGACTCTGCGCTTCCTCCTGTGGGTACATCAATCACTCATTCCTAGTATACACCAGTGTCTCTGCGCTTTCTCCTGTGGGTACATCAATCATTTATTCCTAGTATACATCAGTGACACTGTGCTTCCTCCTGTGCGTACATCTATCACCCATTCCTAGTATACACCAGTGATGCTGTGCTTCCTCCTGTGCGTACATCCATCACTCATTCCTACTATACACCAGTGACACTGCCCTTCCTCCTGTGCATACATCCATAACTCATTCCTAGTATACACCAGGGACACTGTCCTTCCTCCTGTGCGTACTTACATCACTCATTCCTTGTATACACCAGTGACACTCCTTCCGACTGTGTGTACATCCATCACTCATTCCTAGTATACACCAGTGACTCTGTGCTTCCTCCTGTACAGTATGTATGTTTATCAAAGTGTATACTTTTTTCATGATTATCTCCTAGATGTATATTATACTACTTTATCATTTTTGTGTACATCATATAGCAATAGACGTACAGTAAATATTCTCCTACTGTATTGTGCTGTTCACTTTTGTACACTGAAAGTTCAGCATGGACATATGTTTTATACACTGGTCTCTTATGTAAGTTTCACACTGTGACCTCTTGTTGATGTTTACATCCCTTCCACTGTGCTTTCCCTTTATTTGTACACCCAAACCCTTTCACTGCGCCTTCTGTATACATACAGTATGTTCCCTCCTGTATATATTCCCATGTCTCCCACAGGGCCGGAAGCCTGGGTACTTCTCCTTTCTGGATCCTTTTTCTCCTGCTGTCTGGCTCTTCATGTTGTTGGCTTATCTGGCAGTCAGCTGTGTGCTGTTCTTGGCAGCCAGGTAATAACCCTGTTTATCCACCCTCCCTGTGCATGAATTGTACACACATCCCTCTGTAAGTAGCCCTATGCACTTCTTACCTACAATACACATTGTGCACCTTCAAAGTAATGATGAATGTGTATCCATGATGTTCTGATCCTTTTGCACACCCTAACGTTCCAGAACATATGCATGTCCTAACCCTCTGCTACTGTACCTGATACATTCTTACTTGTGCCAACTGCCATGCCCTGTGATATTCTCAGCTCTGTATACTATGACAGAATGTTAAATGCGTAATTTGTGGTTTGTGTATGGTAGTTTTGCGTTTTATAGTAATTCCTTTCCAACTGAGATAATTATAAAGTTCATAAGATCATAATATAGTAAGCTGTGATTATGGATAAAGTCATTCATTGCAGACAGGTCCATCTATATATGTATTTAAGGATAGAGGGATGTCTACTGCACCCATTGCTGTACCCTAAGATGCCTTCTTTTTCTTATTCTTCAGAAATAGTTATTGCACTAGTAAGTTGCCACTTTTTAGATTGCTTTGTCTTTAAACAATGTATCAAACATAGAACATGAATGCTTTGAAATAATATGTATGTATGTATGTATGTATATGAAAGCAATTAAATGTGTACACTGACAGTACAATAATAGTTATATTTTCCTACAGTATGCATAACAAACTTCTTGATAATCTCTCCAATCATCCTGGTACTAACTGTAGCAATGTCACTTGAGGTTCATTTGGTACTTCTTTACTTTCACGGCGCCAGCATGGCGCCGCGCTACTTCCGGGTTACTCTCGCCACAAACTAAGTAAAATAAACGAAGTTAACGCCATGCCAACATGGATAGTTCATACCTCCACTATCCATGTTGGCATGGAGTTGATTTTAATTAGCATGGCGAGCGTAGCGAGCCACCGAGCCCGCAGCGTGGGCGAGCGAAGCGAACCCCGCAAGGGGACTCTGACGCGCGGCGCCATGCTGGCGCCGTGAAAGTAAAGAAGTACCGTTCATTTCATATATGTATTTGCCTATGTTAATCACTGCAAATTTACTTTATATGCTGACAAATATATATATATATATATATAATCTTGTTTTATAAAAAGGCACAAGGTGCATGTTTAGTGAATCAGAGATGAGTATGTTTCATGAGTTGCATAACAGAGAGCACAGAGTATGGTTTTTGTTTTTCAGAAGTTTACACTAACGCTTATAGAACTTTGGTACAGTATATGCAGATATATATTTTCACCTTCACAGTAATTGCAGTGGTTTTCAACCTCATGGATCCTTAACAAATACTTGTCTACATTCTTCTGCTCCTCTCTGGGAGGAGCCCAGAGAAGAGATGCCTATGTAGAGTTAGGGGGTTTGGGCCAGCACCGCCACCATCAAGCCAGGTCTGTGGAGAGTGGCAAGGGTATTTTATCCCTACCTTCTCCCTTAAGTACCGTGATCATCGGATTATGTTTATGCAGGGTGTCCGTAAAGGAGGCGGGAGACTTGCCCCACCTCCTCCACAGACACCCAGCATTTCTCTGGGGGGTGGGGTGTCAGTAGTGCCACCCGATTATGGTAGCCTCATAGACATTCCGGGAGGGTAAGCAAGTGTGACTCCTCAGGCCATGCTTTTAAGAATTTCTGTATGTGGAAGCAGGTGGTATTATTTTTACTGACCCAGAACAAGAGATTAACTCACCTGTGCATTATTAATCCAGAAAACAGCATGACCTTTTGGTGTTACTTAAAGACTGGAGCTGAGAACCAATCACCTTTTTTAAAAATCTTTCTGAAATACCTTGCATTATACTTCTATTGTTACTTCACCCCTTCGCATGCCCTAGTGTGCACACCGAATGGGTACATTTTGTGTACAGTATTTCTGTGACACTAAGGATCTTTTTAAAGTTTTCTTTGTAATATACTGTACAGACAGGACTTTAATGTGCACTGTCAATAAACCCTGAAGATTGTTCTCTTATTCATCTGTCCTGATTACCTCAGAGTCTTGTTTTCGAGGTTGGAACTGACCTTTTCTAAGGAAACGCAGAATTTCAGCAAATCGATTGATTTTGTCTGACTGAAGGCAATAATTGCTCTACTCACACCTAAAGGAACTAGTGATTTGTCATTATATTGAGTGACTGAAAATGCTGAAATAGAAACTCTGTAAAACTAGTAACACAGTTGAAAATATCCTAGAGAGAAAGAAAAAACATCTGTAACTTGTCAGAAAAGAGAAATATCTAACTACCCACTCAATGGCAATATTACACCTTTTTGTGCTAAATTAACAGAAAGTGAAAGCAATTTTTGCAGGGACTCTGTTTCAAACTTGCTGGATATGGAGAGAGGGAGCTGTGAAGACAGATTGGAGGTAGGAACAGATAGGGACTGGGGGTGGTGTAGAGAGTCTTTTGGCTAAAAACTGTCACAGCTTAAAGTGAAAGTACATTGCAGAAGCCGTCATTTTGATGGGTTATTAACCAGTTAAAGATTAAAACCTAATTTTCAGTACGCCTTAGGGCAGTGGTTCCCAACCCTGGTCCTCAAGTACCCCCAACAGTGCACGTTTTCCAGATCACCCGGCAGGTGCACTCATTATTCAGGCACATTTGAAAAGATCACAGGTGGAGCCAATTATAGCACTAGTGATTCTGTGTGGAGACCTGCAAAACATGCACTGTTGGGGGTACTTGAGGGCAAGGGTTGGGAACCACTGCCTTAGGGGGTTAGTCAGACCTGATCGCAAAGCTGCATTTTTCGCAAATGGACAAAACCATGTTGCACTCCAGGTGGGGCAGATGTAACATGTGCATCATATCATCAAATCCCATCCACTACCCATCACATCCCATTCCCACTCCATCATATCCCATCCACTACTCATCATATCCCATCAACTACTCAACATGTCTCTTTCCCATTCCATTACACCCAATCAACTACCCACCATATCTCATCCACTACCCACCATATCTAATCCACTACCCATCATATCTCATCCACTACCCACCATATCTCATACACTACCCATCATATCTCATCCACTACCCATCATATCTCATCCACTACCCCTCATATCTCATCCACTACCCATCATATGTCATCCACTACCCACCATATCTCATCCACTACCCATCATATCTCATCCACTACCCATCATATCTCATCCACTACCCATCATATCTCATCCACTACCCACCATATCTCATCCACTACCCATCATATCTCATCCACTACCCATCATATGTCATCCACTATCCGTCATATCTCATCCACTACCCGTCATATGTCATCCACTACCCATCATATGTCATCCACTACCCATCATATGTCATCCACTACCCGTCATATGTCATCCACTACCAGTCATGTCATCCACTACCCATCATATCTCATCCACTACCCATCATATGTCATCCACTATCCATCATATGTCATCCACTACCCGTCATATCTCATCCACTACCCACCATATCTCATGCAAAACCTGTCATATATCATCCACTACCACTATCTCTTGCAATACCCGTCATATCTCATCCACTACCCATCATATCTCATCCACTACCCATCATATGTCATCCACTACCCGTCATATCTCATCCACTACCCATCATATCTCATCCACTATCCATCATATCTCATCCATTACCCACCATATCTCATCCACTACCCACCATATCTCATCCACTACCCGTCATATGTCATCCACTACCCATCATATGTCATCCACTACCTATCATATCTTATCCACTACCCGTCATATCTCATCCACTACCCGTCATATCTCATCCACTACCCGTCATATCTCATCCACTACCCGTCATATCTCATCCACTACCCGTCATATGTCATCCACTACCCATCATATGTCATCCACTACCCATCATATGTCATCCACTACCCGTCATATGTCATCCACTACCAGTCATGTCATCCACTACCCATCATATCTCATCCACTACCCATCATATGTCATCCACTATCCATCATATGTCATCCACTACCCGTCATATCTCATCCACTACCCACCATATCTCATGCAAAACCTGTCATATATCATCCACTACCACTATCTCTTGCAATACCCGTCATATCTCATCCACTACCCATCATATCTCATCCACTACCCATCATATGTCATTCACTACCCGTCATATCTCATCCACTACCCATCATATCTCATCCACTATCCATCATATCTCATCCATTACCCACCATATCTCATCCACTACCCACCATATCTCATCCACTACCCGTCATATGTCATCCACTACCCATCATATGTCATCCACTACCTATCATATCTTATCCACTACCCGTCATATCTCATCCACTACCCGTCATATCTCATCCACTACCCGTCATATCTCATCCACTACCCGTCATATCTCATCCACTACCTATCATATCTCATCCACTACCCATCATACAGGTATCTCATCCACTACCCATCATATCTCATCCACTACCCGTCATATCTCATCCACTACCCGTCATATCTCATCCACTACCCATCATATCTCATCCACTACCCATCATATCTCATCCACTACCCATCATATCTCATCCACTACCCATCATATCTCATCCACTACCCGTCATATCTCATCCATTACCCACTAAATTTCATCCACTACCCACCATATCTCATGCATTACCTGTCATATATAATCCACTACCCACCATATCTCATCTACTACCCATCATTTGTCATACACTACCCATCATTTGTCATCCACTACCCATCATATCTCATCCACCGCCCATCATATCTCATCCACCTCCAGTACCCACCATATCTCATGCAATACCCGTCATATGTCATCCACTACCCACCATATCTCATCCACTACCCACCATATCTCATGCAATACCCGTCATATATCATCCACTACCCATCATATCTCATCCACCTCCCATTATATCTCATCCACCTCCACTATCCATCATATCTCATCCACTACCCACCCATCAGATCTCATCCATTACCCATCAGATCTCATCCACTAACCGACCCATCGGCGTATCTCATCTACTGCCCATCAGACACCATCTACTAGTACTGTATGTGGAATTATATTTTTCTCCAATGTTGTAAGTCTTTTACACCATAAGCCACAGAGAAGTCTCCAGTTTCTGGCAAGGAAAGGGTTAAGAATAAGCAGCACTACTGTTTATGGAAGCTCTGTTCAGATTTACAATATATTTGACCTATACTGATAGCGATCTGCTAAATTAAAACTTGTTAGGTTGCGGAGATCCCTGAGGCGTACAACGCAGCTAAATTCTGTTCGCATTGGCTTTATAGCTTAGAGCCATCATGTTTCGCAGAATGTGCACTTTACGCGTACAGGTAGAAATGAAACAAAAAGGAACAATAGTAATAATGTAAATGACGGATTAACATATTTATATAGATTCTTATATATCACATAGCTAAAGGCCTAAACAAGCAAAGGGCTGGCATCTGTTACTACGCAATACTTATTAAATTGCTGAGTTCACTAGGTTGATCATTCTGAGAGTCGTTTTCCACAGTCAGGGAGCTGTCCAAGCTGTAGGTTGTGGTGTGTGTGTGTGTGTGTGTGTGTGTGTGTGTGTGTGTGTGTGTGTGTGTGTGTGTGTGTGTGTGTGTGTGTGTGTGGGGGGGGGTAATGAATCATTTAACTACTCATAAGAGGCACAGTGGCGGTTATTCTCACCCGTCGTCTGTATCTGAGGATGCCTTATGTAAGGTTATTGTTAGTTTGTGGACATTGACAAAGAGTTATTGGCAGCAAATCATTATATATGTGTTAATATTAAGTATAATCTATATCTTTTAAATGAAGTGACATTATCTTGAGTTGAGGCCAAAGAATACGTTACTAAGGGGTTGATGTATCAAGCAGTGTAAACAGTTTGGAAAGTTGTGTTTCAATGCTCTTGTGGAGGTAGGACGATGCTGGGAGCTCTGTCAAAGGCCTTTGTTGCATCTGCGGTGGATGGCTTGGGCCAGACAGAGGATCCAATGTTGCGTCTTAGGATGTATCTCTAACCAGTACTGCAGGCAAGTGGTGTGACACTTCCATGTAAGTGGTTGTACTTCCAGTCACATCTGCATCAGGCCCCGTGTGCAGTCTCACAGTCATTGCTCAGTAGGAGGCTTCCAGCATTCTGACTGATGGATCATTCTGGTCAATAGAAGGTAGTCTGCCTTTATTCCAACATAACCCCTACCAGAGTACTAGCATTGTTTTCTGATATATATACATGTAAAAAAAAGAAGGTAACCCTTCCCATTAAGTGATAGTCATACAGTACTTTTCTCATCTGACATTTGGGTATATGTCTTTTACTCATGGGAATGTGTCTTCTTATCATGGGCATGTGTCCTCTATTCATGGGCATATGTAGGACAGAAAAGTTTTCAACAGGAATCCATCTCCAGGCCATCTGTTGTTTTGATACAGCTGGGAAGTTATGGGTACAACTATGGGCAGTTAGGGATACAGCTATGGGCGGTTATGGGTACAGCTGTGGGCAGTTATGGGTACAGCTGTGGGCAGTTATGTGTACAGCTATAGGCAGTTATGGGTACAGCTGTGGGCAGTTATGGGTACAGCTGTGGGCAGTTATGAGTACAGCTATAGGCAGTTATGGGTACAGCTGTGGGCAGTTATGGGTACAGCTGTGGGCATTTATGGATACAGCTATGGGCGGTTATGGGTACAGCTGTGAACAGTTATGGGTACAGCTGTGTTCAGTTATGGGTACAACTATGGGCAGTTATGAATACAGCTATGGGGGGTTATGGGTACAGCTGTGGGCAGTTATCGGTACAGCTGTGGGCAGTTATGGGTACAGCTATGAGCTGTTATTGGAACAGCTATGGGCGGTTATGGGCAGCTATGTGTACAGCTATGGGCGGTTATTGGCTGTTATGGGTGGGTATGGGCAGCTGCTGGTGGTGATGGGTACAGCTATGGGCTGTTATGGGTACAGATATGGGTACAGCCAGGGATTAAAGTGGTCCTGGAGAGTTGGTGGAACTTATGTCCCCCTTCTCTTTAGGTGGAGCATGCACCAGTGCCAGGATTTTTGCCACCCCCAGCAAACTATAAATTTGTGCCCTATTTCCCATTTTTTATAAAGGGGCAATGGTCTCACAAGGAAGGGGCATGGTCACACAACAGTATCCACCATTCAAATTATGCTAAACAGTAGCACAATCATATTCACGTTAGACTACATGTAGTGTCTCTGATTCATATTACAGCACATAGTAGTTTCCCTTATTCACTTTATGACACACAGTTGTGCCCCTTATCAGAGGCGTAGGGAGGGCGGAGCCACCGGAGCTCATGCTCGAATGGCGCCGCCCGCCCCCCCTCCGCAAATGATCCTTGCATAAGGAGGATCATACAAAATAGAAAAAAGTTGGTAACGCCGGGCAGCGTGCGCGGTGGCTGCCCTGCCCGGCGCCTGTCTCCTGCTCTGCTCGCCTGGCGGTTCCTGAGCCGGGAGTCGGGCAAGGAGCCGCGAGATACGGCAGGGGCCCTGTGCACAGCATACAAGCCTCGCCAGCAGCCCAGAGCGCTCAGGTCCAGCAGCCGTGCGGGGTGTCAGCGGCCAGGTGTCAGCCCCGGCCCCCGCCCACCATTACCAGCAGCCATTGAGGGCCCCTCGGGAGAAGCATCCCACCTACGCTCTCTACCCACCACCTGCGGAAAACATCCAGGCTGCAGCCCAGATCAAGCAGTGAGCAGGACTGATTGAGGCCCTGGGGACTATATGCACCACCGTCAGGAGAATCTCCAACCCAAGGACATGGAAGGTACAGTACCTTTACCTCCCTCTCTCTCTCTGCCCTCCCACCCAATCCCTCTCTGCCAGCCCCACTGTCATCCATCTCTCTTTGCCTGACCCTCCCGTCTCCCTCTGCCTGACCCCACTGTCACCCATCTCTTTGCCTGACCCTCCTCTCTCTCTGCCTGACCCCACTGTCACCCAATCCCTCTCTGCCAGGCCCCACTGTCACACCATATCTCTTGACATGACCCCTCTCTTTCTGCCAGACCCCACTGTCACCCTTCACTCTTTGCCTGACCTCCCCTCTCCCTCTGCCTGACCCCACTGTCACCCATCTCTTTGCCTGACCCTCCTCTCTCTGCCTGACCCCACTGTCACCCAATCCCTCTCTGCCAGGCCCCACTGTCACCCATATCTCTTTAAATGACGCCTCTCTTTCTGCCAGACCCCACTGTCACCCTTTACTCTTTGCCTGACCCCCACTCTCTCTCTCTGCTAACCCCCCCTCCCACCCAATCCCTCTCTGCCTGACCCCACTGTCACCCATCTCTCTTTTCCTGACCCCTCTCTTTCTCTGCCTAACCCCCTCTCTCTCTCTGCCTAACACCCCTCACCCCATCCTTCGCTCCTGCCTGACCCCCCTCTCTCACGTAACCCCCCTCTCTCCGCATGACCTACCCTCTCTCTTTGTACCTGACCCTTCTCTCTCTTGCCTTTTAAATCATCTCACCCCCTACTCTCTATCCCTGACAGATTCCGTTACAGCGTCTTATATAGCGCAGCAGATTCCGTTACAGTGTCTTATATAGCGCAGCAGATTCCTTCACAGTGTCTTATATAGCGCAGCAGATTCCATTACAGTGTCTTATATAGCGCAGCAAATTCCTTCACAGTGTCTTATATAGCGCAGCAGATTCCGTTACAGTGTCTTATATAGCGCAGCAGATTCCGTTACAGCGTCTTTTATAGCGCAGCAGATTCCGTTACAGCGTCTTATATAGCGCAGCAGATTCCGTTACAGCGTCTTATATAGCGCAGCAGATTCTGTTACAGCGTCTTATATAGCGCAGCAGATTCCGTTACAGCGTCTTATATAGCGCAGCAGATTCCGTTACAGTGTCTTATACAGCGCAGCAGATTCCGTTACAGTGTCTTATATAGCGCAGCAGATTTCGTCACAGCGTCTTATATAGCGCAGCAGATTCCGTTACAGCGTCTTATATAGCGCAGCAGATTCCTTCACAGTGTCTTATATAGTGCAGCAGATTCCATTACAGTGTCTTATATAGCGCAGCAAATTCCTTCACAGTGTCTTATATAGCGCAGCAGATACCGTTACAGTGTCTTATATAGCGCAGCAGATTCCGTTACAGCGTCTTTTATAGCGCAGCAGATTCCGTTACAGCGTCTTATATAGCGCAGCAGATTCCGTTACAGCGTCTTATATAGCGCAGCAGATTCCGTTACAGCGTCTTATATAGCGCAGCAGATTCCGTTACAGTGTCTTATATAGCGCAGCAGATTCCGTTACAGTGTCTTATATAGCGGCAGATTCCGTTACAGCGTCTTATATAGCGCAGCAGATTCCGTTAGTGTCTTATATAGCGCAGCAGATTCCGTTACAGCGTCTTATATAGCGCAGCAGATTCCGTTACAGCGTCTTATATAGCGCAGCAGATTCCGTTACAGCGTCTTATATAGCGCAGCAGATTCCGTTACAGCGTCTTATATAGCGCAGCAGATACCGTTACAGCGTCTTATATAGCGCAGCAGATTCCGTTACAGTGTCTTATACAGCGCAGCAGATTCCGTTACAGTGTCTTATATAGCGCAGCAGATTTCGTCACAGCGTCTTATATAGCGCAGCAGATTCCGTTACAGTGTCTTATATAGCGCAGCGGATTTCGTTACAGTGTCTTATATAGCGCAGCAGATTCCGCTAGTGTCTTATATAGCGCAGCAGATTCCGTTACAGTGTCTTATATAGCGCAGCAGATTCCGTTACAGCGTCTTATATAGCGCTGCAGATTCCGTTAGTGTCTTATAAAGTGTCTTATTTTTTACGTTTTTTCTTTTCAAATGTAACATGCCAACACATGTTAGCCACGCCCCCAATTCATTACCGGGGGGGGGGGCGCGAAATATGTCCCTGCTCCGGGCACCATGGCACCTAGCTACACCGCTGCCCCTTATTCACATTATGGTACTTATTAGGGCTCCTTATTCATGTTACGCTACACAGTAGTACTCCTTTTACATGTATGCCCCATATTAGTGTCTCTTATACACAATGGATACAATAGGGATGGTGTGAATCCAATAGCGCTTTCCCTTTAGTTTCCTAAAAACCTGTGTCACCACAGTTGTGATAGAATATAAATGGCAAAATACATAGACCTGTTCACATATAAGATGTATTTTGTTGATGTTTGGGAATCACTGAGTAGGCACAGATTCCTGAAATGAGGGAATGGTCTTTGTCCCTCCGCAGGGAATACCAAAAGACCACAGAACATAAAATAGTGCAGCACCTTTGATAAAACAATAGGTTTTAATAAATCCTTGCACTTACAAATTTAAGACAGATATAAAAGCACAATGTATATCCCACTGGCAAGCTGGTATACCGGTCCAACTCAATGTTTTAGATATACTTTGTGTTTTTATATCTGTCTTAAATTTGTGCAAGGATTTATTAAAACCTATTGTTTTATCAAAGGTGCTGCACTATTATATGTTCTGTGGTCTTTTGGTATGTACCTGTATATACTGTAGTATATACACACAGTATATACAGTCAGGAAAATGATGATGATAAGCCCAAAACACTGTTGACTTCATTAACAGCAACTGTTTCACCTGCCCCGGAGTGACGCTGTATTCTTGATATTATTGAAAGTGGCGTTGTCGTGTGGTACTGGTTCCATAGTAGTGCTGTAGTGTTCTCCTCTTTCACACTTTGAGGGGCAACAGGCGGAGCCGGCCTGGAGCAGCCGGGAAGCCAGCAGTTTGAGGCAAATGGCATGGCTGCAGGCAGAGAACAGCACCTCCGTGCCTATGCACTATTTCACACTGTGGATTCCCCCGTTCGGCAAAATGCGCGCCTGACATTAAAATCACAATGGACAGCTGATGTGTCCTTTCACACGGAATAGTCACGGCCTGGCCGCCATGTAGCAGCCGGATCTATCATCTGGAAAGGACAGCTGCCAGGCCGTGGTGGTCCTGTCCTAATAGGTCAGTGTGTGCAGAGGGTGATGGGCGCCTTTCACACACACCGGTCGGATGATGCGAGGTTATAGCTCTCCCCCGCCCCCAACCTGACATAATCGGTCATCCCCACCCCCAAATTTACACATCACCGGCTCACGGAGCTAGTGATGGCCATCGGTGCAGTCGCTATCGATGGTTGCCAGCCACATGTCAGCAGCATCCATCACAGCAACTTGCAGGCTGGAGGAGGCGGCAGTGGCAGGGGGTGTGTTGTTCATTAGGGGGTGCCTAGGCACACCCGGCACCCCCAGTGCACATGCCTATGACCATTATGGGTAGAGCTATAGGCGTTTATGTGCTGTTATGAGTGGTTATGAGTACGGATATGGGTACTGCTATTGGTGGTTATGGGTATAGCTATGGGCAGTTATGGGTACTGCTATGCGTGGTTATGGGTACAGCTATGGGTGGTTATGGGTACATCTATGAGTACAGATATGGGTACAGCTATGGGTGGTTATGGGTACATCTATGAGTACAGATATGGGCGGTTATCAGTACAGTTATGGGTACAGATATGGATACAGCTTTGGGTGGTTATGGGTACAGATATGGGTACTGCTATGGGCGGTTACGGGTACAGCTATGGGAGGTTAAGGGTACAGCTATGGGTGGTTATGGGTACATATATGGGAGGTTATGGGCTGTTATGGTAACAGATATGAGTACATCTATGGGTGGTTATGGGTACAGCTATGAGTACAGATATAGGTACTGTTATGGTCGGTTATGGGTACAGATATGGGCAGTTATGGGTACAAATATGGGCGGTTATGGGTACAGCTATGGGCGGTTATGGGTACAGATATGGGTACTGCTATGGGCGGTAATGGGTACAGCTATGGGTGGTTAAGGGTACAGATATGGGTACAGCTATGGGTGGTTATGGGTACTGCTATAGGCGGTTATGAGTACAGCTATATGAGGTAGTTGTACCTTGATAAGTAAATCAGACAAGGCTGTAGGGCAGTGGATCCTAAACTTTGTGCCGTGGCACCCTGGGGGGGGGGGGGGGGGGGTCCTTGAAGGACCTGCAGCAGTGCCATGCAGTGGTGGTACATGACCAATACAAATTATTTATGGCCAATGTAATAGGCAAATTGTGGACAAACAGAAGTGAATTATGTCCATTACCACATAACTAACCCTAAGGATGACATATAAACACAATTCACTCAATTTAATATTGTTTTCACCATTTTCTTAATGAGAAGCCTCTGCCCTCTGGGTGCCATCAAAAAACTTTCGAAAACTCATGGGTGCCATGATTCAAAACAGTTTGGGAACCACTGCTGCAGGGAAAGAATTAGTTTAGCCATTGGAAACTTATTAATAACCATCAATATTGCTGAAGATAGCTCAATATTTAATGAATCGACTCCTATAGACTATCCAGAGGGATCATCGCTCACGTTTAATATAATGCAATATTCATATAGATGTGTATAATATTTATTTATTTAGATTTGTGCTGGAATGTTTTTCTTCTTCAACAAGGACAATAAAACACCCACTAATATGGAAAATGCACAACATTGCAAAACATTATATGGGCCATTTATCAAAGACCGGAGAGTACAAGGGAAATCTGCATGTTGATGATCCGGCTGTCAGCAGGAGGGTTCTCTGTTGTAAATATAAATAACGTTCCTGGAGGTGGGCTGTGGGTATTGCACTCGCTGTATATGGAAACAGCTGAAATATAACATAGAAAATAGCAGAGATTGTCGGTGCAGTCCACTGAAAATGGCTGCCCCTCAACAGGAGACACTGGGTACATTTACTAAGATTGGAGCTATTTTTTTTTTTTGTGGCCACATGTGTAGAACATTTATTGTAGAACACAATAAATGAGCAAGGGCAGCACAGATGGAGTAGTGGTTAGCATTGCTGCCTCAGAGCAGTGAGGGCGTGGGTCCTAACCAGTGGCGGCTCCAAAGGTGCGGCTGCAGCACAGGTCAAATAGGGTAGAGAGTAACACTAGTTGCCAGTGAGCCAGTTTGGAATGGCAGTTGCTGGGTCTCCCCTATTTGAATTTTGAATAGCGGTGCAGCTCCCCCTCTCTAGAGCCTCCCCTGCTATGCTTACCTCTAGCAGCTGGGCAGCCCCCGCTCCCTCCCTGCCGGACGTATCTCTTGAGAACTCACCGGCTGCTCTGCATATCGGAGCAACAGTGATCTCCAGTTCCCCTCAACAGCCACCGCCCCACCGCCCCTCCCGCCAGCCAGACATTTCGACCCGCAAGACGGACATCGAGACAGTCTCCAATTAGTAGGACTGTCCTGCTGTAGTCGGGACAGTTGGGAGGTATGTAGATGTATTTATTGTAGAGCAGACTAGATGCCCCAAGTGGTTCTTATCTGCTGTCTGCTGTCAAATTGTATGTTTCTATCTAACAAGCCCTGAAATGTATCATCACCAAGTGGATCTTGCTGAGCAGCAGTTCCCAGGTGGAGCGGTACACGTCCACTTAACACCGCGCTCTTAGGCGTTGCTTTCACAATCTCCCTTAAATGCTTTTTCAAAAGCTGGCAAGTATGCGCAAATGGGGTCAGAGAAACGTGTTCAGATAATCCGGAGCTGACAAATAGGTCGGCACGATAGTTAGTGTTTAACTGTTAAAAATCTCTTTAACATTTAATTAAAAAAATCTCAAACCAATGGGCCTGATTCAGAGTTCATCGCTATTGAGCAAAATCGCAATACAATCAGCGTTTGTGGGTGGTAGCTTCTGTTTTCTGGGAATGTCAGTTCCGTTCGCCGGGACGGCGCTTACCTGTTCGCTAGACCGCAGCCTAGCGAACAGGTCTGAATCATGCCGTCATTAGAGCCCCGTCTTCTCTACGTGAAGTCCCAATTTGCAGCAAGGTGGTCATTCAGGTGGCAGGTTGTGGAAGGATGCAGTGTCCTGATGTTTGGTGCGATGTGCGTGTGCCGGACCTGTACTGCACATGTGCAGTACGCAGTGGCGTCAATAGAAATTTTGCACCCACCTGCCAAAAAAGGTTTCTGCCCTCCCCTCCCGGCATACATTAATTTCTTTGAATGCCAGGTCTCCGCTGCACACATGGGATCTGCTGAAAATAGGAAAAGATGTATAGGAGGCATATGAATATCCTTACAAAGAAATAAGGATTAAAAAGGGTTGAGATTACGTGAAGGGTAAAAAAGGGGCAGAATAGATGGGCCAAATGGTTCTTATCTGCCGTCAAATTCTATGTTTCTATGTAGATTGCGCTAAGAAATGAAAAAGTAATAAAATAAAATAAAATGAAAATCATTTAGAGTGGTCAGGTGTATGAAAAGGAAAATAGCAATTTAATAATTCTAATAATAATAAAACATTAAAAACATACAAAATTTGATTACCCCCCCCCCCCGCTTCCACTTCGAGGCACAAGATGGTTTGGAGGCACGCCCCCTCCTTAAAGGCCCGGTATCATCAGTGGAGGAGGACTGACCCATACCACCATTTCCTGAGTCCCTTATACCTAAAAGGGTGGATTACAATAAATGTTCTCTTCTCACGGATCCACGCACACTATTGCCCTTGAGGCTCTTCGAATCCTGGCATTGTGGAAACAAAGGGTGACTATTGATCCGAATGCCATATTTCTCAAATATTCCATGTTTTTAATGTTTTATTATTATTAATTGCTATTTTCCTTTTCATACACCTGACCACTCTAAATGATTTTCATTTTATTTTTTTAATTTCTTAGCGCTATCTACATCTCTTCCTATTGCATATGCCTCCTCCACTGTGGCAGACATCTTTGTAGGACCATTTTAAGCAGATTCCATGTGGGCCAGCCAGATTGCATGGTATCTGCAGCAGAGACCTGGCTTCCCCCTGCCGTGATTTCCAGTAGTAGATCCAGCTGCAGTGTCTATCGTGACACCCCCCCTCCCCTTCCAGGACCCAGCACTTCAGGTTGATCAGGCCCAGGGGAGCCTGCGGCATCCCACAGTGAGTCTGTGTGTCTTCACCCCCTTTTCACAGAGAGACCTCCCCCCCCCCCCGCATCTTTTCAGTGACATGCTCTCAAATTGTGTGCAAGGTCCTGATCTACCGGAAAAGCAAAGTTGGGAGGTTTGCATGGGTACGTCCATATAGACACCATTGATCACCCAAAAACACAACTTGCAACAGCCCTATGCATGTGCAGGTGTCTTGCCTGTGCATTTGTGAGCGAGGCTGCTTGCATTGCTGTACCCATGACATTCCCATAACACACACAGAGAGAGGGAGAGAGGCAGAGGGAGATAGAGGGGGAGGGAGAGAGGGGGGAGCAGAGAGACTGAGAGAGAGGGAGAGAGAAAGAGATAGAGGGGGAGAGAGAGAGAGGGCGTAACGGAGGGGGGGGGGGCGCACAGGGGGTCAGTACCCCATCTATCTAGGGGCGCCCTGTGGTTAGCATGTATTTAAAAAATAATTAAGCTAAAGGTTTTGTGCATGGGAGTGGGGTAGTGCTGCAGCCTCACCTATCTGCCGATGTGACAATGATTAATGGTGCTGAGCTTTGGGAGCCAAGGCATACCGACTGCACAAGTGTGCAGTGCATTACTGGGAGTTGACTAAGTCCCATGAGACTTTGCACAAGAGGTCAGAGGCTGAGAGGCTTGTGCTGAGCTCTGCTTGGTGGAGCTCATCATATGCTTCTCAGTCCCATGGAGGACATCAGCAGCAGCGGCCTTGTCATGGGAGGGTTTTTAATTAGAGGCAGCGCTGAGCCTGTCAGGGCTCCTACAGAGTAAGGTACAGAGGGACGAACACAGGCTTTTCATGTGGTATTTTATATATATTTATGTTTATATTAATCCCCCCCCCCCCCCCCCCCCCCCGCAGTTACCTATTGACCAAGTTCATACTGCCTTTACGCTGTGTTTTGACAGTGTAATATTCTCCCATGCAGTTTGCGGCCAGTGATGACAAGTGGGAGGGGGGCCCCCTGTCTAAAGTGTCCAACGTATACTCGTATAGAGGCTTAATCCGGCTCTGATTGCGAGTACAACATTAGCGCTAATAAACCAGAAACCATGGATATAAAAAAAACATGTATTTCTTCAATGTACAAAACACATAACAGACAATGAAAAACAAGCAGAGTGTCAGCCAGGCACATCGGCACATCTAGGGGGCCTGCATGCCTTTCTGTGTCTTATGCTTTTAAATATGAATACAGTGTAGAAGCCTTTTATGACCACCACCATTAATTATTAAAAATCACATTATGCCAGTGTTCCTCTCTCCTCCTCATTACATGCCAGTCCGTATACATATGAAGAGATCAAACGAAGCCTAAAGCTGGAATTATACTCAGAGACTCTGAGACATAAGATACGCCAGTCACAAACGATTACTGATGTACGGCTAATCACGGCGAGGGGACACTGTCTTGTAATGGAAAGATTACAAGCAGTGTAGAAATGTTCTAGATTTTAATGCTTCATGATATCAGACTCATCAGGTTTATACTGTAGCCTGCTGATGCTCACACGTCACCACTCTATATTATTTGTATCTCCTTTCATTGTACACTAGTAGCTCCCTCCTGTCCAGGTCTCACTGCGCACACATCAGTCTAACTGAGGACAGCTGCTCTTTGACCCCAAGTGGTCGTGCAGCTGGCCAATGGTGTTGCATGTAATCCGATGCTGCATCCTTCGATCATCAATCACTAATGCATGCAGTATGCCTGCGCCCCCTGCTGGATTACTATATTAATGCTATCATTGTTGCAGCCATGTAGGCAGCAGCAAAAGCAGCTGTAACCAGTGTCAGAAGGGCCCACCTGGGGGGATGCAGTGGTATTGGTCCACATACTGTAGGCTTGGCTAACCATAAGAGAGTGCACTGTCTCTAGGCCCTTGATACATACCTGCCTACTACCATCCCGGAACAGCCGGGAGGCTTCTGAAAACCGGGATCGCCTCCCCCCCCCCCCGAAAGGTGGACCAAATTATGTGATTTTCATCATGTTAGCCTCACCCCCCCACACGGTCTAAAACACTAAAACACATCAGAGTATGGCGGGGGGGGGGGGGCTGGCCACAATGATACGATTGCACTGGCCATGGCTCAATGCAGTAAGTTCTTTATAAGCCCCGCCCCCATCCTTCACCTTTGCCATCACACCGGCGGCCACGCCCCCCTGCTTCTCTGAGCTGGCTGCCCTCTCCACTTCTCTGCAGGATGAGACCCAATAATTTATATGCATCTGCACTGTGGGCCCGATTCCATACGCAGGGCTGCGAATACCCCCCCCTTGTGAGCGGACCATGTGAAGGCTAGCATTCTCTGGCCACTCACAAGGTGATTGACAAGATTTATTCAGCGCTGTGAGTGATTTTCCCCCAGTGTGCATGGCTGCAAACGCATCCGCAGCCGTGCACAGGGGCGGGCACCGCGGGGGGGCGGCATTTACCTGCTCGCTGGGCTCCGATTGCTCTCAGCCCAGCGAGCAGACCTGAATCAGGCCCAATGTTCCGCGCGACAAGTAGATATTCTCCGATCTGTATTCCCTGCAAATAATTTTAAATGTTGATAATTCTGCTCCTGTACCATACAAATACTGCAATGTTTAAAGGGTTTAAATGTTGACATTTATATGAAAATATATGTTCTATCTATCGGGTACTTTGCAGGATAAAATCTTTCAATCTTGGCATTTAAATCGTCAGCTTTTCCTGTGTTGCCTTGTAGAATTAGAACGCGCCATTTAATGACTGGTTGACAACAGACAGTATTTATCATAAATACATTTCTTTCTCTTTTTTTTGTGCCAATCCTGATGATACATATGGTATACCGCTGATAACTGTTACTGGACAATACAATTGGTTTTATTATTATGAGTACATACATTGTTTAGCTCATAGCGCTTTTGTCTGGGGAGCCGACTCTGACATACGTTACCATTGAGTCTTTCGTTGTAGATAAACCTCTTGATTGATTGACACTTACTGGTGATAAAAAGCAAATAAGGCGAGAATGCTAAGAGGAGGAGATAATGTCACAAAATGCAGCAAAACCTGTTTGCAGTGATATAAATGGCAAAGTTCAATGATATTCTATTTGATAAATGTATTAAATCATATTTTGACTCTAGTTTCCATTAGAATGACATGAGTGGAGATTTTCAAGGCAGAAAATGTGCCCAATATATGACAAAATGCTTATAATCCTGCACTCGTCCTAACTACTTAATATAATATACAGGGCATACAGAACTTGGCTACTTTATTAGTGGGCGGCGATGAGGGAGGGGCTGGGCTACTAGCGTCATTAGTTCCCGCCCCATCATGGGAAAATTGTGATTATATTTGCATAGTGGCGGAGCTTAAATGAAGCGATTAGAATAAGATTGCATCATTAGTCTCCACTGGGACAGAGGTTTTACTGTATTTATCTCCCCCTTCTGCTGACTTCACTAGAAAGTAGATATGGTCATCGGTGGGCTATTCATCGATGGTCAGCATCAATGCTATATTGATGCTTAACCTTGATGGTGTGAAACCATCTGCAACAAAACAATCAATGGGTTCACCCACCAATGGTCAACCCTGCTTTAGTAAATACTAGGCTGTGGGCCAATAAGAGCTTGGGGTGGGGCTTTGCAGGAACATTGGGGGCAGAGCTAAGCACCTTAGAGGGGGAAAAAATGTGTTTCTATATTAACGATGGCAGGAAATTAATGTGGTTCTCCCCCATCAACGGTAAAAGTGTTCAACATCGGTCACACCCTTACTAGGCAGTGGGCAGAATGCGGGAAGGGTGCCCACTATCACAGGACTTTGGAGGTCTACCCGAAAACTGTGAGTCTCCTGTAGGATCTCGGAGAGTAGGCATGTCTGTTATAAAGTGTGTGTGTATGTATAGATATATAGATCTGTATCTATCTAGCTATCTATCAACACTAGTTGTTAGCCTGGAAATTGTGTGTTTGTGTGTGTGTAGGTAAGTGCGTGTGTTTGTGTTGATACAAAATCAGAACTGTGGCAATAGTTTATTCAGCTTTTCTTTGTCGATCACCATTACACTAGGAGCGGGCCCGCTGGGCATCCATCCCCACTAACATATGTATGCTTAATCAGACCCAGAAGGGAGTGCAATGGTATGACCCGAATGTTTGCTGTCTTCTCCTTCAGACTCAGCCCCTACGAATGGTATAACCCACACCCGTGTCTACGTGAGCGTCACCACATCCTAGAGAACCAGTACACACTGGGGAACAGCCTGTGGTTCCCAGTAGGAGGGTTCATGCAGCAAGGGTCCGAAGTCATGCCGCGAGCACTGTCCACAAGATGTGTGAGTGGAGTCTGGTAAGTATGGTACCGTCCTGGGCACAATCATTTATGATGGATGGGATTTGTGATATAGCATAATGTGAACTCCAGGGGCCATTCCTGCTCTCAGTAGATACCGCTAGGATTATCCCCTCCAGCTAATGTGTCATTGTTCTTATTATGCTGATCAGCTGCAGAGAGCAACGTTTCCGTTATTACGCTGATAGAATTCTCAGTGTTGGTTGTTGTTATATGTGTTCCAAGCTGACTCATCGGCAGTTGGTGTTTCTCCCATATTTGAATTTTGAACTGTGCGCCCACATTTCTGGAGCCGCCACTGATTATGACAAACGCTACGATGGTTGCCGGTATGGCCAGGAACCACCTGAGGCTTACTCAGCCTGGCTGGTTCCTGGCAGCTTGCGAGGCCAGCAAACCCCCCATTTTTGGGAATGCTACCCCAACACGTCCCCTCTCCAGCATCACAATGCCTCCGCATGATGGACTTGGGGATCTGTGAGCGGACTCGCATGTGAAGGGATGTATATCACTCTCCAAGGTTTGATACATCTCACTCATGGACACTGATGGCTAAGCCTCTTTGCCAAATAACGTTACCCAATACCGTTTCCCTAGGTGGGCTTTCACTCTCATCATCATCTCCTCCTACACTGCCAATCTTGCTGCCTTCCTGACCGTGCAAAGAATGGAGGTCCCAATTGAGTCCGCCGATGACCTAGCAGATCAGACCAATATTGAATATGGAACCATACATGGTGGTTCTACCATGACGTTCTTCCAGGTAGGTGGCTTTTTCTCTCTCCTTGGATATGGAAATAGATGTCATAAGTGTCAAAGTACACTCATAGATACCGCCCCCTAAGGTCATGTTTCATTTCTGAGTGGAGACGTTGCCTGTAGCAACCAGTTGGCCCATAACTGTCATTTTGTAGATGGTGCTAGATACATTAGAGCTAGACGGTAATTGGTTGCTATGGGCATCTTCTTCACGTATCGCTCTTAAGGGGTGTTCACACGGTGCGATTTTGATTGCAATTCGATCCCGATTCGATTGGGATTGAATCGAGATCAAATCGAATGCCAAGCAAAACATATTTGATTTAGACTATATAGTACAGATCTGTACTATATAGTCTTACCTACATAGTCTATTTTTCTTTCCAATTTCGATGCCGTGGGGCCGCACATAGGGATCAAATTGGAATTGGCATTGTCTGAAAACCGATGTCCAATTGATTTTTATTTGATTTTGCTTATACGGGGCATAAGTATTAATTTCAGACTTAACCATAAGATCAAAGCCTATTAGCACAATGGTTGTATTACTGGTTTCTACGGTCTACTGCCCCGGTCTACTGCCCCGTACACGTTCGATTTGGTCTATTTTTCTATTCGATTAAAATGTGCCCATGCGCACAGCATCTATCCAAAGAGGGGCATGGCCAGCAACTTTCAGAGCACTGGCCATGTCCCCAACAGTGCCAAAAATGGCTTTGACATTACATCATTGTCACAAAGCCATTTACATAAGGCCACGCCCCTTTCAGATTTATAAATGTTGGGAAGTATGTAATAGACCTGCTAGCCCATGTGACTGCTGTGGCATTCGGGTGCGGTATGCGGCTGAGAATGTAGGGGGCATCTCAGAAAAGAAATTGGGGATGCACGTCGCCTCCTCCCTCTTATTTACTCTGCAATGACTATCTACCTGATTGTTCTATTCCCACAGAACTCCCGGTACCAAACATACCAGCGCATGTGGAATTACATGAACTCCAAGCAGCCCAGTGTGTTTGTGAAGAGCACAGAAGAGGGAATAGCGCGTGTTTTAAATTCTCGTTATGCGTTCCTACTGGAGTCTACCATGAACGAGTACCACCGCCGGCTCAACTGCAACCTCACTCAAATTGGAGGCTTGCTCGACACCAAGGGCTATGGAATTGGGATGCCACTAGGTGAGAGCGTCTGACACTATGTACAACTCATGTACACCACACTTAGGCCTTTATTCTGATTGCGTCGGACGGCTGCGTGTGCGGACGGATGGCCGATGTATTGTGTTTGCGCATGTGCAGAGGCGTTTCTGCGCGTGTGTGAACGCCTCGCACGTCCGAACACGTTGTGAGTTCCGTGCAGAAAACGATCATACAGAACCATCCAAACAGGGGGTGGAGAGGGGCGTGAAGGGCTGTTTGGGCTCATTACCATATGCGTATGTCCCGCGTTTCATGGGCGTTCCCATGAAAACGCTGGGCGTATGTATGGTAATCCGGCCGTGACGCACGTGTGGGGGGCGGACATCTGACATAGCCGGATGTCAGCTGCCTGCCCATATCCCTGCTTTCACACGGAAAAATGTCTGGAGCACTCGGGGCTGCCTGGCCGCTCGGTCCATCATTCGATCCACTCGCGGTCCATTCGCTTGGCATCTTACCGCATTTGGACGGCGTGAGCGATCCGTACGATAGGCGGGGCTAAGAACACTCGGTGCCCGTCCGAAATACGCATCTGTCTGATTTAACCAGAATAAGGCCCTATGTTTCCATAAACTACATTACATGTGTCCAGTGGTGACATTACGTCAATGGGAGAAAACACATTTGGCCTTTAGACTCCTAAAGGTGCAATCCCACAAATATTGTACCTCGTCAAAGTTGATTTATCAGGTTTTCCTGTAACTTCTTTTAGAATCAGTATTGATTTATGTAACAATTTTATTTGGCTGCCATTGCAGATAAATGTCAGTGAGGAAGTTCAGTGATGGCAAAGGAAGGAGATTGGGGTGAGATTTGGGCAGAACATTCTGTGCCATAAAACGCCATTTAACTGTGGTTGTCATGGTAATCACATCATGTAACTGTGGTTGCCATGGTGATCACGTCCCTGAAGCAAACCATGAAGGGAAAAAAATATATATCAATTTGCCTTTTTACTGGTCACACCCCATCACTTGTTTATTTAATGATTTTGTGCACCCCAACCCATCACATATATATTTACTAGTTTTGTCCCCTCGCCCCTTCCCTTTATGCTCATTATCACAGTTTAATGAACTTTTACTCTGCCTACATCACCTGCCTTACCAAAAGAGGAGGTAGAGCACAGGATTTGCCACATCTACACCTACTGTAATGGTGAAATAGATGTTTGTGACTGTTAGAATTATCCTTTTTATTATATAAGACAAAGGAGTGTTATAGTGAACTCGGGTGATTACTAATTTTCACATTTATTGATTGCTGAATACTATATGTATATACAGATTTTATGCAGTTTTAGTTTTATGTTTATGTTTCTTTAAAATATATCAATAATATTATCCATACTGTTGCATTGTCTTGAATTAATTATTATTAATTCAATAAACATGTACTTATGAGGGGAGGGGAGGTTATGCTGTGGGGTGGGGGGGGGATTATGTTTACAAAGGTTAGGGTTTGATACTAGCAGAAATACAAGAAAAACACTTAATTTGAGAGAGGATTAAATTAAAACAGCGTGGGATATTTCAATGGTAATATTTATTTAGATAAACAATATATTAAAACACTAAAAAAAATTAGAAAAATGAAAATAAAAAGTGTATTAAAAAACAAGAGTTAATACTCATAATGTAACCATGAATATTGGCATGTTAAATGTGCAGTCTCTCACATGGGTGATTAATGTTGAAGTAAAGTCCCGTTCCTAGAATGACCACTTATATCCGTCCCCTCAATCTGCAATGCACTTACTATAAACAGATCTCACTTGTAATTAGCTCAGGTAGAGCATGGAGTTCCTGGAGTGGGGGTTTCTTTATCCAGAGGGAGTTCTTAGGTCCAAAGATGGGTAGCTGGTGGATCTTAGCAAGAATTTTGGGGTCCTGGGGTCTGGTTCGGGACAATTCTTGATCCAGAGGTAGCCGGATATCCACACACCAAGGAGAGGCTGTTAGGTTGGCACGCTGACGCGTTTCGCCATGCGCCAGTCAAGCTGACTTTTTCAAAGGTGGTCTGTTGTTGCCAGTAGG
The DNA here is from genome assembly GCF_055691185.1 of Crinia signifera. NCBI lineage: Eukaryota > Metazoa > Chordata > Amphibia > Anura > Myobatrachidae > Crinia > Crinia signifera. The sequence continues at coordinate 27,607,242 of NC_139226.1, forward strand.
TCTATATTTATACTATACCCAATATGGCTGATACTGATTGCAGCTGTGAGGCAACATGGTTAATATTTTATTAAAGATCTAAAATAGTAAAAAAAAAAAGTATCCCATGGTTTATAATAATTATTATGGAGATAGACTATAATTCATATATTTTAATCAACTTTACTAGTATAAATGCTTTCATGCTGTCATGTGACCTTCCTAATGTGTCACATGACCGCTATATTTACTTATGTCATAGTACCTTATATGGTGTGGGTACCCGTCAGGTTATTCTCCGCATATTTATAGCGCACTATAGGAAATGGAAAGTAACACTTTAAAAGAAGAACATGACAAGAAAAAGCAGAGGAGGAAAGTACATTTGTAGGAAGGGTGAACTGCAGATGCCGCAGTGAGCACAACCTCTCTCATTAGTTGTCCATGACCTGCTTTCCTCTGCGCTGCCTGTAAGATACCAGAACATTCACTGATAAGATAGTATCCATGCAACATTAATAAGCAGAATCAAGTAATGATTTTGTGTGGGTGCAGGACATAGCTTAGACATAATCTACGCCCCTGGGTTCCGAAACACCATGTACTGTCACTGCTTTCTTACATCAAAGGAAACACAGGACCAGTTACAGTGGTGATACTGGGCAGTGCTCTGCAGCCAAACTGTCATTTACAAAGAAGGCACATGTGCAATCGGTTACACATACAGAGGCAACGAAAGCTCCGCCAGGCCCCGGTACTGGGAGATGGCCTGGCTAGGACTACTTATAAAATATATTAAAAAATTACATTTTGCATGTGGCAGATCTAGCTGGTGATCACTCCCCCCCCCCCCCCCCCCCCGCCTCCCCGCACATCACTCGGCAAGAGAGAGGATTGACTTGTTCTGCAGCAGCCTCTCCCCAGCCCAGTGCATACTTTAACAGCATCTGCTGAGCTGGGGAGAGAGGCTGCTACAGCAGCAGTCTCGTCTCAGTCCCTGCGCAAAGTACCGCTGCTTGCAACAGAAGGGGGGTGGAGGGACTGAAGGGGAGGGGGGGGGGGATAAATCGCGTGTAATTTATCGCATGTAAAACATGGCACATCAAGTGCCAAGTTCGAAGTGAACTCCTACCGGGGAGCTCAAGGTAAGTCGGGTCCGACTTGCCCTTCAGACAAGTTGGACCAGTATATGGGGGCCTATACTTAGTGCTCCTCAATCAGATATAAAACATTTAAATGACTATGATACACATTTTTTATTCAACAAACATCAAGCACAGTCCAGTACACAATGAATAAATAAATACTGTTTATTTTACTCACCTGAAATTGATACAGATTCGTGTGATGAAAAGTGGAATTTGCAATGTAATGTCTTAAAAAAAATACTGCATTTCGTTCCCTTATCGAGACTTCATCAGGCGTACATCTCTGTTTTAAAACTTCAAAACAACTGAAAATAATTGTAACAAGAACCAATACCTGATATTGTTGTATAAGTGTACCACCTACAGATGATAACAATGCAGTGATCAATCATATTATTGGGACACTGTGTTTATTCAGCCTTAAGATAGACCTTTAGAATCTCCACTACTCAAAACAACCAGTAGCTGTGTTTTTTATCCTATAGGTGGTAGGAAGGGATGCGACACAGGAGAAAATCTAGGTTGATGATAGTTCTCATGCAAAGGATGACCCGGGCTTGTGGAACGGTCATCTAGGCTAGCGGCATGCAGAGGCAGAAAACGTCTCTAAGCCAATAATTCTGTGGCAATGATTCAGTCAAAGCACGAGAGGGTCTCGGGAGACTTAGGAGGAGGGTGACCCATAACGGTCTCACCAAATCCCACAAACATGAACACACAACAACAAATATACATTTTTTATTTTTGAAGCCTGAGGTGTATGCTTTAATCACCTAGCATCGCATGCAAAACTTGGGCTTCTCACCCTCTCCAAAATGGCCCCATTTCTCCCTATCCCCTCAGGAGCCCTTTAGGGTGCAGGGATCTTCCGGATTTGGGAGAGAGCGGCCCATAAGGGTCTCACCCAAAACCCCCACAAATGTGACACACACACACTAAAAAACACAAAAACATGAGGTAAAAATTTGCAAAAAAAGTTCAAACAATGTGAAAAAGTTAAATAAATAAATAAATAGGCCCTTATTAGATCAGAGGTGTGTCTTTCACTAGTGCATTTCCAGGCACCCCTGGCACAGGTGGCATCAGGGACACTTAGCACCTTGGGCTTCAGGTTGCCGGTCTCTTGGCTAAAGGACCAGGAGGCAAATCATCACATACTGGGGGCACCTTTAAGACCCCAGCGGACTTAGGCATTGACACCTGGTCTTAGCCAAAATGCCGTGAAGTGACAACAACAAACACAGACTTAACCCCTTACCGCCGCAGCCTGTTTTTGCCTTCCTGACAGAGCCCTTTTTTTCAAATCTGACATGTATCACTTTATGTGGGGATAACTTTTTATTGCTTTTACTTATCCCAGTGATTGTTTTCTCGTGACACATTGTACTTTAAGTTAGTGGTAAATTTTGGTCGATACAGTCTGTTTTTTTTGTGAAAAATACCAAAATGTCGTAAAAAAATTGAACATTTTGCAATTTGCAAAATGTTAAATTTTCTGCTTGTGAGACAAATAATCATACCACTCAAAATAGTTAATAACTAACAAAGACCATATGTCTACTTTATTTTACCATCATTATTTCAACCTCCTTTTAATTTTTTTGGACACTAGGGGGCAGCAGAGAAAATTATACACAGAACACAGAAAACGCTGCAATTGGCTGTTCACATTTGAACAGCCAATCGCAGTGATCGCCGATGGGGGGGGGGGGGGGGGGCGGCATCGCTTCCCAGTTTAAAGTCATGACGTACATTTATGCCATGCGTCGGGAAGTACATCCCGGCCATGACGTAAATGTATGTCAAATGTCGGGAAGGGGTTAAACACCTACATAGAAACTTTCTACAGGCCCATAAATATAATAATAATAATCATCAATGTTGGCATAAAACCTGTGGGGAATATCAGGAAGACTTCTCCAGTTTACGCTGGGTACACACCAGAGCGGACAGAGATTCGTTCCGACAACTGGAGCAAATCCCCGTCGGCCTGGATTGTGTGTACACACTGCAGCGATGTTAATGATGGACGGACCGAACACTGGGGGTGATTCTAATTGCCTCAGTAAGCTGAGGTAATTTCTGAGCACCTTCTAGATCCTTGATGGCTAACCTTGCTGTTGTTGAACTACACATCCCAGCATGCTCTGCATCAGATTATGCATGGCCAAATAGAAAAACTGAAGCAGAGCATGCTGGGACGTGTAGTTCAACAACAGCTGGCGTGTCAAGGTTAGCCATCAAGGTTCTAGATGATATTAGATAGCATCTGATTGGTTGCCCATAGCAACGGGTTGGGATCATTTGGTCTATTGCATTATGGTAGAAAGTCATTAGGTCGAATCCATTAGGTCGACATGCTAAAAGGTCGACATGATTCTAGGTCGACGTGGGAAAAGGTCGACATGATTCTAGGTCGAAAGGTCATTAGTTCGACAGGTCATTAGTTCGACAAGGTCATTAGTTCGACATTGTCTATTTCGACATTCACAAGGTCGACATGGGGTTTTTCACTGTTTTTTTACCTGAATGTCAACACAGTCGACATGGACACAGTTTAAAGTGCACTGCATCCCCTCGCATCGCTCACTGCGCTCGCGATGCGTCGGGCACGGTGCCTCGCTACGCTCGGCACACTATTTTATTCTCCCACCACGCCCTAGTGGATGGTAGGGCATGAAATACCGCCTGTCGGCACATGTTGGCTCAAAAAACAGTGAAAAACTCCATGTCGACCTTGTGAAAGTCGACATAGACAATGTCGAACTAATGACCTTGTCGAACTAATGACCTGTCGAACTAATGACCTTTCGAACTAGAATCATGTTGACCTTTTCCCATGTCGACCTAGTGTCATGTCGACCTTTTAGCATGTCGACCTAATGGATTCGACCTAATGACTTTCTACCATAATGCAGTAGACCAAATGACCGCATCCCATAGCAACATCTCATGTGACATAAAACTCCCACCTTAGTAAATTGCTCCCAGTGTGTTCCCAGCTTTAGGGAGACTATACGGCATTTTAAAATACCAAACAGACTCCTAGCTGCAAATCCAGAATGCGGATGTGATAAATGATTTTGTTTGTTTTTATCCAGCATTTATTAAAAGCCTCTTAATGCTTTTTTTAATATTTGACTTTACAGAGCATTTTGCGATAATTGCCATGAACATACGGAAATCCATTTGTGTTTTGGGATGTAAAAAAAAAATAACTAAGATGCCAAAAGGGACGATTATACTTTATCGCCATTATAATCTTTTGTTTTCATATATTTCTATGTCGAGAGAATAATGAACCAGCGCTGGCTGTACGAAAAGAAAAATCTATTTTTTTTTTTAAATGAATTAATATTGTAAATTATTCTTAGTATTAGTAGAGGGGACGGTACATTTCATTTTTAAATAATTTAATACACAATTCACAATACAATGAGGACAAAAATGAATAAATAAATGTGTGACGACAATTAAAAGAAAAAAATTCGATGTCGTCTTTGTCTATCGATGTCTGAAAAAACTAAACCTAACTGGAAATGTTTACATTAGCTTCAGTGTCACAACTGCCAGCATCATGCCCAGCTATATATATGTGTAAGACCGCAAGAGATACCCCACGCCCAACCACTGACTGTGTCAGATTATACCCTGTGGAGGCCCCTAGGCAGTTGCCACCCCCGCTTCCCCCCTGCAAATTATCTCCTAATATGTTTTTAATTTTAGCAACCAGCAGTCAACGATCTGGAACGTGTAATGTGAATTTGATGACTGTGGTTTATGTACGTTACGTTGTTAATGAGTACATTACATTAATACAGTATTTTCCCTATTGAGTAATGGTTCCCAAATTGTGTCCCTGAGTTTGTGTTGGTGGTCCAAGACCAAATCAAATTTATGGTGATGGGCAACACTAGTGCTAGTGGCTGCCATTCAAAACACAAGGCTGGCAATCTGCGGATAGTCTAGGGTGCCATGAGTCAAGAAGGTTTGGGAACCGCTGTTATCAAGTCTTTAATGTAATGTTTTTGTTTCTTTGAGCTGACTTTTTTTGCCTTTTGGAAATAACTTAAGGAACAGTGGGGCAGATGTATTAAGCCTTAAAAAGAGATAAAAATGCAAGGGTGATAAAGAGTAATAAATGTGGAGCCAATCAGCTTCTAACTGTCTCAGTATAGGCTATGTAAAAAATGACAGTTTGGAGCTGATTGGTTGGACGTTTATCACTCTTTGGGCCAGTTGCATCAAGCTTCAAAAAGTGATCAAATGAAGAGTGATAAACAGGCAGCCAATCAGCTCCTACGTGCCATGTTCCAGGCTGGGTTTGAAACATGACAGGTAGGAGCTGATTGGCTGGTGGTGTATCACTCTCCACTTTATCACTTTTTGAAGCTTGATACATCTGGCCCTTTATCCCCCTTGCATTTATCTCTTTTTAAGGCGTAATTGGAATTCAATTCTACAATCAAGTCAATATTATTTTGATCCATTGTCGCTGGCCCCTTATCGGTGCGGGCCCCTAAAAGGCATCTGTCCCATATTCCTGCCTATTTGGTCACCTAGCCCACCGAATACTCTTTTATACAAGGTCACTGGGATAGCCATGTCCACATATAACAGAGGGCGCTGCGGCGTGTCGGCAGTTAAACGGTTTATCTCTTTGAAGCATTGAATACATCTGTGTTGTCAATAGCTTAAATCAAGCAATTCCCCAGGGTCAAAGTCTAAATTACGGCTGAGGCGTCTTCTCTCATTTTGATGTACATCTGTCTGATCCAGTTACAATTTGCATTAACCCGCAGGAGTAATCTGCTACACTTAGCGTTAGGGGGAAAGGGGGGGTGGATGGATGGGGTGGGGGTGCTTCATATGCTATGGGGTTACCAGAAGTACTGAAAACAGCCCCAAACGATGCTGCACACTGTTCTCAGCCTGTTGTTCACAGAAGCACCGTACTAATGTGATATGTTGTCAGGGATCACACTGGGAAACAACCCGCACGTAATAAGTCAGCTTGCATTGCATCTCCTCTCAGTAATGCTGCACTCCCATAATGCACTGTGGCACTGCATCACCTCTTGTTCTGCTGATCAGCCCACTGTAGGTCTGGGCATTGACTGCACCAGCTATTTCTATGCATATTCTCTGCTTTTCTCCTGAGCTACTCAGCCTTTTCAATCAAATCACCACTCTGCCACCTTTGTTGACTGGCAAGGGATGAAGCAATGTATACCAGTTGCTGCAATGTAGCACTGTGTCTGGCTTGTGTGAAGAGCTTGGGCCCCCTCTAGTGGAGAAGTCTTTTATGACACTTGAGGCCATATGGATATGCAGCATCAAGGGGAAACTTGCAGTAAATTACTGAGCAGGCGAGCGCAGTTCCAGTTATTTCAGTCAGTCCCTTGCAGACTGATTGACTTGTTTTTGTGTCTTGCATATTGATAATTGATCTTGCAAGGTGTGTGCTTCTAAGCAGAGTCCTCTATCTGTCTTCAAGATCCCGGAATGTCTGGGAGACTCCAGAAATAATGGCTGATTGTCACACATCTGGGTCTTCAGTACCATGTCTGGCAGTGTCATATCTCTGTGTTCTCCGTGCAGCAGATAAGTCTCCTAGCACTTCAAGTAAACAAAGTAACTAGCAGCATAGATGTGGCCATGTTGGATCATGTCAGGTGACTCCACGCGCCACACCTCCCTGATCAGCTCCTCCAATGAGTATCAGCTGCTCCTTACTTAAAGCTGCATCTGTGACCATCACATTACCAGAGCAATGTGTTTCTGTCCAGGAATAGTTCTTAGCTCTGGGCTTCAGAGCTGTTCCTCTGTTCTGTTCCTTCTCCTTAAGCTCTACAGATTCCAGTCACTGCCAATACTAATAGCCATCCATGGGAGATCAGTTAACATTCAGCTGGTAAGTTACCGGTTTCCCTTCTGTAGGTGTCCTGTGTCTGGAGTTGGTTCTGAGGCTCATTTGGTGACACCAGCTGGGAACGCCCATGATTGCCCATTAAAGGCTGGTAGCTCCCATGGGTACAGCCCATCGCCGCTGACCCACACCCTCTGCCGCTCACACAAAGTGTCTGTGCATGCGCACATGCTAAACATCGTTCGATGGAATCAGAATAAGGCCCCAAGTTCTAGGTCAGTGGTTCTCAAACTGTGGGTCCTGACCCCAAAGTGGGTTCCGACCTTCTCAACATGGGGTCGCGAGTCCATGTTGCTGACCGTCAGGCTGGTTACTATTCTAATCTTAGTGATTCAAGGAGTCTGAAAACTCTGTTACATTGTCTGTATATCAGACTCCTCCCATCACTCTGTGCTTCCATAATGCTGCCATGTATGTGCTGTCTGCTGACTACACGTGTGATGTGATGGGTTATGGTATATTAGACTCCTCCCATCATGTTGTGCCTCCACAATGCTGCCATGTATGTGCTGTCTGCTGACTACACGTGTGATGTGATGGGTTATGGTATATTAGACTCCTCCCATCATGTTGTGCCTCCACAATGCTGCCATGTATGTGCTGTCTGCTGACTACACGTGTGATGTGATGGGTTATGGTATATTAGATTCCTCCCATCACTCTGTGCCTCCACAATGCTGCCATGTATGTGCTGTCTGCTGACTACACGTGTGATGTGATGGGTTATGGTATATTAGACTCCTCCCATCACTCTGTGCCTCCATAATGCTGCCATGTATGTGCTGTCTGCTGACTACACGTGTGATGTTATGGGTTATGGTATATTAGACTCCTTCCATCACTCTGTGCCTCCACATTGCTGCCACGTATGTGCTGTCTGCTGACTACACGTGTGATGTGATGGGTTATGGTATATTAGACTCCTCCCATCACTCTGTGCCCCCACAATGCTGCCATGTATGTGCTGTCTGCTGACTACACGTGTGATGTGATGGGTTATGGTATATTAGACTCCTCCCATCACTCTGTGCCTCCACAATGCTGCCATGTATGTGCTGTCTGCTGACTACATGTGTGATGTGATGGGTTATGGTATATTAGACTCCTCCCATCACTCTGTACCTCCACAATGCTGCCATGTATGTGCTGTCTACTGACTACACATGTGATGTGATGGGTTATGGTATATTAGACTCCTCCCATCACTCTGTGCCTCCACAATGCTGCCATGTATGTGCTGTCTGCTGACTACACGTGTGATGTTATGGGTTATGGTATATTAGACTCCTTCCATCACTCTGTGCCTCCACATTGCTGCCATGTATGTGCTGTCTGCTGACTACACGTGTGATGTGATGGGTTATGGTATATTAGACTCCTCCCATCACTCTGTGCTTCCATAATGCTGCCATGTATGTGCTGTCTGCTGACTACACGTGTGATGTGATGGGTTATGGTATATTAGACTCCTCCCATCATGTTGTGCCTCCACAATGCTGCCATGTATGTGCTGTCTGCTGACTACACGTGTGATGTGATGGGTTATGGTATATTAGACTCCTCCCATCATGTTGTGCCTCCACAATGCTGCCATGTATGTGCTGTCTGCTGACTACACGTGTGATGTGATGGGTTATGGTATATTAGACTCTTCCCATCACTCTGTGCCTCCATAATGCTGCCATGTATGTGCTGTCTGCTGACTACACGTGTGATGTTATGGGTTATGGTATATTAGACTCCTTCCATCACTCTGTGCCTCCACATTGCTGCCACGTATGTGCTGTCTGCTGACTACACGTGTGATGTGATGGGTTATGGTATATTAGACTCCTCCCATCACTCTGTGCCCCCACAATGCTGCCATGTATGTGCTGTCTGCTGACTACACGTGTGATGTGATGGGTTATGGTATATTAGACTCCTCCCATCACTCTGTGCCTCCACAATGCTGCCATGTATGTGCTGTCTGCTGACTACATGTGTGATGTGATGGGTTATGGTATATAAGACTCCTCCCATCACTCTGTACCTCCACAATGCTGCCATGTATGTGCTGTCTACTGACTACACATGTGATGTGATGGGTTATGGTATATTAGACTCCTCCCATCACTCTGTGCCTCCACAATGCTGCCATGTATGTGCTGTCTGCTGACTACACGTGTGATGTTATGGGTTATGGTATATTAGACTCCTTCCATCACTCTGTGCCTCCACATTGCTGCCATGTATGTGCTGTCTGCTGACTACACGTGTGATGTGATGGGTTATGGTATATTAGACTCCTCCCATCATTCTGTGCCTCCATAATGCTGCCATGTATGTGCTGTCTGCTGACTACACGTGTGATGTGATGGGTTATGGTATATTAGACTCCTCCCATCACTCTGTGCCTCCATAATGCTGCCATGTATGTGCTGTCTGCTTACTACACATGTGATGTGATGGATTATGGTATATTAGACTCCTCCCATCATTCTGTGCCTCCATAATGCTGCCATGTATGTGCTGTCTGCTGACTACACGTGTGATGTGATGGGTTATGGTATATTAGACTCCTCCCATCACTCTGTGCCTCCACAATGCTGCCATGTATGTGCTGTCTGCTGACTACACGTGTGATGTGATGGGTTATGGTATATTAGACTCCTCCCATAACTCTGCGCCCCCACAATGCTGCCATGTATGTGCTGTCTGCTGACTACACGTGTGATGTGATGGGTTATGGTATATCAGACTCCTCCCATCACTCTGTGCCCCCACAATGCTGCCATGTATGTGCTGTCTGCTGACTACACGTGTGATGTGATGGGTTATGGTATATCAGACTCCTCCCATCACTCTGTGCCTCCACAATGCTGCCATGTATGTGCTGTCTGCTGACTACACGTGTGATGTGATGGGTTATGGTATATCAGACTCCTCCCATCACTCTGTGCCTCCACAATGCTGCCATGTATGTGCTGTCTGCTGACTACACATGTGATGTGATGGGTTATGGTATATTAGACTCCTCCCATCACTCTGTGCCTCCACAATACTGCCATGTATGTGCTGTCTGCTGACTGCACATGTGATGTGATGGGTTATGGTATATTAGACTCCTCCCATCACTCTGTGCCTCCACAATGCTGCTATGTATGTGCTGTCTGCTGACTACACATGTGATGTGATGGGTTATGGTATATCAGACTCCTCCCATCACTCTGTGCCTCCACAATGCTGCCATGTATGTGCTGTCTGCTGACTACACATGTGATGTGATGACCTTCTGCAGTAACTTGCTGGGGTCCTGTCATTATTTTTATTGTCTGATGGGGTCCCAGAGCAAAATAGTTTGAGGACCCCTCTTCTAGGTTATAATCAGGGCATGGATTATAGGTCTGGGCAGCTGCTGCAGTTGGTAGTCCTGATTCCAGTTCCGGGTCGGCTGAGTGGGGTGCCAGACTGGTGCAAATTTTGCAACTGCACATTCCGACTACTTCATTTCTGTTTCCATCCTGAATTCTTAATTCCAGTTCCAGGACTTTATTGATCCAGTGGCAAGTTCTCTGAGTTCCCAGAAGTGGGTTTTGACTCTATGATCCTGGAATATAGATACAGAGATGAATTTGCCACACATGGTTTGAGAGTTCCACATCCTTGGGGTTCCAGTTCCATATTATAGCATGATTCCTGATCAAAGGATTCTGACCAAACCACTACTGAGACACAGATATTAGCAGTGGAGGCTGCAGAGGGGAGGAGGAGGGGCGGCAGCATCACTGTCCAAAATTCAAATAGGGGAGCCACACCAACAGCCAGAGAGTCAGTTTGGATAGGAATATGTTTGCAGCCTAGCAAACAGGTAAACACCACCCGCTCATGTAGTATCCCCCCAAGCTTCGAAATCGGACCAAATTGGCTCAGTGTATGGGGGCCTTTACAACCATGGGTTGGTACTGGCGTGAAAATAGCCTGCCTAGGGGCACAGGGGTTGTTCGCACCATGGGAGGCTTCATGCACTCTGCGTACCTGTCGCTTTGGTTAGTGATTGGCTGCAGGTTCTGATTGGCTCACAAACTGGTGCCATATTTGAAATGGCCTGCTACTACTGGACGCATTATGTGTATAGGTGGCACTGTTGGGGGCATTATGTGTATAAGCGGCACTACTGTGGGAATTATGTGTATAGGCGGCACTACTTTGGTACTAGGGGCCTTATTCTGATTGACTCAGACAGGTACACATTCGTTCGGATTGCGTTTTCCTGTTCAGTGCACGTGCGTAAACTACGCAATGAGCATGTGCAATGGTGGCATTCCGCATTCGGACGTATCGCTACACAAAAAAAAATGTCCTCCGAACACTCTTGGACAAAAAGGGCATAATGTGGGCGTATCTATGGGTGCGGTTTTAAAGTGGGCAAAACTTGGCGGAAATCGGGGCGTAAACATGGGTGTGGACGAAAAGTGCTAGGCGTTCCCTCGGACCGCTCATCGAGCGACCGCCAGTTAAAACTCCCAAAATCTTCGGATAAAACAAATAATTTGGTACTCTTTACCTAGCACGGCGACCATCGCGACCATCGCGACCATCGCATGCACTAAAAAACGGGTGCGATGCGATGGCCGCGATTTCCCATAGGGACCAATGTTAAAAATCAGATTGGTCGCGATTTTAGTGTTAAAAGTCAGATTGGTCGCGATTTTTACATAGGAATCAATGTTAAATGGGCCACAGAGCCCTAATAGTCCCCCTGAAGTGTGAAATGGCCCCCACAATTTTTAACGCCACCCCACGATCAACGTGAACCCGAAGCGTGGCGAGCGCAGCGAGCCCGCGAGGGGCGGCGGTACGCGTCCTCCGACCTTTTCATACCCCCACTATCCACGTCGGCGTGGAGTTGAGAATAGAATAGTGTGGCGAGTGCAGCGAGCCACCGAGCCCAAAGCGTGGCGAGCGCAGCGAGCCCCGCGAGGGGACGCGGATACCTTCACAGTTATACGCGTCCCCTCACGGGCTTCACAGGTGTCCGCGGCGATGCGGACACCTGTGAAGCCCGCGAGGGGACGCGTTTACCTGTGAAGGTATCCGCGGGGCTCGCAGCGCTCGCCACGCTTCGGGCTCGGTGGCTCGCTGCGCTCGCCACACTATTCTATTCTCAACTCCACGCTGACGTGGATAGTGGGGGTATGAAAAGGTCGGAGGACGCGTACCGTCGCGGGCTCGCTGCGCTCGCCACGCTTCGGGTTCACGTTGATCGTGGGGTGGCGTTAAAAATTGTGGGGGCCATTTCACACTTCAGGGGGACTATTAGGGCTCTGTGGCCCATTTAACATTGTTTCCTATGTAAAAATCGCGGGCATTGAGCCAATTAACGCTAAAATCGTGACCAATCTGACTTTTAACATTGATCCCTATGGGAAAATCGCGGGCATCGCGGGCATCGCGTCGCACCCGTTTTTGATTTACCCGCGATGCCCGCGATTTTTTACCCCCGACGCCCGCGATTGTAATCGCGGGCGCCGTGCTAGGTAAAGAGTACCAATAATTTTTATGTCTCGGAGGGCAGTAGTTCATGTGCACCGCATTCGGTGGGGCAAATAGTACGCAGCGCACCAAAATGACTTTCAGCTGAACACAATACTAACCCACTCCTCTGGTCAATTTACTTTAAGTACCCCATTCCTCTACTGAGATTTCATGCATTCACCCATTCAGTCATTGCAGGCCGCACATGGAGGCACACATAAACACAGGTATAGGTTTGAAACTGCCACGTTCCGAACGAACGCACTTCCGAATGAGTGAACTAGAATAAGGGCCTTTGTGTATAAGCAGCACTACTGGGGGCATTATATGTAAGTGGCACTACTAAGGGCATTTTGTATATAGGCAGCACTACTGGGGACATTATACATATAAGCGGGACTACCGGCGGCATTATGTGTAAGTGGCACAAAAATGGGGAGCAGTGGGGAGAGTGTTAAATGTATAGTTACGCCAGTGACGGTAACGCCCAAATGCCCCCTCTATTTGGAAGCTAATGCTCCAACCCCCTGTAACCTGTAGCCACATGGGGCTTTGAGAGCCGGCTGGCTAGGTGACGTACTTCCTGTTTCTTCCATCTCACACCCTGATAGCACGTTATTAGTCATGTTTTTCAATTTTATTTTTTTTATCTCATTTCATCGTAATTATTATAATCAGTTTTGTCATTTATCATTAGTTATGTTGCTGTAAGTGCTTCTAATGTAATTATCTGTCATTTACAGCTATTGCCACAAGCTGGATACAAAGAGGTTTATTGCAGTGGGTTTTAGGCTTTATTCTAAAATCAATCAATTGGACCACTCCCAGCATGCCCCAAATCATTGATGTGAGATATTACAGGTGTGAAAATGGCTATTTCTTATGGCAAACTTCACAAGCATGATAATAAAGTCATTTCTATTCCCAGTTATAATGTAAAGAAAATGACAGTGTTAATTATATAACATTAGGGATCTAATTTGGATTGGTTGGAGCAATACTGGCCTACTTTAGATTTCACCTCTCCGGGAGAAGCCCGAAGAGGCAACACGTTAGAGGGGCGGGGGCAAGGCTGAAATAATTTGGCCCCGCCCCCATGCCGGAAAACACCGTGATTCGCGGGCTGCAGAGTGAAGGAGGGGCTTAAATGATGTGAGATAGCGTCATTTACGCCCCGCCACCTCACCGTGGACATGCGATTTATGGTAATTAAACCAGCGGGCAAGGGGGGAGCGGGGGATATCACCAGAAAGCGGGAGACTTGCCCACCTTCCCGGGGGACCGGGAGAAGGACCCGATTTTTGGGAGGCTCCCAGCCATTCCGGGAGGGTAAGCAAGCCTGGGTTGGAGCTAGATCTTTCTCCACTGTAGAGTGTAAGTTTGAAGGACAATGTTTGCGGTCCTGATCGATGGTCCCTCACCTCATGGCCGTAACTAGGGGGGGGCTGGGGGGGTCACGCGCACCGGGCGCTGGAGGGGGGACAGCCAGCGGAGGTCCGGTGACAGGCAACGGGGTTCCGGGGACTGGTGTAGCCGCTGTAGTGGCAGCTTACTTTGACTCCGTCCGTCTCCTACTAGTGCGGCGGTGGGAAGCGCTGATGACTTTGAAAAGACTTGCCGGACACTGATTGGCTGAGTTGGCCAATCGGCGTCCGGCAAGTCTTTTCAAAGTCATCAGCGCTTCCCGCCGCCGCGCTAGTAGGAGACGGACCGAGTCAAGCTGCCGCCACAGCGGCTACACCAGTCCCCGGAACCCCGCTGCCTGCCCCCGGATGTATGTTGTCAGCGGGTCAGGGGAAGGGGGACCAAATGACTGCCTTGCCCCGGGCGCTGGAAACCCTAGTTTCGGCCCTGCTCACCTCATCATATTTCCTCCGTTCAAAACGAAACCCAAGCCAGGACTTACCTTTCATTTCAACGCTGTCCCTTGAATTGGTCATGTGATATGAGCTCCCATCTTAGTAAATATACACTTAAAATGTGACATCCAGATGGGCTGATTCGTCTTTTGTACTGTGCGAGGGGATTCGATCGGCGGGGGAGGTGGGGCGGGATCGGTTTGTATCGCAGCCTACCCATTCCCTAAAAGCTGGCATTATGACGGGGATGAAAACTTTTGTTAAAAATGCTGCTGTATTTGCCGGCTTCTAGAACCGCCCGTAGGCCAAAGCATGGAAACTTTTACTCAAGTTTGTCCTTCTTTCTCTTTCTTGTTTTTCATGTTGCTTGTGATGACGTGTGAGGGGCAGTGTGTTATTGTCTATGGATGCTGCCAGTTAATGCTTTTCTCTCAAACTGTTTCATATAATTGCTTTCTGGCAGATGGCCAGTCATACTGGGAACTTTTACACCATCTGGGTTGATGGCGTACCAGTGTCCCCATCAAATACAGTAATTAAGATAACTTGTGCAGGAAAGCTGGTGAACGTAGAGCAGGTCCACAGCAGACATAGAACATAAGCAGGTGGTAGTAGCTAGCAATGCATGCCAAACGTCTTCTATCAACAGCTGAGAAGCAACTCAGACTGCGCTCTCTAATAAACGGTTCTGGTGTTATTGTAGGAAGACGTGCAAAAACAGGGAACAATATTATTTGATAAATTAGTACATTTTATAAATCTTTGAATCATATATTAATATTATCCGCTGCATATGTTGCCACCATAGGCCTGATTCAGACTAGTTTGCGGTGCTGCGAAATCATAGCACGAGCGATTATCGGACGACCCCGAGTGTGTACGAAGGCAGCCAGCAAGCTGCTCGGAGGGTGATTGACAGCCTGCGAGCGTTTAAGAGCGGTAACCCAGTGTTTCCTGGAGTGCCCCAGAACACGTAGGTGTTCCCCTGCCGTTGGGAGGGAGAGCCGGTGACATCGGCAGCGTCCTCCTTCTCCCCACGGCCTTCGCAGAGCCGAGTCTGGAAGGGGTGTGGCCTGTACTCGCGATGCTCCCGCAAGGGCATGAATAGATGCTGTGTGCATGCTTCTATTCACAGATGACAGGAGGGGACTCCCAGCTCCCTCCCCCTCGCCACAGGACACTGCCGGCCCTGGGCAGGATGCGGAAACGTCCCCCAAAAACAGGATGTCCCCGCAGAAAACGGGAAAATCCAAAAATCACAATTTTCCTTACTAAAAAAAAAAATGACACTAAATACCGTGCAAATTCCAACTATGTCGACAAATTTGCACCCTATTACATTTTGTGATTTTATAAAAAAAATGCGAATTTTTAAAAACCGCCCCCCTAGTACATTTCGCCCTATGTATTTCAATTGCAACAGCGCCGCTGTGTGTACACTCTGAGTAATGCATGCGTCGTTAGAGTTTTCAGGGATTTTTCTGCACAAGCAGTAGAAAAAAAAATCAATTAACTACTGTATGTGAACATGGGCTCTGAATTAGACCCATCAACAACTAAATATCACTTTAGACGGGAGACTGCACTATAAAAGCAATTGAATAACACCCACTATGTCCCATATTTTATTTAATGGCCATTTGGAATTGCTGGGATTACATCTCTTGTTTTTTTTTTCTGCGTATCAGGAACACATATAATATGTCCCTGAGTGCATAATTGCAGTTTATGTTATTTATTAATTACAGTAGCAGTGTCTTATATAGCGTACACATATTCTGCAGCACTTTACAGAGAATATTTGAACATTCGCATCAGTCCCTGCCCCAGTGGAGCTTACAATCTATATTCCCTACCACATGTATACGCACACACAGACATTCTGTGGTTCATTTTGTTGGGAGCCAATTAACCTACCAGTATATTTTTGGATTGTGGAGGAAACCCAAGTAAGCACGGGGAGAATATACAAACTCCACACAGTTAGGGCCATGGTGGGAATTGAACCCATGACCTCAGTGCAGGCCCGCCACTAGAACTGTTGGGGCCCGGGACTGACCTTCAGTCCGGGCCCCAGTGGCACAGCGCCCCCCCGCCCGCACTAACGTGCACCCCACCCCCATTACTTACCAGCAGCGGTGGCAGCATCTGTCTCCCTCCTTCATGGTCCGGAGTGCACACTGCTCAGTGCAGTGTGCAGAGCACCGAGACCCTCTGTGTCCTAGGCTCTGCGCTCTGCAGGCTGCACTGTGCATTGTGCATGCTTGGATGGGGTCTGCCGGGTTGGGGAGGCCTGGCGGCGGGGTGCGGTTGCGGGAGGAGGGTGATCTTTGCCGCTGGGGGCAGCTACCTGGGCCCCTCCAGAGGCCGGGGCCCGGGACAGATGTACTGTCGGCAGCCCTGCCTCAGTGCTGTAAGGTAGTAATGCTAACCATTACAAAGTCCGTGCGGCCTGTTCCTGGGATGTCTCCTGCAAGTGAGTCCTTTTGTGGTCCGATGCTCGGCCAGTACCCCAAATACTGTATATACCAATTTACTAATGAAGTTTTGGGAACATCAGTTGACTATTGCTAAACGCTCCATCAGTGTTATGTGTAGAGGAAATATGCTATTGGCTTATCGTAACCAATGACAACCAGTGCCTGTTACTCTCTCCCTCAGAATCCCCATACAGAGACGAGATATCTCTGGCTATCCTCCAGCTCCAGGAGAATAATCGTTTAGAGATACTGAAACGCAAGTGGTGGGAAGGTGGGAAGTGTCCCAAGGAGGAAGACCATCGTGCCAAAGGTCAGAGCTCTATGGTTATTTGTCATTTCAGAGTCTATTGTCATTGGTGTTTTCCTTTCCCATTGTGTTCCATCCTCATAACATCCTCTCTTCCTCATTGTCAGAGTGGACAAGAGAGACTCTCTCTGAAGGAACAGCTGTCAATTTCATCTCGTCTCGTTCTGGTAACTCATCTGACATTGTCATCTGCATTACTAATCTCACACCTGCCTCTTTCATCTCCTCCGCCGTTCATACATTATGTGAATGCCTGTCTGCACCCTGTGTCTCCCCACCGCATCCAGAGCGAGACAGCCCCCACCTGGTTCCCCCTGCTCTCCCAAACACCTCTTTATGTGGATACAGCCCCCACCTGGTCCCCCAGTTCTGACAAGCACCTCTCTGTGTGTGTACATCCCCAACCTGGTTCCCCCCAAATCTCCCAAGCACCTCTCTATGTGGATACAGCCCCCACCTGGTTCCCCCCGCTCTACCAAGCACCTCTCTACGTGGATACAGCCCCAACCTTGTTACCCCTGCTCTCTCAAGCTCCTCTCTATGTTTGTACAGCCCCCACTTCGCTCACCCGCAATTCCAAGCACCTCTCTATGTAGATACAGTCCCCACCTGGTTCCCTCGCTCTCCCAGGTACCTCTCTATGTGGGTATACCCCCACCTGGTTCCCCCTCTCTATCAAGCACCTCTCTATGTGGATACAGCCCCCACCTGGTTCCCCCCGCTCTACCAAGCACCTCTCTACGTGGATACAGCCCCAACCTTGTTACCCCTGCTCTCTCAAGCTCCTCTCTATGTTTGTACAGCCCCCACTTCGCTCACCCGCAATTCCAAGCACCTCTCTATGTAGATACAGTCCCCACCTGGTTCCCTCGCTCTCCCAGGTACCTCTCTATGTGGGTATACCCCCACCTGGTTCCCCCTCTCTATCAAGCACCTCTCTATGTGGATACAGCCCCCACCTGGTTCCCCCCGCTCTACCAAGCACCTCTCTACGTGGATACAGCCCCAACCTTGTTACCCCTGCTCTCTCAAGCTCCTCTCTATGTTTGTACAGCCCCCACTTCGCTCACCCGCAATTCCAAGCACCTCTCTATGTGGATTCAGTCCCCACCTGGTTCCCCCAAGCTCTCCAAAGCACCTCTCTATGTGGATACAGCCCCCACCTGGTTCCCCCGCTCTCCCAGGTACTTCTCTATGTGGGTATACCCCCACCTGGTTCCCCCTCTCTATCAAGCACCTCACTATGTAGGTACAGCCGCCCACCTGGTTCTCCCACTCTTCTAAGCACCTCTCTAGTTAGATACAGCCCCCACCTAGTTCCCCCCGCAATCCCAAGCACCTCTATGTGGATACAGCCACCACCTGGTTCCCCCAGCACTCCCAGGTACCGATGTGGATACAGCCCCCACTTGGTTACCCTCACTCTCCCTAGCTCCTCTCTATGTGGATACAGCCCCTACATGGTTCCCCACACTCTCCCAAGCACCTCTCTATGCAGGTACAGCCCCCACCTGGTTCCCCCCCCCCCCCCCGCTCTCCCAAACACCTCTCTATGTGGATACAGCACCAATCTGGTTCCCCTCACTCTCCCAAACTCCTCTCTATGTGGATATAGTCCCACCTGGTCCCCCAGTTCTGCCAAGCACCTCTCTATGTGGGTACAGCCCCCACCTGGTTCCCCGGCAATCCCAAGCACCTCTCTATATGGATACAGCCCCCACCTGGTTCCCCCCGCTCTCCGAAGCACCTCTCTATGTGGGTACAGCCCCCACCTGGTTCCCCCCGCTCTACCAAGCACCTCTCTATGTTTGTACAGACCCCCCCCCCCCCCTGGTTCCCCTGCAATCCCAAGCACCTCTCTTTGTAGGTACAGCCCCCACCTGGTTCCTCCACTCTCTAAAGCTCCTCTCTGTGTTTGTACAGCCCCCCCCCCCCCCTTCCCGGGTTCCCCCACAATCCCATTCTCTATGTGAATACAGCCCACACTTGGTTCCCCCCACTCTCCCAAGCACCTCTCTGTGTGGATACAGCCCCCACCTGGTTCCCCACTCTCCCTGGTACCTCTCTATGTGGGTACAGCCCCCACCTGGTTCCCCACTCTCCCTGGTACCTCTCTATGTGGATACAGCCCCCACCTGGTTCCCCAGCTCTCCCTGGTACCTCTCTATGTGAATACAGGAATGGGTCATAGTGTTGACACTGTGAAGGTCGACATACATTAGATCGACTACTAAAGGTTGACAGGGCTTATGTCGACACATGAAATAAGTCGACATGGTTACGGTCAACAGCGTTGTTAGGTCGACACAAGCACTAGGTTGACAATGGGAAAATCCACAGTCAAAAGGTTGACATGACTTTTTCACGTTTTTTTGTTCCGAATTTCGACGTGTCAACATGGACCCCGTCACAATGGGGCAGATGTATCAATGTCCTCCTTACGTCTGTAATCTAACGTGTCCCACTTCGCCTGGCATAACGCTCAGGAGCAGGGACAGTTTTCACTCTAATGTATTATCTTTAAGTTAGTGAGTAACGATAATCGTTAACTCACCACTTTTCTGTTTTTTTTTTTTCTATTGCGACTCCATAACGCCTCTCTCTGGACATGTGCCCTCTGGAAGCGCACGCAGCAGCTGCCCCCGTCCCCCTGGTAGGCGGCATTTTAATCTTTAATAAAAAAAAAATTAAAAGTTAAAATTAATCTCACCCCACAGGCTATTGGAGCTGGCAGGGGAATCTGTGGAAGCCGTGGTCAGAGAGGTCCCTGCGGCGATGTTTATTAACTCGGCGGGGTCCCTGTACTGCATTGGAACTAACTAGTGCTAACCCCCGGGCGGCGGCGCGGGAAGCACAGCTGGGTTTGGAACCACTTGCCACAAGATGATTGGCTGATTCTCAAGCCAATCATCTTGCGGCAAGTGTTTTCAAACACAGCTGCGCTTCCCGCGCCGCTACCCGGGGGATAGCGCTAGTTAGTTCCAATGCAGTACAGGAACCCCGTCCCCGCCGAGTTAATAAACATCGCAGCAGGGACCTCGCCAAGTCGCACAATCAATACTCCGCTGCAGCTTGTCCCCGACCCTCCCTGTCCGTGGCTGCAGCTTCCTGTCCCCCTGGCAATGGGCACCTGCTTCGCCGTCACCCTGCCTCCGGCTGTAGCTCCCTGTCCTCCGGCCGCAGTACCCGCTTTCCCTTCTCCCGGCCATGAAGCTGTCGCCGCTGGTCCCATTGATGAAGCCACCGCAGGTCCCCTTCCTTCCCTCTGGAACAGGAGACCTGCGGCGGCTCCATCAGGGGACCTGCGGCGGGATATGCTACAACTGCTTCCCCACTGCCCCGGCAGCCGTCCCCCGTTCCTCCCGGCTCCTGTAGCCGCTTCCCCAACCCTCTTGACCGCGGCAGATACTTTCTCTCCCCACTGCCCGCAGCATTTATCCCTGTCCCCCTGCGTATAGAGCTTTACTATAGAAAAAAAATGTTTAAAGCCACCACAACGCCAGCCCAGAGCTGGCGAAAAGGACAGAGCTGACTTTACGTCGGGAAAGGCAATAATACATTGCCGGAGACGTAAAAACTAATATCTAAAAGCAAGAGGCCAGCACCTGAACGTTAAGCTCAGGGCTGCCTCAGGCAGACGTTAACAGCCCCTTACATACATTAGATCAAACCGTTAAAATAGAGCATTTACTGGCGTTAGTGCAGAAAGAGCACATAACGCAGCTTAATACATCTGCCCCATTGTACCGCGTGCGCTCGCTATGCTTCGGAAATGGTGCCACACTGCGATCAGCACACTATTATATTCTCCCTCCACACCCAAGTGGATGGTAGGGTATGATATACCACCTGTTTTTTTTTGGGGGGGGGGGGGGGGACTTGAAAAACTCATGTCAACCTTTCCATTGTCGACCTAAGGTTTGTGTCGACCTTCCGACTCTGGGTGGACATTCTACCGGAGCAGGGCAAGGCCCAGAGTTAAGGTGCTCGCTAAGCAGCAAGCGACCACTGCTCAGCCAGCCAACCTGAATTAGGCCCCTGCGTCTCTGTATTGCACCCCCAAAACATTGCAAATGGAATGAGGGCTCCCGTACCCTGAATGGTGGAAGTCCGGCTTTTGTTTGTCTCCGATGTTGCACATTTTGTCCTTGGACATAAAATATCAGCTTACTGTAGAACATTCCGCGGCTTTCTGCCAACGGTAAATGCTGACTTCTCCCGAACAAGGCCTTTTGTTACTTGCTGTCTGCGCGCACTGTGACAGTTGCTGTTGATTTTCCCCTTGTCAGTGTGTGCTGTAACCCGCAGCTATACACCGCATAGAAAGCTCTGCTGTATGCATTTTGCATTATGATACAGATGGGACCAGGTGGTCGGTCTGGTTGAAAGGTTCTCTGATGAAAGAGGAAGAGAAGTACGGAGGCAGGATGTCTGCTCTGCGCTGGGGCTTCATGTAGAACGTGGAGATTTTAAAGATTGCTTAGTAACATAGGGTGAGATTTAATAGGATGAGAGATTCAGAAAGTGAGAGATTTTGTGAGAAATCTCCAGGGTTTTTTTTAAGCGGCAATCATTTACACTGCAAAATCAAACTGATATTGCCGTGTAAATGATTGCCGCTTTAAAAAAAAATGGAGATTTCTCACAAAATCTCTCACTTTCTGAATCTCTCATCCTATTAAATCTCACCCATAATGTACCGATAGCAGACAATGAGGTATTATAAATGTATGTGACCGGTTAGAGGACAGGCTACCTGTCCTGAGTCTCACACACAGGGCCCCCTAGAACTCGCATTTACTGGAGTTCATGTGAAATTGTCCGATTTCTGTAGTGAGCGATAAATACAGTATCTATATACTAGGTGATTCCTCACACCCTATGGGCGCTCTTCACACCGTCGTAAGGGGCTCCGCTACCTTAACTTGTGCACGCCTTTATTGCGTGAAATATGGTTAGTATTATATGGAGGATTCCCTGTTGTGGGAGGGGGAGGGATGGGTGCATGGATACTGCGGGTTGAGGAGGTCCGGATAGGGGGGTGCCGTGGATGGGTGCATTAGTACCACAGGAGGGGGAGTGGCAGGTGCGAAGGAGTTCACATAGGGTGTTTGTTTCTTTTTGGTTCTATCACTTACATCAAATTCACCAGATCCTTCATCTAAATAAGCTTTGTTTTTCTGAGGCAAGGAGCTTTCATTTCACCAGGTAAGAGCGAGAGAGGCAATAAACGACACCCATGTAGGTAGAAGTGAGCAGAACTTTATCATGAGGTTGGACAGGATCTTGACTTGAGGCGAGTGGGCTTCTCAAGGTCCCTTCTCCAGTACTGGGGCTAAAACTATTTCACCCTTGCAACCCATTATCTCCCAAAGTGAAGAAACACCCAGGACATTGCTGGCTCTGGCCTCTCGTAGTATCCTGCCTCGTGCTCCTTTGTTGCCAAGCTGCTAATGATAACCGAATTCTTACTTGTAAGAAGATCCGTCTAAAGTGTCACTGCCTCTGTGTTTGCAGGACTGGGGATGGAGAATATCGGCGGCATCTTCGTGGTCCTGATCTGCGGTCTTATTATTGCTGTCTTTGTGGCCATCATGGAGTTTGTGTGGTCAACGAGACGTTCAGTGGACAACGAAGAGGTGAGCGGAGGGTGGTTACCGGCCTTTCCAGTTTCTGAGCAATCAATGCAGATTATCCATTGTAGATGTATTTCTAGTTGTTGTATCACAATGTTCTCTTTTTGTGGTTCTTCTACATCAGAAACATAAACCATTCCATCTCTTCTCACCTGCTGGTAGTACAGATGGGGGGGCTCTTTTATTATTTTACAAATCTGTTCCCGATTTGTATTAGAGCTTTTATTGCTGTCCCCCAGGGGATGGGCGCATTTCTCGCCCACTCTTCTCTCCCTGCTGCTCTTGTTTGTTGTACTCTTCTGCTCTTTTCTTCCCACACATCTATTATTTCCTTTCTCTCTATTCTTTTGTCCCGTTTTTAAACTCTCGCTTCCCCTTTTTCTTCTAATTTGTTGTCTTGATTTTATTCCTCTATACCTCGTTTTTTGTTATATTTTTCTTTATCTATTTTAAACTTGTGTTTCCTGTGGTCCAGATATCGGTTTGCCAAGAGATGCTGAGCGAGCTGCGCAGTGCCGTGTCCTGTAAAAAGACGTCTCGTTCGCGCCACCGCCGACGGCCGCCTCGCCACCTGCACGGCAGGACTCTTCTGTCTCTGAGCCGGCCACCTCGTGCTACCAGGGAGACACGCCTCTGCAATGGTCGCCTCTATCAGACCCACCAGCACCCTCCGGCACCACCTCACCCACCTCCTGCGCCCGGCTCCCAGCGGGCCCCCGAGGACCTCCCGTCTTCCTCTGGTCGGGGAGGGTGTGCCCACTTCAGAATTTGTCAGGAATGTCGACGGATACAGACTCTACGAGGTCCCCCTCCGTTACCCAGACCACCCCAGTCTCCAAAACCACCACCGCCACCTCCTCCTGAGGACCTCACTCCCCTCTCACATCACAGGAGGCTGGCGGACCCTCTAGAAGACAGCACCCCTGAGTGATGGAGGAGGGGGTTTGCAGATTGCTTGTATGGACCTAGTGTGACCGGAGGAGAAGAAGAGGTACTAAAGGCAGAGAACAAGGGGGGAAGCTGAACTTTGGACAAAAGTCCTTTCCTCCTGTTCCCCCCAACACTCTGTTTTTGGGGTGGGGATCTTTATGAAGCCTCCTCTGTATTCATCAGAAACACTGCGATGCCTCAGTCTTTTACAATGTACGCTGTGCGTGCGAAATAAACTGTCCCCTCCCAATACTCCATGTGCTGTTTTAAACTATAACATTTGTTACTACGGTGTCCTCTCGAGGTGTCCTTATCAGTGTGTGCGTATGGGATGACCACAGCAAGTCTGTCCCAGCTCAGAGTGTTAGTTCCCACCGCTTGTATTAACCTGTCAACTGCAGTGTGGTCTGGAGAGTGGTACCGCATCTTCTAGCTCAGGCATGTCCAAAGTGTGGCCCTCCAGCTGTTGTGAAACTACACGTCCCAGCATGCCTTGCCATAGTTTTAGCATTCCCTAATCGCAAAACTGTGGCAAGACATGATGGGACTTGTAGTTTCACAACAGCTGGAGGGCCGTAGTTTGGACATGCCTGTTCTAGATGTTCCCAGATGCCACCAACATGTCCCACAGGTATCTAGGTTCTGCAGCCTGGTTTAGATGTGGGACCTGGGCGGTATTATGGTTGATACAGTATATGTGTCTCAGCGATATATACACATTGCTGTATATCCACCTACTGTATCTGCAAGGGGGCATGGGGTGGGTACGGGTCATTGCGTCGACCAAATTCAGTTCGACATTCATTGGATCAATCACTGAAGGTCGACGGGCCTTAGGTAGTCACCTGAAATAGCTCGACAGGACCAGAAGGTTGATACGAGCATCAAGTCGACAATGGAAAGGTCGATAGTTAAAATGTCGACATAAGGTTTTTTCACGGTTTGTCCCAAATGTCGTCACCGTCGACAAGGACACTGTCTATGTGTACTGTGTCCCCCCGCATGGCTCGATTCGCTCACCATGCATCGGGCACACTGTTTTATTCTCCCACCACCCCGTAGTGGATGGTAGGGCAGGAAATACCGCGTCACATGTCGGCTCCAAAAAAATGCGGGGAAAAAATCATGTCAACCTTTTTACTGTCGACCTTCCCATTGTCAACCTAATGCTTGTGTTAACATTTCAACCCTGTCGACCATAACCATGTTGACCTATTGCAGTGTCGAGCCAATGCATTTTGACCTAATGACCGTATACCCATGGAGTGGTATGAAATGCTTGGGAGGTTGGATATGATACAAGCCTGGCTGTGATACCAATGAATTAAGTATGGAGGTGTCTGTGTTACTGGCAAGGAAGATCTGACCGCACAGATAATAAGCCATCCCTCCAATATTACAGTATACCAGTGATCCCACCTAGACAATAAGCCATCCCTCCAATATTACAGTATACCAGTGATCCCACCTAGACGATAAGCCATCCCTCCAATATTACAGTATACCAGTGATCCCACCTAGACAATAAGCCATCCCCCCAATATTACAGTATACCAGTGATCCCACCTAGACGATAAGCCATCCCTCCAATATTACAGTATACCAGTGATCCCAGCTAGACGATAAGCCATCCCTCCAATATTACAGTATACCAGTGATCCCACCTGGACGATAAGCCATCCCTCCAATATTACAGTATACCAGTGATCCCAGCTAGACAATAAGCCGTCCCTCCAATATTACAGTATACCAGTGATCCCACCTAGACAATAAGCCATCCCTCCAATATTACAGTATACCAGTGATCCCAGCTAGACAATAAGCCATCCCTCCAATATTACAGTATACCAGTGATCCCACCTAGACAATAAGCCGTCCCTCCAATATTACAGTATACCAGTGATCCCACCTAGACAATAAGCCGTCCCTCCAATATTACAGTATACCAGTGATCCCACCTAGACAATAAGCCGTCCCTCCAATATTACAGTATACCAGTGATCCCACCTAGACAATAAGCCGTCCCTCCAATATTACAGTATACCAGTGATCCCACCTAGACAATAAGCCGTCCCTCCAATATTACAGTATACCAGTGATACCACCTAGACAATAAGCCGTCCCTCCAATATTACAGTATACCAGTGATCCCACCTGGACAATAAGCCATCCCTCCAATATTACAGTATACCAGTGATCCCAGCTAGACAATAAGCCATCCCTCCAATATTACAGTATACCAGTGATCCCACCTGGACAATAAGCCATCCCTCCAATATTACAGTATACCAGTGATCCCAGCTAGACAATAAGCCATCCCTCCAATATTACAGTATACCAGTGATCCCACCTAGACAATAAGCCATCCCTCCAATATTACAGTATACCAGTGATCCCACCTAGACAATAAGCCATCCCTCCAATATTACAGTATACCAGTGATCCCAGCTAGACAATAAGCCATCCCTCCAATATTACAGTATACCAGTGATCCCACCTAGACAATAAGCCATCCCTCCAATATTACAGTATACCAGTGATCCCACCTAGACAATAAGCCATCCCTCCAATATTACAGTATACCAGTGATCCCACCTAGACAATAAGCCATCCCTCCAATATTACAGTATACCAGTGATCCCACCTAGACAATAAGCCATCCCTCCAATATTACAGTATACCAGTGATCCCACCTAGACAATAAGCCATCCCTCCAATATTACAGTATACCAGTGATCCCACCTAGACAATAAGCCATCCCTCCAATATTACAGTATACCAGTGATCCCAGCTAGACAATAAGCCATCCCTCCAATATTACAGTATACCAGTGATCCCAGCTAGACAATAAGCCATCCCTCCAATATTACAGTATACCAGTGATCCCACCTAGACAATAAGCCATCCCTCCAATATTACAGTATACCAGTGATCTCACCTAGACAATAAGCCATCCCTCCAATATTACAGTATACCAGTGATCCCACCTAGACAATAAGCCATCCCTCCAATATTACAGTATACCAGTGATCCCAGCTAGACAATAAGCCATCCCTCCAATATTACAGTATACCAGTGATCCCAGCTAGACAATAAGCCATCCCTCCAATATTACAGTATACCAGTGATCCCACCTAGACCATAAGCCATCCCTCCAATATTACAGTATACCAGTGATCCCACCTAGACAATAAGCCATCCCTCCAATATTACAGTATACCAGTGATCCCACCTAGACAATAAGCCATCCCTCCAATATTACAGTATACCAGTGATCCCACCTAGACAATAAGCCATCCCTCCAATATTACAGTATACCAGTGATCCCACCTAGACAATAAGCCATCCCTCCAATATTACAGTATACCAGTGATCCCACCTAGACAATAAGCCATCCCTCCAATATTACAGTATACCAGTGATCCCAGCTAGACAATAAGCCATCCCTCCAATATTACAGTATACCAGTGATCCCACCTAGACAATAAGCCATCCCTCCAATATTACAGTATACCAGTGATCCCACCTAGACAATAAGCCATCCCTCCAATATTACAGTATACCAGTGATCCCAGCTAGACAATAAGCCATCCCTCCAATATTACAGTATACCAGTGATCCCAGCTAGACAATAAGCCATCCCTCCAATATTACAGTATGCCAGTGATCCCACCTAGACAATAAGCCGTCCCTCCAATATTACAGTATGCCAGTGATCCCACCTAGACAATAAGCCGTCCCTCCAATATTACAGTATGCCAGTGATCCCAGCTAGACAATAAGCCGTCCCTCCAATATTACAGTATACCAGTGATCCCACCTAGACAATAAGCCGTCCCTCCAATATTACAGTATACCAGTGATCCCACCTAGACAATAAGCCGTCCCTCCAATATTACAGTGTACCAGTGATCCCACCTAGACAATAAGCCGTCCCTCCAATATTACAGTGTACCAGTGATCCCAGCTAGACAATAAGCCATCCCTCCAATATTACAGTGTACCAGTGATCCCACCTAGACAATAAGCCATCCCTCCAATATTACAGTATACCAGTGATCCCACCTAGACAATAAGCCATCCCTCCAATATTACAGTATACCAGTGATCCCACCTAGACAATAAGCCATCCCTCCAATATTACAGTATACCAGTGATCCCACCTAGACAATAAGCCATCCCTCCAATATTACAGTATACCAGTGATCCCACCTAGACAATAAGCCATCCCTCCAATATTACAGTATACCAGTGATCCCACCTAGACAATAAGCCAACCCTCCAATATTACAGTATACCAGTGATCCCACCTAGACAATAAGCCATCCCTCCAATATTACAGTATACCAGTGATCCCACCTAGACAATAAGCCATCCCTCCAATATTACAGTACACCAGTGATCCCACCTAGACGATAAGCCATCCCTCCAATATTACAGTACACCAGTGATCCCACCTAGACGATAAGCCATCCCTCCAATATTACAGTACACCAGTGATCCCACCTAGACGATAAGCCATCCCTCCAATATTACAGTACACCAGTGATCCCACCTAGACGATAAGCCATCCCTCCAATATTACAGTATACCAGTGATCCCACCTAGACGATAAGCCATCCCTCCAATATTACAGTATACCAGTGATTCCAGCTAGACGATAAGCCATCCCTCCAATATTACAGTATACCAGTGATCCCACCTAGACGATAAGCCATCCCTCCAATATTACAGTATACCAGTGATCCCACCTAGACGATAAGCCATCCCTCCAATATTACAGTATACCAGTGATCCCAGCTAGACGATAAGCCATCCCTCCAATATTACAGTATACCAGTGATCCCAGCTAGACGATAAGCCATCCCTCCAATATTACAGTATACCAGTGATCCCAGCTAGACGATAAGCCATCCCTCCAATATTACAGTATACCAGTGATCCCACCTAGACGATAAGCCATCCCTCCAATATTACAGTATACCAGTGATCCCACCTAGACGATAAGCCGTCCCTCCAATATTACAGTATACCAGTGATCCCACCTAGACGATAAGCCGTCCCTCCAATATTACAGTATACCAGTGATCCCACCTAGACGATAAGCCGTCCCTCCAATATTACAGTATACCAGTGATCCCACCTAGACGATAAGCCGTCCCTCCAATATTACAGTATACCAGTGATCCCACCTAGACGATAAGCCGTCCCTCCAATATTACAGTATACCAGTGATCCCAGCTAGACAATAAGCCGTCCCTCCAATATTACAGTATACCAGTGATCTCAGCTAGACGATAAGCCGTCCCTCCAATATTACAGTATACCAGTGATCCCAGCTAGACGATAAGCCGTCCCTCCAATATTACAGTATACCAGTGATCCCACCTAGACGATAAGCCATCCCTCCAATATTACAGTATACCAGTGATCCCACCTAGACAATAAGCCACCCCTCCAATATTACAGTATACCAGTGATCCCACCTAGACAATAAGCCATCCCTCCAATATTACAGTATACCAGTGATCCCACCTAGACAATAAGCCATCCCTCCAATATTACAGCACACCAGTGATCCCACCTAGACAATAAGCCATCCCTCCAATATTACAGTACACCAGTGATCCCACCTAGACAATAAGCCATCCCTCCAATATTACAGCATACCAGTGATCCCACCTAGACAATAAGCCATCCCTCCAATATTACAGTATACCAGTGATCCCACCTAGACAATAAGCCATCCCTCCAATATTACAGTATACCAGTGATCCCACCTAGACAATAAGCCAACCCTCCAATATTACAGTATACCAGTGATCCCACCTAGACAATAAGCCATCCCTCCAATATTACAGTACACCAGTGATCCCACCTAGACAATAAGCCATCCCTCCAATATTACAGTACACCAGTGATCCCACCTAGACAATAAGCCATCCCTCCAATATTACAGTACACCAGTGATCCCACCTAGACAATAAGCCATCCCTCCAATATTACAGTACACCAGTGATCCCACCTA
The DNA here is from genome assembly GCF_055691185.1 of Crinia signifera. Taxonomy (NCBI): domain Eukaryota; kingdom Metazoa; phylum Chordata; class Amphibia; order Anura; family Myobatrachidae; genus Crinia; species Crinia signifera. Next base: position 27,637,055 of record NC_139226.1, read on the forward strand.
GACAATAAGCCATCCCTCCAATATTACAGTACACCAGTGATCCCACCTAGACGATAAGCCATCCCTCCAATATTACAGTATACCAGTGATCCCACCTAGACGATAAGCCATCCCTCCAATATTACAGTATACCAGTGATTCCAGCTAGACGATAAGCCATCCCTCCAATATTACATTATACCAGTGATCCCACCTAGACGATAAGCCATCCCTCCAATATTACAGTATACCAGTGATCCCACCTAGACGATAAGCCATCCCTCCAATATTACAGTATACCAGTGATCCCACCTAGACGATAAGCCATCCCTCCAATATTACAGTATACCAGTGATCCCAGCTAGACGATAAGCCATCCCTCCAATATTACAGTATACCAGTGATCCCAGCTAGACGATAAGCCATCCCTCCAATATTACAGTATACCAGTGATCCCAGCTAGACGATAAGCCATCCCTCCAATATTACAGTATACCAGTGATCCCAGCTAGACAATAAGCCATCCCTCCAATATTACAGTATACCAGTGATCCCACCTAGACAATAAGCCATCCCTCCAATATTACAGTATACCAGTGATCCCACCTAGACAATAAGCCATCCCTCCAATATTACAGTATACCAGTGATCCCACCTAGACAATAAGCCATCCCTCCAATATTACAGTATACCAGTGATCCCACCTAGACAATAAGCCATCCCTCCAATATTACAGTATACCAGTGATCCCACCTAGACAATAAGCCGTCCCTCCAATATTACAGTATACCAGTGATCCCACCTAGACGATAAGCCGTCCCTCCAATATTACAGTATACCAGTGATCCCAGCTAGACAATAAGCCGTCCCTCCAATATTACAGTATACCAGTGATCCCAGCTAGACGATAAGCCGTCCCTCCAATATTACAGTATACCAGTGATCCCAGCTAGACAATAAGCCGTCCCTCCAATATTACAGTATACCAGTGATCCCACCTAGACGATAAGCCATCCCTCCAATATTACAGTATACCAGTGATCCCACCTAGACAATAAGCCACCCCTCCAATATTACAGTATACCAGTGATCCCACCTAGACAATAAGCCATCCCTCCAATATTACAGTATACCAGTGATCCCACCTAGACAATAAGCCATCCCTCCAATATTACAGTATACCAGTGATCCCAGCTAGACAATAAGCCATCCCTCTAATATTACAGTATACCACTACTGAAATGACAAGCAGGGCTGTTATGCATTATGCATCGGGGACCAGCGGGGCCGTGCAACTGCATCGCTGTGTGGGCCACACACACAGCAATGTTTAACCATTTTCTGAGGGATTTTGTAAAATTATGTAAAATCGCTCAGAAAGTGGCTGAATATTGCTCTGTGTGTAGGGCCCGATAGGAACGCACACCGGATCTGAAGAGAAATCTTTGGTAAAGATGTGCGCTTGCCTGAAATCTTTTGTCCAGGACGGAGAAAAGATTTTAAGGCTAATTTATGCGCACATCTTAAGATCGCATATCTTTCTAGTGTGTGGGCACCTTAAGAGAAAAATACATAGTCGTCCCCCCCCCCCCCCCCCCCCCCCCCCAGAATTAAACACTACATGATACTAGATGTCAGAGATCTCGGTTGCAGTACATGTATTTACAAATATATGAATAAGCTTCATGCAGAATTTGAGGTTTATCCACAGCCGTCTACGTCCTCTGGACCCTCGTAGTTTATATGGTAATGATAATACATATTACATTTGCTTCTTAAGCCATGACAGTCTGGAGGACCCGCAATGGCTGCACAGCGGTCAGGCAGAACTGCATAAGGCGGAGCCTGCTATTCTGTCTGGGTGGAGCCTGCTATTCTGTCTGGGTGGAGCCTGCTGTTCTGTCCAGGTGGAGCCTGCTATTCTGTCTAGGTGGAGCCTGCTGCTCTGTCTGGGCGGAGCCTGCTGCTCTAGCTGGAGGATGAATGTTTAGGTAATTTCAGGCGCAGTGTGTATAGGAAAGAGCAATTTCAGTATTCTGAGCGTACAGTACTTGCCTACTTTAAAGCTGCTCTTTTTCGTGTCACACAACAGAGGGCGTGAAACGGGGTCATGGACAGGGGATCGCATCATTGTGGCCCTACCCAGGGGCGTAACTAGATATTCCTAGGCCCCATAGCAAAAGTGCTAAAAGGGCCCCCTATTTAGCAACTGATGGTAATGTAATGTAAAACATATTACTTAGACAGTAAAGATGGGCCCCCTTCTGCTCTGGGCCCCATAGCAGCTGCACTCCTTGCACCTATGGTAGTTACGCCCCTGGCCCTACCCCCCACTTTGCAATGAATACATTGCCAGCATTGTAAAGCGGGAGGGCTGTGATGAAACGCACCATCGCCCCACCCACTTCTTCTCCGCGAGGCGGTGCTGTGAATGGGGTTCAGCTGGACGCGGAGGGGTTGTTCCGGACAAGTAGGAATTTGAGCACAGAATGCCGTATGTAATAAAGATGGTCCAAACGGCCATTCAGCCCACAATTCATTATGGTGATAAGGACGTTAGGTGGACACTATGAAGCTCAACCACTGAAGGTCATCAAGGTTTAGATCAACAAATGAAATAGGTCGACACAGCTAAGGTTGACTGGGTCAGAAGGCTGACACAAGGGAAGGGCAACAGTCAAAAAGGTTGACATGATGTTTTTTGCAGTTTTTTGTGCTGAATTTCGCCATAATCCGTATACCCATCCCCTCGCATGGCCCGCCACACTTCATGCACACTATTATATTATCCCTCCATGCCCTAATGGATAGAAGGGTATGAAATAGTACCCATCGGCACAAGTCAGCATAAAAAAGTTTAAAAATAATGTCGACTTTTTTGACTGTCGACCTTCCCTTTATTGACCTAACGCTTGTTTCTGAGAGCCATACCGCAGCTGCAGCCCGGCCCCCGCTCCTCCCCGCCGGCATCGGTAAGTGTGAATGCACTTGCCAATTCCAGAACCCGCCCCCATTTCTGTGATAGGATGTGGAATCTGTATCGGGGATATCGGCATTTGTGGATTAAGCAGTGATTGTGTTAATAAAAGGCGTTTGGTGGGAGGCTTCACAGGAATCAGGGTTCGCCCCACAAGTGTTCTGTTAATCTTGTTTGTCTCTGTATATGACAACTGAAGCCCATGTACAGATCACTGATCTCACAGCTGTCACCAGGGGAAGGCAGATGGCCGAGAAGGGAGCTGTCCAGGGTGCTGCAAGGATCCGGCACTGGACACCACCACTATCCATATTCATGTAGTTCATACACAGGTCTGAACACATAGAATGACATCAGAGTATTATATTGCAGCCACTGCGTGATTATGTCATACGCAGTGTCTCTAGTACTGAACTAGTTAAAAGCCCATCAAAATGACAGCTTCGGCAATGGACTTTCACTTAGAGCTGTGACCGTTTTTTCTTTCACTTTGAGCTGTGACAGTTTTAGAGCACAAACTCTTCATCCCTCCCTCAGTCCCTGTCTGCTACTATCTCCAATCTCTGTCTTCACAGCTCCCTCTCTCCATATCCAGTAAGTTTGAAACAGATGAGTGTCCCTGCAAAAATTGCTTTCACTTTCTGTTATGACATCTTTTAGCACACAGAGGAGGGAATTTAGTCGGTCCGGTGGCCTCTAGTGGTCAGTGGTGGTACCTCATAGAGGTAATGAGTAGTTAGCCTTTTATATATATGCGTGTGCTGGCGCAGAGGTTCCCAAACTTTTTTAAATCCTATCCCCTGGAGTATCCGCATTTTTTTCACGGCCCCTTAGGCCAAAGGTTTTTTTTTATTGAAGAATTAAGGTTATTAAATGAAGTGAATTGTGCTTAGGGTTAGTTATGTGGTGGTGGTGGTTTTGGTGTTTGCCCACATGTTTTATTCTAGGCAGACCAGCTCTGAGTTTGTTTGATCACATGGACCATAAATAATATGATGTTGGTCCTGTACCACCAACCTCTGGCATCTGACAAAAGCCTGCATTCCCAGACACTCTCCGAGCAATGGGATTTATGGATCACACATGGAAACTTGCCACCTGTAACAAAGACCGTCCCCATGTCGTCTCGCTCTCCAGGTTCATGTTGGCCATGAACTGGACTTTACCGAGATGCAGACTGGTAACTAACTGAAAGGGGGGATGATAGAGGGATATGATGAGATGTTGTCTTCTGCCTAGTGCTCCTCTTCACAGGTTTCCCCCTCCGCTCACATCGAGGTGCACCAGTATACGGAGATGAATCTGGAGAACGAAGAGCAGAAGATATACAGATGTATTCTTGGTGGGACATCCAGGACCAACTCTACGCATGGGTGCACTTTCTATATTGCATCCATAGAATGATTGTCAGGGGGGCAGTAAGGAAACAGTAAGGTTCTAGATCAGGTGTATACACTGACCAGTGGAGTAACTATCACCCCGCTGCCCCCGCGGTGGCGGGGAGGCGCTTGAAAGTTGAGTGTGTCAGGGGGGCAATCAACATGTGCAGAGAGAGAGAGAGTTAGATTGGGGTGGGGAGTGTTCAAACTGAAATCTAAATAGCAGTGTAAGAATAAAGCAGACAGTATTTACCCTGCACAGAAACAAAATAAATCCAAAACTAACTTTCTCTGCACCTGGTACATCTGCCCCACCTGCAGTGCAGCAGGGTTTTGTCCATCTGCAAAAATTACAGCCTTGCTAACATGTCTGAATCAGGCTGGTCATAAACAAATAATGTCCACTGTATGAATATTTTAGACTCTTTTTGCCCTTCAGTATAGCAGCGTGAATTCCTGGGATTCCCTCCCATATACAGCCCAGGCTTACTCCAGCATCACAAGTATACATCAAGGGAGCGGACCATGCATTGATCTCCCCCTGCTTCCATTCATCTCACTGCTCACACTATGTGACCATCATCACAACTGACAGTCACTGTTTGATACATATGTTTGAATGGTTTTAATAAGTCCCAATGAGATCTCAGGTTCCTGCCGAGAAGCGTCATTGCTGGCGTGTGCCTTGTAGTAGTATGTTCAGCATTTCAATGGAAGAAACTATTAAATAATTGATCATGTGTTCTAGGGTAATTAGCTGGTGACTCCTAGCCGAGATACCTTCCTGAATGCCTGCATAAATCTTCCAGCCAATCCACTTTGGTCCAGGATGGTATGGTGCAAGATTGAAGGGCTTTATGCCATGAGTTTCAAGAATATCTGTGCTCTGGACACTGTGACCCACGGGAGGAACAGCGTGATAGTCCCAAATTAGCGGAACAGTTGGGAGGTATGTATACAGAAGGCAGGGGGGGGGGGGGGGGGCTCAGGGGGTCAGTACCCTGGGCCTCCCTCTATCTAGGGGCCCCTGTGGCTGGCATGTATTTAAAAAATAGGTACTTATGTATTATCTGGGCTCCCATGTTAAATGCACCCCATTTTTTCATACCCCTACTATCCAACTACGCATGGAGTTGATTTTATATAGTGTGGCGAGCGCAGCGAGCCACCATGCCTGAAGCGTGGCGAGCGCAGCGAGCCCCGCAAGGGGACGCGGTCTCATAAGAAAAACGGGAGCCCAGATATTACATAAGTACCAAAAAATATATATATATTTTTTTTAAGCTGAAGGTTTTGTGCCTGGGAGTGGGGTAGTGCTGCAGCTTCACCTATCTGCCAATGTGACAATGATTATTGGTGCTGAGCTTTGGAGAGCTGAGGCACACTGAGGCCCTTATTCTGGTTGACTCGCAAGGCTGCGAATTCGCAGCCTTGGGAGTCCCCCAGTTGCCACCTGCCGAAGGCCGGTCCGCCCACCCCCCTCGCACACCGGGTTTGTTTGGACGGGCTGCGAATGGATGTTTAACAGAAACATCCATTTGCAGCCTATGTTGAAACTCCCACATTATTCGATGGTAGCCGACCATCGATTGATGTGGAGGGTGCACGCATATCTAAGTGACTACATGGGGTTAGGACAATAGGGTCATTAGGTCGACACAAGCCTTAGGTCAACATGGGGAAGGTCAACAGTCAAAAGATCGACATGGGTTTTTTCACTTTTTTGTTTGAGTCAACATGTGCCGACAGGCAATATTTCATGCCCTACCATCTAACAAGTGCAGTATGGCAGATGACCAGCACCAGCGGCGGTAGGAGCAAGGGGCCAAAGCCTGTGGCAGGAGACCAGGGCTGGGGGGGGGACAGGGCCACCCACAGGCCCCGTAGATCCTCGCAACATCCCTGTAGTGGACGGCGACTTTCATCTCCCTGCCGCGGCCTGGGCGCCCTGCTAAGCTTTGGAGCGGATTGTGACTTCCAGTCGCATGGACCTGGCGTCCTCTTCCTAGTGCCTGAGGCGGTGGCTGGCGTCTTCCCTTACTGTCCCCTGCGCTCTGCCTGCTCTGGTGTGCCTCTCTGAACTGGCTGCTTCTTGAGGGGAGGGGGCTTAGTGAGAGCTCTCCAATACATAGTCTTCAGACTGTGTGCACGACTCCAAGGATTAAATACACAATACCAGGAGAGATCCACATGGAAGCACAGCAGCGGCACCACGGAAAATCCCTGGTGCTGCTGTCCTTCCATGTGGAGCTTTCCGGGTATTGTGTAATTAATCCTTGGAGTCGTGCACACAGTCTGAAGACCAGTGGCGTAACTATAAATGTTGCTCCCCCCCAGGCTCCTCTCCAGCATGTTTCCCCAGCGTGTGACGTGATGACATCACACGTATAACGGAAAAGCTGAAGCAGGATAGAGGAAGAGAGACCAGCAGACACTGCTGCTTCCCTTGGCTCCGACGCATCCCAGGCCGCCCTAGCACGCCCATCCGCCCGCCCATCCTGTACACAGTAGCCAATAGCCGGCTCTGTGTACAGTCAATTGAATTAGTGGGGGGGGGGGGGATTTGTCATCTCTGCCATGGCCGCACCCACGCTGTGGCTGACTCGCCTCCAGTGCTCAGTCAGTGGGCAGCGGCAGGCAGCAGCATGTCAGTGCTTCGAGTGGGTGCCGGCGCCCACACAGACCCCGCTGCTGCTTGCTCCCCCAAGCAGCTGCTGGGGCTGCCTTACAGTAGTTACTCCACTGCTGAAGACTATCTGTTGGAGTGCCAGATCTATCTGGGACTATATATATAGAAAACGTGGGTAACTGGCACTCCATAATTGCCTTCAACAAAATACTTGCTCCGGTGCCCTCCTAGAGGGCCGGATGTACTAAGCTTGAAAAGTGATAAATTGGAGAGTGATAAACCACCAGCCAATCCACTCCTACCTGCCAAGTCACAGACTGGGTTTGACAAATGACAGGAGCTGATTGGTTGGTGGTTTATCACTCTCCATTTTATCACTTTCAGGGCTTAGTGCATCTCGTCCAGAGTCCGGTGGCTGTGAGCTCTGTATATACAGTGTAGTAAAAAATGCAAAATCATGCACTTGGGTCTCAGAAATCCATAGACTAAATATAGTATAAATGGCACTATAATTGAAACTACTGAGGAAGAGAGGGATCTAGGTGTCACTATTTCAGGGGACTTAAAAGCAGGTAGGCAATGTAACAAAGCAATGAGGAAGGCAAGTCAGATGCTTGGTTGCATAGGGGGCGGGATGTATCAACATACATCTCCGCCCTTCGCACGGCAGCCGCCGCGATGCTACCGCATATGTACTAACATATGCGGCCAGCATCGGGCTGCGGTAACGGAGACCCCCGCGATACCTGTGATGTGGGCTGCGGGGGTCTCCGTCACCTCCCGGCGGCTGCCAGCGTCCCCCTGCATCTCCTCCTCCCCCCTGAAGCCGGATGTCCTCCCGGCTGTCACACCAGGGGGAGGAGGAGGTTAAAGGAGGACGGGAGGGGGGGGGCGGCGCGCGGACGGCGTACGTCGGGCGGCGAAAGAAGCCCATAGGCTTCTATAGGGTATCGCCAGCCTCTGGGTGGCGATACCCTGGCCTGCGAAAACGGGGCGAACCGGTGATAGTACATAGGAAAATGCGGTAAAACGGGGGTTTTACCGCATTTTCCCTTTAGTACATCCCGCCCAGGGAGAGGTATCAGCAGTAGAAAGAAAGAAGTAATAATGCCACTGTATAGGTCATTGGTACGACCTCATCTAGAATATTGTGTTAAGTTCTGGAGGCCATATCTCCAGAAGGATATAAATACATTAGAGACTGTACAAAGAAGGGCAACTAAAATGGTGCATGGCCTACATCACAAAACGTACCAGGAAAGTCTAAAATATCTTAATATGTATACTTTAGAGCAGAGAAGGGAAAGGAAAGGGGGGACATGATAGAAACTTTCAAATATATCAAGCAGAGGCGTACCTAGATATTCCTAGGCCCCATAGCAAAAGTTTGTAAGGGCCCCCAATTTAGCAACTGATGGGGATAAATGCATGTAAAACATATTAGTTAGACAGTAAAGATGGGCCCCCTTCAGCTCTGGGCCCCATAGCAGCTGCACCCCTTGCACCTATGGTAGTTACGCCCTTGATATCAAGGGTTTTAACAAGGTACAGGTGGGAGACATTCTTTACAGGAAGAGGAGCAGCAGAACACGAGGACATGCACTGAAACTAGAGGGAGGAAGACTCGGGAAATGTGAGGAAGAATTACTTCACAGAAAGAGTAGTAGATACTGTAAGTGACATAGCCTCCCATCAGAGGTGGTAGAGGCAAATACAGTAGTACAATGTAAACATGCTTGGGATAAGCATATTGATATCCTTACAAAGAAATAAGGATCAAATATGGTTTGAGGTAACATGTTTAAAAAAAGGGGCAGACTAGATGGGCCAAGTGGTTCTTCTCTGCCGTCACATTCTATGTTTCTATGTTTCTAGTAATGCGACACTCAGAGTCGAACCAATTAGGAAGTAACCATAAGTGGATTTAATTTTTCGGGTCTGCTCCCCTTTCTCAAGCTACAACAAATGGGCGCAAACGTTGCCTAATAAATCCACTTATGGTTATTTGCTAATTGGTTCGACTCTTGAGTGCCGCCTTTCTACAATATCTATCTTCAGGTAGGGGCCCCACTGCACTGCTTTGCCCGGGGGCCCATAATGCTGTTAAGATGGCCCTGAAATATCTCTCTTACTCCCCCATCTAGGTTCTTTATTTTGCTCTCTACCCTTCCCCTCTCTCATACAGTCTCTCCTTTCTCTCCGTCCCCTTTCTCTCGCTACCTGGCATTGTCTCTCACTCTCACTCTTTCTGTGTGTCTTTCCCCCCTGTGTGTCTTTCCCCCTTCTCTCCCTGACACCCTCTCTCCCTTATTCTCTCTCTTTCCCTGACACCCCCTCTCTCTCGATGACACTCTCCCCCTCTCTATCTTGTTCTCTTTTCCTGACACCCTATCTTCCGTTCTGTCTCTCCTCCTAATACTCTCTCTTGTTTTGCTCTTTGTTCCTCCCTGACATTCTCTCTCCTGATCGCACCCATCCCTTTTTCTCTCTCGCACCTCTCTATCGCGCCTCGCTTTCTCTCCTTCATTCTTTTTCCATGAAGCCCTCTCTCTCCCTAACCATCCCCCTCTCACTCTTCTTTTTCTCTCTCTTTCCCTGACACCCTCTTTGCTTCTTAATCCCCTCACTCTTTCTTCTGCCACCCTAAGGTGCATTGTAGTGACAATGGTGGCAATGAGGTGGGCGGCCCTTTCAAATTATCACCTTAGTACAGTATTCCCTAACAGAGTTTTCTGCAAATCATGAGACATTTGAGCAAAAAATGAGACATTTGTTTCTGGGTAAAGGTCCATACACACTGGGCGTCTTTCCTCCTGCCCAGCACCGAAGGAGGGGGCACTACAGCTTTGCATAGCGCTGAGCTATGCAAAGCCATCCTCAAAGCTGCTCATCTGCTGGTATTACCAGCAGATGAGCATCTCTCCCGGTGAAGATGCGGGAGCGCGCAGCACCGCTCATCGCCGGGCCGTACACACTGGGCGGCTTTGAGCTGAAAGCCGATCAAACATGCTGTTTTGAGCTACTTTCAGCTCAAAGTCGCCCAGTGTGTATGGGCCTTAAGTCAAGTTACAATACAAAGGGTTCAAATGCATTGTTTTTGCATGCAGGGTAAATACTCCCTGCCATTGCATGTAGAGAACAAACACTGGGCAGATTTATTTTTACACTGAAATGTAGAATAATAATAATCTTTCGCACAAATAACATGGGTTGACCGTGTTTGGCGTGCGGTGTAAAAGGGCCTTGTCGAATATCTCGGGTTCAGCAACCCAACAATCTGACCCAAGATATAAGCAGTGTTATTGCCGGATTGGACATGGGTTGCTGGGCAGTGTGAACAGGTAACCCGGGTCGAGCAACCTGGCTCCTGTTTACTTCTATGGCAGCAGCGTCACTTCAGTTGTGCCTCCTCCCCTGCCCCACCCTGAAACTCTGCCCTGCCCCACCCCCGGATGACATCAGCGAACCAGCAATAAACCGGTGTCACTGTGAATAGCAAACGGCGCAAATGCCGGGTTGCTCCCAGGACGGACCCGTGTCTAAATCCAGATGCGACCTGGCATTTGCGATGTGAATGGAGAATTAAGCTAGGGTGCACCATTCCCGACTCTGGGCCTAATTCAGCATGTTGCAGATGGCTGTAAGTACATAGCCTCCGCCCAGACAAAAAGAGAAAACGCCTTGTGCAAATCTGCAAATGAATTGCGAATAGATCGCTAATCGCTATATACCCGCAATTCTATACGCAATTCCAGAAACATTGAAAGGTATTTGCAGTCTGATCACCCTGGAGTCATTCCTCCATTTCAGGGGCCTGATTCAAAGACCTAAGATCTTAGGAGGTATGATCAGGGCAGCCATCAGGGGGGGACTGCGGGGGACTCCAGTCCTGGGCTCAGACAGAGTTTATAAAGTAGGATGGGTCGTAAACAAAGTTCACATTCCCCTTGAAACAATGCAGAGCTTAAGTAGTGCAGCCAGCATAGTAAATCTTCCATTTCACTGGCATAGTATATCACTTGTTGTGGTATATCTCGTACATAATAATTCCCATATAACAACAGTTTTGAAAATGTTCCTTTGAGTATTTTGTTGGTCACATTTCTGAGCTGTACGTGGTGGCCTGGGGCTGTGTACCATGATAATGATAATGTTATATTTTAATCCTCTGATGAAATTGTGTTAGGACTGGATCTCTGGAACCCACAGGATAGGATGGTGAGTGGAAAGTTCCAGAGATGCCTGTTGAGCTGTGATTGTGTAATGAAGCCACAGCAACCCCTATAGACTAACTCTGTTATCCCTCCACAACTCTCGGGTTGGTGCCTGCGTAGCTAGGCTTCACCTATAATAGCCGTGTTTGAAATGTCAAATTAGATCTGCCCAAACTCCGATGCCGCCAGGTCTTACAGGGGAACAAGGCACCAACCGAGTCTGAAGAGTGGATAAGAGGATGACTAAAACTAAGATGTAAAATACCAAAACTAAAGTATAGGGAAAATAATAACAAATTATGTGACATTATTATGTGATTATTATTCGCAGAATTAACGCCACTTCGACACATACCAGAAACAACTAAAGATGTGTGGTAACACCGGACCTTATTCTGGTTGGTTCGGGGTGGAGAGGGGCGTGAAGGGCTGTTTGGGCTCATTACCATATGCGTACACCCCACGTTTCATGGCCGTTCCCATGAAAACGCTGGGCATACGTATGGTAATCCGGCCGTGATGCACATGAGAGGGGCGGACATATGACATAGCAGGATGCCAGCTGGCCACCCATATCCCTGCTTTTGCACAGAGAAATGCCCGAGTGGTCTGGAGCACTCGGTGCTGCCTGACCACTTGGTCCAGCATTCGATGGTCGGTGACCATCGAATGATGGGGGAGGTTCCCACAGATGGAGGAGGTGTTCACTTGGAAAATCCACTCGTGGTCCGTTCGGTCGCCATCTTACCGCATTCTGACGGTGTGAGCGATCCGTACGGAAGGCGGGGCTAAGAACACTCGGTTCCAGTCCGCAAATACGCATCCGTCCAACCAGAATAAGGCCCACCGTGACCTGGGACACCATCGCAAAACAAAAATCTGCTAAGGAAACAGCGGCCTAGTCACAACGTGGCAAAGGTAAATGAACCACAAATGGCAGCAATAACAGAAATAACTGACAAAGTCACCAAACACAATACAAACAAGGTATGGACAAAGGATGCTGCAATGACTGCAATGTGCAGCGAAAGGACAGACTCACGGTACCACGAAAGCTGGAAACAGAGACACCGTAGGATCCAAGGTAATCTGGAACAAGGTCAGGAGAAACTGGAAACCGACCAGGGAATCCACTGGAGCAGAATACACAGGAGGCTGGAGAACAGGCTACAAGAAGCTATTACCAGTAGGGATGGGCTCATAGGAAGTTCCTTAAACGTGAGAGTCCACCAACCACTGCAGCAATTGCCTGATTGACATGGGTCTAGATCGACAGGACATTAGGTCGACACAATCATTAGGTCCACATGGGCAAGGTCGACAGTCAAAAGGTCGACATGGGGTTTTTCACTGTTTATTTACCTGAATGTTGACACAGTCAACATGGACACAGTTTAAATTGCACTGCATCCCCTCATACGTGCACAGTGCCCCGCCGCGATCGGCACATGTTGGCTCAAATTTTTTTTTTTAAACCCATGTCGACCTTTTGACTGTTGACCTAGCCCATGTCGACCTAATGCTTGTGTCGACCCAATGACCTGTCGACCTAAACACATGTTAATTAACGGGTGGGATGGGGGTCGGGGAGGGGAAAGGGAGGAGGATTACAGACTCACCTGCTCCCCGCTCCCTGCTTTATGGTACCTCTCTATGGTACCTTGGCGGCTCAGTACCGCCCTCCAGTGGCCGGTGCCCTAGGCAAATGCCTAGACCTGCCTAGTGGTGGCGCCGGCCCTGTGTAGACCTAATGGCTGTATCCCATCTAGATTGTCCACCATATATTTAGAGCTGAAAGACTGATTGGGTTCCTTTATGCCTGCAGTGCAGTCTAGTATGTGTCCACTAGATGGAGCTAGTGGAAAGTGACCTGCTCATGTATAAAGATAATGAAATACAGTATCACATTGACAGTCAGCATGTAGGATCACATGAGCAATTGGGCCATTCCACAGAATGTGAAACCAATATGCAAATATACTTTTCTAATTGTGATGCATAACACGTACCATTCATCCTGACAAAAAGTGTGGTTCATTTTATTTCTGCCTAAAAAGCCTGTATCTAGATGTAAATGTCATATTCTGAGTGTTGTGCAAGTATTCAGGAGGAAGTAGTAGGGGTTATTGCACAGGGGGTAGATTACTCCATCGACGGCTGCTGCTGGGACCTGGGCTATTTCGAGACATTTTGGCTCCCAGTGCCAACACAAAAAGTTGAACCCCCCCACTCCATAGACATTATATAAATTTCAATATTTGCTCCCTTCAAAAAGAGGGTGTGTTGCCTGCGGACCAACAACCAATGAGGAGCCTCCGCTGTAGCAGCTCTTGATTGGCTGCCTGTCCACGACTTCTGGTTGTCTCACGACAAGCTCTGTATTCAAAATGCCACTGGTGCTGATTCTGCCTGGCTGCCACCCGGTGCTCCAGCTGCAATTAGCTGGTGGCATCAATCAACACTGCTGCCACCCACTGCCCCTTTCTGTTCAGGCCCGGGATGCCAGGCCCCGTAGTACCCCCTGATAGCGGGACTGGTAGGTAGACTGCCACTGCAATGCGTTGTCCATCTCCCGAAACTTCCGAGGCCAGCCTGCTTGTCCCCTCCTGCCGCTGTTAAATAGTCCTCCCAAAATGGGCATCACCTCCTCGAGCATCCTTAAAAATAGTCTCCTTTTTTGGGAGGGACATTTAAATAGTTTTCCATATGGAATGCTGTTTGCAGCACTGGCCGTGGCTCAGGGTTGCCTACCCTACCGGAATGGCCAGGAGGCTCCCAAAAATTGGGTCACACTCCTAGCCCCCAGGAAGGTAGGCAACCCTCCCGGATACCGGTGTCACCCCCAAGTCTCCCTGGCTGCAGTAGTAAATTACCGCGATTCGCAAGTATTTGGGGGGGGGGGCTAAAGATGCAAATTATGTCTACATCAGGCCCCGCCCAACGAAGTGCTGCTGACAGTCTCCTCTCCGGGACTTTAAAAGTAGGCAATCCTGCCATAGCTGCATGCCCCCCACCCCAATCACTCCCAGAACCCCCCCACCCCACCACCACCCTTATATCTGTGAGTCACCCAGAGGGGGTTGGGTTGTCAGCACCCAGAAACTACAGCGGTCTCCTGAATCCGGGCAGTAGAGGGGCACTATTGCCATGCGACTGGTTGCAGTGAACTATTCCATGCACTTGCAAGCCAAAATGGGATGGGCAATGGTGCATCCATAGAGCAATCAGAATGTCGCACTGCTCGCCCATACCTAGTTACGGCCCTGTGGGGAGCCTTATGGTGACAGTGGAAGGCAATATGGCTTCTGCATTACTCTGAAATATAATTGATTAGTAACTTAGCGCTTCCAGATTATGGGTAAAAACTGGACCGGACAGGGGGGGTGCATTGCCAGGGGTGTACCGTCCAGTGGGGCTGCTGTGACACCTGTTACCGTGGAGAGGAGAAGGGGGAGAATACAGCCTCTCTGCATGGTTCAGGGGTGTAAGAAAAACCAGAAAGCTCCGGACCACATGGGGAGGCTGTAATCTCCCCTTCCACATGTCCCTGGTAAAAGCTATTACAGGGACCTTTTCCCGCAGACGGGACAGCACCCCTACAAGCTTTGGAATGTAGAGTATGATGTCCGGTCCGGCGTTCCCGGGGTCTCGCCCGGGTCCATTTTTTACTCACGTTTCCATTCACTTACTGCAAAACTCCTCATCTCCGAAAGCATGGAAATATGTGACAGTTCATTCTGCAAGGGATATGCTCTGTAGGGATTAAACTTAAGCTGGGTACACATATGTACAATTTCATTTTTCTTGCGACCGTTCGATCGACCGAATACACGTTCGGCCGTCCAAAACATACGACCGATCTGCGCGTACACATATGTACAATTTTACTTGCGACGTCCGATGTACTCCCGTCCAAACAATCGCAAGAAAAAGATTGTACCACCGTACACACTCTCCCGATCTGGCTATTCGCACGATAAAAATGTACACAACATTATCATAATGTGCTGGATTAAAAGAGCATACCAAAACGAGGCGTGATCACAGAACAAAGAATCGTTCGTGTATTACAGTGAATAGAGCCGTGACTATTCAGATCATTGCTAGCTGTACAGGATATACGTACGCACGTTTGTCTATCGGTGAATTTGGGCCTTTTTACAAACAATTTAATTATGAGCTTGAGGAGAAGGAAGGCTCGTGCATGCATTTTGGCTGCTATGGCCATTAGATTGCAGGCTATTAAAAAAAGAAAAAGGACCAAGAATCGGAGCTGCTGGACCAGAGACTGGCTTCTGAGGAGAGACACCTTCTCCCACATGCCATTGCTACAGGAGATACGGGAGAACAATCCTGATGACTTCAGGAATTATCTCCGTATGGATGACGCTACCTTCATGGAGCTGCTGGCACTCGTTACCCCTTTAATAGAAAGAGAGGACACCTATTTCAGGAGGCCTATTTCTGCAGAGCAGAGACTGGTGGCAACGCTGCGTTACCTGGCAACAGGCAGGACCCTTGCCGACCTGAGATTCACCACCGCAATATCATCGCAAGCGCTGGGGCTGATAATACCAGACACCTGTGATGCCATTGTCCAAGTTCTACAGGACAAATACATGAAGGTAAATATGGAAATTACATACATGTCCCCCATATGTATAGCTGTGCACATACCTGTACCCTATATGTATATCTTTACAATGCCTGTTAATTTAAACTTTTACACCAGTGGGTGTGGGGTAATTTTGATAAGGCGGGTAATAGCTTTGAGGCTGCAATGGGGGAGGGCTGATGGGTCTAAAATCAACCCAACAGATTATTAATACGCATATACTTTTATATTGCAGTTTCCATCGTCCAAGGAGGAGTGGCAAATTATTGCACGTGATTTCCGTGATCTTTGGAATTTCCCTAATTGTGGTGGAGCTATCAATGGCAAACACGTCAGAATCATGCCCCCTGCAAAGAGTGGCTCTTTTTATTATAACTATAAGGGGTTCTTCAGCATTGTTCTAATGGCCATCGCTAATGCCCGATACGAGTTTGTATTTGTGGACATTGGGAAAAATGGTAGAGTTTCAGATGGAGGAGCCCTGGAGAATACATTTTTCCATGACAAACTGAAAAAAAATGAACTGAATTTGCCAGAGCGGACTGAAAATGAGCACGGTTTGAACTTTGTTTTTGTGGCGGATGAGGCCTTTGCATTGCACCCTAATGTCCTTAAACCCTACCCACAAAGGGCACTGAACAGGGAACGACGCATTTTTAACTATCGCCTGTCACGTGCCAGGCGAGTGGTTGAAAATGCGTTTGGGATTCTGAGTAATAAATTCAGAATTTTTCACAGTGCCATCAATCTGCGCCTAGATAAGATTGACAAAGTGGTGCTGGCCTGTTGTGTGCTGCACAACTACATGCGCAGAAAAGCGGTGCACACACAACATCTGGGGGCTACAGTGGACGAAAGCCAAGTTGTTGACGAGCCTATTGGTCTGACAGCTTTGGCAAATAATTTAAACACCAGAAATGCATCAATGCATGCAAAGTTGTCAAGAGACGAGTACTTGAATTATTTCAATGGTGTTGGGGCTGTGGAGTGGCAGAATGACATGATTGCTTAAAAATGTACGTTTTTGTCATTGTAAATATATTGTTTTTTGGTGTGTACAGTTACAAAACAATATTTTGACAATAAAATTTGTATACTCACAGTGCCGCACAAGTTGTCCTCCGCGTCTTCTTGCAGCAAGGAGGAGGAGGTGAAGGCGGTAGCCTGGTCTTGGGCCAGATTACTGACCGAATCACGGCAAGTGAGTGGTAGTACTCAGGTGCCAGGCATTCCTGGAGGGCACAATGCCACGACACCTGGAGTGCAGACTGTACCCAGTACTGGTGTTTATGTACTAGCAAGTAGTGGCTCCACCACA
Organism: Crinia signifera; assembly: GCF_055691185.1. Lineage (NCBI taxonomy): Eukaryota > Metazoa > Chordata > Amphibia > Anura > Myobatrachidae > Crinia > Crinia signifera. Next base: position 27,654,166 of record NC_139226.1, read on the forward strand.
CCTATTTCTATGCCAATTTCTCCTGGTACTTTTGTACAGTCTCCAGGAGCAATACATGAAGGTAAATATTGAAACAACATGCATGTACCCCATATGTATATCTGTGCCCTATAGTCACCCTGCATGGTAAATGATATTTTCACACTGACACCAACTAGATTACAGAATGTTAAATTTTTATATAAATTATTAACTTCTAAACTTATAACAAATATAACATAAATAACAAGGAAATAAATAATAAAGAATTACTTAAACATAAAAATAATTAAACTATATTATTAAACAATTTTTACATTTGGTGGTATACTTGTTCCACCCAATAATCCCCTGTATCCATCGCCGGTTGTGAGGGAGATGGACTTTCCAACAAACACTGGAAGGGGCCACCAGGTGGACCTGGGGGGAGTGTATTAGCTGACGGTGCCGGTTGGTGCTGCCTTTGCCCGGTTGGTGGCTGGAAATGCTGGTACGGCTGATATTGCCCCGGGTGAAATACCGGTTGTTGGGGTATAGGGGCAGGGCTGATGGGTTGAAATTCAACCCTAGGCAGAGGGGTGTCATCAGTGAGCCGTGTGTGCCGGGACAGAGTCCCCACACGGGCCCGGTACAGCGTTTCATAGAATATCCGCTCTACGTCAACCCTTGTAGCCGGGTCTAACTTGCGCAAATTGTCAGCTAATACACTCCCCACACGGTCCGCATCATCTTCCTCCATGGCCATCAATCGGTTAGCAGACTCCAGGATCTTGGTGGTCGCCATGTCCGAAGCATCTGGAGTCTGCCGCGGTCTTTTTCCAAAAAGGCGTAGCAGTAGTACACTCTTTATACGAAAAAATTTATAACGGTTTGCATTATAAAGTAAAAAAATAGTTTGTGTACTTTATTTAACATTTTTCCACCTTCTTGGTTATTTGGAGGTCAGCAGCATGCACCTTAAAATGGTGTATGTCATGGCAAGCAGTCTCACGGCAGCAATGCATCACATGTGAGCAGGCCGGGATGTTCCCATGTGATGCGTTGCTGCCGTGGGACCGCTTTCCACTACATACACCACCATGTTCCAATGTGTTTGATGTTTTTTGGGTGGGTGGGCGTTCCTGCTACACCTTCACGTGGCACTTATGTCATGGCAAGCAGTCTCACGGCAGCAATGCATCACATGTGAGCAGGCCGGGATGTTCCCATGTGATGCGTTGCTGCCGTGGGACCGCTTTCCACTACATACACCACCATGTTCCAATGTGTTTGATGTTTTTTGGGTGGGTGGGCGTTCCTGCTACACCTTCACGTGGCACTTATGTCATGGCAAGCAGTCTCACGGCAGCAATGCATCACATGTGAGCAGGCCGGGATGTTCCCATGTGATGCGTTGCTGCCGTGGGACCGCTTTCCACTACATACACCACCATGTTCCAATGTGTTTGATGTTTTTTGGGTGGGTGGGCGTTCCTGCTACACCTTCACGTGGCACTTATGTCATGGCAAGCAGTCTCACGGCAGCAATGCATCACATGTGAGCAGGCCGGGATGTTCCCATGTGATGCGTTGCTGCCGTGGGACCACTTTCCACTACATACACCACCATGTTCCAATGTGTTTGATGTTTTCTGGGTGGGTGGGCGTTCCTGCTACACCTTCACGTGGCACTTATGTCATGACAAGCACCAGTATGTGACACTCTGTTCAGGTCCGACCACCGTTTTACCTCAAATAAACAAAGTGTTCACAGTATTTTTTGTCAGTATTTCTTAATAAATGTTAAGTGTTTATGCAGAACAATGAACATCACATATCTATCTATCTATCTATCTATCTATCTATCTATCTATCTATCTATCTATCTATAACTATATCTGTCCGGAATGGGATGCGGTCATTTGGTCTACTGCATTATGGTCGACAGTCATTAGGTCGAATCCATTAGGTCGACATGCTAAAAGGTCGACATGACTCTAGGTCGACATGGGAAAAGGTCGACATGATTCTAGTTCGAAAGTTCATTAGTTCGACAGGTCATTAGTTCGACAAGGTCATTAGTTCGACATTGTCTATGTCGACATTCACAAGGTCGACATGGAGTTTTTCACTGTTTTTTGAGCCAACATGTGCCGACAGGCGGTATTTCATGCCCTACCATCCACTAGGGCGTGGTGGGAGAATAAAATAGTGTGCCGAGCGTAGCGAGGCACCGTGCCCGACGCATTGCGAGCGCAGCGAGCGATGCGAGGGGATGCAGTGCACTTTAAACTGTGTCCATGTCGACTGTGTTGACATTCAGGTAAAAAAACAGTGAAAAACCCCATGTCGACCTTGTGAATGTCGACATAGACAATGTCGAACTAATGACCTTGTCGAACTAATGACCTGTCGAACTAATGACCTTTCGACCTAGAATCATGTCGACCTTTTCCCATGTCGACCTAGAGTCATGTCGACCTTTTAGCATGTCGACCTAATGGATTCGACCTAATGACTTTCGACCATAATGCTATAGACCAAATGATCCCAACCCGTCAGGAATGCACACACAACAATTATTTATTTCAAAAGGAATGCACACACAACGAATATTCTTTAACAGCATGGCGCAGAAAGTACAGGGGAGAATACTTCCTGTTGTTTACATGCTGCGCTGATGGAGGGATGACGCAGCTAGTCAACACCCACATGGGCGTGCTGCTTTTGGGAGGAATGATCGCAGGAACGGGCTGCATATCGATCGAACGTGCATACACATGTCACTTTTTTTTCGATATGGAGCCGTCCTGTCGGAAGAATATTAAGCAGCAAAGAACCTTCGACCGACCGACCATGGACGGCCAAGAGCGTTTTTGGCCGTTTATCGATCGCAACGAAGGGATCGGGACTGCGTACACATATATACAATCGAACGGCCGTTCGTCCGCAGAACGGAAGAACGGCCCGACGATTGTACATATGTGTACCCAGCTTTAGTGATCTTCGCATTTGCACAGTGAAGAACTTCACTTTCACCTTTGTAGAAACCCCTGTTACTTGTGATATGAATCAGCTGCAGACTATGGATTGGATGATCTAGTGCCCCCCCCCCCCCCCCCCTGTTCTAGCCATCCTGCGGGTCTGGGGATGTGTCAGCAAAATGACTAATTTCACATCATTGCTGAAAGCTAGGTATAATACACGCCAATACCTGCTCATTCCGCTTACCTGCAGTACTGCTGGGGAGAAGGCTGGATTCACACCTCCTTGTATTCTGAAGTGTGGGAGTACTTGTGGTGTGAGAGTTAGGCTCCCCTCCCACAGCCTAACTCTTCTACAGCAAGGGAAACAGCCGTGGATTGTTGAATTCACGGCTGTTTTTTGACAATCCGTGTCCGTTTTCACTGCAGACTTTCCGACACTCGACAGCCGGATCATTCCAGCTGTCGAATTAAAGTTGCAAAAACCTAAAATGGCCGGAGATTCTGACTGTCAGGACGTTCCGACAGTCAGAGGGGAGGGTTAGCGTTAGGCTGTAGAAGAGTTAGGCTGTGGGAGGGGAGGATTAGCGTTACGCTAGGGGAGGATTAGCGTTAGGCTGTGAGAGGGGAGGGTTAGCGTTAGGCTGTAGAAGAGTTAGGCTGTGGGAGGGGAGGGTTTTCTTTAGGCTGTAGAAGAGTTAGGCTGTGGGAGGGGAGGGTTTGCGTTAGGCTGTAGAAGAGTTAGGCTGTGGGAGTGGAGGGTTAGCATTACGCTAGGGGAGGATTAGCGTTAGGCTGTGAGAGGGGAGGGTTAGCGTTAGGCTGTGGGAGGGGAGGGTTAGGCTGTGGGAGGGGAGGGTTAGTGTTAGGCTGTGGGAGTGGAGGGTTAGCATTAGGCTGTGGGAGGGAAGGTTTAGGCTGTGGGAAGGGAGGGTTAGCGTTAAGCTGTAGAAGAGTTAGGCTGCAGGAGGGAAGGGACAGCGTTAGGCTGTGGGAGATGAGGTTTAGGCTGTGGGGGGGAATTAGTGTTAGGTAGCAGGAGGGGAGGGTTAGCGTTAGGCTGTGGGAGGGGAGGGTTAGGCTGTGGGAGGGGAGGGTTAGGCTGTGGGAGGGGACGGTTAGGCTGTGGCAGTGAAACGCGTTGGTGGTACTGTTTTGCCGAAGATCTGGGGAGACTCTTGGTTCAATACCTGCTTACTACTCTGACCACCGGGTCCCTAACCATTTGGAAAAGTCATCGGCTCACTCCCTGTCCATCGGATACAAATCACCACGAGGTTGAGGGTCAGGCTTCCAATAATCGGCCACTCCCTCGGACTGTACACAGGATCGTACATTGCCAAATTATTTGGACTCCATCCACCTTTGGGACTATCACAGTGTGGACAGTGCAGGTCACATTGAAATCCCATTTGGGTTCATCCCCCCACGTGAGATCTGGCCACAAAGCCAATTTATTGGTACAATTTTTATTTATGTGTGTTGTATATGTCATTTGTATTTTTTATATACATTGATTCATGTCATTATGCACAAAAGTGCACTTTAAGTTTTCTATGAGCATTAATTGTTAATATGAAAAAAATATCAATTTTTAAGTGGTATTCACTCATCAATAAATAAGAGCGCTGCTAATTCTTTGTGTACAAACTTTGTTCTTTTTCGTGGGGACTGACCATCCTCACCCCAGCAGCCGCTCCATTCAGCAACTCTATTCAAGCGCTCTAGAAGGGCAACACTCAGTGCTGACCCTTCAATTTATTTCTCTTGTAGAAGAGTTAGGCTGTGGGAGGGGAGGGTTAGCGTTACGCTAGGGGAGGGTTAGCGTTAGGCTGCGAGAGGGGAGAGTTAGCATTAGGCTGTGGGAGGGGAGGCTTAGTGTTAGGCAGCAGGAGGGGAGGGTTAGCGTTAGGCTGTGGGAGGGCAGGGTTAGGCTGTGGGAGGGGAGGGTTAGTGTTAGGCTGTAGAAAAGTTAGGCTGTGGGAGGGGAGGGTTACTGTTAGGCTGTAGAAGAGTTAGGCTCTGGGGGGAGGGTTAGAGTTAGGCTGTGGGAGGGGAGAGTTAGGTTGCAGAAGAGTTAGACTGTGGGAGGGGAGGGTTAGCGTTAGGCTGTAGAAGAGTTAGGCTGTGGGAGGGGAGGGTTAGCATCAGGCTGTGGGAGGGGAGGGTTAGCATTAGGCTGTGGCAGGGGAGAGTTAGCGTTAGGCAGCAGGAGGGGAGGGTTAGCTTTAGGCTGATGATAGGGGAGGGTTAGAGTTAGGATGTGGGAGGGGAGTTTTAGCTTTAGGCTGTGGGAGGGAAGGGTTAGGCTGTAGAAAAGTTAGGCTGTGGGATGGGAGGGTTAGTGTTAGGCTGTAGCAGAGTTAAGCTGTGTGAGGGGAGGGTTAGTGTTAGGCTGTAGAATAATTAGTCTGTGGGAGTGGAGGGTTAACATTAGGCTGCAGAAAAGTTAGCCTGTGGGAGGGGAGGGTTAGCGTTTAGCTGTGGGAGGGGAGGGTTAGAGTTAGGCTGTGGGAGGGGAGAGGTAGGTTGTAGAAGAGTTAGGCTGTGGGAGGGGAGAGTTAGGTTGTAGAAGAGTTAGCCTGTGGGAGGGGAAGGTTAGCGTTAGGCTGTAGAAGAGTTAGGCTGTGGGAGGGGAGGGTTAGTGTTAGGCTGTAGAAGAGTTAGGCTGTGGGAGGGGAGGGTTAGAATTAGGCTGTGGGAGGGGAGAGGTAGGTTGTAGAAGAGTTAGGCTGTAGGAGGGGAGAGTTAGGTTGCAGAAGAGTTAGGCTGTGGGAGGGGAGGGTTAGCGTTAGGCTGTAGAAGAGTTAGGCTGTGGGAGGGGAGGATTAGCGTTAGGCTGTAGAAGAGTTAGGCTGTGGGAGGGGAGGGTTAGAGTTAGGCTGTGGGGGGGGAGAGGTAGGTTGTCGAAGAGTTAGGCTGTGGGAGGGGAGAGTTAGGATGCAGAAGAGTTAGGCTGTGGGAGGATTAGCATTAGGCTGTGGGAGGGGAGGGTTAGCGTTAGGCAGCAGGAGGGGAGGGTTAGCGTTAGGCAGCAGGAGGGGAGGGTTAGCGTTAGGCTGTGGGAGGGGAGGTTTAGGCTGTAGCAGAGTTAGGCTGTGGGAGGGGAGGGTTAGTGTTAGGCTGTAGAAGAGTTAGGCTGTGGGAGTGGAGGGTTAGCATTAGGTTGTGGGAGGGGAGGGTTAGCGTTAGGCAGCAGGAGGGGAGGGTTAGCGTTAGGCTGTGGGAGGGGAGGGTTAGACTGTAGCAGAGTTAGGCTGTGGGAGGGGAGGGTTAGGCTGTAGCAGAGTTAGGCTGTGGGAGGGGAGGGTTAGGCTGTAGAAGAGTTAGGCTCTGGGAAGGGGAGGCATGCCCAGGCATTTTAGATAAGTCATGTGATGTCAGTGGATGTCAGCTGTCTGCCCGCTTCCCACACAGGGCGCCCACAGATCTGAGACAGCAAGGAGGTGCCTCAGATCTGTGAGCGCTTGCAAATTCATTCGATGGTCGGCGACCATCGAAGATTTTGTCCCTGCATGCAAGGCTGCGAATGGATGTTTATGCAAAACATCCATTTGGGGGGGGGGGGTTTTGACCTTCTGGGAGACGTTGGTGGACGAATTTCGCAATCTTGCGAGTCACCCAGAATAAGGGCCTATGACCAGCTTTCGCCATGGTTTTTCATTGTCACATCTGTTGACCTTGAATAGTCACATGATTATCCTACAGGGAGGCTACTTGTGCATATTTGCATGGCCTCTTACTGGGAAAATGTATTCGGTCAATATGACGGGCCATTAACTTGGACATAATGATGTGTGACTGCATGAATTCACATGGCTATGGGATTATTATTTACATTTATTCATTTTTAAAATATATATTTCTATAGTGTATATTTTCTGTTTTACACGCACAATTGTATTTATGAATATAACAACGGTATTATAGGTATATATATATGTCACATTGGCGTAATGTGCATGTCATTGGTTGAGCGCTCAGCTTGCAGTACAGAGAAGGGAACCCTGCAGATATGAGGTGCAATGCAGCATCAGGCAGCCTGGAGAGATGTTCAGTATCAGGGAAACTGCAGTGCATTGTATAGAGTCTCGGTGCAGTAACACGTGATATGAATGCCAGGATGTGACTACAGTACATAGCAGAGGAGTACGCACAGACTGCACACACTGGGAAAGTATTATATGGTGAGCGGCTGTGAATGGATTTGCAACTACTGTATTCGCCAACGTGCTATATTTTCGCAGACTTGTACAAAGCGAGATTTCACCCAGGAGGGGTAGCGGCTATCTGAGCACAGAGCTCTGAAAATTACCATAAAAGCAATAAGGTCTTTGGGCAGTATGGGTGGTATAATGGCTAGCATTACTGCCTCACAGCACTGAGGTCATGGGTTCCATTCCCACCATGGCTCTAACTGTGTGGAGTTTGTATAGTCTCCCCGTGCTTGCGTGGGTTTCCTCCGGGTACTCCGGTTTCCTCCCACAATCCAAAAATATACTGGTAGGTTAATTGACTCCCAACAAAATTAACCCTAGAATGTCTGTGTGCGCGTTTACATGTGGTAGGGAATATAGATTGTAAGCTCCACTGGGGCAGGGACTGATGTGAATGTTCTAATATTCTCTGTACAACGATGCAGAATATGTGTGCGCTATATAAGTAACTGGTAATAAATAAATAATACCCCCCTTTCCTCCCCCCCATTCTCAGCTTCAGTGCAGGCTGAATCAGGCCCACAGTCTACAGATATTAGTATTGGCAGAGATAGGGCTAGCTCCGAGAATAATGAAAGCAATCTGCCCCACAGTGATTAATCCACTTCATTGTTCCGGGAACACACAAAATACTGTGCACAAGAGGCATTCTGCAATGGGTTTCTATGCAACCATTTCCAATATTTGTATAGCTATAAAGCTACAGTACAGTATCCGTCTGGTTTAGAAAACACCATTGGTGAGAAATAAACAGCGTTATATGATATATACAGTAAACTAAGTTTGTGTTTATATATGGGTTTCTACTAACTTTAATAAAGGGAGCCATAGGGGGGAAATGTCCATATAATCCTCAAAAAGGCATTCCATGGGCAGGGAGGGAACGTCCAAGTCAGCAGTGAGGGTGGGCATCATATGCCAAATGGGCAGTGTGTGGGTGGGACAAAGTGATCATGTCATTTGGACCCTACCTCCCACTTATAATGTTGCAAGTAAACAGCACAGTAAAGTATACGACTCCATGCTGGGCTTTCCCTGACACGGTCACATCTGATGCGACTATTTCAGAGGAGCCTACCAGCAGCTGCTTAAAGTTAATCTGCCATGCTGCCATGCTCAGCCCACCCAACCAGCAGTCTCCTTCGCCCACACAGAGACCAGCACACCGCAGTGGCTACAGGGAGGCTCTGGGTCATAGGTCACGCAGCCAGCCAATGGTGTTGCAGATAATCCAATGCTGCATTCTCGGATGCAGCACTGACCTCCTACGCATTACTATATTAGTGCATCAATGTTGCTTCCAAATAATACCCCAGTTCCACTAAAAACATGTTTGAAATACCATTTACATCATAGACAGGAGTCTTCCCTTTGCCGACGCTTGGAAATGATAGTACCTTCAGGCACCAGTGAGCCCATTTAGACTGCAGCCTTACCTGGGTCTGATCATGGAGGTTACCTGGGTCTGATTGTTCAAGGACCCTTTTCCACTGAGTTACGACCTTGAAAGATCCGGCAACAAGGGTGGCCTGGCCATCTAGCATTTGCTAAAATAATCACGTCAAAAGAAAGTGTGTGAGTCGAGTGTAGGGAAATGGCTTGGAGGGGCATGGGAGCTGAGAGATGGGATGGTAGTTTGAGAGTTTGGGGAGAAAGAGAGAGAGATATTACAGAAATTAGTTAAGGTTGGGATAAGCAGACAGATGAGACAGAGCAGTTATACAGGGATACGGTCGTATTGTCGAACAGACTTAGGTTGACAGTCATTAGGTCGACACCGTTGGGTCGACAGGCAACCAGGTCAACAGGGTTCTAGGTCGACATGGATGAAGGTCGACAGGTGTCTAGGTCGACATGGGACTAGGTCGACATGGTTTTAGGTCGACAAATGCGTTAGGTCGACATGGGTTAGGTCGCGAGGTCAACATAGGTTTTTTCACTGTTTTTTGAGCCGACATGTGCCGACAGGTGGTAATTCATGCCCTACCATACACTAGGGCGCGGTGGGAGAATAAAATAGTGTGCCGAGAGTAGCGAGGCACCGTGCCCGCAGCATAGCGAGCAATGCGAGGGGCCGCGGTTCACTTCCAACTGTGTCCATGTCGAATGTGTCGACATTCGGGTAAAAAAACTGAAAAAAACCATGTCGACCTGTTGACCTAACCCATGTCGACCTAATGCATTTGTCAACCTAAACCCATGTTGACCTTGTCCCATGTCGACCTAGACACCTGTCGACCTTCACCCATGTCGACCTAGAACCCTGTCGACCTTGCTGCCTGTTGACCTAACCATGTTGACCTAATGTAAGTCTGGTTGACAATACCATCCACACCCGTTATACAGTATATCGCTGAGACTGTCGCATATATTATTTAATTTGTGTGTAAACATGACTCGGAGCATTTGATATAAGCACTGTAGCTGTAACCTAACAGAGGTGATATTCTCAATGGGTGATCGTAAAAAGTAATTGGAGTTTTGATATAGAATTCATTGTACGCAGCAATTATACAGTACAGTATCTTTAAAATGAGTTATTGGAAGAAGTTATTAAAAGATTGGGAAGTTAATATGAAGCATGCTTTCTCTAGTATGTACAATACTTGTTACAGTGATTTAATATAATTATTTTAAATGGAGCAATAACCCAGTTACAGGGATTTTCACACACTATGGGAGGGAGGTGCTGAATGTCTGAGTACTGGATTTGTAAGACAAATCTGATAATAAAGGCCCTTCCTATGCTCTCCAATAGCTGGATATCTGGGGTAAAAACATCTATACAGTATGTATTGTGGAACATGCATGTATTGTATACTTTTCTATATGTATTTATGTAGAGCCACAAGCTTTCATTTTCTAGACTCCTTCAAGAAAACAAAATAATACGTTGACATACAGGACCTCCCAACTGTACGGATTACAGCAGGACAGTACCGCTAATGGGACACTGTCCCCCTGTCCCACCCACCAGCCGCAGTATGTGGGGGGACAGTTGGAAGAGTCAATGATCACTGCTGCACTGCAAGTGCAAAGCAGCTGGTAATCACTACACAAAGCATCAAGCAGGGTAGGGAGGAGAGCCGGGTTGGGCCTATCTACTCAGGGGGCACTGGACAGGCCACCACAATAATGATGGTGGGGGTTATGATGCAAGGCCACACCTTCAACCTGATGCTCTGCCCTCTCCACCCAAGGCAGCGTACATACAGCATGCTTGCAGACTTTTCAATGGCCCTCTCTGGGAGAAGCCCGGATAGGACAACAAAATGTGCAGATCGGGGGTCGGGGACAAGGCTGCCGTATCAAAGCCCCGCCCCCAATCCATGCAAACGCCACAATTAGCGTGTCCGTGAGTAGGGGATAAAATGTTGCATCATTTTAGTCCCTCCCCCGGACCCGCAATTTACTGCACTTCTTTCCCCAGCTCCGGGGGGGGGGGGGGGGGGGGGAGCGGGGGCTCTGGGGGGAGTGCAGGAGCCTTGCCCACCTTCCCGGGGGGGCCGGGAGGGGGACCCAATTTTTGGGAGACTACCGGCTATTCTGGGAGGATAGGCAAGGATTTGGAACCTTCTAAGCTTATGGGATGAGTCCATCATCCTGGCGATCAGGATGCCAGACTTTTTTTTTTAAAGCGACAATCATTTGCACAGCAAAATCTAACCTTTCTGATCCTGCCACCCTGTTCCATTGTATGGCTTACCACTAGAACACATTTCATTGTCATTTTTTGCAAGTATCCATTGGAAACTATCCCAGCGCTCCATAGTGCTTAACTCCTTCCATTTGTTTAGTATTTGATTTAATACGTCCATTTACAGCTTATTGCATTGTCACCTTGATTTAGTTACCAGCGCACGTTCTTTCTGATGCCAGGAGTCAATTTCCTGTTGTGCTGCCATTTCCCAATTCTTGGCTCCCTCCCCCGGCAGCTGGCAGATCTCTCCTCTCAGGAGTCAGGATCCATTACTTCCCGTCCCCGTGTGCATGTCCTGAATGAGAGCCCGGGAGCCGCGGCTGGTATCTCTTTTGTCATCCAGATGGACCTTCACATTTGTTTCCTCTGTGATTTCCGGTGTGAGTGGTTTGGTGGCGTTGCTGTCACACAGTAAATAGTCTGTTGGCTGATTCTGTCCCCTTATCACATACAGGAGCCGATGTAGCGTTGCCTGCAAGTTACAGTATATCTGCCGGAATATACTGCAATGCAGGAGGTGCAAACACATTTATTGGTACGCCAAACAGTGGTCGAAGTGAGATTTTTGAAGTGGGGGTATGGAAAATTTTAGAAAATGGCAGGGGATCTGGTGTAGATAAAACCCCAGAAACTTTAGGGATATTTGTATTGTAAAATACTCTTCCTCCTTTCTCTCTTAAACAGAGGCGGATTGGCCCACCGGGAAACCGGGCCATTTCCCGGTGGGTCGGTCCAGATTTCCCTCTGGCTGGGCCGTCGACTGTGCTTCCAGGGCTGCCGCAGCCTTGTCTCAAATGGCAGCATAGCGCAAAACAAATATGGCTGCCGCATATATGCATATATTATATGCACATATGCGGTGGCCATATTTGTTTTGGGCTATGCCGCACTTTGTGACTAGGCTGCGGCCACTGTCAGATGACATCTCACCAGTGGACGGAAGCGTGGCGGTGAGTTGTGTCCGCACACCCCGCCCCCCGATCCACGGGCCATAGCGTTAGCAGTGCCCCCCCCCCCCCGAGGTAGCAGCCCCCCTTCCCCTGGACAAAAGCATGTGCACTGCAGGTGGGGCAGATGTAAAATTTGCAGAGAGAGTTAGACTTGGGTGGGGTTTTACTTCAAAGTGAGATGTATATTGCAGTGTAAAATAAAGCAGTCAGTATTTTCCCTGCACAGAAAAAAAATAACTCACCAAAATCTAATTCTCTCACACATTTTACATCAGCCCCCCCGTAGTGCACATGGTTTTGTCCATTTGAGAAGGAATTTGACTTTGCGAGTGAACCAGAATAACCCCCTATGTGTGTGTAAGGAGAAACTACTGTGCGGCATAAATGTATAATGGGCACTTCTGTGTAGCACAACTTGAATAAGGGACACTACTGTGTGTTATAACAAGAATACGGGGCACTACTGTGTGTTATAACAAGAATAAGGGGCACTACTGTGTGTTATAACAAGAATAAGGGGCACTACTGTGTGTTATAACAAAAATAAGGGGCACTACTGTGTGTTATAACAAAAATATGGGACACTACTGTGTGTTATAACAAAAATAAGGGGCACTACTTTGTACTGTAATATGATCAGTGTCATTACATGTGGTGTAATATGAATATGATTGTGCTACTGTGTGGTATAATTTGAATTGGGGGTACTATTGTGAGACCACTGTCCCTTTATAAAGAATGGACGATATGACACAAATTTTATTGTTTGCAGGGGGTGCCGAAAATCCTGGCAGTGGCTGGGGCTCCACATATTGGGGGGAGGGGGGTGGCAGGGGAAAAGAGTACCACCACCTCTCCAGGACCACTTTAAGCTCTGATCATCACTGACCCCTATATCTCCCTCCCTCCGTCACTCACCCCTACATCTCACTACCTGCACCTTACCTCCGTCACTCACCTCTGCATCTCACTACCTGCACCTTACCTCCATCACTCACATCTGCATCTCACTACCTGCACCTTACCTCCGTCACTCACCTCTGCATCTCACTACCTGCACCTTACCTCCGTCACTCACATCTGCATCTCACTACCTGCACCTTACCTCCGTCACTCACCTCTGCATCTCACTACCTGCACCTTACCTCCGTCACTCACCTCTGCATCTCACTACCTGCACCTTACCTCCGTCACATAACCCAACAGCTCCCTCCTTCCACCACTCCCTTCAGCACCTCACTCCCCCGTCACTCATCCCTGCAACTCACTTCCTCTGCTGCTCACCCTAGCTCCCCAACACATTAGCCCCTGCTTCCATCATTGACCCTTGCACCTCATTCCCTCTGTCATTTACCCCAGCACATTAGACTTTGCTTTTATCACTGACCCCTATACCTCACTCCCTCCATCACTCACCCCAGCACTTCACTCCAGGCACCACAATACCTCCATCACTCACCCCAGCACCTCACTCCTTTTCCCACTGACCAGTGTACCTCACTCCCCCATCACTCACCCCAGAACTTCATTTCCTGCACCTCACTACCATCGTCACTCACCCCAGCACCTTCCTCCTTCCGTTACTGACCCCTGAACCTCTCTCTCCACTAGTCACCCCAGCACCTCACTCCCCTCTTGTAACCTTTACATGGACCCTATTCACCAATCCTTCAGTGTGTGCATGCGTGGGGGTGGTTGTTGGTGGTCTTAGCAGCAGCTGTGCCCATTTAGCCATTAAGAGATGGCCCAGCCCATACAGTACATATAATATGTTCTTCTATAGACACCCAGCACCGTTCTGCTACAGACATCCAGCAACAGTCCTGGGCAGCACTACAAGCACTTCAATAGTTTAGCCTGGGACCCCATGGGGAGAATCCCCTCTCCAAACTCCCCAGTCAAAAGATAATGGAGGACCATCGATAGCTAAAACTATCAATGGGTATCCATCAGATTATGACTATCGATGGCTGATTGACATTGATGGCAACAATGGCACAGAAGGCCATCCCCAGCCAGCAGCAGATGTTTCCTTCAGCTGCTGGTTGAATGAGGGGCGAGGGTGGATTTCAGGCGCGTAGTAGTGTCTTCTCAATGCATTGTAGGCAGGTGGGCGGACGATTGGTGTTGGCCAGCTCAGGGGCATGTTCATTTTAAAGTAGCCCCCTCGCTTCTTGCTGCCCTTCCTGTAGGTGACAGACCGGCAGCGAGTTGGGAAACTCTGCTGAATGTTCGAAGAAGAAATCCTCCCTCCTTTACCTTCCCGCTGCCCTACCACATTCCATACATCAGACAAGCGGGCGGCAGGCAGGTAGTTGGCACTCATGTTGGTGTCACGATGTGGGTCTGGGTCCCGGGGGCACAATGTTTGTGGGGCAGAAATCGCAGCCCTCCCCCCTGCCAATGAGAGAAGGGAGTTTGTCTTTAGCAGATGCTCAGAGCACGGAACTCCAGCGGCGGATTGGGAGCGGGAGGGGGGGTATGTAATGCGCGGGGGCGTTGGCGGCGGTGGTATGTAATGCGCGGGGGGTGCTGGTGGCTCATCTGTTGCTGCTTCTTTCTGCTGGCCAGCCTGAGGGGGAACGGGAGCTGGGAGCCCCCTTGAAGGCCCTGGGAGGTGCAGTGCACGAATCCCTTTTGGATATGGGTAAAGTGCTGCGGCCGCTGCCCGTGGCCCAGCCAGCCCAGGGGGGAGCACGGACGGCTCGTTTTTAATGACTTTTGGGCCGGCCCACCGGGAAATGGCCCGGTTAACCGGCGGGCCAATCCACCCCTGCGGAACTGTCTGTTTCATAGCTTTAGATAAAAAAAACCAGATGGTATCCCTCCAGCAATGACAAAGCCGGGCCGGGGCACGGAGCATAACCCAGCCCCTAACACCCATAAAGCCACGCCCCCATGTTTTGATTGGCCCACGGGCCAGTCAGTCAAATAAAAGGGATGGCCATCGATAGTTATGGTCATTTGCACTATTGCCATCGATGGCAACCATCGTTGGCCATCCTTAATTCAAATGGTACAGTAGCTGTATACAAAGCACACATAGGGGCAGATTTACTAAGCCCGGTGAAGTGATAAAGTTGCAGGTGATAACGCAGCAGCCAATCACCTCCTACCTGTCATTTTCCAAACCCAGCCTGTAACTTGACAGTTAGGAGCGGATTACTGCATAATCACCGGCCACTTTATCATTTCCCAAGGCTTAATAAATCTGCCCCTGGTGCAGGGCTGCTTCAGGAATCTTGGGGCCCAAGACTAATTTTCCCCGCCTCCTCACTTGACTTACCGCAACACGGATCCTACATTCTCATCTCCTCTTCCGCTGAGCTGCAGCCCAGAGGTCCCGGAGCACAGGATTCTTCAACTCAGGATGCTGGCGCCCAATTAAAATCAGAGCTCACGCACGGCAGCCACTCTTATTGGCTGCCGGTACACGAGCTCTGAATTGCAGCATTTTAATTGGCCGCCGGTGTTCTGGATTGAATAAGCCTACGCTCTGGGACCTGCTTTGTTCAGCGCATTAAGCGCAGTGCAGTAGAGGCAGTCGGGGGGTGGTTTCAGTGGGCAAAATGAGCTGCCTGGGCCCTTCCAGAGGTTGGGGCCCAGGACAGCTGTACCCACAGCACCCCCCTATTGGCGACCCTGCCTGGTGTACTACTAATCACTTACTGTAGGAGTAGTATTTTTGTTGCAAAAGCATTAATACAGATGGGGCAGGCCTCTTCCTGGCTGGCGAATCGCCAGAACGTCCCCGCTGGCGATCCGCCAGCAGTCTCGCCAGCCATCAGACTGAGACGCGCGTGCATCTCACGCGCACACGCGTCTCAATCTCCGTCGGCGGGGTGACGGGAACCCTGTCCGTCTCCGCCTCGGGGATACGGACAGGGTTAGGGGGGGTTAGGGGGGGGGTGCGGGCAGGCGTGGGGACCGCGGGTTACCGCCGACAAGCCGGCGGGAAACCAGGGGAGCAGCTGGAAGCGCCGTCGGAAGGGGACGTGCGCGCCTCTCGTGCGCGCGCGTCCCCTTCTCGCAATCAATATGGCGCTGGTGGGGGATGGCGGCTGGCATCGCCATCGCCATCCCCTGCCAAATAAGATTGCAAATTATGCACAACTATGTGTGGCGCTGTGCATGGTGTGGTATAGGCTGGGTACAAACTAGTATCAATATTGGGACAAATCATCGGCATCATCTAGTGTGTACACCCAATAGCGTGTTCCTGTAGATGACATACACGGCCCATCAAATGATATTGTGTGTTCGGCTACGCATATTAATGATGGGCGAGAGATTGTTTTGTAGTTCAATAAATCGTGTAATGTGTCCCGGCAATCTGGGGTGAAGAGAAATTGCCGTGACTATCGGCACAATTACCGGTTGCCCTGATGTGTACTCATCCTTAATCATATACAAATGTGTCCGTATACATCTATCCTCCATGTAATACAAGTCGTGTTGCACGTAATGAGTGAGCTCCATGTAGCAACTTATTCTACTACAATGCTTCTTATTCACAAAATAACAGGAAGCACACGCCTCTTCTGCTGATTAAAATAATATGCAGGATTTTAGTGAAAAACATTGTAGCGTAGCATTTCACATGCAGATACAGCCACAATCACGCATAGAATATAGGCATGCTGCATATTATTTTAAACACCAGCAGAAGCTGCTTGTGCGTCCTATCCATTTTGCCAATAAGAGGCATTGTAACGGAAAAAGTTGCATGCGAAGACACTCTGCGCTACTGAGTCATGTTATGGCATGGCGCGATTAAAGGGGATGTGTCTAGGGGAATTCTTCCTGATCTATTCGGATGGGGCCGAATTCATCCCCGTTCCGATTTGGAAGACTGCGGTTGGAAGACTGCGCATGTGCAGGTCCAATGTGTGAGCGGCGACGGCAATTTACAATGTCGCTGAGCCATTCATACGGATCGGTGCGCCCTCCTCCCCTCCATGTGGAAGCCGGGACGGGAGTCACCCATGGAAACGCCCCCCGTCCCCATTAAAATGCTGGGCATTCCCATGCAAATAGCAGCGTGACGTGTGTGCCGGAGGTGGGCGGCTGCCGTCACATGACGCCAGCCGTCCGCCCTGTCTTCGGCTGGAAGGCCACAAATATAACTCAGTCTCCACTGACTTATATTTGCGTGGCCTGAAGAAATCATTCGATGGTCGGTGTCCATTAAATGATTTCTCCGCCAGCGGGACATGCGAGGGGATGTGTCTTCCTGACAAATCCCCCACATGGTTGTGAGGGGATGCGGCGGGGGGCAGAGATTCGGCGGGTGGGAGGGAAGGCCAAGACTGAGGGCCTAGGCGGGCGGGAGGGCAGGCCTAGACTGAGGGCCTAGGTGTATTTGTACACATCTGTAGGACCGCTCTTAGGTGTGATTTGAGGATAGGTGTATGGGGACACATCTGTAGGACCGCTCTTTGGTGTGATTTGAGGATAGGAGTATGGGGACACATCTGTAGGACCGCTCTTTGGTGTGATTTGAGGATAGGTGTATGGGGACACATCTGTAGGACCGCTCTTTGGTGTGATTTGAGGATAGGTGTATGGGGACACATCTGTAGGACCGCTCTTTGGTGTGATTTGAGGATAGGAGTATGGGGACACATCTGTAGGACCGCTCTTTGGTGTGATTTGAGGATAGGTGTATGGGGACACATCTGTAGGACCGCTCTTTGGTGTGATTTGAGGATAGGTGTATGGGGACACATCTGTAGGACCGCTCTTTGGTGTGATTTGAGGATAGGTGTATGGGGACACATCTGTAGGACCGCTCTTTGGTGTGATTTGAGGATAGGTGTATGGGGACACATCTGTAGGACCGCTCTTTGGTGTGATTTGAGGATAGGTGTATGGGGACACATCTGTAGGACCGCTCTTTGGTGTGATTTGAGGATAGGTGTATGGGGACACATCTGTAGGACCGCTCTTTGGTGTGATTTGAGGATAGGTGTATGGGGACACATCTGTAGGACCGCTCTTTGGTGTGATTTGAGGATAGGTGTATGGGGACACATCTGTAGGACCTCTCTTTGGTGTGATTTGAAGATAGGTGTATGGGGACACATCTGTAGGACCTCTCTTTGGTGTAATTTGAGGATAGGTGTATGGGGACACATCTGTAGGACCGCTCTTTGGTGTGATTTGAGGATAGGAGTATGGGGACACATCTGTAGGACCGCTCTTTGGTGTGATTTGAGGATAGGTGTATGGGGACACATCTGTAGGACCGCTCTTTTGTGTGATTTGAGGATAGGTGTATGGGGACACATCTGTAGGACCGCTCTTTGGTGTGATTTGAGGATAGGAGTATGGGGACACATCTGTAGGACCGCTCTTTGGTGTGATTTGAGGATAGGTGTATGGGGACACATCTGTAGGACCGCTCTTTGGTGTGATTTGAGGATAGGTGTATGGGGACACATCTGTAGGACTTTCTCTTTGGTGTGATTTGAGGATAGGAGTATGGGGACACATCTGTAGGACCGCTCTTTGGTGTGATTTGAGGATAGGTGTATGGGGACACATCTGTAGGACCTCTCTTTGGTGTGATTTGAGGATAGGTGTATGGGGACACATCTGTAAGACCTCTCTTTGGTGTGATTTGAGGATAGGTGTATGGGGACACATCTGTAGGACCGCTCTTTGGTGTGATTTGAGGATAGGTGTATGGGGACACATCTGTAGGACCGCTCTTTGGTGTGATTTGAGGATAGGAGTATGGGGACACATCTGTAGGACCGCTCTTTTGTGTGATTTGAGGATAGGTGTATGGGGACACATCTGTAGGACCGCTCTTTGGTGTGATTTGAGGATAGGTGTATGGGGACACATCTGTAGGACCGCT
Organism: Crinia signifera; assembly: GCF_055691185.1. NCBI lineage: Eukaryota > Metazoa > Chordata > Amphibia > Anura > Myobatrachidae > Crinia > Crinia signifera. Next base: position 27,672,840 of record NC_139226.1, read on the forward strand.
CTTTTGTGTGATTTGAGGATAGGTGTATGGGGACACATCTGTAGGACCGCTCTTTGGTGTGATTTGAGGATAGGAGTATGGGGACACATCTGTAGGACCGCTCTTTTGTGTGATTTGAGGATAGGTGTATGGGGACACATCTGTAGGACCGCTCTTTGGTGTGATTTGAGGATAGGTGTATGGGGACACATCTGTAGGACCTCTCTTTGGTGTAATTTGAGGATAGGTGTATGGGGACACATCTGTAGGACCGCTCTTTGGTGTGATTTGAGGATAGGTGTATGGGGACACATCTGTAGGACCGCTCTTTGGTGTGATTTGAGGATAGGTGTATGGGGACACATCTGTAGGACCGCTCTTTGGTGTGATTTGAGGATAGGTGTATGGGGACACATCTGTAGGACCTCTCTTTGGTGTGATTTGAGGATAGCTGTATGGGGACACATCTGTAGGATCTCTCTTTGGTGTGATTTGAGGATAGGTGTATGGGGACACATCTGTAGGACCGCTCTTTGGTGTGATTTGAGGACACATCTGTATCTGTTCAATTTCTGTTGGTGTTATCATCTTTGTCAGTGGGAGACTCATCAGATGACACCCCGGCTATCTCTCGACAATGCAGGGTTAAGCATCAGCAATTCCTTAAGCTGCGCTATGCGCACGGTATGCGGCCCAGCAGCGTAGAGAGCCATCACCAGACGTGCTGCAAAGGCTCTGCAGCCGATTACGCTCAGATGGTCCACATTGAGTTCCTACGGTCCCTCTGCTCGTGCTCTGCAGCTGTCATTGATTTTGATGGTAGGTGATTGAGCAGATTGGTTGCTCCAATTAGATGTTTTTGTGGCTCCGGAGAGCTCATCTATAGAAATCAAACAATATCTGCTTCCAGCTGGGGCTGCGGTTCTCATTGGCCTCCAACACATATCTACTGTCAACTCTAATGGATGACTTGCTTGACAGTGATTTGTGCTCGGTAGCGACACGCTTGTAGGCTTTGCTTTAATCCAGCAGATGTATTTTGTGAGTGTATTGCAGTGACACGGGTGAGTGGGGGGCGAATGCTCCCAAGGCCGTTCTCCCGCCATTAGCGATGAGGCCGATGAGACTCTCTGGCTGCCTATGATTGCAGCCAGTAATGTACTGGTGGAGACAGCCGTGAGGAATAGATAAGAGCTCTGTGCAGCTGCTGTACAGACATTTTCCGGTAAAGACTGTTTGTTGGAAGGAGCAGCAGTAATAGTTTACATTTACAATAGAAAGGCGGCATTGCTGCGCACATGCTTGTTATAGCATCGCAAGATGATTATTACTCACTCCCAAGCCCCCACCGCCTACTAACCACCCAAAGCTTCCCTTCGCTTAATAAATATGGTCAGGGTATTGATTCCAAGGCTCCCACTGCTTAATACCCACCTCATTCACTGACATCCTCTCCCAGTACCCATCAGCGCTCCTTTTTTCATAACATAAGTGAGAAACTGATTCCAACAAATATCACCTAGGGAAAGGCAGATTGGTATGGTGTAGGGATGGCCATTGTTGCCATCGATGGTTGCCATCAATGGCAAGAGTGCAACTGGCCATCGATAGTGGCCTACTGTGCAATGGATGACTATCTATGTTTTTAGCTATTGATGATCATCCATTTTTTTTGACTGATTGGCCTGTCAACACATGGGAGGTGGGGCTTCACAGGTGTCAAGGGCGGAGTTATGCTCAGTGTCCCGGCCCTTTGGGGAAAAAAAGAAAAAAATATTTTTTATCTTATTATATGTTCATGCTTGAAATCGATGGAGGGAAATCATCTGGTTCTCCCCCATCGATGGCAAACTATACTACATCGGACATAAACCATCGATGATTTAAAATTATCAATGGACAATGGCCATCCCTAGTATGGCATGGTACAGACTAGTATTAGGAGAAGCTGATGAGTACCAGACAACTTGCATAGAAGGGGGACAAAGTAAAACCTGGGAACTGGCACGGACCCCGGAACGACGGACCGGAAAGGTTCCACTCATCAAATTGTGCCGTTCCAGAGCTTGTATTGTCCAGTCCGGGGGGTTTGCCTGTCCAGGGGTGTCCCATCCAGGGGGTGCCTGGTGATAGGGGAGGAGAGATTACAGCCTCCCTGTATGGTCCGGACCTTTGCAGTCTCTCTGGTGCCAGTATGTTACTATGTTAGACGGTTGTATGGAGAAATGTAATAGACTGCACTTAGACTTGTGTGAGTTCTCCCTATTTAAAATATTCTACTTCTTATTTATTTAGCACCTTCTAGAAGATAATAGAGAATTGGTTGCCACGGGCAACATCCCATCTTCAACAGAACTTCGGTCTTAATAAATTTACCCCAATGTATCCCATACAGTTGCTGCATCTATACTGTGGCGTTACTGCAAACATGCTAATTGCTGTGTTCACAAAGTCTATTTATACCACATTAACATTCCAGAACTGTTCCCCAGTACAGACCAGGAGGCACCTGCACAGCCTCAGTACATGTCCCTAATAGACTGGGATGAGGAATAATCCACTCACCAGTGTACAGATATCATTGTACAGACAATCATTTAGAGAACACCTCAACATATAAAACCAATACAGATGGAAAGAGGGCAATTACAAATATATGCATTCAGTTTACGCACTACCCTCCTGCATTCTGCAGGAGACTCCCTGAAATAGCAGCAATCTCCCTCACTAGTCTAGCAATCTCCCTCATGTCACCTAGCCCACATTACACTGTTACATCATAGTTACCTCCCCTCCTGCATTCTGCAGGAGACTTCCTGAAATAGCAGCAATCTCCCTCTCTCCCTCATTAGTCTAGCAATCTCCCTCATGTCACCTAGCCCACATTACACTGTTACAGTACATCATAGTTACCTCCCCTCCTGCATTCTGCAGGAGACTCCCTGACATAGCAGTAATCTCCCTCTCTCCCTCATTAGTCTAGCAATCTCCCTCATGTCACCTAGCCCACATTACACTGTTACAGTACATCATAGTTACCTCCCCTCCTGCATTCTGCAGGAGACTCCCTGAAATAGCAGCAATCTCCCTCTCTCCCTCATTAGTCAAGCAATCTCCCTCATGTCACCTAACCCACATTACACTGTTACATTTTTTGGGAAAAAAGGAATGAGAGTCAGATACATTTATATTGAATCATAAGCTCCATTTCCCAGCACTTTACCAAGTATAGTAGCTCTTACTAACTGCTTTGGGGCTCATCTACATTTGGATATAAGTCATTTTACAAGATTCCTCTCAGATGTAGCAGTACACGCCCACGCTTCTAGATACAATATGCACAGCCTCTTTTCACAATCTCTCCATATATGGAACTAGACGGGATGCAGTTACAATCCCGGCGGTCGGGATCCCGGCGTTCAGAATCCCGACGCCGGAATCCCGACTGCCGAAATGCCGACACTTTCTCCCTCCGTGGGTGTCCACGACACCCCTGGAGGGAGAATAAATTAGCGTGCCGAGCGTAGCGAGGCACCGGGCCCGCTGCGTGGCGAGCGCAGCGAGCCCGCAAGGGGGGGCGATCCACGTCTCCCCCTTGTCGGCATTTCGGCTGTCGGGATTCCGGCGTCGGGATTCTGAACGCCGGGATCCCGACCGCCGGGATTCAATACTGAATCCAACTAGACACGCCCTTTGGGTGGAGCATGACACGCCCCCCTCAATGGGGAGCTGTACAAAACTAACAACTATAATCTTCCTGAAACTAGTTTTCAAAATAGGCAAGTATGACTGAGTGAAGCTTTGGAGAAGGAGGGTATAGGAGGAATTCTTACCTAGAGGATAGATTAGCAACAGCATAAGGATGGACGTTGGAACTACAGTTATTTACACTAGAGAAGAGATGATTGCTGAGGTTGGGGTATGATCACTGTCTGCAATGTGATAATGGCCCATACAGTAAATACTTTCAGTGTAAGGTTCTTATACAGTAGATCACAGGATGTCACTGAACAAGGCACATTGCAGTACTTCAGTTCAGTCATATCATGCACAACCTACCCTAAGACTGGACTAATGAAGTCGTGATTTATTCATATCGCACTTCCCTCTGGGAACCTGCAGAAGTCTCCAGTGTCCTAATTCTCCTGCTGCCCTGCATTGTACCTCCTAATCTCTCCGATTCTTCAAATTCTGCCAGGCATGCCACTATGGAGTTTCTTTGCAAGTGATTTGCTGTGGCTGCTCAGGAGTCCATGTTGATGGCTATCATTACCCCCCCCCCCCCCCCCTTGTGGAAATCCCTGAGAGGAGAGACAGCAGCACATGATCACACAGCCTTATCTGTGCTGGTGTGAACTCTTCCATAGCGAGCTGTAATGGCCAACCCAGGTTTAATGTGAAAGTGCCAAACCCCGGCTGGATCCTGGTTGATCCCAGGATAGCAATGTGAATGCGGTATTATAAATCTCATCTGTTCTCAGATGAAGCCGGCCTCCTCACTCCAGATTGTAGATAATGGTGTTATCTACCAGGGGGAGACTGGGCCAGACGGCTGAATAATCAAACCGATGCCAGGTAAGGGGACAAGTCACGCAATCTGAATAGTAATTGGTCTGACAACTGAGCAGCCAGCAAGGCAGGGATGACAAATACGGCAGAAGATGCCCTTGGATAAGATAAATTGGCTGGAGAGGCTGCTGCGGGAGAGTTTATGTTACATGCAAAAATGACAAACAGGAGGAGAACAAGAGCACAAAAGATGACAGTGAGGTTGAGGACAAATGCATGATAATCATTAATGTCATTATGTGGTGGTTAGCATAAATATTACAGGTGGTGATAGCGCAGCTCATAACAGTGATAAGTGTTTAGCATAAAATATGGCAGGCATTAATGGAATCCCAAAAACTCTACCCTTAGGTTAGCAATCATTGGAACCTAAGGGTGGTCCTCACGAGACAGAAGTCAGTACTGGACCTACAGAGATACCCCTAAACTGACAGCATGTAAATACACACGATAAAATAAATACGCTGAAGAGAACAACGGTGACTCAGGGAATTATACGATTACTATGAGTCTATACAGTGAGTGATTTAGTAAGAGGTAGAAGCAGGTCGTTTAAATTAAAATAATGATTTCCAAGATATGAAGAAGTTCCTTCTCTCAACAATGGGATTTGACTAATGTAGCCTATAGCTCTTAAAGATGATGGAGGAGTAACAGTACAAAGATGATGGAAGAGTAACATCCAGATGATGGAGGAGTATCAAAACAAAGATGATGGAGGAGTAACACTACAAAGATGATGGAGGAGTAACACTACAAAGATGATGGAGGAGTAACATCCAGATGATGGAGGAGTATCAATACAAAGATAATGGAGGAGTAACTCCATACAGAGATGATGGAGGAGTAACAGCACAAAGATGATGGAGGAGTATCAGTACAAAGATGATGGAGGAGTAACAGTACAAAGATGATGGAGGAGTATCAAAACAAAGATGATGGAGGAGTAACAGTACAAAGATGATGGAGGAGTAACAGTACAAAGATGATGGAGGAGTAACATCCAGATGATGGAGGAGTATCAATACAAAGATGATGGAGGAGTAACAGTACAAAGATGACGGAGGAGTAACAGTACAAAGATGATGGAGGAGTAACATCCAGATGAGGGAGGAGTATCAATACAAAGATGATGGAGGAGTAACAGTACAAAGATGACGGAGGAGTAACAGTACAAAGATGATGGAGGAGTAACATCCAGATGAGGGAGGAGTATCAATACAAAGATGATGGAGGAGTAACAGTACAAAGATGATGGAGTAGTAACAGTACAAAGATGATGGAGGAGTAACATCCAGATGATGGAGGAGTATCAATACAAAGACGATGGAGGAGTAACAGTACAAAGATGATGGAAGAGTAACAGTACAAAGATGATGGAGGAGTAACATCCAGATGATGGAGGAGTATCAATACAAAGATGATGGAGGAGTAACTCCATACAGAGACATTGTCAGATGTCATTATTGTAACTGAGGACCAGGGCTTTCCAACGAGCCCAGCCCTGTCTCTCTAGCCCCCTGGGAAACGGAGATATCGTCTGGCAAAACTGTAACGTTTTTCCCCATAGGATAATATGGGACCCGTTAATTCCGACCCCCACCCGGTTCCGACGGCTGCCAGTTCCTCCCTTGGCATCACAGAAGATTGGGGTTTATATCATTCAATTCCAACTCGCTGGGCCTTTAATATGATACCAGGCTGGTCTATATCGGTCAATTGGTTCCAGAGATATTGCGGATAAACCAATTTTTTTATTTTTGAAATGTAATTTCATGGCTGTTCATGGTCTTTGAGGGCAGATTACTCTGGAACCAAACGTTCCAGTTTTACGGGACCAAAATCATTCAAAGCCCACTCAAAAGTTCTTTAATATGATACTTGTCTCATGTAAATGGGTCAGTTGGTTCCAAAGATATAACCGGTTAAATTAGGCCCTCCTACATTTTGACTGTCTGTAAATACCCTGTTTTGTTGTATCACTGGAGGTTATTCTGATCGGTGCGGCCAAACGTGCGTACGTTCCATATTAGCGTACGCTCTCCGTACGCGGCCGTTGAGGTTAAGTCCACCCACAAATCAGCCGCATACGTACGGCCAGAAACAACGTCGAAGGGGAGTGGCGTACAATTGAGCGTACGCCAACGTACGCCGACGGCTCACCCCTTAGACTCCGACAACTGGCGTACAACAGAGCGTACGCCACCGTTTACGGACGTCTCTCGTCCGTCTTCCCACCGACTTCTTGCGGCTATCTGAGCGTACGCCAGCTTGCACGGACGGGTCCCTATTGTTTTCAATGGAAAACTCAGCTTATGTCACCGCTCGTGAGAGTGAGCGTACGTCCGTGCACGCTGGCATACCCTTCACATATATGGACCTGCAAATCTTGCCTTTCAACTATAATTCTGACAATTAATTAATTATTCTAATTGTTATTCAATTATTGTTTTCTATTAACTCAATTGAAGATTGTGTGCAAAATAGTGGGCATGGGCTTAAAACATTGCTGAAACATCCTTTGTAGGTGTTAGATGTGGTTTATGTTATTGTATCATAAATACAAAACCTATGTTTGTATTAGAGTGAACACGTTGACACATGTCGACTTGTGTAGATTGAGTGTGCTACTGTGTAAAGTCTATGAAAGCACGTAGTGAATGTGTATAACTGTTTAACAAATACCTACCTTAGCATATATAAGCAGGTCTTAAAAAGATTCTTACCTTAAATTAAACAAACCTTTAAATGTAGAGAAGTATAGAAAGATAAGCTTCCAATGTGTTTGAGTGCTGTGTGTAGGCTTGCAGGTAGTCAAATCATGGTTTGGACTTAATAGACTGCAGCATTGCTTATTACATTCAGGTGTATGTGTTTGAGTAGTAATCAGCGTAAATTAGCAAACCCAGGCGCACGCTGGCATGCAGTATCTGTAGGGGTGGTCTGAGGTGGCGGTTGGCGGCCGCCTGTTTTGTGTCCGAAATGAACGGTGCTTTAGGCGATCGTGCGGTAGTGGCACCGTTCATTTTTGGTGCACACCCCCGTGTATGCCCATATTTACGCCCATTTTCCCTCATTATTTCGGCCGCTCCCCTCATCACGCCCCTATGCCGCCCCCAATGCCCGTACTCTCGCGTACAGGTTTTTTCGCACGGAGAGACCCGTCCGTAAGCGTTGTGGAGTGTTCGCGCCTGCGCATTGGAGATGGTACGCATGCGCAGGTCATTAAAAACCCCGGAACGTACGCGTACGGGCCGGCCGCACCAACCAGAATAAGGCCCACTGTCTGCTATTGTAAAGCGCAACGGAATATGCTGCGCTATATAAGAAACTGTTAATAAATAAATAAATAAAATAACTGGTTAAAGGGGGGGGGGGGGGTTCTCTCCCCCTCACACCAGAAAATGCAGGGACTAGGCTGGTGTAAAAGGGGCCAATCTGGGAATGCATTTTCTGGTGTGAAAGGGGTATTATTTAAAATAGCCGAGACTTGAAAACAGCCAGGCTCTGCCACTGTCAGTGACTATCACTTCTGCCTGGCGGCGGCTGTCCCCCATTTGCTGCGAGCATGTATTCCCCCTTGGCAATGAGCATGTAATCCCACATGGCAACGAGCATGGAACCTCTGGCAATGAGCATGTAACCCTTGGCAATGAGCATGTAGATAAGCAGCACTTATGTAGCATAATTTTTAATAGGCATTAAGGTGTTTGGCATAATACATAATGGACATAATGGCGTATAACTTAACGTGTCATGGACATTATGGTGTAAAGGTTTAATGCGCTCCTTTGGCAGACAATGTTCCTGTTTATGAAGTGTATTGTGAATTTTGGCTTAATCCGTGTGGCATTATGTGAATTCTGTCTCAATCCGTGTGGCATTATGTGAATTTTGGCTCAATTCGTGTGGCATTATGTGAATTTTGGCTCAATCCATGTGGCATTATGTTAATTTTGACACAATCCATGTGGCATTATGTGAATTTTGGCTGAATCCATGTGGCATTATGTGAAATTTGGCTCATTCCATTTGGCATCATGTGTAAGGGGCAAGTAAAATGGGGTCTAGTATTTTGTTGCATAATGTGTAGAAGTTGTATATGGTGTGGTACACTACACTCAAGGACACGCCCCCTGTTGAGTGGCCACACCCCCTTTTTTGGAGCGCGCCTTCAGTGCGCGCACAACTACATCCTTCGATTTTGATGCCATGGTGAGCCTGCATACTTTAAATGCCAAGGCCTATTCTTAATCCCATTCCCACCCTCTCTCTGCCGCTCTCTTAGCATGTACACTGGCACCACTTACACCGCCCCTCCCCCACCCAAACCCTCTTTTATCATGGTGCCCCCCCTGTAATTTTAGAGCCAACCTGGGAATGCATTTTTTAGTGTGAAAGGGGTATTATTTAAAATAGCCGGGACCTGAATAAAGCCAGGCTCTGCCACTGTCAGTGGCTATCACTTCTGCCTGGCGGCGGCTGTCCCCCATTTACTGCGAGCATGTATTCCCCCTTGGCAACGAGCATGTAATTCCACATGGCAACGAGCATGGAACCTCTGGCAATGAACATGTAACCCTTGTCAATGAGCATGTAGATAAGCAGTACTTATGTAGCATAATTTTTAATAGGCATTACGGTGTTTGGCATAATACATAATGGACATAATGGCGTATAACTTAACGTGTAATGGATATTATGGTGTAAAGGTTTAATGCGCGCCTTTGGCAGACAATGTTCCTGTTTATGAAGTGTATTGTGAATTTTGGCTTAATCCGTGTGGCATTATGTGAATTCTGGCTCAATCCATGTGGCATTATGTGAATTTTAGCTCAATTCGTGTGGCATTATGTGAATTTTGGCTCAATTCGTGTGGCATTATGTGAATTTTGGCTCAATCCATGTGGCATTATGTGAATTTTGGCTCAATCCATATGGCATTATGTGAAATTTGGCTCATTCCATTTGGCATCATGTGTAAGGGGCAAGTAAAATGGGGTCTAGTATTTTGTTGCATAATGTGTAGAAGTTGTATATGGTGTGGTACACTACACTCAAGGACACGCCCCCTGTTGAGTGGCCACACCCCCTTTTTTGGAGCGCGCCTTCAGTGCGCGCACAACTACATCCTTCGATTTTGATGCCATGGTGAGCCTGCATACTTTAAATGCCAAGGCCTATTCTTAATCCCATTCCCACCCTCTCTCTGCCGCTCTCTTAGCATGTACACTGGCACCACTTACACCGCCCCTCCCCCACCCAAACCCTCTTTTATCATGGTGCCCCCCCTGTAATTTTAGAGCCAACCTGGGAATGCATTTTTTAGTGTGAAAGGGGTATTATTTAAAATAGCCGGGACCTGAATAAAGCCAGGCTCTGCCACTGTCAGTGGCTATCACTTCTGCCTGGCGGCGGCTGTCCCCCATTTACTGCGAGCATGTATTCCCCCTTGGCAACGAGCATGTAATTCCACATGGCAACGAGCATGGAACCTCTGGCAATGAACATGTAACCCTTGTCAATGAGCATGTAGATAAGCAGTACTTATGTAGCATAATTTTTAATAGGCATTACGGTGTTTGGCATAATACATAATGGACATAATGGCGTATAACTTAACGTGTAATGGATATTATGGTGTAAAGGTTTAATGCGCGCCTTTGGCAGACAATGTTCCTGTTTATGAAGTGTATTGTGAATTTTGGCTTAATCCGTGTGGCATTATGTGAATTCTGGCTCAATCCATGTGGCATTATGTGAATTTTAGCTCAATTCGTGTGGCATTATGTGAATTTTGGCTCAATTCGTGTGGCATTATGTGAATTTTGGCTCAATCCATGTGGCATTATGTGAATTTTGGCTCAATCCATATGGCATTATGTGAATTTTGGCTCAATCCGTGTGTTATTATGTGAATTTTGGCTCAATCCGTGTGGCATTATGTGAATTTTGACACAATCCATGTGGCATTATTTGAATTTTGGCTCAATCCATGTGGCATCATGTGTAAGGGGCAAGTAAAATGGGGTCTAGTATTTTGTTGCATAATGTGTAGAAGTTGTATATGGTGTGGTACACTACACTCAAGGACATGCCCCCTGTTGAGTGGCCACACCCCCTTTTTTGGAGCGCGCCTTCAGTGCGTGCACAACTACATCCTTCTCTTTTGTCTGCATACTTAAAATGCCAGGGCCTATTCTTAATCCTATTCCCACCCTCTCTCTGCCGCTCTCTTAGTACACTGGCACCACTTACACCGCCCCTCCCCCACTGAAACCCTCTTTTATCATGGTGCCCCCCCTGTAATTTTATCCGGGATCCGTCCATGTACAGAGATGATGGAGGAGTAACATTACTAAGATGATGGAGGAGTAACATCCAGATGATGGAGGAGTATCAATACAAAGATTATGGAGGAGTAACAGTACAAAGATGATGGAGGAGTAACTCCATACAGAGATGATGGAGGAGTAACAGTACAAAGATGATGGAGGAGTAACAGTACAAAGATGATGGAGGAGTAACAATAATGAATGGTGTGATGGTAACCATTACTGCCTCACAGCACTGAGGTCATTGGTTTGATTCCCACCATGGCCCTAGCTGTATGGAGTTTGTATATTCTCCCCATGCTTGCGTGGGTTTCTTGGGGTACTCTGGGTTCCGCCCACAATCCAAAAATATACTGGTAGGTTAATTGGCTCCCAAAAAAAACAAAAAGTAATCCTAGTGTGCACTTGGACAGTCTAGCTGGGCCAAGTGGTTCTTATCTCCATTAAAGTATGTTTCTGTGTGTTTTAGCAGAGTAGTCGTCCCATAGGTTTGGAAGATGAAGGAAGAAGAAGTCCTGGCTGTGTTAAGTATTTCAAGGGCAGCTACTGTAAGTTATCCCAGGTATGTGTGTGGTGCAGTACAGGATTAAATAGGACAGTAGGTGCGAGTTACGTAGATTGGTATGTGCATGCCAGCATTGGAGACCTCGTGAGAAGTTGAAGGAGGTCCCCAACAGCTCCTCAGAAGGACAAGTTGTAAAACTACTAGTGGGACAGATCAAGGTTCCCTGTGGTCTGCTGGATTGGTTCTAGACTCGCTCCTTGACCGCACTGGATTGCACCCTCCTATCTGGCAGCTTTCTTCTTGATGACAGCAGATTTGCATATGGCAGTTATTTCCCTGGCGGCTCCGTCTCTGGTACTGAAACACACAGAGAAGAAAGAGCAAAATGTACATTAGAAATGATGATAAGAAAAAAAGATTATACTTTGGATACTGTATATTTATTTATTTATTTATAAACAGTTTCTTATATAGCGCATACATATTCCGCAGCGCTTATATCAGTGGTTACCAACCTAGGTCCTCATGTACCCCCAACAGTTCATGTTTTCCAGGGCACAGGTGCACTCATTCACTGACGCATTTTAAATATCCACAGGTGGAGCTAATTATTTCACTTTGATTCTGTGTGGAGACCTGGAAAGCATGCACTGTTGGGAGTACTGGAGGATCAAGGTTGGGAACCACTGCTCTATATAATAAAATGACATGCTGATAAAAAATTCCTACTGCTTCCCAACACTCTGAGCACCCCAAAACCATATCCCCGTATTTGGGTGAAGAGATAGGAGGCAAGAGAGAGGCAGATTAATGGCAGAGTAAGTGGGCAATAGAAGAAGGGAAGAGAAAGCGGAGGAAAGGTGCCCCTGGTAAGATGATGAAGAAGAGAGAGATACTGTAAATAGGAGAGCGAGGAGGAGAAAATGAGGTGGGCATTGAAGAGAGAGAAGGGTAAAGAGAGAGTGGGAGAAAAAAGCACCCCCTGTGGTGTCTAGTATTACAGCTAGTGCTTAATAGTGTAATAGTGTAAAGGTTATCCCAAAATAGGCTAAAAAGCATATGCACTGGTATCACAGTACATTTCCTCCCAGAGGCGTCGCTCAATGGCAATGGAGTCATCTGCTGCCAGGCTCCTGTTCATTAAAAGCTGTCAATATGGCTTCTGTGGCTGACTGCCCCTCCTAGCAGGACCATAGGTGCCACAGTCTCTTTATTTTAAACATTATATACTGTACATAACATACATACTGTACATACATACATACATACATATAAACACACATGCATACATATATCAAGGTTGCCGACCCTCCCGGAATTACCGGGAGTCTCCCGAAAATCTCCCCTGAAGGGTGGGCAACCCTCCCGGAATCAGGGGGACCCCCACTGAGCCCCCCGATCGCGGCATTTAAATGCTGCAATCCGTGGGTCTCAGAGGAGGGGGTGGAGCTAAAATAACACACTCGTGTCATATTAGCCCCGCCGCCTCCATGGAGATCAGTGATTTTGACTATTTCCCGTAATGGGGGCGGGGCTTAATGATGTCACAGTCAAGCCCCGCCCTCCGAACGGGTAATGAAAGTCTCCTCTCTGGGCTTCTCCCGGAGAGGAGCATTTGAAAGTCGGCAACCCTGACATATATTCATACTTGCCTACATTCTGGCTGCCCTTTCCGGGAGAGGGCAGCCAGCTCAGAGGGGGTGGGGCTGCGGAGAGTGAAAAGGGGTGGAGCCACATGGGTGGCTACTTGCTTGTGGGCGTGACCAGAACGATCGTGCTGTTTTAGCCACGCCCCCCCCCACGTGCAATGCCATTTTTAAGGCATTGCACTGCGGTGGGCCGGGCTAAAACAGCGCGATTCGCATCATTTGACCCGCAAATCGCGTGTGTGTGTGTCGCTTGAGCCGGGCGGCTTTGCGGGAAGGTTGTCCTTCTTTCCGGGGAGCCAGGAGGGGGACCCGATTTCCGGGACCCTCCCGGCCATTCCGGGAGGGTAGGCAACCCTGCATATATTTATATAAGGTGCTGTATGTGTGTGTGTGGCAACAATAATTTATCTTGCCTCCGGGTAACTGGGACAAAATGACGCCATTGTTTCCGCCTATGCTGTATCCAGAGCTCAAGAGGCATTCCTGTCAGCAAGAGTTCAGTATCATACGCCAAGCACATGTCACACACGTGTTATATATCATTTATATCCTATGTAACACATTCACTATTAGGCAGCAGAAGAAGAAGCACCAATCAGAGTCAGGGTAGCATCTGCAGACAGCGAATCACAAGCAAATTATTACTGTTGCCAGCCATCATCTCCTATGTGCACCTAAGCCGGGAAGACCCAGGAAGTCCATACACCGGGGCACGTGGCAAAGGGCAGCTTATTATATTGGGAGATCTGCCCTTTGCATTACTAATCGCATATGTAAGTATGTATAGTGTGCAATTAGTATCAACGCAATGGGCGGTAGGATGAACTGCAAGTGGTTGGTACATCCTGGCCCCTATAGGGATAAGCTTATTTTTATATATTTTTTAAAGTTGTTAGAATATACACATATATGAATGTTCTTGTCTTATTAAATCAGATAATGGAAGATAGGGTTGTGCACTACTTAAAGAACAACGGACAGCAATTCCTGGTTTCATTACTAGCCCTGTACGGCAGTCATGGGGTTAATGGTACACTCTCCCCCCCCTACACTCAATCTTGGCCTTGGAGATTTTAGGATCCCTCCTCTTACTGGTATGTAATGGGGGAACTGGGGGATACCACCGGAGTGGGGGGGGCAGTCGTGACATGGAAGTCAGATCCTGGATGTTGCCATGGTAACTGCTGACATCATTGCTATTTTTATACCTGTAACACAGCGGAAAATCTGAGTTGTGTTAGATAGTGGACGGGGATTCCTCAGGCTTAGATACGTACATACATATTGGTAATGCACTAACTATGTCACTATATCTACACACACACACACACACACACACACACACACACACACACACACACACACACACACACACACACACACAGAAATCTCCCTAGGATAGGACATTGCACAGACTGCTAGGATCCTAGAATATTTAGTATTCTATTTTTAACCATTTCACCGTATAAAAAAAAAATCTCTGCTTTATTTCATTCTAGTGTTAACCCTGAATGCATTAGAATAGATATGTTCTAGTTTTTACCCTTTGTGGTAACATATTAATATAGATTAGACAAAAGTGCTTGGGCTTTCTGTGTACTGTGCATTCAGGATGATGTCCTCTGGCCGGTGTCCTGGATATTGCAATATGTGTCCTTGTGATTGCACCTACACTAATTTCCCTCCATCTGTCAGGATAATGAGGGACCTGCCCCCCAGGGTTACCATGGCAACCCTGCCTCCTGTTACTATGGAGACCACTGGACTGATGAGAGAGCAGGTCTTTCCGGTTACTATGGCAGCATTTTCTGCCACAATGGCAACTGCCCATTCATTGTCATGGTAACATGTGAGTGACAAGCAGGAAGGTCACAAGGGCCGGACCCTAGCATCCAGGTTAGAGTTCTAAGCGACCTTGCTGTTTATTTACCCTGCATGGGTGCTGTCATTGTGTACTGGTTCCAGTTTCAAGTGACTGGTTTGGAAGAGCTTGTTAACCCCTTCCTGACAGAGCTAGTTTTTGCGTTCCTGACAGAGCCATTTTTTTCAAATCTGACATGTCTCACTTAAGTGGGGATAACTTTTTTTTGCTTTTACTTATCCCAGTGATTTTGAGATTGTTTTTTCGTGACACATTGTACTTCAAATTAGTGGTAAATTTGGGTCGATACAGTCTGTGTTTTTTTGTGAAAAATACCAAAATGTCGTGAAAAAATGGAAAATTTAGCGATTTGCAAAATGTTAAATTTTCTGCTTGTGAGACAAATAATCATACCACTCAAAATAGTTAATAACTAACATAGACCATATGTCTACTTTATGTTTCCATCATTATTTCAACTTCCTTTTAATTTTTTTGGACACTAGGAGGCTTACAATATGAATAGCAAATTCTCAAATTTTCAAGAAAATTTCAAACACTGATTTTTTTAGGGACCAGTTCAGTTCTGATATGACTTTGAGGGACTTGTATGTGAGACACCCCCATAAATGATGCCATTTCAAAAACTGCACCCCTCACAGTATTCAAAACAGCATTTTGGAAGTTTGTTAACCCTTTAGGTGTTTCACAGGAATTAAAACAAAGTGTAGGTGAAATTTCAAAATTTCATTTTTTTTGCAGATTTGCAATTTTAATACATTTTTCTAAGGAACACAGTACATTTTACTAGAGAAATGTGACTAAAAATTGATTCCCCCAATTCTTTTGTTTTCAAAAATATCCTATATGTGGCCCTAGTGTGCACGTTGACCAAACCACAGGCTTCATAATAGAAGGAGCACCTACTTGATTTTGGAGCCTCCTTTTTATGAGATTATTTTTTAGGCACCATGTAGGTTTCTAGGCACCATAAGATGCTAAAATTTAGGAACCCCCCCACAAGTTACCCCATTTTGCAAACTACACCCCTCAGGGAATTCATCTAGGGGTATAGTGTACATTTCAAACCCCCAGGGGTTTCACCAATTGTGGTACAACTGGGCAGTGAAAATGAAAAATTACATTTTTTACACAAAAATGCAGTTCTGGCTCAAAATTTTTCATTTTCACAAGGAATGAAGGAGACAAAGCACCCCAAAATCTGTGCCCCAATTTCTCCCGAGTACCGCAATGCCTCACATGTGACCAAAAAATACCAGTTGGGTGCATGGCAGGACTCAGAAGGGAAGGAGTGATTTTTGGATTTTGCAGCTCAGATTCTGGTGGAATTTTGGTGGGTGCTATGTCGCATTAGCAAGACCCCCCAAGCACCAATACAGTGGAACCCCCCCACAAGTGACCCCATTTTGCAAACTACACCCCTCAGGGAATTCATCTAGGGGTATAGTGTACATTTCAAACCCCCAGGGGTTTCACCAATTTTGATACAAGTGGGCAGTGAAAATGAAAAATTACATTTTTTTACACAAAAATGCAGTTCTGGCTCAAAATGTTTCATTTTCAGAAGGTATGAAGGAGAAAAAGCACCCCAAAATCTGTGCCCCAATTTCTCCCGAGTACGGCAATGCCTCACATGTGAACAAAAAATACCAGTTGGGTGCATGGCAGGACTCAGAAGGGAAGGAGTGATTTTTGGATTTTGCAGCACAGATTTTGGTGGAATGAATGGTGGGTGCTATGTTGCACCAATACAGTGGAACCCCCCCACAAGTCACCCCATTTTGCAAAGTACACCCCTCAGGGAATTCATCTAGGGGTATAGTGTACATTTCAAACCCCCAGGGGTTTCACCAATTTTGATACAAGTGGGCAGTGAAAATGAAAAATTACATTTTTTTACACAAAAATGCAGTTCTGGCTCAAAATTTTTCATTTTCAGAAGGTATGAAGGAGAAAAAGCACCCCAAAATCTGTGCCCAAATTTCTCCCGAGTACGGCAATGCCTCACATGTGACCAAAAAATACCAGTTGGGTGCATGGCAGGACTCAGAAGGGAAGGAGTGATTTTTGGATTTTGCAGCTCAGATTCTGGTGGAATTTTGGTGGGTGCTATGTCGCATTAGCAAGACCCCCAAAGCACCAATACAGTGGAACCCCCCCACAAGTGACCCCATTTTGCAAACTACACCCCTCAGGAAATTCATCTAGGGGTATAGTGTACATTTCAAACCCCCAGGGGTTTCACCAATTTTGATACAAGTGGGCAGTGAACATGAAAAATTACATTTTTTTACACAAAAATGCAGTTCTGGCTCAAAATTTTTCATTTTCAGAAGGTATGAAGGAGAAAAAGCACCCCAAAATCTGTGCCCCAATTTCTCCCGAGTACGGCAATGCCTCACATGTGAACAAAAAATACCAGTTGGGTGCATGGCAGGACTCAGAAGGGAAGGAGTGATTTTTGGATTTTGCAGCTCAGATTCTGGTGGAATTTTGGTGGGTGCTATGTCGCATTAGCAAGACCCCCCAAGCACCAAGACAGTGGAACCCCCCCACAAGTGACCCCATTTTGCAAACTACACCCCTCAGGGAATTCATCTAGGGGTATAGTGTACATTTCAAACCCCCAGGGGTTTCACCAATTTTGATACAAGTGGGCAGTGAACATGAAAAATTACATTTTTTTACACAAAAATGCAGTTCTGGCTCAAAATTTTTCATTTTCAGAAGGTATGAAGGAGAAAAAGCACCCCAAAATCTGTGCCCCAATTTCTCCCGAGTACGGCAATGCCTCACATGTGAACAAAAAATACCAGTTGGGTGCATGGCAGGACTCAGAAGGGAAGGAGTGATTTTTGGATTTTGCAGCTCAGATTCTGGTGGAATTTTGGTGGGTGCTATGTCGCATTAGCAAGACCCCCCAAGCACCAAGACAGTGGAACCCCCTCACAAGTGACCCCATTTTGCAAACTACACCCCTCAGGGAATTCATCTAGGGGTATAGTGTACATTTCAAACCCCCAGGGGTTTCACCAATTTTGATACAAGTGGGCAGTGAACATGAAAAATTACATTTTTTTACACAAAAATGCAGTTCTGGCTCAAAATTTTTCATTTTCAGAAGGTATGAAGGAGAAAAAGCACCCCAAAATCTGTGCCCCAATTTCTCCCGAGTACGGCAATGCCTCACATGTGAACAAAAAATACCAGTTGGGTGCATGGTAGGACTCAGAAGGGAAGGAGTGATTTTTGGATTTTGCAGCTCAGATTCTGGTGGAATTTTGGTGGGTGCTATGTCGCATTAGCAAGACCCCCAAAGCACCAATACAGTGGAACCCCCCCACAAGTGACCCCATTTTGCAAACTACACCCCTCAGGGAATTCATCTAGGGGTATAGTGTACATTTCAAACCCCCAGGGGTTTCACCAATTTTGATACAAGTGGGCAGTGAACATGAAAAATTACATTTTTTTACAAAAAAATGCAGTTCTGGCTCAAAATTTTTCATTTTCAGAAGGTATGAAGGAGAAAAAGCACCCCAAAATCTGTGCCCCAATTTCTCCAGAGTACGGCAATGCCTCACATGTGAACAAAAAATACCAGTTGGGTGCATGGCAGGACTCAGAAGGGAAGGAGTGATTTTTGGATTTTGCAGCACAGATTTTGGTGGAATGAATGGTGGGTGCTATGTTGCACCAATACAGTGGAACCCCCCCACAAGTCACCCCATTTTGCGAAGTACACCCCTCAGGGAATTCATCTAGGGGTATAGTGTACATTTCAAACCCCCAGGGGTTTCACCAATTTTGATACAAGTGGGCAGTGAAAATGAAAAATTACATTTTTTTACACAAAAATGCAGTTCTGGCTCAAAATTTTTCATTTTCAGAAGGAATGAAGGAGACAAAGCACCCCAAAATCTGTGCCCCAATTTCTCCCGAGTACGGCAATGCCTCATGTGTGACCAAAAAGTGGCAGGACTCAGAAGGGAAGGAGTGATATTTGGAGTTTGCAGCACAAATTCTGGTGGAATGATGGTGGGTGCTATGTCGCATTAGCAAGACCCCCAAAGCACCAATACAGTGGAACCCCCCCACAAGTGACCCCATTTTGCAAACTACACCCCTCAGGGAATTCATCTAGGGGTATAGTGTACATTTCAAACCCCCAGGGGTTTCACCAATTTTGATACAAGTGGGCAGTGAAAATGAAAAATTACATTTTTTTACACAAAAATGCAGTTCTGGCTCAAAATTTTTCATTTTCAGAAGGAATGAAGGAGACAAAGCACCCCAAAATCTGTGCCCCAATTTCTCCCGAGTACGGCAATGCCTCATGTGTGACCAAAAAGTGGCAGGACTCAGAAGGGAAGGAGTGATATTTGGAGTTTGCAGCACAAATTCTGGTGGAATGATGGTGGGTGCTATGTCGCATTAGCAAGACCCCCAAAGCACCAATACAGTGGAACCCCCCCACAAGTGACCCCATTTTGCAAACTACACCCCTCAGGGAATTCATCTAGGGGTATAGTGTACATTTCAAACCCCCAGGGGTTTCACCAATTTTGATAAAACTGGGCAGTGAACATGAAAAATTACATTTTTTTACACAAAAATGCAGTTCTGGCTCAAAATTTTTCATTTTCACAAGGAATGAAGGAGAAAAAGCACCCCAAAATCTGTGCCCCAATATCTCCCAAGTACGGCAATGCCTCACATGTGACCAAAAAATACCAGTTGGGTGCATGGCAGGACTCAGAAGGGAAGGAGTGATTTTTGGATTTTGCGGCTCAGATTCTGGTGGAATGAATGGTGGGTGCTATGTGGCATTAGCAAGACCCCCGAAGCACTGTGAAATTATGAACCTAATATTCCATAGATGTGTGGTATATTTTAAAACACTCCTTTATACATAGGCCGGGTTTGTCGGGGCAAGTGTCACACTGGAAAATAGTTTGCTTTCTTATTCCCTTTTTATAGCAAACTTTGCACCTTTTTTGTGTCCTGCCCTTTTTTCCAGTGGAGGGGATTTCATCAGGAAAATGCTGCCCTGGTACAATACGGGGGCCAGTACTAGAAGTACTGGGGCCCTCTGCCTGCTGGTTCCCAAATATTAGGCCCTTTATGACTTCCTCTTGAAAGTGCATAAATGTCCCCCTCTGGCCGGTAGAACGGAATAGCACGTAAGCGTTATACAGTGCCATCTGGATGATATACACGGCCACCTTCTTGTACCAGATTTTTGTTTTCCGCAGGGCACTGTACGGCTTCAGTACCTGATCTGAAAGATCCACTCCGCCCATGTACCTATTGTAATCCAGGATACAATTAGGTTTTGAGGTGTGGGTACTGGTACCTCGTACAGGGACGGAGGTGGTACTGTCTCCGTGAATTGTTGTCAGTATAAGGACATCCCTCTTGTCCTTATATTTGACCAACAACATATTTTCGTTGCATATTCCCCTGCTTTCACCCCTTCTCATTACTTGGGCAATGTGCGTTTTTGGGAGGCCTCTTTGGTTCTTGCGCACAGTACCGCAAGCTGCTGTACCTCTTGAACCAAGGGCCTTAAACAGGGGGATGCTAGTGTAAAAGTTATCCACATAGAGGTGATAACCTTTATCCAGGAAGGGGTGCACTAAATCCCAGACAATTTTCCCACTAACACCTACGAGGGAGGGGGGGCATTCTGGCGGTTCAATTCTTGAATCCTTCCCTTCATAAACCCTAAACCTGTGGGTGTACCCTGAGGTGCTTTCACACAGTTTATACATTTTTATGCCATACCTTGCCCTCTTACTGGGAAGGTACTGGCGGAATTTAACCCTTCCTTTAAAATGTATAAGGGACTCGTCGATACAAATACATTTTTCAGGGATGTACACCTCTTCAAATTTGGCACTGAAATGATCAATGACCGGCCTGACTTTGAATAGCCGGTCAAAGGTGGGATCATCTCTGGGTGGGCACTGTGCATTATCGGTGTAATGTATAAATTTAAGAATTGTCTCAAATCGAGTCCGGGTCATGGCCATACGGTAAAATGGAGTACTGTACAGAACATCTGTACTCCAATATTGCCTAATTTCTGGCTTTTTTACTATGCCCATATGAAACACCAGACCCCAAAACGTCATCATCTCTACTGCATCTACAGGGGTCCACCTAGCAAATGATGACGTGGGGTTTTGAGCAATAAACTGCTGGGCATATAAATTAGTTTGGTCCACCATTAAATTTATAAAATCATCAGAGAAAAATAATTTGAAAAAGTCAATTTCTCTGAGACCTGTGGAATCAAATTGGATTCCTGGCATGGCCAAAAACTCAGGAACCTGGGGCTCAAAATTGTCTGGTGGTGGGGTCCATACGAGATCAATTGTTGGGGGGGGGGGTCTCAGCTGCTCTACGGGGGCGTCTTTGAGGGGGTCCCTCATCACCAGAGGAGGAAGAGGAGCTTAAGACGAATCCTTCAAATTCCCCGCTTGCATCACTGGCTGTGTCAGAGTCAGAAGCAAGCATGGCATATGCCTCCTCCACTGAATACATTCTCCTGGATGACTGGGAGGACATTTGGGAGGACATTTGGGAGGACATTTGGGATGCCATTTTTATTTTTGTGTTACTGGTAGTGAAATGTTTCAACACGTGTATAGTGTAGGGGGGGGTACAAACTTTATTTCAACCTGGGGGGAATGTAGTGTGTAATGTGTATGTAGTGCAGAAAAAAAAAATACTTTATACCAAAAAAGAAAATTGAAGGGGTTAAAAAAAAAAAAAAAATTGAAGGGGTTAAAAAAAATAAAAAAAAATTGAAGGGGTTAAAAAAAAAAAAGGTCCTGCGCCAAAAAATTGAGCACAGATGTTGGTCAGTAACGTCTGTCACTGAACAGCGCTCAAAGGCAACAGGAATTTGATCAAAAAAAAAAAAATAGATCAACCCTGTGCCGAAAAAGCTGATCAGTGATGTACGTCACTGATCAGCGCACAGTGGCCACAGGACACCCACAAAATCACAGTGTGTGTAAAAAAAAAATTAAAAAAAGACCACACAGCACCCACAAAAAAAAAAAAAGGTGATCAGTGATGCGACACTGATTACCAGTGAGGGGCAGCAGGTGCACAACCTTTGGTGCAACTGACAGGTATATATAAAAAAAAAAAAACCTCTGTACCCCCAAAAAAGTTGCTGATCACCTCAGATATAGTGATCAGCACAAAAGGCGGGGGCAGCAGACACAAAATTTAGCACTCTCTATCACTCTCTGTCACTATCTCTCTCTATCTCTCTATCTCTCACTATCTATCACTCTATGACACTGCAGCAGCAGCACTGACAGGTATATCTATATATAAAAAAAAACCTGCGCCCCCAGAAAGTTGCTGATCAGTTAATTTATACTGATCAGCACAAAAGGAGGGGGCAGCAGTCAGTTATATAAAAAATATATAGCACAATCTGTCACTATCTCTCTCTATCTCTCTCTCTCTATCTCTCTCTATCTCTCTATAACTATCACACTGCAGCAGCACAAAATATAGCACTCTGTCACTAGGCCTCTCTATCTATCTCTCTCTCTCTATCTCTCTCTATCTCTCTATCTCTCTCTCTCTATCTATAACTATATCACACTGCAGCAGCACAAAATATAGCACTCTCTGACACTATCTCTCTCTCTATCTCTCTCTATCTCTCTCTATCTCTCTCTATCTCTCTCTATCTATCTCTCTATCTAGCTATTACACTGCAGCAGCACAATTTCACAGCACAGGAAGGCACAAGTAGCAACAGGATCCAGGAAGCATCCAGCACACTACAAGCACAGATCAAGCAGTGATCAAGCAGTGATGAAGCAGTGATCAGGTAAGTATGGAGCAAGGTTCTGGTCAGTATATGGCGGCAGGTGGGCACGGTGACCGCACTGCATGCTATTCCAGACCGGAATGGCGTCTGCAGTGCAGTCACCGTTAGTTTAAACCCCCCTCCATGGCTGTGATTGGTCCGTCGGTCCGACGGACCAATCACGGCCTTTGGGGGCGGGCGGGGTGAGGTGGGGTGACACCAGTGTCACCCTTACACCCCGCGGTGATTGGTGCTGTACTTTACAGCACCAATCACCTCCGATCCCGTGTCACCGGCGAACGTTATTCGCCGGTGACACAGGAAAACGCTGTGAATGGCTGTTCACACTGAACAGCCAATCACAGCGATCGCCGACGGGGGGGTGGCATCGCAGCCCCCCCTGGGCATGCACGGACATGTCTGCTGTCAGGGACAGCAGACATGTTGAAACTGTCACCGCGTCTATAGACGCGGTGACAGTTTAAATCCATGACGTACATTTACGCCATGTGTCGGGAAGTGCTTCCCGACCATGACGTAAATGTACGTCAAATGTCGGGAAGGGGTTAATAGCTTCTGTGTAGCATGTCTCAAGGTTACCTATGCGGCAGCGTCATCGGTGAGGATGCAGCAAGGCACTTACAGGACATCTAAGGCCATATGCTATCTGTCCCCAGCCGGAACACCTGACAAAGAGCTCCGGAGATAATAGCTAGTCCCCGCGGCAAGAAACGCTGCACTTAGTGACACAAGGTTATCTCCTCTACTATATAGAATTAAACACAAGATACTTTCTTTTTTTTAGTATGTGTTTCTATGGGATATGACATTTCACATTTGTGCACACAGGAGTAAAGTGAAATATAGCTTAGTAGCCGCAAAGAACCTGATTCAGGCCTGTCCGCTAGGCTGCCTATGTTGACAACCTAGTGAACAGGAAAATGCTGCCCACTGAACACCCCCATACCCTCCAACATGGCCCATTCCATTAGGTACAAAATGCTCTGTTCCTGGACTTCCCTGCCAGTGGCAGTTGCAGAGTTGGGGCTGCAGCACAGTCCAATATTCAAAAAGGGGAGCCACACCTACTGCCACTCCAAACATCACTGTCCTGGACTCACTGGCAGTTGATGTGACCCCCCTCTTTGAATTTTGGACTGTGCTGGAGTCCAACCCCTGTAACTGCCACTGGCAGGGAAGTCCAGGAACAGAGCATTTTGTACCTAATGGAATGGTCATGTTGGAGGGTATGCACCCCCCCCCCACCTCCCCACGAGCCTATCGAATCCCCTCTCTAACATGCGAGGAGATGTGTACACTAACACATCAGCTCGCATGTGGACGCATGGTTGAAAAACCATTCGATGGTCGCTTACCATCGAATGATTTTTTGGGGGACAGGCTGAGCCGCCCGCCCCAAGCAGTCATCGCCAGGGCTGTATCTGCAGGGGTAAGACCAATGTTTGTATGGGCACGCCCAAAAAGCGTTCGGCTTCCCCTGCTTCCGCCCCCTTTCAGCCCCTCCTAGAGCGAACAGCCCGCCGAGTGTAAAACTCGTTCCCTCAGGGGGTTTGCACGTGCGCATATTCGCATGCGCAAACCTGGACTATCAGGGACTAATTCGGCCCACTACGAATGGGCCTGAATCGTCCCTAAAATGTGGACACTGGAATATCTCATTCCACAACACAATGAAGGTGTTCCCCCCATTGTTGCTGTATTTGTCCTTTGTTCTGGGAAGGCTATTGTGCGAAGTCCTATTCCCTCAGCCATCAGGACTGCTGTTGGGCAATGAGGCTTGGCTCACAGTCAGCATTGCAAGGTGTTCTCTAATATGTCACTGTATATTATAAGGACACATTGGGAAAAAAGCACCAGACCTTTATTCCTAGGCCTAAAAGTTTCAGGTGGCAGTATGCATCCACCAAACCCAGATTCGCCCATCAGATGGCAAAGTATGATTCCCCAATCTAGAATACAATTGTGGTGAGCTCTATACCGCTCCAGCCGACCCTTGGGGCCCAATATGGTGATCTGGGGCTTGTGCTCAGCTATAGGGACCCAGTCCGTCAGTTCTGGTGCTGTTTCCAATGACACTTTGGACTTTGGTATTGAGACCAGAGACCAGGCACTAGGAGGCCCCATTCTCTGAGATTGTATGGCCTACCATTCCACATTTGTCGTTACCACTTTCAGATGATCCCGGGCCGCTGTACCATGTCCGGAATATGATGATGGGACTTTGAAGTTGGCCGGTATGAAGGTCACTACTGAGGTCTCCGGCAGGACCATCCGGCTGATAATGTTTGGTTCTGGAG
This sequence comes from Crinia signifera, assembly GCF_055691185.1. Lineage (NCBI taxonomy): Eukaryota > Metazoa > Chordata > Amphibia > Anura > Myobatrachidae > Crinia > Crinia signifera. Next base: position 27,697,920 of record NC_139226.1, read on the forward strand.
TTTACATCCTGCAGACTTATCTGTTAGCAGTGGTTGGTTACAATTGGCCAATGTTATCATTAGAATCACTGTCCACCTGACTTTGCCCATGTCATGTACTCTCTGTATTGCGGAGTCCAAAATAATCTTTGGCATATATATTACACATCTTTTACTGTATGGGGGTTAACCAGGTAACGCTGCCTGCACAAATCCCCATGAAACGTTGAAACGTTGGGCTTTCCCATGGCTCAGCGCTGCCACTGTCTGCTCCATCCCACCCTGCTAACTGCGCAAACTGCTTGGGAGTGAGCAACTCGCCGTGACCATTCGCGGTCGGGGTTTACACATGCACAAATCACTACCATTGGGGCAGGGGCCGAATTATGATCACTATGTGTGATCCAGAAGAGGTCCATATAAATATATATATATATATACAGGTCGAGTATCCCGTATCCGAATATCCGTTATCCGAATTATTCCGAAATACGGACATTCCAGAAAGTGAAAAAAAAATGTTTTTTTGCTAAAAACTCACTGGGGACATATGTAACAGCATCACTGGGGACATGATATGTAACTGGCACTATATATGTGCAAGACAATGATTGCTTGGCATTCAAATTCAGTGCTGAGATAGTACACACATTTTGTTTCACGTTTTGAAACCTTGTTTTTTGAACAATTAAAATATGTTTGTGTGTATTTTATGTGGTAATAAAATATATTTGTGTGTATATTATGTGTTTATACAGCATAAATGCAAGATACTTCAAAATACATCATTGAAATATTAAAATATTCCGAAATACGGAATAATCCGTTATCCAAAATTCTCCTGGTCCCGAGCATTTTGGATACGGGATACTCAACCTGTATATATAGACATTGGATGGGCTCTGCACACACTAAATTAACTGATAATAAATAGTGGAGATTTGGTTCATGAATTGATCAATGCATTTAAGCCTGCAGCCCCCGTCAAGGGACCCCACTGTTCTGCAGGTCCTACCACTATTGCTGAAAATGGCTGCAATACACATAGCTATCACATCAATGTTTGGATACCAGGCATGCTATCTGGTCTGAAGCTCACAGCAGACTTTGCTTTTATAGGTGAGCAGCTACCAACACACCTGTCACTAATCATCTAGGGAAATGGCTAACATAAGCTATGGAATCTTAGTTAAAAAATGGTGCATGAGAGAATGTGACCACAATAAGACTAATTAAAAAAATTAATCTAATAAACAATTAAGTGTATATATTGTTTATTAGATTAATTTTTTTAATTAGTCTTATTGTGGTCACATTCTCTCATGCACCATGTTTTAACTAAGATTCCATAGCTTATGTTAGCCATTTCCCTAGATGATTAGTGACAGGTGTGTTGGTAGCTGCTCACCTATAAAAGCAAAGTCTGCTGTGAGCTTCAGACCAGATAGCATGCCTGGTATCAAACATTGATGTGATAGCTATGTGTATTGCAGCCATTTTCAGCAATAGTGGTAGGACCTGCAGAACAGTGGGGTCCCTTGACGGGGGCTGCAGGCTTAAATGCATTGATCAATTCATGAACCAAATCTCCACTATTTTTTATCAGTTAATTTAGTGTGTGCAGAGCCCATCCAATGTCTGTTTAAACAATGTGGTCACAAGCCATAGGGCACCCCAAAACTAGGAAAGGTGAGTGCCGATGTTAAGTGTATATATTGTTTATTAGATTAATTTTTTTAATTAGTCTTATTGTGGTCACATTCTCTCATGCACCATTTTTTAACTAAGATTCCATAGCTTATGTTAGCCATTTCCCTAGATGATTAGTGACAGGTGTGTTGGTAGCTGCTCACCTATAAAAGCAAAGTCTGCTGTGAGCTTCAGACCAGATAGCATGCCTGGTATCCAAACATTGATGTGATAGCTATGTGTATTGCAGCCATTTTCAGCAATAGTGGTAGGACCTGCAGAACAGTGGGGTCCCTTGACGGGGGCTGCAGGCTTAAATGCATTGATCAATTCATGAACCAAATCTCCACTATTTATTATCAGTTAATTTAGTGTGTGCAGAGCCCATCCAATGTCTGTTTAAACAATGTGGTCACAAGCCATAGGGCACCCCAAAACTAGGAAAGGTGAGTGCCGATGTTAAGTGTATATATTGTTTATTAGATTAATTTTTTTAATTAGTCTTATTGTGGTCACATTCTCTCATGCACCATTTTTTAACTAAGATTCCATAGCTTATGTTAGCCATTTCCCTAGATGATTAGTGACAGGTGTGTTGGTAGCTGCTCACCTATAAAAGCAAAGTCTGCTGTGAGCTTCAGACCAGATAGCATGCCTGGTATCCAAACATTGATGTGATAGCTATGTGTATTGCAGCCATTTTCAGCAATAGTGGTAGGACCTGCAGAACAGTGGGGTCCCTTGACGGGGGCTGCAGGCTTAAATGCATTGATCAATTCATGAACCAAATCTCCACTATTTATTATCAGTTAATTTAGTGTGTGCAGAGCCCATCCAATGTCTGTTTAAACAATGTGGTCACAAGCCATAGGGCACCCCAAAACTAGGAAAGGTGAGTGCCGATGTTAAGTGTATATGTATATATATATATATATATATATATATATATATATATATATATATATACAATGTCCAACAATAAATGGCACTCCGGAGACACGTTTCAGCTGAAGCAAATTGTATTTAGAAAGGCTAAGCTTTCGGGGTTTGACCCCCTTCGTCAGAGCACACAATCCTACAGCAATTTGAAAATACAAAACATACAACATAAATACCTGCTGCCGTACAGATCCCCGCCTTCCGCGCCACAGGGCGCACGCCGCTGAATACAGGAAGCACCGCTGAACAGCGTCCTTCCGGTCCCACACAGCAGACAGGTTGCTAAGCAACGCCTGCAGCTTGCGTTCCACGGCGGCCATGTTCAGTACGATCGCTACTGCAGACAGCGCCTGCAGCCCTAGGGGAGAAGGGGGAGAGTAAACGTTAGGTAGACACAAAAACAAGCATATATAATACATAAAAATAAGACTAGACATAAATAAGAAGCATGAATACATATACAGTGCATAAAATCATTAGGTAACAGCGTTCCAATTGATCTTATCATTCAGTCCTAGTGGATATATGGTCTTCAATCGGAAGATCCATCTAGACTCAGCGATCAATAATCGTTTCGCCCTATCGCCACCTCGTGCAGATTCTCTAACTGTATCAATCATAAAGTATTTTAAAGAACCCAACGTATGGCCCGCAGCCTTAAAGTGGCGTGCCACAGGTTGCTCCACTGTTCTGCCCGTTAGGGCCAAATCGATGGCCGACCTATGGAGGCCCATGCGAACACGGAATGACTGAGTAGTCTGACCGACATAGTAATACCCACAAGGGCATACTATAACATAAACAACGTGGTCAGACCTACAAGTTAAGACAGATCGGATCTCATACATTTTATCAGAATGTGGGTGTTTAAAATCTTTACACACAACCATGTATTTGCACGTAGTGCAATTGAAACAGCTGTAACAGCCTGGGGGTTAAACATATGTATTAGGGGCTCTTGGGATATTCATCCCCGTGATGTCACTTTTAACTAGACGATCACGTAAATTACGTCCCCGTTTAAAGGCTGCCAGCGGACGAACAGTTCTAAACACTGGGAGATCAGGATCACTTTTAACAATGGGCCACAGGGCCTTAGTGGCATAATGGATGGAGGGACTAGCCACAGTATATGTACTGGTCCAGGGCAAGACACTGCTATTTTGACGAGTATTAGACTGAAGTAGATTAGCACGGGGTACAGCCAAAACCTGCTGCTTCTGCACCTCCAAAGACTCTCTATCATATCCCCTTTGTGAAAATTTTTCAATCAAAAGGTCTAATTGATCTGACACCTTAGTGGGGTCACTAATAAGACGGGCCACTCTCATCATCTGTGAACGGGGAAGCCCCCGTTTCAGGGCCGGGGGATGGTGGCTTGAGGCCATTAGAAAGGTGTTTCTTTCCACGTCTTTATGATAAACATCAGTACATATTTTATTATTGACGATGGAAACAGCCACATCAAGAAATTGCGCTGTATTAGTACTGCAGGAATACGTAAATTTAATGGTTGAGTCCCGCGCATTCACCTCAGTCATCAGACTATCAAACTGCTCCTGTCCACCCGTCCACAAGATGAAAATATCATCAATGTAACGGGTGTACAGGAGCAGGGACCGACTGATCTCAGGCCGACTCAGGAACATCTCATCCTCTTGAAAAAACATAAAAATATTAGCATACGAGGGTGCCACGGCAGACCCCATTGCACACCCTCGCAGCTGCAGGTAGTAACTACCATCAAAAAGAAAGAAGTTACGCTCCAGAGTCAGACCCAACAATTTAAGAAATAAAGTGTGATTAAACAATCTACTGTCAAGATGTTGTTCTAAAAAGCAGTGCATAGCCCTCAAACCCCCATCATGGGGTATAGATGTATAAAGGCTAGAGACATCTAAACAACACATAAGAGTTCCTTCAGGGACTGCAGGAATGTCCATGAGCAGTTTAAGAAAACTGGTTGTATCCTTCAAGAAGGATTTACGCAGTGGTAACAAAGGCTGAAGAACAAAGTCCAGCAATTGGGCCACAGACTGGTATAGAGAACCACGAGCAGAAATAATTGGGCGTCCCGGTGGTTTCCTGGCATTTTTGTGCACCTTAGGTAAGGTGTACAGCACAGGAACCACCGGGGCTGCCACTGTAATACGATCACGGACCTTGGCAGGAAGCACACCCTCATCGACAGCAATGGTCAAAATAGAAGAAAGTTCTTTTTGGTATCTTGTAGTAGGGTTGCCTGGTAGTTTACAGTAAACTGCATCATCCGATAGTTGCTGATAAATCTCATTTCGATAATCCTGTAGATTTTGGATCACGATGGCCCCGCCCTTGTCGGCGGGCCTAATCGTGATATCTTGATAACTGCCCAACTGTTTAAGGGCTGCAGCTTCAATCGGGGATAAATTCTTTTTCACTTTACCAGGGGCTGCCATGAACCGATTTACTGAGTCATCCAGGAGGCGACCAAACGTTTTAATCGATGGATTATTTGATATAGGGTCAAATTTAGACCTCGAGTTCCTTGAGAGAAACTGGTCGAAAAAGCCACTGGATGATTGAGAAGGTTTAGACTGAAAAAATTCTTTAAGTCGCAGCTTCCGCATCAGTCTGTGCTGTTCACAACGCCAATCAAATGCATCAAATGAATTAGTAGGCACAAAGGAGAGTCCCTTCTTAAGCACCGATGTTTCAGTCGGGGACAAGGTGCGATCCGATAAGTTAAATATCAGGGTTTCTTCCCCTGCACTAGGCGAGGGGGATTGCGTCTTATTTCGGCGGTTCTGTCCGCCCCTGCGGGTGGCCGGCCTCTTCTGCGCTGCCCCGCAGTAGAGGTGGCTTGGCCTAAAGGGGCCTGTTGATTTTCATTCAGATCATCAGACTCTGAAACCGCGAAATCACTATCGCTTGTCATATTCGAGTAATTCTGGCGATTGTGATTTCTACCCTGTTTTTGTTGCCACGGCTTGCGGCGTCGATATCCTGGATCAGGGCGTCTCTCTGGGTGTTCCCCAGTAAGCCACCCATACACCTTATTTTCATCATAGTCCATGTCGACCGTGTGTCGCTTATTTCTTTTAAACTTAAGCAGGTCTCGTCGATATGCCTCACACTGCTGCTCCAATTTGAGCAATACACCAGCATTAGTAGAACTATTCAGAATTTCATTATGCTCCTCTTGAAATTTAGCAATTTTGGACTTAACAATCTGTAGCTCCCGTCCGGATTCCTCCACCACCAGAACCATAAGGTCCATTGACGCTCTGTTAAGGATCCCAATCCACTTACGTACAAATTCTGGACTGTGACGTCCGATTGTGGGGGTGTTTCGAATGCGAAAGCCCCTAGGGATCTTGTTGGCACGATAGTAGTCAGATAGTGAGGATCCATGTAGATGGAAATCAATCTCACGCCGTCGGAGCTTGAATAGGTGATGCTGTAATTCATCAATACTCTGGTCAGTATGAGCCAGAGCAGGATCTTCATCAAATAAAATATCGCTGATTTCAGCAGCTGTATATGTGAACTTAACCCCAATGGGGACAGACATATTCAGACATCCTGGTGCGTCCTGGGATGCCAATGCTCCTGCTGGGTCCATGATGATAAAGGATACTCCAGCAGAGTGCAGCAGAAGGGTAGTGCTGTATGCAGGTAAACAGCGGTTTAATAGTAGGTTGGTGCCATGCAACTAGTCACTGTTGTAAAGCAGTGGCCACATACACAAAGTCCAATGCAGCCGGCACTCTAGTAAATAATCACAGCTGGCCCCGGTGCCCAGATAGAAGAAATGATATACAATGTCCAACAATAAATGGCACTCCGGAGACACGTTTCAGCTGAAGCAAATTGTATTTAGAAAGGCTAAGCTTTCGGGGTTTGACCCCCTTCGTCAGAGCACACAATCCTACAGCAATTTGAAAATACAAAACATACAACATAAATACCTGCTGCCGTACAGATCCCCGCCTTCCGCGCCACAGGGCGCACGCCGCTGAATACAGGAAGCACCGCTGAACAGCGTCCTTCCGGTCCCACACAGCAGACAGGTTGCTAAGCAACGCCTGCAGCTTGCGTTCCACGGCGGCCATGTTCAGTACGATCGCTACTGCAGACAGCGCCTGCAGCCCTAGGGGAGAAGGGGGAGAGTAAACGTTAGGTAGACACAAAAACAAGCATATATAATACATAAAAATAAGACTAGACATAAATAAGAAGCATGAATACATATACAGTGCATAAAATCATATCTGGTCGAATATCTGGGCTTCTTGTGCCGATGTTAATTAGCTTTTCAGGCACTAAAGGTTGGTTTTAGTCTGCACTTGTCCTTCAAGTAATTACTTGGACCGTCGCTCCCCTTCTGTTAGGTGCTTATCCCAAGCACCAGGAAACTACAAGAAATGGAAAGATAGAAGGGGGCGCCCAATAGTGCAATAAAGTTTTTTTTATTTTTAAAAAAACAGAATAAAAAATACACTCATTAAAAAGGACTCGTACCGAGTTTGACCTCAGCAGTGGGCTGATTACCACTAGATATATACAATCCTCACTGGCAGTACTGCAATCTCAAACGCAATAGTCACCGCTTCAGACGGCTTCCACGGGACCTCCTGGTTCTCCGGACAGCCGGCGTCTCTCAGAGTTCCAGGGTAGATGTTACACCGCTCGTGTCTGCTCTCTGCCAGGAGTATCAGGATGGAAACGTCACGATGGCCACGCCCCTACGCGTTTCGTCATAGACTTCGTCAGTGGGGTGGCCATCGTGACTGGGTGCTGTGCTTTTACGGATCCATTAGCCAATCATAGCTCTCAGATTTGTATATCTTAATTTGCGGCATCGCTTCGGCTTGTAGTAGTTTAGATCAAAAACACCACTAACACCAGTTAGAGGGCATTTAAAATATTTAAAAGTTTTTATAAATACGTTAAGTTGTTCTTTTCATAATTCCGAGGAGTATTCTATAGTAGCGCGCTGATCTTCTTGTTTGTTTCTGATAGGTATCAGGTGTTACTTCACCTGCCTGCAATCACAACTTACTTGGTGTTTCTTCCAACGAGACCTGTGTGGTGATTTTGTTACAATGTCCCAAAGTACTTTCTATCGGGAGTTTTCACTTGTGTTCACATGTATTCTTTTTGGAGAATATCAGCACTAAGCTTAGTGTGTTTATTTGTTCACTATTACAGAGATAATAATGAAATAAAAAATAGTAATGATAATGAAAAAATGAAAAAAAATGAAAAAAATGAAAAAATCGACATTGTGTCGACTATTTTTCTGGTAACATATATTCCGGGTTTTTCGGGTGATATTATTTTCATCGAATCAAGCATCTTGTATGAAGGGGGTGATTTCGTAATTCTCATTAAGTCCATTTGGAACTAGAGTGTTAAGAGTAATGATCCAGTAAGTCTCCCTTTTTGTAAGCTGTTTCTCCCGATCACCTCCTCTTTTGTTTATAGGGATGTATTCTATGCCTTTCATCTTTAATAATGACGAATCACTGTTGTGATATTTTAAGAAATGTCTTGGCAGACTATGATTCGTGATTTTGTTTTTAATATTTCTGCAATGTTCTAACATCCTTATTTTCAGGGGCCTCTTTGTCTTGCCGACATATTTTAAGCCACACGGGCAGGACACCATGTAGACCACATATGTCGACATGCAGTTGATCAGACTTTTGATTTTGTAATTTTTCTGGTCCTTCCCACTGAACATTTTTACTCCCTTCTCCATTTGAGGGCATATTTTACAGTGACCGCACTGAAAAGACCCTGTCAACCCGCCAAACATCTGCATCTTTGGGGTTTCCGGGATTTTTTGTAGGCAGCTTTTGGAGATTATTGATTTCACTGTTGCTGCTCTTTTAAAGATGATGTCAGGGTTCTCTGGTAGATGTTCTGATAAAATCGGATCAAGTTTGAGAATATGATAATTTTTCTTGAGGATTTTCTTTATTTCCTTCTCTGCTGTGTTATATTTTGTCACAAAAGGGCAGAATTTTTTTTTTCATTTTCTACTGTATTTTTCTCCTTGTATTTAAGTAGATCATCCCGGTTTTTCTTTTTCACTTTTTCTTTTGCGTCAGTGACTAGTTCTCTCGGGTACCCCTTTTCTTTGAATCTGTCTTCATAAATGCGCGACTGATCTTCATACGCATTTAAATTGGAGCAATTGCGCCTTAATCTTGTGAATTGGGATACTGGTATGTTCTGTTTCCATCGGGGTAGATGGCAGCTCATATAGTCCAGGTAGCTATTGCTGTCGACTTTTTTGAAATGTGTTGATGTTTCTATTTGGTTTGTGGTGGCGAAGTTTTCTGTTGATATTTTCAAGTCTAAAAACTCAATCGCATTAGCATTGATGGTATGCGTGAACTTTAAATTGTAGGTGTTTATGTTCATGGATTCCATACACTTTTCAAAATCTTCTGTGCTTCCCTCCCAGACGATAATAATATCGTCAATGAAGCGTTTGAATAGTTTTAAATTATTTCTGTAGGGTCCAACTAGGATGTTTTTTTCTTCCCAGTGCCCCATGTACAGATTTGCTAGGCTTGGGGCGCAAATGCTCCCCATCGCCGTCCCGCATCTTTGTATATGGAAGTCTTCAAGGAAGCTGAAATAGTTGTATTCCAAGACAAATTTTAGACAGTCACAGATAAAGGTGGTTTTCAGTTCGCTCACGTTGACGTCCGCCGTTAGTTTTTCTCTGACTACATTTATTCCCTTGTCATGGGGGATAGCAGTATATAAGGACTGTACGTCCACTGTGCACCACTTATATTGTGTCGACCAGTTAATGGTATCAAGGATTTGAAGAATATGAGTCGTGTCTTTTATATAGGTCTGTAATTGGGGTACATATTTTTGTATGTATTTATCCACATATTCAGAGATCCGCGATGTTAGGGATCCGATCCCACTCACTATCGGACGTCCAGGAGGAGGGGTCACATTTTTATGAATTTTGGGAATGTGGTAGAATGTAGCTATTGTTGGAGTTTTGTTGTAAAGATAATTGTATTCCTCTAGGTTTATGCTCTTTTCTGCTAACCCTTTTTTCAGCAGTACTTCAAGGTCAATAAGGAAGGATGGAGTAGGGTCTTTTGGGAGTTTTTCATAGGAGGTAGGATCATTCAATAGGCGATTCGCCTCCAGGACATAGTCTTCCCTGTTCATGATCACTACCCCCCCCCCCCTTTGTCCGCACATTTGATGACGATGCTTGTATCTTCAGCTAATCCCTTTAAAGCTTTGGTTTCTGCGGCACTTAAGTTTTTCTTTTTTTGAGTAGATGTGTCCATTCTCTCGATATCTTGTTTGACCAATTGCGAGAACATCTCGATGTGTGGGCCCCTTGATTCCAGGGGGTAAAATGTGGATTTACACTTGAGGCCTGATGATTCTCCTTCTATCCGATCCTCCCAGTTTTTTATAGTTGCATCCGACTTCCTAAGGAAATGTCTTTTGAGCGTAAGTTTTCTCACGTATAGGTTTAAGTCGATATACATGTCGAATTTATCGAGTCCGCATGTTGGAGCATACGATAGACCTTTCTGTAGTACCCCTTTTTCAGGTGTGGTTAATACCTTTTTTGATAAATTAAATATACCTTTGTTAGGATCAGTTATCGTACGTTCCTCATTTTTGGTTCCCTTCTTACCGCCTCTCTTTCCTCTCTTTCTTCTTGATACCTCCTTAAACCTTGCAATAGCGGATGTGTGACCCTTGCATGTTATCGTTGACATATGTAATCTTACCACTCTATAAAGAAATGAAGACACGGAGACATGGTTTGGCAGAAATTTGTTAGCTGAAATTTATTGAAGAAATAATTTTTAAACTAATTTTTTATTTTTTAAATTTTTGTTTTGTTTTTATTTTATTTTTATTTTTAAGTTTTTATTTTATTTTGTTTTTATTTTAAATGGTGGCCAAGAAAGAACGGCTATTATTAATCTCCACCCCCAAACCAAACGTACGTAATTTGGCCTAACAAAGGAAAGCGGTCTCCACTCAACCCACACATTGGCCGCCCACCCAGCCGGGTGGGCTTGCTATCCCCGGTCGGGTAATCTAGCAAAGGCCTAAGCCAATGAGGGGCAAGCGCACCAAAAGATACCAAATACGCCATAAACTTCAAACAACAAACGCCTAACAACTCCTAACTTGCCGTTCTTTCCCGCCTAACAGCTAACGCGATTAAAAATACCCCACTATCCTAAACCCCAAAACCAATAGGGACGGGAGGGTGGGGAATTTTCCAGGAGAAGAGGGAGACTCCTCCCCTCTCCTGCTGTATTAAACTAAAGCTAACAAACTCAGAGCCCTAGCCATTGGCTGACCATGTCACATGCTAAGTCTTGGTCCCACCCAGCTATTCAGTTTAAGTCACTACATGTCTATCCTAGCCACTGCGTTGTTTTAAACCTTGCAATAGCGGATGTGTGACCCTTGCATGTTATCGTTGACATATGTAATCTTACCACTCTATAAAGAAATGAAGACACGGAGACATGGTTTGGCAGAAATTTGTTAGCTGAAATTTATTGAAGAAATAATTTTTAAACTAATTTTTTATTTTTTAAATTTTTGTTTTGTTTTTATTTTATTTTTATTTTTAAGTTTTTATTTTATTTTGTTTTTATTTTAAATGGTGGCCAAGAAAGAACGGCTATTATTAATCTCCACCCCCAAACCAAACGTACGTAATTTGGCCTAACAAAGGAAAGCGGTCTCCACTCAACCCACACATTGGCCGCCCACCCAGCCGGGTGGGCTTGCTATCCCCGGTCGGGTAATCTAGCAAAGGCCTAAGCCAATGAGGGGCAAGCGCACCAAAAGATACCAAATACGCCATAAACTTCAAACAACAAACGCCTAACAACTCCTAACTTGCCGTTCTTTCCCGCCAAAGCGGGGGCACCGCTCCCGGTGATCCCGCCCCGCCACCAAACTAAGCTACTGAATCTAAAACCATCAAAATATCCTCGATGAACATAACCAGACCCTCCTTAACCAAGTGAACTCCATCGGGCCTGTAGAGCTGGTGATACCTAAACCTAATCCGTTCGTGTGGGACAATGGCGCCCCCTACCCCCAGCACCCATTTTGCTACTGCGGAGTTCAATTTCTTTCTGGACTCGTCTATGGCCTTACAATCCCTGGCACCCCTCCAACACAACCTAGGGATAACAAATGACCAGATTATAAAGCAAGTGGGCCATGCCTCTTTTATAGCAGCGAGGTCACACAACATCAATGCTCTCAGCTCCAACTGGGACATTTTCCCAGGATCGTTTCCACCCAAATGGATCACCAATATTTCGGGCAATCCAAACAATCTCACCTTCATCAGGAGAAAGGCCCTTAGCTCGCGCCAGGACATTCCTCTTACTCCCAACCACCTTATCATGTTGGAGCACGTAAAGATGGGCCCACCGCCCGTTGACACCAATCTGGCCGCCCAGAACACGAAGGAGTGGCCCACTATCCAGATTTTGAAACTGTCGTAGCCCAAACCTATAGGGAAAATTATTTAAAGGGGGGATTAGGTATTGCTCTGCTTACTTTAAACAGGCTAAATCTACTCATAAGCACATTTTAGGAGGGTCTGCCAAAAGAAAAATAATTTGGATCGGTGCACAAATTTGGTGCTTAAATAATACTTCAATTCTAATTGAAGCCACTCCTGGAAACAAAGGGTAAGAGACAGACATAGGTAGGTAAGGGTAATGGATAGGTAAAGGAAAAACAGGGGATTACTCGGCCGGAGAAAAAACGTCAAGACCTGCTGAGGGACTCTTAATTGGTGCCGAATTAGCCGAATTGGAATAAGCCGAATTCAGTCCGTCAGGTCAGGTAAAAAAGCGTGAAAACTCCGGACGCTGGCCCAACAACAGAGCGTAGCTAATCCCCGAGTAGGAATATTTAGGGTAGGGGTAACACAGGAGTACAGCCACACAGCTTTCATTACATACGCACAGACATCAGACCATGAGGTTAGGGCGAATATACTTCCGGTAGGTCGCGGAGCGCCAACGCCCTCGCCTCTTAATATCCTTAACTGACCAGCCAGAGCCCGCAGCTGTAGTTGCGGCGCCGATTCTAAAGGAGTGGGTGCCAAACTCCTCGGGACACAAACCCAGCTCTGTGAGGCATTTGCGCATCATCCAACTAAACTGATACCTCGTGAGCGGAGAGCCGTCATAGTGCACCAGCCAAGATTCCCCTATACTGGGCCTCACCATAGCATAACGCTCGGCTAGTGCAACGGGGCATGCCGATGTAGGTATCACTGCGCCCATCTGCACCCACACCCCTTTAGCTGCCTGGTCAGTTTTTGACTTTCTAAGCCTACACCACAGGACCTCTTTCTCTATGCGTATATCTGAAACCCGCAGCGAAGCAACTTTATCCTTAGACGGGGAAACTAACTCTAATACCCGGAATGCTCCGTGGAACGCTACTGCAAAAGCTAGGGTAAATAACAATGTCTCAAACGCGGACTCAGCAACCACCTCAACCTTACTCAAAAGAGATAATAACAGCGAGAAATGGATGGGGCGCCTATGGTCAGGGGCGGCTGGCGCCAGACGCGACCAGCCCTTCATGGCCCTACGTACTAGGAAGCATTTGGTAAAGTCCTGTACGCCTTTCAGTTGTGCAAAAAAGGATATTCCTGCCAGGTAGCGCGCAGCCACTGCCCTTGATTTACCTGCATTGTAAAGCTGCCATACAAAAGAAAGCAACATCCTTTGACCGCGCCTACCTTGCTGCCCAGCGCTTCCAGAAAAAGCCTCCCATTCCGACCACGCTTGCTGGTACGTTCTGAGGGTAGCAGGCGCCACGGATAGCTCAGCTAGGCCCTCCAATCCGGCCTGATGACCTGCCAAATATAAAGTGGGCACGAGACCCCGACAGCATCAGCATCTGGAGCCAGTTCCCTAAAACGATCCCATTGAAAGCGAGATAACGCATCCGCTACCTCATTCTGTGTACCTGGTACGTGCTTGGCTTTAAACAAAATGTTGTAGCGGAGGCATTGTAAGAAAAGCTGCGCAAGAACTCTCAAGACTAGCAAGGATTTCGCTTTCTGATTATTAATAGCATGCACCGTGCTGAAATTGTCAGACCAGAAGAGAACGCTGTGGTTTGCTAATCGCTTCCCCCACAGCTCCATGACTACCATGATTGGAAACAGCTCGAGCAGCAGCATGTCCTTTGTAAGCCCCTCTGCAAACCATGCTGCCGGCCAAGCCTGCGCGCACCAGCTGCCTTCTAGGAAACACCCAAAGCCGGTGGAACCGGCGGCGTCGGTGTAAAGCTGCAACCTGGAGTTGTCAAGCACCGGGGTCAGCCAAATGCGAATACCGTTAAACTCTTCCAGAAAAACTGACCAGACCAACAGGTCCCGTCTGATTTCGGCTGACAAACGCACAAAATGGTGCGCTCGTAAGACCCCGGTGGTTGCCCTCTCCAGTTTGCGGCAGAACAGGCGGCCCATTGGGATAACCCTGCATGCAAAGTTAAGCTGGCCTAGAAGGGACTGTGCCTGGCGCAACGTGATCTTCCTTGAAGCGCAGCAATCAGCAACGGCCTCCTTCAGCTTGTTAACCTTATCCAGAGGTAGGCAGCAATGACCCCGTATGGTATCGATCTCGATTCCTAAGAATGACAACGTGGTGACCGGCCCTTCCGTTTTGTCTTCCGCAATGGGCACGCCAAATAGCTGGAAGACAGAACGGGCATGGTGCAATAAAGAAGAGCACTGGCTGGAGCCCGCAGGGCCCACGCACAAGAAATCGTCCAGGTAGTGAGCGATCCCGCTCACCCTGGCCGACCTCTCAACGCACCAATGCAAGAAGGTACTGAACCTCTCAAAAAAGGCACAGGATACGGAGCACCCCATCGGCAAGCACTTGTCGATGAAGTACTCGTCACCAATGCGGAAGCCCATGTACCTAAACGCATCGGGGTGCAGGGGGAGAAGCCTGAAGGCCGACTCCACATCGATTTTGGCTAACAATGCCCCGAACCCGAACCCTCGAACCATGGCAAGGGCTTCATCGAATGATTGATACACCACCGAGCAAACTTCTGGAGGTATGGAGTCATTTACTGAGGAACCCACAGGATAAGACAAGTGCTGTATGAGCCTATACTTACCGGGGGTCTTCTTCGGCACCACCCCAACAGGTGAAATCACCAAGTTTGGTAGGGGAGGAGCCGGAAAAGGCCCGGCCATGCGTCCTAACCGTAGCTCCTTGCCCACCTTTTCTTGCAAAACAGAAGCCAGCGAACGCGCTGACTGGAGGTTCCTAAACGTACCCCCCAAAACTTCCCCCGAAATGGGAAGACGGAAACCGTGGGTAAAACCCTCTTTAATAAAGTTGGCTGCCTCCTTATCCGGGTAGCGGTCAAGCCAAGGGACCATGGCTTGCACCCGTACCGGAGTGGCTGCTCTATCTAGCATTTGTGGATGCTGAGGGCCTGGATGCTGCTGAAGCAACCGCCCCTCTAGAGGGGCGGCCACCCCGAAAGCAATGGGAGGCCGAATGGTTACCGGAACAAGTTATGCATATGTGCTTGTACCGGCATCGCTGTCCCTGGCTGCAAAAGGAATTGTTGAAAGCATAGCACTTCCCTTTTGCTGCGGCCGGGTTGAATGGCCTGCCCCCTGCAGCGGGGCGCTTGTGAGGGACCACTTCGCCCGCTGGCCGATGCTGAGCTGCGGGAGCAGCGGGCACTGTGGTAACTGGGCGAGCCGCCTCCACCGTCTCAGCATAGGCCCTGGTCAACCCCATCCACACTTCTACATCCTTGCAGCCAAAATCCATAATATGCAAACAGTCCTGCTTGCGCCTGAACTGTTCATCATATGTCCTCCATGCGACGCCCCCGTTTGTCCTATACATATCGTGGACCATATGAATATAGCGAATTATATTCATATGCTCATCGGGCCTATCCTCGAGGTAGCAAGCTGCAAATACACAGAAACCTGCTAGCCAGTTGTCATATGAGCGAAATGCTTCCGCCCCTATGCCACCTTTTGCTTTGGCTGCCTTGTAGGCCTTCTTAGACTCATCAGTGAGGCCAAAAAGGTCCACAAATTCCCCTTTTTGAATTTTAGCCCTGCAACTCTCGCGCAGACCCCTGACCACTGCTGTGTAGTCGCAGTGTACCACCCCGGGAAGGTTCCTGCTTTTTCGTTCCCTCCTAGACAAGGCTGCACTGCGCTTACGCTTGCCACTGAGAGCCTGGCGGCCCGCCTCCTTCTTCGCATATTTGGCCGCACGCTTACGCGCCTTCTTAGCGCTACCTCCCTCTGAGCCTCCTGCAGAGGAGGAAGAAGAGGAGGAGGAATGGCGAGTAGAGCCTGACCCCACTGTTGAAGAGCACGCCACAGAATCAGCCTTCCCCCCATCAGTAGAGTCATCACCTGTGTCCTCTGGCTGAGCAGCCCATGTAACATCGTCCTCATCGGTGCCATCCTCGGCTCTGCCTCCGCCCACTTCGTCGACATCCGCCTCGTCAGCATCTGAGGAAACAACGAACAAAGGCCGGGCGGGCCACTCGTGTAGGTCACCTGCCCGCTGGCACCTGTTATGTGCACTATGAACCCTGGGTTCCCTGGGGGATACCCGGCGACCACCTGGGGCCGGGGTGTTAACCCCACCAAATGCCCGGACAAATTCAGCACAGCCCGGGATCTGCTGCCCTGTAAGTGAAGATCCCCGCCTGCCTGAGCGTGAACCTGAGGGTCCCACAGGGTCCTCCTCCACTAGAGGGGCTAGGGCCCCTGCCACTGAAGAAAGGGCAGCAGACAGCAAGGCCGGGTCAAAAGTCCCAGGGACCGGCCTAATCCTGCTGCCCCTTCCCTGCCCCGCCGCTGAAACATGTTGGTTGCTGCGGCCTTGAGCCGCCCCCCTGCGCGCGCCCCTGACAGGGATGCCAGCAGGGTCACCCCTCTCATACATACTGCCCCCCTCCCATGACGGCCTATATCCATAGAAAGGGGTTTCTGGGTCTGGGGCGGGCACTGCCTCATCCTCATAACCATCATAATCAGCCTCTTGATAGCCTGGCTCAGAATAGGAAGCCCCGCTGACCTGCACTTGAGGCCTACTGCCCCTTGAACCTGACCCCCGCCGTCCGCGAGGACGGCTGGGCCCGGCCGCCATCTTGGATCGTGCACCTCCGGCGGCGTCTAATGGCCGCCGGGCACGACCGCTGTGGTAGCTAGCAGAGGCTTCAGGAGGATCCTCCTGACTAGCCTCTGGCGTTGCATCGCGACGGGCGCTGTCAGCAGACCGGCGCCCGCCGCGTGAAGTACCCCTGCCGCGCGTGTTGCCGCGACCGCGCGGCGGGGTGCTGACGTCATCAAGCCCCCGCCGGGACACGGCCGCAGCAGCGCGACCTCTGCTCCGGAGCCCGGAACGGGCGGCCGCGAGCCCCCGTCCGTGAACAGATGCCTCAGGTTGCTGGGGGCTGGGCACCCTCGCGCCTGACTGGGCGCGAACGGACGCGCGCCCACCTCTTGCGGACCCCCTCAGCCCTGCCCGGCGGCCGGAATTAAAGGACACCGGAGCTACCGCCGCGGGTGCAGCAGCAGCCCCGCGCCTCCCTCCTGAGCCTCCGGCAGAGGCCGGGGCACGCCCGCCAGCCGCCCCTGGTGCTTCAGCCGCATCAGCCACCTCAGCCTCCGCAAAACGGGCGGGTGGCCTCACAACCCGCCTAGGGCGTCTGGCAGCAGCACGGGGCATAGTCTATTACAGGTAGGAGAATTTACTTACAATTCACCTCACACAGTTCAAGCTACAAAACACTCGATGGAGGAGACAGAGATGTGTTCCCACAGAATTTTCCAGGAGAAGAGGGAGACTCCTCCCCTCTCCTGCTGTATTAAACTAAAGCTAACAAACTCAGAGCCCTAGCCATTGGCTGACCATGTCACATGCTAAGTCTTGGTCCCACCCAGCTATTCAGTTTAAGTCACTACATGTCTATCCTAGCCACTGCGTTGTTTTTTTCTTGTAATCGGGGTTTGGATGTTGGAGGCTCCTCCTTTTATTGTTCGGAAGTTTTCGTCGCTCTGGCGTATCTCTAAAAAAGGCCTGGAGGTATGGGGTGCTTCAACTTCTGACCTCAGGCGTTCATATCTATTTGAATCATTCGGGTTCCGCCATGATCCCTGCCTTCTTGTGTAATTGAAGGTTTTTTTTCGGATATTGCCAGTCTCTTCTTCCTAATGTGGGCGGGTTACCCCTCGGGGTGGTATGATTCACATTTCTTGATGATATACTTCTCCTTCGATTTTGTGACTGGTCGGTTCGATTCGATCTCTCCGTATATCTACCCCGATCTTCTCTGTTTTGATTTCTTATTTTATGCCAGGTACGTACCTCTCCTTTCAGGTAGTCTTCTTTGTCTCTCTGAAATTTCCTTTTTTTATTCTCTATCATCTTTTCTTCAATCCTTGATACTTTTACTTCAATTTCTTTCTGTATTCTCTTGAAGTTTTCTGATTCTCTAACATCTTTCAGTTCTTCATTTATTTTTAGGAGGTCTTGTTCCACTTCCTTCAAAACTGTCTTTTTCTCTGTTACCAGCAGACGCATAAGATCCACGGATGCATCGTCCAGAATTTTGTCCCATTCTTTCAGGAACTTTACATTATCATATCCTATGGTGGGATTTTTTGTTAATCGAAGGCCTCTAGGCACTCTGTTACACTTTATATAATTTTCCAAACCTGTAATGTCCCACCAAGTCTTGCCGCAAATTAAGATATACAAATCTGAGAGCTATGATTGGCTAATGGATCCGTAAAAGCACAGCACCCAGTCACGATGGCCACCCCACTGACGAAGTCTATGACGAAACGCGTAGGGGCGTGGCCATCGTGACGTTTCCATCCTGATACTCCTGGCAGAGAGCAGACACGAGCGGTGTAACATCTACCCTGGAACTCTGAGAGACGCCGGCTGTCCGGAGAACCAGGAGGTCCCGTGGAAGCCGTCTGAAGCGGTGACTATTGCGTTTGAGATTGCAGTACTGCCAGTGAGGATTGTATATATCTAGTGGTAATCAGCCCACTGCTGAGGTCAAACTCGGAACGAGTCCTTTTTAATGAGTGTATTTTTTATTCTGTTTTTTTTTTAAATAAAAAAAACTTTATTGCACTATTGGGCGCCCCCTTCTATCTTTCCATATATATATATATATATATATATATATATATATATATATATATATATATATATATATATATATATATATATATATATATAATTGTGACAAGGATCACAAACACAGGGTCTCAGATGACGACTTAGCAGCATACAGGCTCTCACGGCATAGCAGAATCTTAAAAGGCTCCAATGGTCCCTATACTATAACACCCCCGGCCTATCACTCTGATAGATATTCCCCCATCGAGAGCAAGGCGACTCTGCCCTGGAAACCCTTGTAACAGGAAATCCCAGGTGCTGCTGATTATACCTGGGATTCTGCTACTGCCACCTTCTTTATTCCCAGCATATCGGGAATAAAACAAACTTGCATCGTATGGTGTACTGTACATACTGTACTGTACCTCCAAAAGATAACATCTGGAAATAAGAATGTCAATCAGTTTGCAGGGTAGCTGATAGACCGTTGCTCCAGGCCTTCTCCTCTAATGATGCCCATGTTATCTATAAAATAAAACCCTACTAATGACGTGTCTGTATCTATCTCTCATTTTATCCCCTCTAAAATGCATATCAGCCCTGCAGGTTTGTAGCGACAGTTTGGGTTCCAGGTCTGGATAAAGTCATACTGCAGCACTGTTTGTTTTGTGCAGTGATATCTGTATAAAAAGCTATTCTACGTCTTATCTAATCTTTGCGGGTTTTTGGAATCGCTTTGATTTCCTCATTATTTAAATGGAATCAATTCTTTGTTTTATGTCACTTTATCTATTAGGCGTAAACAGCTGTGCAGCTGGCAGGAAGCGACACATAATGAACTGTGTGTCTATCCTGGAGACGACAGAACCTAGGGCCTGATTCTGGGCTGTGTCTATTCACTACCTAGCAAACAGGTAACCGCTGACCCACCGAACGCACTCCAACCCCCCCTTTCCCCACATGCGTCTCACGGAAGAGAAAAAAACATTCTATGGTCACTCACTCAATCATTCTATATGCGCAAACCCCCACCATCGGCCACGAGAGCGAATTTGGACCTGAATCACCCCCAATACACTGATATTTTATGTACAGTGTCCTAAAATGTCCTTTTGTCTTTACTGTTCTGCATCAGCTGTGCACAGTGACTGTCAATCTGCAATCAGGAAAAGGAGGGAGGGAGCAGCCCGTTCCTTCCATGGAACAAAGTGTCTCAGGACTCCCATTATCAGCCATTATTAAGGAGACACTAACGTAAAATAAATAACAGTTTGAGATACTCCCCAAGACAACTCCGTCTCTAATACACTCTTTATGAAAAGTTCTTACCTAACACCCTGATTGGGGGTTGATCAGCCTATCCAAAAAGGGGAATGGTCTCAGAGGATTTGTAACAATGCCAGGGAGGACCCACTAGGCTTGCAGTGAAGACCACAGCGGAGTCTTATATCAGGCCTGCCCCCATTATGTCAGTGCTAGTCAGCTAATATATTAATTATGTCAGGGATTTCAGATGTGATTAAGCAAGGAGGCTGTACTGGCCCGATAATATGGTGTTAAAATAGGAATCTGTAGGAATGAATACGACATCGAAAAATACGAATGGCGCTACATCGGGAGCTTAGTAAATACGGATTTTACAACCGAAAACAAAAATACAAACAATGCCAGGTGATGTCATTCGTACATAAATACAAATGACATTGAATCAAAGTCGTATTCTTAGTAAATTTCCCCCATAGACACAAGCGCGTCTGTGTATGAATCAGAAACCAAAGGCCGATTATAATTATCTGATTTGAAATCATTAAAAATGTATTAAAATTGACTTTTAGTCCATATACCCTTTTGACTCTATTCATAGCATAAGCAATCTAGAAAGCTTGGATTGGCATACCCAGCAATTATTGCACTCATCATTACCGGCATACCCATTACCGCACTCATCAGTACTGGCATGTCCATTACTGCACTCATCAGTACCGGCACGCCCATTACTGCACTCATCAGTACCAACATACCCATTACTGCACTCATCAGTACCAGCATGTCCTTTACTGCACTCACAAGTACCAGCATTTCCATTACTGCACTCATCAGTACCGGCATGTCCATTACTGCACTCATCAGTACCGGCATGCCCATTACTGCACTCACCAGTACCGGCATAACCATTACTGCACTCATCAGTACCAGCATGTCCTTTACTGCACTCATCAGTACCAGCATGTCCTTTACTGCACTCATCAGTACCGGCATGTCCATTACTGCACTCACAAGTACCAGCATTTCCATTACCGCACTCATCAGTACTGACATGTCCATTAGTGCACTCATCAGTACCGGCATGCCCATTACTGCACTCATCAGTACCGGCATGTCCTTTACTGCACTCGTCAGTACCGGCATGTCCATTACTGCACTCATCAGTACCGGCATGTCCATTACTGCACTCATCAGTACCAGCATTTCCATTACTGCACTCATTAGTACCGGCATGCCCATTACTGTACTCATCAGTTCCGGCATACCCAGCCATTACTGCACTCATCAGTACCGGCATACCCATTACTGTACTCATCAGTTCCGGCATACCCAGCCATTACTGCACTCATCAGTACCGGCATACCCAGCCATTACTGCACTCATCATTACCGGCATACCCATTACTGCACTCATCAGTACCGGCATGTCCTTTACTGCACTCATCAGTACCGGCATGTCCATTACTGCACTCATCAGTACCAGCATTTCCATTACTGCACTTATCAGTACCAGCATGTCCATTACTGCACTCAGTAGTACCAGCATACCCATTAAAGCACTCATCAGCAACGGCATGCCCATTACTGCACTCATCAGTACCGACATGCCCAGACATTACTGCACTCATCAGTACCGGCATGCCCATCATTACACTCATCAGTACCAGCATACCCATTACTGCACTCATCAGTACCGGCAATCCCATTACTGCACTCATCAGTACCAGCATGTCCTTTACTGCACTCATCAGTACCGGCATGTCCATTACTGCACTCATCAGTACCAGCATTTCCATTACTGCACTTATCAGTACCGGCATGTCCATTACTGTACTCATCAGTTCTGGCATACCCAGCCATTACTGCACTCTTCAGTACTGGCATACCCAGCCATTACTGCACTCATCATTACTGGCATACCCATTACTGCACTCATCAGTACCGGCATACCCATTAATGCACTCATCAGTACCGGCATGTCCTTTACTGCACTCATCAGTACCGGCATGTCCATTACTGCACTCATCAGTACCAGTATTTCCATTACTGTACTTATCAGTACCGGCATGTCCATTACTGCACTCATCAGTACCAGCATTTCCATTACTGCACTCATCAGCACCGGCATGCCCATTTCTGTACTCATCAGTTCCGGCATACCCAGCCATTACTGCACTCATCAGTACCGGCATACCCATTACTGCATTCATCAGTACCGGCATACCCATTACTGCACTCAGTACCATCATTCTTTATGGTACTCTTTACCTAGATGGGCGCCAGCGATTGAAATCGCGGTCGTCGGGGGTAAAAATCGCGGTCATCGCGGGTAAATCGGGATGGCCGCGATGCCCGCGATGACCGCGATTACCGCGATTTTTCCATAGGGAACAATGTTAAAAAGGCTGATTGACCGCGATTTTACTGTTAAATGCCTCAATGGACCCGATTTGGCCATAGGAATCAATGTTAAATGGGCCACAGAGCCCAAATAGGCACAATTAACCCTTAAATGTCCCCCCCAATTTTTTACGCCACCCCACGATCCACGCCAACCCGAAGCGTGGCGAGCGCAGCGAGCCCGCGAGGGGCGGCGGTACGCGTCCTCCGACCTTTTCATGCCCTACTATCCACTAGGGCGTGGAGTGAGAATAGAATAGTGTGGCGAGCGCAGCGAGCCACCGAGCCCGAAACGTGGCGAGCGCAGCGAGCCCCGCGAGGGGACGCGGATACCTTCACAGTTATACGCGTCCCCTCGCGGGCTTCACAGGTGTCGGCGTCGCCACGGACACCTGTGAAGCCCGCGAGGGGACGCGTATAACTGTGAAGGTATCCGCGTCCCCTCGCGGGGCTCGCTGCGCTCGCCACGCTTCGGGCTCGGTGGCTCGCTGCGCTCGCCACACTATTATATTCTCACTCCACGCCCTAGTGGATAGTAGGGCATGAAAAGGTCGGAGGACGCGTACCGCCGCCCCTCGCGGGCTCGCTGCGCTCGCCACGCTTCGGGTTGGCGTGGATCGTGGGGTGGCGTAAAAAATTGGGGGGGACATTTAAGGGTTAATGGGCTCTGTGGCCCATTTAACATTGATTCCTATGGCCAAATCGGGTCCATTGAGCCATTTAACAGTAAAATCTGGTCCATCGCGCCTTTTAACATTGATTCCTATGGTAAATCGGGAGCATCGCGTCGCGGGCATCGCGGGTACATTTATGGCCGGCTGCGACGCGACCGACACGATTTCCATGTTTAACATGGGTTTCAATAGGAAATCGCGGGCATCGCGTCGGTCGCGTCGCGGCCAGCCATAAATGTACCCGCGATGACCGCGACGGGCGCCCAACTAAGTAAAGAGTACCTTATTTATTTATTTACAGTTTCTTATATAGCGCAGCAGATTCCGTTGTGCTTTACAATGGTAGATACCCATTACTGCACTCATCAGTACCGTCATGCCCATTACTGCACTCATCAGTACCGTCATGCACATTACTGCACTCATCAGTGCCGTCATGCCCATTACTGCACTCATCAATACCGGCATGCCCATTACTGAACTCATCAGTACCGTCATGCCCATTATTGCACTTATCAGTACCGGCATACCCATTACTGCACTCATCAGTACCGGCATGCCCATTACTGCACTCATCAGTACCGGCATACCCATTACTGCACTCATCAGTACCGGCATGCCCATTACTGCACTCATCAGTACCAATATGCCCATTACTGCACTCATCAGTACCGGCATGCCCATTACTGCACTCATCAGTACCGGCATGCCCATTACTGCACTCATCAGTACCGTCATGCCCATTACTGCTCATCAGTACCGGCATGCCCATTACTGCACTCATCAGTACCGTCATGCCCATTATTGCACTTATCAGTACCGGCATGCCCATTACTGCACTCATCAGTACCGATATGCCCATTACTGCACTCGTCAGTACCGGCATGTCCATTACTGCACTCATCAATACCGGCATGCCCATTACTGCACTCATCAGTACCGGCATGCCCATTACTGCACTCATCAGTACCAGCATGTCCTTTACTGCACTCATCAGTACCGGCATGCCCATTACTGCACTCATCAGTACCGTCATGCCCATTATTGCACTTATCAGTACCGGCATGCCCATTACTGCACTCATCAGTACCGATATGCCCATTAATGCACTCATCAGTACCGGCATGCCCATTACTGCACTCATCAGTACTGTCATGCCCATTACTGCACTCATCAGTACCGGCATGCCCATTACTGCACTCATCAGTACTGTCATGCCCATTACTGCACTCATCAGTACCGGCATGCCCATTACTGCACTCATCAGTACCGATATGCCCATTAATGTACTCAATGTCCACTTGAACTTCCTTTGTCTCCCTCTCAAAACTATGGTGTACCTTGATGACATTAAACATAGATTGGACTCAGACACAGATCACATTCCTGTTAACTACTTGGACTTCTGTTAAGAATGTATCGCTACACTGCTCAAATCAATACCTTTGTCTAGAGAAGGCTGGTTGTTCGGTCTATCAGCATACCTTCTCCTCAAGGCCGTAGCTACCATAGGTGCAGGTTATGGGGCCCAGAGCTCAGAGGGGCCACCCTCCCTGTCATAGTCACAAGTGTTATAAACATTTTTCACCACTGGATGATACATAGGGGCACTTACAAACATTTACCTTGGCGCCTGCAATATATCTATGTATGTAGGTAAGCCATTGGATCTGCTTATTATAATGTGGTATAAAATTAACTGGAGGACATTATAATGTTACATATTATGAACAGGGACACTGTATAGTGGCAGAATATAAAATGGAGTCATTATAGTGTGGTATAATAGGAAGTGGAGGCACTGTAATGTGTGACACAATATGAACTGAATGTTTTATATGTTATAATGTGATTTTGCGTTACTGTGTGGCATAATGTGTACTGGCAGACATACATCATGTAAACCAGGGAACTACTGTGGTTCAGAAAATGAACTAGGGCACCATTAAGGGCCATAAAATTAAACCCCTGCTATGGAGAGGCATCTCTAGAATCATTCGGACGGGGCCCCTTCAAAATGTTGCTATGGGGCCCTCAAAGTTCTGGCTACATCACTGATTCTCCTCATAGGAGTATATTAAATTCCTTTCTTTATACTCAAGCCATACTACCGTATGGGCTTGGTTCTACTGTAGTCCACCATTGATACCACTAAGTGCATTCATTGCTTACCGTAACTACACCAGCTGCGCTCAGCTTCTACTTCCTGTATAAGCCCACCACCAGACACTTGTGTAAATAACCAATGAGAATCTGGGGGACACTCGCGTGAGCGTCCCAGTCACTCAGCGGCTCGGCAGAGGAAACCCTGCCTGTCTCTGCTTCACGGAGATGGGCAGGGTTAGGGGGGTGCAGTGGAGCGGTGGCGACCGACGGGGACCGGTGGCGAGGCAGCGGGGACCGACAGGGGAGCTCCATCTGAACGAGGCGTGCGAACGTCTTGTGTGCGGGGATGGTGGAGGCTGGCGGCTGGCGATTAAAACGCCAGCCTCAATGAGAGGGACTCCATCTGTACATATTTTTATATAAGGTGATATATGTGTGTGTGTGTGTGTGTGTGTGTGTGTGTGTGTGTGTGTGTGTGTGTGTGTGTGTGTGTGTGTGTGTGTGTGTGTGTGTGTGTGTGTGTGTGTGTGGGGAGGGGGGCGCCAATATTTATCTTGCCCCTGGGCAACTGGGACGAACTGACGCCACTGGTACTAAGCCTTTAAAAGTGATAAAGGGGAGAGAGATAAACCACTGACCAATCAGCTCCCAACTGTCATTTTTCAAACCCAGCCTGTAACATGGCAGTGTTCTAGGGAGAAAAGATGAAAGGGTTTATTTACTAAGATATGAGTTCTATTGAAGATGGGATGTTGCATAGCAACCAATGAGAATCTACTTCTTATATATTTAGCACCTTTTAGAAGATAATAGATAGAATCTGATTGGTTGCCCATAGCAACAGCCCATCTCTGACAGTAAATAAGAGTTAGCATTAATGAGCTGGGTGATGCTTACGTTGTTGTAGGAAGGCAAAGGTGACGTTACGTAATGTGCTTCATGCGCTTCGCTTTTTTCTGGGTCCCAAACTCGGAATGTGGGTGTGTGGCTTTCCCAGCCAAAAAATTACTAATTATAGATAATTACACAGTTCATACATGGACAGTTTGCACTTGTCACCGCTATTATTGTTGTCATGCCCTCAGTTATCCCCTTCACCGGTTTCCCTCAGGAGATATTTATGTGCCCTCATATTTAGCGCTGGCATTCTGGTGGAATTAACCTGAGTTCAAATTAATTATATAAAAAAACCTTTTACATCCATTAATTAATTAAGCTCAGGTAAATTCGGTCAATGATTTCCCTCATGAAATTGGTCAAGTTAACATCTCCGGAAGTCACAGAGCTGAGAGAATAGCCATCTGTGGTTCATCTACAGACTCCACGTTAGCTGTTAAAATTACTAGACCAGGGGATAAAGTGGAGGAGCACCAGGGGACACTGAGTTCTATTACCTCTATTGGTAGGGGGAACTATTTCTCCCTCCACCACAGTCCTGCACAGTAATACCAACAGAGAAAACTGTTGCAGCAGCTTTCTTTTCTGGTACAACGTATGTGATTTCAAGCCGTCGTGAGGTATTATTGCTGTGGCATTATGTGTAAGGGGCACTACTACTGTGGGCATTGTGTAAAAGCAATACTACTCAGCGGCGTAGCTTTGTTTGGGGCGCCCACCCCCCCCCCCCCCCTCCCCGCCCGTCCGTCCGGCCGCCCCCCGTGCCCCCTCCCCCCATTGCCGCATGCTTACCTGTCCGCGCGTCCCGGCTCCCCTCCTGGCTTCAGTAAATTCTATGCAGACGTACCACGATAAAATGGCCGCCCCAATACCGCAGACAGTTTCAGAGAACGGTCTGCTTTATGGGGCGGCCATTTTATCGTGGTCCATCTCCATAGCATTGATTGAAGCCAGGAGGGGAGCCGGGACACGCGGACAGGTAAGCATGCGGGGGATGGGGGGCGGGGGGATTACTATAGCACCGCACTCCCCCGGCGCCCCCATATGCACAGCGCCCCCCGCGACCGCGGGGGCTGCGGTGCTATAGTTACACCACTGATACTACTGTGTCACATACATGTATAAGGAGTACTACTGTGTAGCATTACATGAATAAGGGGCATTTCTTAGTGTCATAACGTGAGTAAGGGGCACTACATGTGGTGTAATGTGAATAGGATTGTACTACTGTGTGGAGTAATTTAAATTGGGGGTACTTTTTTTGGTCTTATTTATTCTGACTACCTCTTTTTATTCTCTGGACTTTCATAGTCACTAGTAACTGATGAGAAGAGGAATATTTTCAGTAGATCAGTTAATGTTATCACCATGTTCAATCAGCATCTTATAAACCCCAACTGAGAGCAGGGATAATGACGTCCTTACAACCGTCTCTGCAGATGACATTTAAATTTGGCAGCTGCGTGTGGTGTCTTATGAGGGGGCAGAAGATACCAGAGCAGGGGCACTGTATGCCAACAGAAATGTGTCCCATAGTATCTGTATCAGTGTACTGTAACTGTGGTAGACAGAACAATGTTAGATTATTATATTATATTACATGTGCCTTCTGGGTGTGTCTTCAGTGGAAATGTAATAAGGTCCAAGTTTATGAATCAGGTGCATTGTCAACACATTTCTGTCAACTTTCAAGTCACGAATGCACCTGAACTCGCCGACATTGAGTCTCAGTCATAGTCTCCATGATGTAACCCTAGTCCCCTGCTAAGTGCCTAACACTCCCTCCCCACAGCCTAATCCTCCCTCTGCAGCCTAACTCTCCCCCTGCAGCCTAATCCTCCCCCTGCAGCCTAACCCTCCCCCTGCAGCCTAATCCTCCCACTCCGCAGCCTAACCCTCCCCCTGCAGCCTCCCCCCTGCAGCCTCACCCTCCCACCCACAGCCTAACCCTCCCACCCACAGCCTAACCCTCCCACCCTACAGCCTAACCCTCCCACCCACAGCCTAACACTCCCTCCCTGCAGCCTAATCCTCCCCCTGCAGCCTAACCCTGCCTCCCTGCAGCCTAACCCCCCACCCACCGCCTAACACTCCTTCCCTGCAGCCTAACCCTGCCTCCCTGCAGCCTAACCCTCCCCCTGCAGCCTAACCCTCCCCCTGCAGCCTCACCCTCCCCCTGCAGCCTCACCCTCCCACCCACAGCCTAACCCTTCCACCCACAGCCTAACCCTCCCACCCTACAGCCTAACCCTCCCACCCACAGCCTAACACTCCCTCCCTGCAGCCTAATCCTCCCCCTGCAGCCTAACCCTGCCTCCCTGCAGCCTAAACCCCCACCCACCGCCTAACACTCCTTCCCTGCAGCCTAACCCTGCCTCCCTGCAGCCTAACCCTCCCCATGCAGCCTAACCCTCCCCCTGCAGCCTAATCCTCCCATTCCGCAGCCTAACCCTCCCCCCTGCAGCCTCACCCTCCCCCTGCAGCCTCACCCTCCCACCCACAGCCTAACCCTCCCACCCACAGCCTAACACTCCCTCCCTGCAGCCTAATCCTCCCCTGCAGCCTAACCCTGCCTCCCTGCAGCCTAATCCTCCCACTCCGCAGCCTAACCCTCCCCCTGCAGCCTAACCCTCACTCCCTGCAGCCTAACCCTCCCCCCTGGAGCCTCACCCTCCCACCCACAGCCTAACCCTCCCACCCACAGCCTAACACTCCCTCCCTGCAGCCTAATCCTCCCCCTGCAGCCTAATCCTCCCACTCCATAGCCTAACCCTCCCCCCTGCAACCTCACCCTCCCACCCTGCAGCCTAACACTCCCTCCCTGCAGCCTAATCCTCCCACTCCGCAGCCTCACCCTCCCCCCTGCAACCTCACCCTCCCACCCTGCAGCCTAATCCTCCCTCTCTGCAGCCTAACCCTCCCCCCTGCAGCCTAACCCCCCACCGACAGCCTAACACAGCCTGCAGCCTAACACTCCCTCCCTGCAGCCTAACACTCCCTCCCCTCAGCCTAACCTTCCCTCCCTGCAGCCTAATAATCCCCCTGCAGCATAACCCTCCCTCCCTGCAGCCTTATCATCCCTCTGCAGCCTAACCCTCCCCCCTGCAGCCTAACCCCCCCACCCACAGCCTAATACTCCCTCCCCTCAGCCTAACCCTCCCCCTGCAGCCTAATCATCCCCCTGCAGCCTAACACTCCCTCCCTGCAGCCTAACACTCCCTCCTTGCAGCCTAACACTCCCTCCCTGCAGCCTAACACTCCCTCCCCCTCAGCCTAACCCTCCCCCTGCAGTCTAACACTCCCTCCCCTCAGCCTAACACTCCCTCCTTGCAGCCTAACACTCCCTCCCCTCAGCCTAACACCCCCACTGCAGCCTAACCATCCCCCTGCAGTGTAACACTCCCTCCGTGCAGCCTAACACTCCCTCCCCTCAGCCTAACCCTCCCCCTGCAGTCTAACACTCCCTCCCCTGCAGCCTAACACTCCCTCCTCTCAGCCTAACACTCCCTCCCCTCAGCCTAACACTCCCTCCCCTCAGCCTAACACCCCCCCTGCATCCTAACCATCCCCCTGCAGTGTAACACTCCCTCCCCTCAGCCTAACACTCCCTCCCTGCAGTCTAACCCTCCCTACCTGCAGCCTAACACTCCCTCCCCTCAGCCTAACACTCCCCCCCCTGCAGCCTAACACTCCCTCCCTGCAGCCTAACCCTCCCTCCCTGCAGCCTAACACTCCCTCCCCTCAGCCTAACACTCCCTCCCTGCAGCCTAACCCTCCCCCTGCAGCCTAACACTCCCTCCTTGCAGCCTAACACTCCCTCCCCTCAGCCTAACACACCCCCTGCAGCCTAACCATCCCCCTGCAGTGTAACACTCCCTCCCTGCAGCCTAACACTCCCTCCCCTCAGCCTAACCCTCCCCCTGCAGCCTAATCATCCCCCTGCAGCCTAACACTCCCTCCCTGCAGCCTAACACTCCCTCCTTGCAGCCTAACACTCCCTCCCTGCAGCCTAACACTCCCTCCCTCTCAGCCTAACCCTCCCCCTGCAGTCTAACACTCCCTCCCCTCAGCCTAACACTCCCTCCTTGCAGCCTAACACTCCCTCCCCTCAGCCTAACACCCCCACTGCAGCCTAACCATCCCCCTGCAGTGTAACACTCCCTCCGTGCAGCCTAACACTCCCTCCCCTCAGCCTAACCCTCCCCCTGCAGTCTAACACTCCCTCCCCTGCAGCCTAACACTCCCTCCTCTCAGCCTAACACTCCCTCCCCTCAGCCTAACACTCCCTCCCCTCAGCCTAACACCCCCCCTGCATCCTAACCATCCCCCTGCAGTGTAACACTCCCTCCCCTCAGCCTAACACTCCCTCCCTGCAGTCTAACCCTCCCTACCTGCAGCCTAACACTCCCTCCCCTCAGCCTAACACTCCCCCCCCTGCAGCCTAACACTCCATCCCTGCAGCCTAACCCTCCCTCCCTGCAGCCTAACACTCCCTCCCCTCAGCCTAACACTCCCTCCCTGCAGCCTAACCCTCCCCCTGCAGCCTAACACTCCCTCCTTGCAGCCTAACACTCCCTCCCCTCAGCCTAACCATCCCCCTGCAGTGTAACACTCCCTCCCTGCAGCCTAACACTCCCTCCCCTCAGCCTAACCCTCCCCCTGCAGTCTAACCCTCCCTCCCTGTGTAACACTCCCCCTGCAGTCTAACCTCCTGTGAAGCAGAAGGGCAAAACTGCTAGTTCACCATCCCGTTCTCACCTACCAGTGTGGGCGGGGGCGGGGGCATGGGGCAGCGGCGTTTCCATGGAAATTAGGCAGTGACGCGGCTGCCGGGGGGCGGGCAGCTGACATCACCGGATGTCAACTTCTCACCCTCTTCCCGTACAGGGACAAGTAAAACTAAGAGACCTGAGAGTGTCTTTCCAAATCATTGGATGGTGGGTGACCACAGAATAATTTGGTCCCCGCACCCAAGGCTGAGAATGGATGTTTATGCAAAACATCCCTTTGCAGCCATGCGGGTGAATTTGGTGAACGAGGAGGGGGGCGGGCGACTGTTCGAGTGGCGGGCGGCATTTAATCCACATGCAACGCTGCGTTTGGATCAGAATAAGGACCTGCTGTATGTGTCTGTAGTCAGCGGTCAGCCGTATTACACAGGGCTGTTCCCTACATTATCACCGCGTCTGTATAATTACAGTACATTTGTACAATTTTGCCTTTTCTTGAAGCGTGACACATGGACAATTTCCAGCTGACTTTGAAGCGCTGCTATAATTCGGGAGGCAATGAGAGATTCATGGCGGCTTGCTTTGACTCTGAGAATCTAATAGATTGGTTTATGATAAATGTAGAACGACTGAACTCATTCCGATTATGTGGCGTGCTGGACAGTCACACTGAGAGCAATTACCCACCAGAAGTGCAATTAGTAAGAACGCTGAACCTAAGGGTCCCAGTCTATGAAAGTAATTAGCGAATATTTTTCTGCAAATTTCCTAAGATTGTTCAAATATACTGTATACAAAGTTATACCCCTTTCACATTGCTAAAATAACCCGGGTCAGACTCTAAAATTATGCAAATTGCATCATGTTAGCCCCGCCCCTCCACATAGATCTTGCACTTATAATTTACTGTACAGCGCCCTGCACTCAGCATAACACAGTACAGTCCTCCTAAGCCAGGCCACGGACTCCCATTGGCTAGATTCACAGGAGCTTGGGGGCAGGCTTAGAAGCAGTGTAATGTGTCATACTGAGTCCCGGGTGCCACGAGCATGTGATTCTCGAGGGGAAGCAGCAAGCACATACTGTATATTACATACATCCCTCCTGCACTATGTGGTCAGCGCTACAGCCGATGGCCTGCCATTGCTGCTGCTTCTGCCCTGTGAACAAACCACGTGACATACTGTAGGTCATACTTGCCTACCTTTAGAGTCTCCTCTACAGGAGAAGTCAGGAGAGGAGACTCTCTGCAGCTTTTCTGGGGGCGGGGCTTGTCTGCATTTAACCAGCCTACTCTTAAAAACCATTTTCAGGGCGTGTTTAGTTCCATATATGGAGATATTGTGAAAAGAGATTGTGAACGTGGCACCTAGAAGCGTGGGTGTGTACTGCTACATCTGAGAGGAATCTAGTAAAATGACTTATACACAAATGTAGATGAGCCCCAAAGCAGTTAGTAAGAGCTACTATACTTGGTAAAGTTCTGGGAAATGGTGCTGATGATTCAGTGTAAATGAAGTGTAAATCTATCTCTCACTCCATTTTCCCCAAAAATGTAATCGTATAATGTGGGCTAGGTGACATGAGGGAGATTGCTAGACTAATGAGGGAGAGAGGGAGATTGCTGCTATTTCAGGGAATCTCCTGCAGAATGAAGGAGGGGATTGATGTAACAGTGTAATGTGGGCTAGGTGACATGAGGGAGATTGCTAGACTAATGAGGGAGATAGGGAGATTGCTGCTATGTCAGGGAGTCTCCTGCAGGATGCAGGGGGGAGGTAACTATGCATTAAGCCCCGCCCTCAGCCCTGTAAATGCCATGATTCACGGTTCTGAGGGCAGGGTGTAAAACTAAATTATGCAATTTCGGTCATTTTATCCCTGCCCCCTCCCGAAAGAGCCGCGAATGCCGGAATTTGACCGTCAGAGGGAGGGGGTGCGGGGCCAATGCAGCATGCTTGCCCACCCTTCCGGGGGGTCTCGAGTGGGACCCGATTTTGGGACCCTCCCGGCCTCTCTGAGATGGTACGTAAGTATGCTGTAGGTAACTGTGCAAGTACAGTGCCACATATCTGAAAACCTGAATCTTACTTCTGGTGAATCCCCCAGATTAAGTATATCATGCTACAGTAGTTTGTGATTAAAGACACGGTGCTGGATTCAGGAAGGAGATACGCATACTGTACTTATTTCAGGGAAATACAAAGGGATATAGCTCATCCTTCCACATTATTACACATAAACATATTGTTTTCATTTAATATGTGTAGAACATGCAGAGAAATGACTGCACACTTTACTTGTATATTATTGATGCAATTGCAACATTTGAATAGCAGCAATAAAATTGATTTAACAACAGAGGGACAGGAATGAGCCCTTAACCCTTACAGGGAAATGTAGCAAGTAAAGTGCATTCGGGGCCTGCTTCAGCAGCACAATTCCCCTCCCCGTTGTGTGATTTTAACATTTTGAAATCACTTTGCAGTTAGTTGAGCGATTCCCTTCTGCCAGCACGGCCAGCTTTACACAAAGTGAGTTCTGTGTGAATAGACTAGTGTTCAGGGAGCCTACTCCACCATCTCCATAGCTAAGCTTCTACCCCCAAACTTTCATCTCTATGCTTTGCCACTAGGCTACATTGGATGCTAAACCGCTATTTGAAC
The DNA here is from genome assembly GCF_055691185.1 of Crinia signifera. Lineage (NCBI taxonomy): Eukaryota > Metazoa > Chordata > Amphibia > Anura > Myobatrachidae > Crinia > Crinia signifera. The sequence goes on from NC_139226.1 coordinate 27,731,452, forward strand.
TCGTAGTGCACCACAATATAGCAAGACGCAAACAGCCAGATTGGAAAGTGGTAATGAAAACTCATATTTGTGGAAGAGATGCTCGCAAAGCCATTCACACAATGAGCTTAGTACAGAACATGCTCAGCGCCTCCTCCTCCCCCCAGCATCACTCACTTCAATCCCCACAGTGCCTGGAATCTCATTACAAACAGCTCTGCACCTCTCCCCTCCATGCAGACAAGGCGGCTGAGAGGGGGGAGGAGCGGGTACTAATTACCCGGGCCCAGGCTTGCTGGAGGGGCCTGGTGGGGGCCATGGTTCAACCGCCCCCCTTCCCCACCGTCAGGGTGGCCATCAGGAATTTTGGGGCCCAGGACTGATTTCCAGTCCATTTCCATCTCACTTGACGGTTCTTGTGTAGTTTCACGGCGCCAGCATGGCGCCGTGCATCTGAGTCCCCTTGCTGGCGCCGTGAAACTACACAAGAACCCACTTGACTTACCGTAACCCGGCTCCAGCTCCCATCTTCTCTTCCGCTGAGCTGCAGCCAGGAGGGCCAGGAGCGCAGGCTTATTCAACTCAGGATGCTGTCGGCCAATTAAAATGCAGCACCGGCTGGTGAGCCAATCAGAGCTCGCATGCCGGCAGCCGTTCTGATTTGCTGCTGGTATGCGAGCTCTGGTTGGCTCAAAAGCCGATGCAGCATTTTAATTGGCTGCTGGCATCCTGGGTGAATAAGCCTGCGCTCCGGGACCTGCCTCCGGGACTTTACAATGTCCATAGAACCAGCACAACAAGAATCGCATCATCAGCCCACCCCCTTCTTTAGTCTGAGGCTGAGAGGTGGTATGGGGTTGGCCATTCTAGGTGAGTTGGCAAGTATGCTAGATGCAACTCCTTATTAGTTGGAAATATAAATGCAGGTAGGCCACAAAAGACTCCCATCCACTGGGGCGAGGTATCACATGTGATACCCCGCCAACTAACCCGGCAGCTGCGGGGCAGCAGGATCACATACCAGTGGCGTAAGTTCATCTTAGTTCCCCGGAGGCAATATAAATATTGGAGCCCCCCACCACACACACACCAATATTTGTGCATATGTTTTTATGTCTAATACCGGGTATGATACTTGCAATAATTCTGTTTAGAATAAAGAGTGTGACATCTATGGTCCTCCTAGGGGGAGGAGTCAGCCACAGAAGCGATGTGACAGCTTTCGATTAACTGATTCAAACTTGCAGGGGAGGAGAGGTGCCCCCTTGGGAGCAGGAGCCTGGCGGAATATGACTCCATTGCTTCCCAGAGTTACGCCTCTGTCGCATATGATACATTATTGTATGCAGTCCTTTTGGCTACGGGCTGCAACAAATCTTCATGGCAGCCTGTAGGTTCTGCGACTGCAAGGGGCACGGCAACGTGTTAGGAATTATTACCGCCGCCACATAAGTATTCTCGTAGCTCAGTTCAGCGTGCGACATGGTTGAACTTTTCAATTCTTACCTTCAGCACATTTAATCGACTCACAGAACACTGAACTTTCAACGTGCTACATTACAGTTCAATTATACGTTGCAGTTCAATTATACCTTCTTGGACAAAGTAGACCTATTATATCCTATTACTGTAAGGGCAGAGCGCGGTGTTATCCTTATCTGTATATGAGAAATTACATGTTGGACTCCTTGTTAACAACATCTAGGGCCTACCATCACAGACAAAGCCTGATCAGAGTTACAGGCAATTACCATGTTCCTGATGTTGTTGCTACTGCGTGTAACCTAAAAACTAGAATGGGGCACATGTTATCCAGAGTGTGCACACAAAGGCGCTGTTGTGGTTAGAGATGTGCGGTTCTGTTCTCCGGAATTTCAAATCCACCCAAACTTTGTGGATCCGAACCGAAATCCGGTTCGGAATTTGTATTTTTAAATCTGGACATTGTATAATATTTTGCAAAAATGACATGATTTTAGCTGGTATTATTGATATATTTTTATTGATTCTTTGTAATCATTGATTATCAATTTTTTTTTTTTGAGCCAAAAAACAAATCCGAACCAAAACACAATGATGACGTAAGATCTAAACAAGGGGTTTCGCACATGCCGTTCAGCATCTAATCACCACAGAGCCAGCGGGGACTCCCAAGTGCCTCCCCCCACCCCCCCACTACAGGACACTGCAAGCCCCAGGTGGGACACGGGACCGCCCCAATAAAACAAGGACCCGTGAAAATCGTGACCGCTGGGAGGTATACATATTCATTATTATGCACCAATAAAGCTTCAGAAATGTCTCTAATGCAGATGATCCATCTCTCTGCGCCTTGTGCAAAAAGTTAATAAAATCACCAGTGAGTCCACAATCAATCGTTACCTGTTTGCAATGAGCCCAAACTAGTATTCGTTAATATATAACATTTCAATTAATTTAATATAACAGATGACACTGAACCTGGCATAGCTAAGAGGTGCGCAGTTCTGGTCGATTTCTCTTCTTGTACAGCTTTCCCTCTCCGTTCCACGGAACAGATTCTAAAACCGCGCTCATCTCCTGGGACAGCTGCTTAGAGCACTTAGCCGCCTCTTGTCCTACAGTAGTAATGAGCCTGTTAATGTTACAGAGAAGCGTGTGCAGTCAGGACTGCAAGGAGTTCTGTCAGACTCTGGCACTAGAGGGCGTGGCCAAGCATGCCAAGAGACATGGAGGCTCATTTACCATAGGATTCCATATGCAATGCGAAGTAGGCGGTATCTATTGCACAGAATCGGATTGCGATATGCGATCTCTGCAGACCCAAGGACAGGGGGTATGAAAGGAGACAGTCCCTGTGATCTGCTGTGCCGGGGGGTCTGCGCATGCACTGTTGGTGCTGACCTCCCGTTGACCCCACTACCTCACCAACAGTGACCAGAAATAGGCCCTGGCAATTTGAGCACACAGGCCCACCTGACGTGGGCGGGACCCTCACGTGCTGCAAAAGGGGCGTGGCTTCATTCAAAGGAGGCGTGGCATCACAAAAAGGAGGCATTACACATTATTAAACACCCTAATGCCCATTATACATTGCCAGATACACATGCCCCACAGTGCCAGATACACATGCCCCACAGTGCCAGATACACATGCCCCACAGTGCCAGATACACATGCCCCACAGTGCCAGATACACATGCCCCACAGTGCCAGATACACATGTCCAACAGTGCCAGATACACATGCCCCACAGTGCCAGATACACATGCCCTACAGTGCCAGATACACATGCCCCACAGTGCCAGATACACATGTCCCACAGTGCCAGATACACATGCCCCACAGTGCCAGATACACATGCCCCACAGTGCCAGATACACATGCCCCACAGTGCCAGATACACATGCCCCACAGTGCCAGATACACATGCCCCACAGTGCCAGATACACATGCCCCACAGTGCCAGATACACATGCCCCACAGTGCCAGATACACATGCCCCCCAGTGCCAGATACACATGTCCCACAGTGCCAGATACACATGCCCTACAGTGCCAGATACGGGATGCGGTCATTTGGTCGAATGCATTATGGTCGAATGTCATTACATCGAATCCATTAGGTCGAATTGCTAAAAGGTCGACATGATTCTAGGTCGACATGGGAAAAGGTCGAAATGATTCTAGGTCGAAAGGTCATTAGTTCGACAGGTCATTAGGTCGACAAGGTCATTAGTTCGACATTGTCTAGGTCGACATTCACAAAGTCGACATGGGGTTTTTCACTGTTTTTTGAGCTGACGTGCTGACAGGCGGTATTTCATGCCCTACCATCCACTAGGGCGTGGTGGGAGAATAAAATAGTGTGCCGAGCGTAGCGAGGCACCGTGCCCGACGCATCGCGAGCGCAGCGAGCGATGCGAGGGGATGCAGTGCACTTTAAACTGTGTCCATGTCGACTGTGTTGACATTCAGGTAAAAAAACAGTGAAAAACCCCATGTCGACTTTGTGAATGTCGACCTAGACAATGTCGAACTAATGACCTTGTCGACCTAATGACCTGTCGAACTAATGACCTTTCGACCTAGAATCATTTCGACCTTTTCCCATGTCGACCTAGAATCATGTCGACCTTTTAGCAATTCGACCTAATGGATTCGATGTAATGACATTCGACCATAATGCATTCGACCAAACGATCCCAATATGCCCCACAGTGCCAGATACACATGTCCCACAGTGCCAGATACACATGCCCCACAGTGCCAGATACACATGCCCCACAGTGCCAGATACATATGCCCCACAGTGCCAGATACACATGCCCCACAGTGCCAGATACACATGCCCCACAGTGCCAGATACACATGCCCCACAGTGCCAGATACACATGCCCCACAGTGCCAGATACACATGCCCCACAGTGCCAGATACACATGCCCCACAGTGCCAGATACACATGTCCCACAGTGCCAGATACACATGCCCCACAGTGCCAGATACACATGCCCCACAGTGCCAGATACACATGCCCCACAGTGCCAGATACACATGTCCCACAGTGCCAGATACACATGCCCCACAGTGCCAGATACACATGCCCCACAGTGCCAGATACACATGCCCCACAGTGCCAGATACACATGCCCCACAGTGCCAGATACACATGCCCCACGGTGCCAGATACACATGCCCCACAGTGCCAGATACACATGCCCCACAGTGCCAGATACACATGCCTTACAGTGCCAGATACACATGCCCCACAGTGCCAGATACACATGCCCCACAGGGCCCGATACAGGCAGATCTCAGGAGCTGCTTAAGTTGAACTGGCGTCCCAGTCACTTATAGTCAGCCTCCACAGCAGTACCTTGGCGGATGTAGTGTGACCACAGGTCCCCCATAGTTTGATCCGTCCCACGGCGGTGTTCTTATTGTAGCTGCCTCCTGCATGCACCGCAGGCAGGCAGCGTCCGTCCCCACAGCACAGAGCTCGGCGGCTTCCAGGTGAGACGCCGCTCTCCGATGACGTCACCCGGCGTTGCGATGACCCCGGACCTCCGTGCGCTCAACACAATGAACGCATCAGTGGTGCTACTGCACCGCTGCAGTCTTCACAAAAAATCGGCCCACAAGTGCCAGATGGCCAGTCCGGCCCTGGCGCTGAGCCTGTGAGGTCTCCTACAGTCCTACAGAGTAAAGTACAGGGGATATACAGGATTTTCATGTGTGATATATATATATATATATATATATATATATTATTAACACCCCCCCCCCCTGCAGTCACCCATTGATCAAGTTTATATTGCCTTTACTCTGTGTTTTGACAGTGTAATTTTCTCCTGTGCAGTTTGTGGCCAGTAAGGGGGCCCCCCTGTCTAAAGTGACCCGGGCCCTCCTGCCCTGCATAGGCTGCAATGGGCTACTGCCATCTAAGAATAATGGCGGTAGTCCCGGGAGGTACCATGCCGCTAATTAGTCGCAAATATTCAATAGTAAATGGGCCCCATGCTTACACCATCCCGGGGCCAGGCCAGGATCCCTTCTTGTAGTCCCTGGATACATTTAAATGATGCCCAAGAACTCTAATGCAGCGGAAAAACATTGCAGTAGTCACATACTCACAGTTGATCTTGTCGGTTGGAAAACATGAGAACGAAGGGGCAGACTAGATGGGCCAAATGGTTCTTGTCTGCCGTCACATTCTATATTTCTTATACTGGACATCTATAAAGCGGATCCAACTGAAATGCAAATAGAGGCTTGAGAGAGCCCTTTGCATTATTCATGTGTGTATCTATTATTTGAGGCCTGATTACACCATATTGAAAGTGACTTTTGTTTTGTAGGTGAAAGTAATATTTCTCTGCAGAGATAACTCTCTGTTCCGCAGAAGGGGGTTTCTTCTTGTTCTGCTAATATAGGACACAGTAGGAAACTAATAGATGTTACTCAAATTAGCATAATGTAGACAATGATTTGCAGCCAGCTGCTTTACAACAAGACTAAGTCATGTCTTTAGTCATACCTCTGAACTGTCCTGATTTTCTCAGGAACGTCCCTTTTTTTTGTGATGTTGCCACGTCCCTCCCGGGGCCGGTAGTGTCCCCCCTGTCACCCGTTGCACAGTATCTATTCCCGCGGGCCAAGGGGCTGGGGCTGGCCAGCATCTTACAGAGCCGATGGCCATGCCCCTATAGCGGCAAAAAGGGGAGATTGCTGCTATTTCAGGGAGTCTCCTGCGGAATGCAGGAGGGTAGGACACTATGTGGGCAAGCCTCCCGGTTTCTGTATGGCATTTAAATACTGCGATTCACAGCTTTTCAGGGGCAGGGCGGTGCTAAATATGCAAGTCCTGATGTCACAGGACTTCAGCCACCTGCCCCATCTACGAAACGATGCCCGCAAATAAAAGTCAATTCCCACTTGACAAACCAAATGACTCCGTTGTGTGCTAAAAAGCGAAATACAAAGTGAAAGCTATTTCTGCAGGGACACTGATCTGTTTCAAGCTTAACTTGCTGAATATGAAGAGAGGGAGCGGCGAAGACAGAGATTGGAGGTAGGAGCAGAAAGGGGGTGGAGAGTTTGTGGGCTAAAAACGGTCACAGCTCAAAGTGAAATTAAAAACGGTCACAGCTCAAAGTGAAAGTACATTGCAGAAGCCTCATTTTAACTAGTTAATAATAACTATTATTTAACTACAGCATTATTTTCAATATTCTCACTTTTTCTCGTCATTTCCCCCTCTCTTATTTGTAGCACAGCAGCGCGCGCTGTACAGGTTCATGTCCGCCTATCACCAGCTCCAGCCAACCAGGTAGTATTGATCATGCCCATCGTGGGCCTGCCTTTTACTTTAACCACATTGGTCCTAAGGGGACACCGTATGACACGGCTTCACAAACCGCAATCAATACTACCCAACTGGCTGCCAGCCCCAGACAATGTAAAGGGGACACCCGCCCCACCCTGAATGCCACTGAGGATTATTTGGAGAACGCTGGAGACTGAGGGCGGTATTCAATGTGAATACCGGCGACGTGCAGCGAATCCTGTTAAATAAAAAAAAATATATATTTTTTTTTATTAAATATATATTCATGTGCTTACAGCACATGAATAAAAATAGCATGCCCCTCCTCAGAATAAAATTCCAGATTTTTTGACACCAATTGTAAAAAACAAAACACTTTATTTTAAAAGTTCACATTCCACTTCACCATAAAAAGATAGCAATTGCTACTCGGTGAATCATGGCGATAAAAACCTTGAAATGTAATCGCCATCTGGTCATTGAATAGGGTGATTCACTGTTTTAGTCAGAAATTCGCCTTACAGCACAAAATCGCCATAAAAACATGGCAAATCAGCCTCATTGAATACCGCCCTATGACATCACTTGTAGAAGCGCCGTAAAGGATGTAGCCCTGTACGAGTTCTCTGTCTGAGCCCCCAACATCAGCAGATCCGGCTGCCCTGGTACAGAGAGGAGTACAGTAAATAGCAGTTTACCTCAGAATCCTGCCCCGCTGACACGTCTAACACAACCTCTCTTCGCCTCCTCTGCTTTTGTGTTTGTTGACTCTCTCAGCCTCCTAATTGATTTTGTAGCCTCTTTTTATCATCCACTACAGACCATGTCTAGACTGTAATAACACATGAGATTTGTCGCTGTCACAATTACAGAGTCTGATGAGCAGTGTGATTCATGATACATCAGCCTTCTGATGGGAGAGACACCCACCTTGCCGTAGGACGCCTGGCGTACAGAGACTTCATCACTCACATTTCATTCATTCTCATTTCTGGAACATTTAAAGCACAGTGACACTCACTTTCTACCTCATGGTGAAGTCAGGGGGACACATTTTCTAACGCTTCCAAGAATGAACCGATAGCAACCAAACAGCTTATGCCAAACAATGCAATGTGCCAATCTAGTAATATATAAAACATATGTAACTGTGACAGGGAAGGTGGCCCCTCTCAGCACTGGTCCCATAGCAGCTGCACCCCCTGCACCTATGGTAGCTACACCCCTGTGTATAACACATGTAACTGTGACAGGGAAGGTGGCCCCTCTCAGCTCTGGGCCCCATAGCAGCGGCACTACCTGCACCTATGGTAGTTACACCCCTGTATATAACACATGTAACTGTGACAGGGAAGGTGTCCCCTCTCAGCTCTGGGCCCCACAGCAGCTGCACTCCCTGCACCTATGGTAGCTACACCCCTGTATATAACACATGTAACTGTGACAGGGAAGGTGGCTCCTCTCAGCTCTGGGCCCATAGCAGCTGCACTCCCTGTACCTATGGTAGCTACACCCTTTATGTAACACATGTAACTGTGACAGGGAAGGTGGCCTCTTTCAGCTCTGGGCCCCATAGCAGCTGCACTGCCTGCACCTATGGTAGCTACACCCTGTATATAACACATGTAACTGTGACAGGGAAGGTGGCCCCACTCAGCTCTGTCCCCATAGCAGCTGCACTCCCTGCACCTATAGTAGCTACACCCCTGTATATAACACATGTAACTGTGACAGGGAAGGTGGCCCCTCTCAGCTCTGTCCCCATAGCAGCTGCACCCCCCCCCCCCTCCCTGCACCTATGGTAGCTACACCCTGTATATAACACATGTAACTGTGACAGGGAAGGTGGCCCCTCTCAGCTCTGGGCCCCATAGCAGCTGCACTCCCTGCACCTATGGTAGCTACACCCTGTATATAACACATGTAACTGTGACAGGGAAGGTGTCCCCTCTCAGCTCTGGGCCCCACAGCAGCTGCACTCCCTGCACCTATGGTAGCTACACCCCTGTATATAACACATGTAACTGTGACAGGGAAGGTGGCTCCTCTCATCTCTGGGCCCATAGCAGCTGCACTCCCTGTACCTATGGTAGCTACACCCTTTATGTAACACATGTAACTGTGACAGGGAAGGTGGCCTCTTTCAGCTCTGGGCCCCATAGCAGCTGCACTGCCTGCACCTATGGTAGCTACACCCTGTATATAACACATGTAACTGTGACAGGGAAGGTGGCCCCACTCAGCTCTGTCCCCATAGCAGCTGCACTCCCTGCACCTATAGTAGCTACACCCCTGTATATAACACATGTAACTGTGACAGGGAAGGTGGCCCCTCTCAGCACTGGGCCCCATAGCAGCTGCACCCCCTGCACCTATGGTAGCTACACCCTGTATATAACACATGTAACTGTGACAGGGAAGGTGGCCCCTCTCAGCTCTGGACCCCATAGCAGCTGTACTCCCTGCACCTATAGTAGCTACACCCTTGTGTATAACACATGTAACTGTGACAGGGAAGGTGGCCCCTCTCAGCTCTGGGCCCCATAGCAGCTGCACCCCCTGCACCTATGGTAGCTACACCCTGTATATAACACATGTAACTGTGACAGGGAAGGTGGCCCCTCTCAGCTCTGGGCCCCATAGCAGCTGTACTCCCTGCACCTATAGTAGCTACACCCTTGTGTATAACACATGTAACTGTGACAGGGAAGGTGGCCCCTCTCAGCACTGGGCCCCATAGCAGCTGCACCCCCTGCACCTATGGTAGCTACACCCTGTATATAACACATGTAACTGTGACAGGGAAGGTGGCCCCTCTCAGCTCTGGACCCCATAGCAGCTGTACTCCCTGCACCTATAGTAGCTACACCCTTGTGTATAACACATGTAACTGTGACAGGGAAGGTGGCCCCTCTCAGCTCTGGGCCCCATAGCAGCTGCACCCCCTGCACCTATGGTAGCTACACCCTGTATATAACACATGTAACTGTGACAGGGAAGGTGGCCCCTCTCAGCTCTGGGCCCCATAGCAGCTGTACTCCCTGCACCTATAGTAGCTACACCCTTGTGTATAACACATGTAACTGTGACAGGGAAGGTGGCCCCTCTCAGCACTGGGCCCCATAGCAGCTGCACCCCCTGCACCTATGGTAGCTACACCCTGTATATAACACATGTAACTGTGACAGGGAAGGTGGCCCCTCTCAGCTCTGGACCCCATAGCAGCTGTACTCCCTGCACCTATAGTAGCTACACCCTTGTGTATAACACATGTAACTGTGACAGGGAAGGTGGCCCCTCTCAGCTCTGGGCCCCATAGCAGCTGCACCCCCTGCACCTATGGTAGCTACACCCTGTATATAACACATGTAACTGTGACAGGGAAGGTGGCCCCTCTCAGCTCTGGGCCCCATAGCAGCTGTACTCCCTGCACCTATAGTAGCTACACCCTTGTGTATAACACATGTAACTGTGACAGGGAAGGTGGCAACTCTCTGAGTTTCTGATTTAACTGTTTCCAGTGGTAAAAACTGGACTGATATACTAGGAAGCTGGCTCCCCGACTGATATACTAGGAAGCTGGCTCCCCGACTGATATACTAGGAAGCTGGTTCCCTAAGCAATACCAGTTCACAGTTACTGTATGTGTCATTATTATTAGACCCACTGCATGGAATATGGGGGTTATTCTGGTTGATTCGCAAGGCTGCAAATTCGCAGCCTTTTGAGTCCACCAGACCCTGCCCGGTGAAATGCCAGGCCCCCCGCCTCCCCCACCCCTTGGCTGCAAATGGATGTTTAAAATAAACATCCATTTGCAGGGTAGGGGGAACCACCCCCATCATTCGGTGGTCGCCGACCATGCTGTGCAAATATATCAGGCTGTTTACCAGGTAGGTTTCATAGGTAGGTGGCTCAGATGGCAGCTTTACCTAGATAGTATATCAATTAATCCACAGCAATTATAAATGATACACCGCGCCTGCAAATTCTCCGGTCCCTCACGGCTGGCAGAGGAAGGGAGAAAAATAGCTGCAATTATCAGCAGTACTTTAGAAAGGTCACAATTTACATAATAAAAGCGGTATATCAAGACGATCAGCAGGCTGCTTTATTAACCTCTCAACAACGACCGGGGTTATAGAGACAGTAAAAAGAGTCTGCAAAGAGGCCGATACCCACTAACCTGCAGCCACAGGCAGCAAATCTGAGATATTGCTGTCAATGAGCACAATAATTAGAATCTCTATCTAGCATGGCAGTTCCCCTCTGGACCCTGCAGCTGACAATTAGTTTTAGGACTGTTGGAATTTTGAGATTCATCAACAGTACTGGAGAGTAGATGACATAAGATAATCAAGTTCAGACTCTTGTAGAATTCAGATGTATTAATGAAATGGGCTAAAACAGAATCTTCACACAACAATGTTTTATTAAGAAATTTACTTAAACTCCGGGAGGTGTAGATGGAAACATATGAAGATGTAATTACAGAGCTCTTGGGACAGTGAGGACTAGATCCCATTATGCTACAAAGTGACCCCAGTTCCCATTATACCACACAGTGACCCCAGATCCCATTATGCCACACAGTGACCACAGTTCTTATTTTGCCCCGCAGAGCCTCCGGTTCCCATTATGTCACGCAGTGACCCCAGTTCCCATTATGCCACACAGTTTCCTCAGTTCACATTATGCAACATAGTGTCCCGAGTTACCATTATGCCACATAGTGTCCCGAGTTACCATTATGCCACACAGTACCTCCAGTTCCCATTATGCCACACAGTGCCTCCAGTACCCATTATGCCACACAGTGTCCCCAGTTCCCATTATGTCACACAGTGTCCCCTGTTCCCATTATGCCACATAGTGTCCCGAGTTACCATTATGCCACACAATACCTCCAGTTCCCATTATGCCACACAGTGCCTCCAGTACCCATTATGCCACACAGTGTCCCCAGCTCCCATTATGCCACACAGTGCCTCCAGTTCCCATTATGCCACACAGTGCCTCCAGTACCCATTATGCCACACAGTGTCCCCAGTTCCCATTATGTCACACAGTGCCTCCAGTTCCCATTATGCCACACAGTGCCTCCAGTTCCCATTATGTCACACAGTGTCCCGAGTTACCATTATGCCACACAGCGTCTGCAGTTTCCATTATGACACACAGTGTCCCCAGTTCCCATTATACCACACAATGTCCCCAGTTTCCCATTGGTTGTCCCTGCATTCTTGCCACATTCCTCATCCTTGACCATGTTCTACTTCTCCTTGCTCTGTGCACACCCTTGCTGTATTACCGTGATGTTTACCACTGATGCCAATGTGTGCTTGATGCAGAGAAGATGGGTCTTCTGTACATCCCACAGCTGTATCTAAAGGCTCTCATACACTGGGCTGATTTGAGATAATTTCGACAAACCGGGCCATCAAATCGGCCAAAATCAGGTTAGTTTGAGGTCCCGTCAGGTCTGATGCACACGGGGCCGTGCATCGGAAATGTGTCGGTGGTCGGACCAGCCGGCCATCCAACCACCCGACCTGGGACCTCCCTCCCTGTGGCGGGCAGGGTGGGGAGCAGGGTTGCATGCGATCCATCACAGAAATTCTCCCTAATAAAACACAGCACATATGAACATTTTGCTATGGAAAAAGGGCTGATTACAACACAGTAGACTGTTATTATTCCTGTTATTAGAGTACAGCATGAACAGAACTCTGCAGGCCCGGTACTAATAATGCGAATTCTGGGCACTGTATAATAAAATGCTGCGTAAATTCCATAGAACACAATGCAATTGGCAGGACTGTTGTGTGTGTGTATGACCTTTGGTATAATAGATAGTTTGTGATGAGCGGTGGCGTGCCGAGCAGCAGTGAGACAACAAGAGCAACAGAGAGACATATGTAAGGAAATAGGCTTCCTACAGAGGCCTTGCTGCGGCTAATGATCGAGGCAATGGCTGCACTTACGTCAAACTTCCTCCAGTACTTGCAAGCATCAATAGTCATAAGCACATACACAGGGCGGGCGGTACGCTCTCGGCAGAGCATGCAAAGCAGGGGGCGCCGGACACCCCAGCGCCCACCCTGCACATACATGCAGCTTCTGCCGATAAGATACAATCCAGTTGGTGGCTTTCCAGACAATGATTGTTATTCTGGTTGATTCGCAACCTTGCGAGTCCACCAAACCCCGCCTTGCGAATGGTGGCCGGGCCGCCCCCCTCACCCACGTCATCAGGGTATTTGCATGAGAATGTCCAGTGTTCCCATTGGAAGGGCCATGAAACGCTGGGCGTTCCCATATGCAAATTCCATGAATTTATTCCGTGTTTACTAATATACAGTAAACATACCTCCCCGGAGGAGGGATAAGGGACTGCGCGGCGGAAAATTTCGGGGGAGTGGCCTAATTTTGGGGGCGTGGTCTATACTCGCTGCTCACCCGCCCCCGTTTTGACGCTATGGGGGCATGACCTAGAGGCTCTGTGAGCCTCTAGCGATGCCCCCAGCCCCCTGGCTGCGGGAATAGATGCTGTGCGCATGTGCACAGCGTTTATTACCCGCTGCTCAGCAGGCGACAGGGGGACTCCCAACAGCCCCCCTCGCCGCGGGACACTGCCGGACGCGGGAGGGATGCGGGAATGTCCCCGAAAACCGGGACATTCCTGCGGTTTTCATGACTGTTGGGTGGTATGCAGTAAATGACCCCACGGAGGCCTCGATTGAGTGATCCACTGCAAATTGTGTGACCAAGCCCACTAGCAGATCTGGTAGACACAAATGCATAGATTTACCTATTGAGACACACAATTCTGGTTATGTTATGACGTGGGTCTTTTGATTTAAATGTCATGGTTGCTATAGAAACCAAAGACATTGGCTTCTGGAAGACAGGAAGTCACTTCCGTTATGTCACTTCCAGTCATGTTTTGACTGGAGAGGCAGTAAACACTAAGCAGGACCTCCCGTCCCGTCCATTTCCGGTTATGGATCCAACGTCACATCCAGTTCTGGTTCCTTATCCCGAAGTCCATCAAATTGAGGGACAGATGTATCAAGCTTCAAAAAGTGATAAAACAGAGAGTGATAAACAGCCAGCCAATCAGCTCCTACCTGTCATTTTTCAAACCCGGCCTGTAACATGACAGGAGCTGATTGGCTGGTTGTTTATCACTCTCCATTTTATCACTTTCTAAAGCTTGATACATCTGGCCCCCGTTTTTTTATTTAAACGCACCCTACATCCAACCACAGTCTGCCTTGAAAAAAGTGTATAATACTCAAAACAGGAAGTGGTTAAGCCGGATGCAGTGATAACACACCAACCAATTAGCTCCTAAATGTCAAGTCACAGACTGGAAATGAAAAATGGCAGTTTGGAGCCGATTGGCTGCTGCGTCATAACCAGCCACTTTATCACTTCACCAGGCTTAATAAATCTGCCCCTCAGTTTGCACGCAAAAATATTTGTAAATTTTGTGCCCAATGTTTTTCAACGAGGCCCAGATTTTACTCCCAAAAATGTCCTTTTTTGGGGGCGAGAACACATAGAATCCAGGATAAGAAACAGGCACTTCTCTGCAATTCTATTTGCGACCTCAGCAGGTGCCGGCGTCAGGGGTAATTGAATAGCGCCAAGAGAGCAGTAACTTACTAATTGAGTTCCCCCTTAGTGATAATCTTTTGTCAAATGGTTGGACAGTAACCATGTAGACATTCAGAATGTCAACAATACAATGTCAACATCAGAATATCGACGTGGTTGAAGCTGTCAACAGACACCAATATTAACATCCTCAAACTAATGACAGGTTTACAGTGTCCTTATGGGAAATGTTGAGATCCTGAAGATGCCAAAATGTAAGATCAGATGCTGACATTTCACCCTGGTAGCTGAGCGGTGACTTACAGTAACCTCTGGCAGATGCCATTTCCCTAACCTAACCCTAATCTCCCCTTCACCTGTAGTCTTATCCTATCCTCCCCTACAGCCTAACTCTACCCCCCTGCCCCGGATTACCTTAACCTCCCAAACAGCCTAACCGTAACCCCCCCTCTCCCAGATTACCCTAACCTCCCCCCACAGCCTAACCGTAACCCCCCCCTCTCCCGGATTACCCTAACCTCCCTCCACAGCCTAACTGTAACCCCCCCCCCCCCTCTCCCGGAATACCCTAACCTCGCCTCACAGCCTAACCGTAACCCCTCTCCCGGAATACCCTAACCTCCCCCCACAGCCTAACCGTAACCCCCCCCCCCCTCTCCCGGAATACCCTAACCTCGCCTCACAGCCTAACCGTAACCCCTCTCCCGGAATACCCTAACCTCCCCCCACAGCCTAACCGTAACCCCCCCCCCTCTCCCGGAATACCCTAACCTCGCCTCACAGCCTAACCGTAACACCCCCATCCCTTGGAATAACCTAACCTCCCCCACAGCCTAACTGAAACCCCCCTCTCCTGGATTACCCTAACCTCCCCCCACAGCCTAACCATAACCCCCCTCTCCCGGATTACCCTTACCTCCCCCCACAGCCTAACTCTAACCCCCCCATCCTCCGCATTACCCTAACCTCCCCCCACAGCCAAACCTCAAACCCACCTCCCCCATATTACCCTAACCTCCCCCCACAGCCTAACCGTAACACCCCCCTCCCCAGGATTACCCTAACTCCCCATCAGCCTAACTCTCCACCCCCTCCCCCGGTTTACCCTAACCTCCCTCACAGCCTAACCATAACACCCCCTCCCCCGGTTTACCATAACCTCCCCACAGCCCAACTCTAACCCTCCTGTGTGCAGCCGAACCCTTATGTGGACTTTGTAACAATGCCAACATTTGAACTATTGACATTTTAAGAATGGTGACAAGCTGCGTGTTGACATTTTAACAATGTCGACATCCTAACTGTGGACATGGTGTTGTCAACATTATTATTGTCATGATTTGGATAAAGCTCAGACGGTACTGTCAATGTATACCAAGCCGGACTAAGGGTTTTCTTCATGTCCAAATGAACTGTCCCACCATCTGTACATTGTCACTGTGGAGAGAAATGCTGCTGCAACAGAGCTCACACTGCAGAACGCTGCCTGGGCGGTTGGACCCCTTATAATGCAGCTATAGTTACCTATGATTATTTCTGTGCTTGCTAGTAACATCCTGTGTGACCTCAGACTATTATTAATCTCAGGTGAGAGAACTCCCAGGTGAGTAAGAGGCTGTAATCAGGATTATGTTAAATACCTTACAGAAATACCCTCCTACTCATGCAGAGAACGCAAGGTCAGGAGTAAGAGAGAGGGAGGGATGGAGAGGTAACGGGGGGATCCTCTTCGCAGCCATCAGATGCTTTTTGGCGCAGCTGTCCCTCCACCCGAGCAATGCTGAATTGCACTGGCAACTAGGTATCCCATGCCGCAACTTCTGGCATTGTGATGCTCTTTGCTGTTTCTACCATACTCACCTTCTGTACCTTCTGCTACAATTCCCCCCCCCTCTCCCCTTTATTCAGTGGGGTAACTACAGGGTGGCTAGACTGAAAATTGTTCAAGGGGCCACAAGGTGAAGGGGGCCCACCAAGCCAGTGCCTGAATAGGCCGGAATCTGCGACCTGGATTTCAAGGCTGTCAGACCATCATTTGTGAAGACCATGGGTCCTCAAACTGCGGCCCTCCAGATGTTGTGAAACTACAAATCCCAGCATGCCTTGCCACCGTTTTGCTATAAGGGAGTGTTAAAACTGTGGCAAGGCATGCTGGGATTTGTAGTTTCACAACATCTGGAGAGTCGCAGTTTGAGGACCCATGGTCAAGACCATGTGAAGGCTCCTCTGTCATAGGTGTTCCTCTGCCCCATGGGCGTGCCTCTGGCTAGCATTCTGTACCTCATCTGCCGGTTCCCTGTTTGTCTCCATTGGTACCTGCCCAGCTGCAGATGTTGACCTAAGGTTTCAGAGAAATCAAATAGAAGGAACACATTGAAAGTTTGCCAGGGGCCTCCAATCACATCACTGCCTTTATTGCTGTCTCTATGTTGATTTAATTGCTTGCACTCTCTCTCTCTATCCCTCTCTCTCTTTCTCCCTCTTCCTCTGCCACTCTCTGTTAGCTCATTTGTCTCCCTGGCTCACAGCCCAGCCTCATATCTTCTGTGCCCCCCACACACACACACACACTCTGTGATTCTCCTCTCACCTCCCTGTTTACAGGACATTTGAAGGTTAAAGCCAGAGCCACAGAACAGCTGCTGTCATCATTCATTATAAAGAACACACTGTAATAAGCTCTTGGGCTGCCTGGGAATGAAGCAAACCCCATGTCTGTATAAGCTCTGCACTGGGAAGGGAGGGGGGGGCACCTAACACTGGTAATGTTCTGGAATAGTGATTTCATTTCTCTCCTTCAGAATAATATTAAATATTTGTATGGGGAGATCCTTGCAGTGTGGGGTGCGCACTGTAGTGCGGGGAGGTGTACTCTGTAGTGCGGGGAGGTGTACTCTGTAGTGCGGGGAGGTGTACTCTGTAGTGCGGGGAGGTGCACATTGTAGTGCGGGGAGGTGTACTCTGTAGTGCGGGGAGGTGTACTCTGTAGTGCAGGGAAGTGCCCTCTGTAGTGCGGGGAGGTGCACTCTGTAGTGCGGGGAGGTGCACTCTGTAGTGCGGGGAGGTGCACTCTGAAAAAATACCTAAATTTTGTTTGTATGTGCTATGGCAGATCAAGTATCAGCCTATACATTTAATGGGACCACTTAAATGATAGACTATCCAGACCCTTGTTTCTGAGAGTGTACGGTCCAGCCACTTGGGTGAGGCATGGGACCATGGCCCTTATTCTGATTCACTCGCAAAGGCAAATGCCTTCTCAAATGGACAAAACCATGTGCACTGCGGGTGGGGCAGATGTAAAATGTGCAGAGAGAATTAGATTTGGGTGAGCTATTTTGTTTCTGTGCAGGGAAAATACTGGCTGCTTTATTTCTACACTGCAATATAGATCTCACTTTCAGGAAAAACCCCACCCAAATCTAATTCTCTCTGCACAAGTTACATCTGCCCCGCCTGCAGTGCACATGGTTTTGTCCATTTGAGAAGGAATTTGCCTTTGCGAGTGAACCAGAATAACCTCCTATAGTTGTTATACTATAAAACAAATATTTTTTTTACTTTTGGGCCTAAACACGCCAAGAAGCAGCCACTGAGTACATAAAGGTGCCTGTAACTTTCCACTCACATTGCTATAGGGAGCTGTCCGTTCAGCACTAGCAATGAAACCGCAATAGGATCCTTTTAAAAATCCGAGTCCAGTTGTCATTACTGAGGCTGCATTTAATCAGGATAATGCTCTGATCAGAGGGATTCCCTGCCTTCCCCACACACAGTGACCAGCTAGGTGCTCTCCTGTCATCAGTGAATCACATCCCTCCCCAATCCTGCTGTGTGTGTGTGTGACACAGGTCTGCCAGCCTGTCACGTCATCTTGGTCTGCCTGACTGCGTGGGTGGGGAGGGGTTCTTCTGTGTTTGCACATATGTGTCATAGAAAATATAAAGCTGATGAGATGAGGAGTTATCTCCTTTTGCTCTTCCCTTCATCTGTATTCTGATCCTGTAACCAGCTTTCATGCCAACCAAACCATTCAGCATAGACCATTCTCCAACTGCTTCATTGGAAGTGGCATTTTATAAGACTGATTTATTATACAGAGGAGGAATTACCATTTTTTTCCCACAGGTATTGTAATTTTTGCCTTGGCCACTGGTATAGGCAAAAAATTTTGGGGCCATTGCACAGCTGAATCTACTACTGTTTGCAGAGCATCAGTGGTGTAACTATATATTTTGCTCCCCCCTGCCAAAATAGTTCTTGGTGCCCCCCCACCCCTGTAATGCCACTTACACTATCTGCTCCACACCATAACGCCCCTTACACTATACACCATATGCCCTTTACACCACACAATGTAATTTCCCTTATACATTATGCTACACACTGTAATGCCCCTTACACATTACGCCAAACACCATAATTCCACTTACACTATATGACACACATCATAATGTCCCTT
Organism: Crinia signifera; assembly: GCF_055691185.1. NCBI lineage: Eukaryota > Metazoa > Chordata > Amphibia > Anura > Myobatrachidae > Crinia > Crinia signifera. The sequence goes on from NC_139226.1 coordinate 27,750,320, forward strand.
ATACAATACAGCACACATTGTAATGCCCCTTACATATTACACCCCACACCATAATGCCCCTTACACTATATGCCACACACCATAATGTCCATTATACAATACACCACACACTGCAATGCCCCTTACACATTATATACATATATACATGGCAGGTTACTTGTACTTGCTGGACAACCCCTGGATGTAACCAATGCCAGAGCTACCTTGCAGCATTAGCCACTTGACGGGCACCGCACTTCCTGTCCCTGCAGCACTCCTCGCAGAACCCGCTGGTGCTGGCTCCCCCAAGCCACCACGGGGTCTGTGGCACCATTGTTATGCCACTGCAGAGCATAACTTGTGTGTTTCCATTCTGCACATCTAGAATGCCCTCACTACTGAAAGAGGCCTCAGTGGGCTGTAACAGGGTGGCCTCACATTGGCACAGCCTAGGGAGCATGTGCCAAGAGAAGCTACACAGAGCTGGGCGAAATAAAAACGCGCAATATAATGTTTGCACTTCGGAGGTTATTCTGGTTGATTCATTTGTGCGCATACATCCATACACAGAGCGACCGCTCGCACGCAGTCATGCAAACCAATGCCCACACCACATGCGAACGGGACACTTTGCAATGGATCTCAAAGGGGAGTGCACTCCAGCCAACCACACACTTGCGTGTACCTAGGCACATTCACGTGAACGCAGGTTCGTGCACTGTGCGCACGTGCGCACATGCACAGTGCTCTATTTTTTCAGATCTGTAGGCAGGCAGACACACTAAAACCATTTAAATATGTTCAACACTATGATAGAATCGCCAGTCCCCGCCATCCTTCCGAGGGGGGTGTGCGCACGTAATGCTCCCCGCCACCTCGCCACCGGTCCCTGACGGTCGCCACCACCGCACCCCCCCTAACCCTGCCTGTCTCCCTGAAGTGAAGATGAGCAGGGTTCCGCCGCCCAGCCGCTGAGTGACTGGGATGCGCGTGCGTGTAACACACTCGCGTGTCCCAGCCTAATGGAGTCCCTCTCAGCAAGCGCTCGCCAGCGGGGACATTCTGGTGGGCGCTGGCATTGAATGAGAGGGGCTCCATCTGTATCCTCGTTTTTAAATACAGATGGAGCCAACCTCAGCCAGCCCAACATATCCATAGCGCTGGAGGGCACTGGCTGAGGCTGGCGGGAGGCATGGGCATCAGACGGGGATGTCCCACTCGCTCGGCGGCGGGGACTGGGTGCTTCCCTGCCCGTCTCTGCTTCAGGGAGACAGGCAGCGAGCGGTCAGTGAGTGGGGGAGACAGGCAGCGAATAACTTTTGCAGGCACATGAAGGGATTTTGGTGCTGGTGTGTGTGTGTGTGTGCATTTTCCGAGCAGCGTTTAACCTCCTTGCTAGGCTGCGAATATACACAGCAGGCCTGAATCAGGACCTAGGTCTGTGACAGTCTAATGAAAGCTGGTATAGCGTATGTACGTACGGTCTGAAATGTGCACGTGCGCTGGATCCTGATCTCACACTGACAAGCGGGACTCTATGGACTGTAGGTGTCTGCTGCTGTGAGGAGCCAGGCGGGGCTGAGACAGTGTTGGGGCCCCCAGGGGAATAGAATGGTTGGTTCCATGCTTGGGAGTGCGGACAGTCACCACAGACTATCCTTTTGACCCTGTCGACCTTTTGACATAGACCTATTGACTGGCTATCTAGACACTGTAGATCTATAAACCGGAACCAGGATATAGTAGGGTAAGGATAACGCTGCAGTTGGGTTACTGTAAGGCTAAGGCTAAAATCAGATCTATGCTGACAGCCCAGCTATTCACAATGTCAAAATTGTGCCACATGCCGACATAACGGCATATTTACTACAGCTTCTAAACATTAATGTGTGATGTTGCCCATAGCAACCAATTTTGCCTATCAGGATGCAATGGAGAAATGACAGGCAAAATGTGAATGGTTGCTATGGGCAACCCCACTTTTTTCATTTTTTTTTTTCATTTTGTAGAAGCTTTAGTAAATTTATCTCATAACATCCATGTCCTATAGATTGTAAGCGTGCGAGCAGGGCCCTCCAACCTCTATGTCAGTTTGTCACTACTCAGTTTGTTTTATCACTGTTTCCTATTGTAAAGCACAAAGAAATATGGGGGCCGATTCAGGCCGGCTTGTAGCGGGCCGAATTCGGCCCTGTCCCATTGACATTCTGAATTGTGATGTTTTGTATCACGCGCCTTAGGTCTAAATGTGTTTTAATTCATGTCCTTTAAATATTTCATCAAATTTATATTAACATGTTATTCTCTGTAGAAAACCTTTTTCCCCTCTAACTTATTCATGTGACCGAGGATGTAGCAGACTCCTCTCTCCTCTGATTGTTCCGGTAAATAACAGGGCGCTTATTGGTGGTTTCTGTCTAATCCGTTTGAAAGACAGTGTATTTTCTGTAAGGTTGTGAGCTTGTCCCAGCATTATTCTGAGCATTTAGTACATACAGTATGACAGCAGCTGCATCACCAGCAATGAGAGTCCCCTGCTTACAAGGCTCGATCTGTGTCCCTGCAGTATCCGGCTCTGCAGAGAAGCTCTGTGTAGCTGCCGCACACAGCGGGGACTCCTCCCATACCTGCCTATTAATGATCATTTTTGTAGACCAGGGGTGAAATGTAATAGGATGAGAGATTCAGAAAGTGAGAGATTTGGTAAGAAATCTCCAGTTTTTTTAAAGCGGCAATCATTTACACTGCAAAATCACACTGGTTTTGCAGTGTAAATGATTGCCGCTTTAAAAAAACTGGAGATTTCTTACCAAATCTCTCACTTTCTGAATCTCTCATCCTATTACATTTCACCCCAGGTGTTCGTACATGTGGGCTGTCTGTGACTGTACGCTGCACAGGGAATATTTATTCCCAGTGCAGCCTGTGCCTCAGAGCTAAAAGAGGTGGAGGTGTGATGTCACCGGCGGTGAGTCACGGTTTTGCACTTTCCATTATTTGTCACAAGAAAGGCAGGGTATCCAGCTTTCTGCGCCAGCTTGACCCAAGGGGGTTATCCAGATTCACACGTTCGCACGGGGGACCGATTGTTTGCGACCGAGTATAGGTTTTTATGCCCATGTGCAGCCGCTGTGTGCGAGCACCCACCCAGCGTAATGTGATGTCACCCGCCTGTCCCGAGCAGGCAATGCAGGGGTACACCCAGTGTTTCTATGGGCGCAACCACCGACTTCACAGGCACGCCCATGAAACGCTAGGCCCCAGCGACCTCCCCCCTGGCTGCCAATCATTTTTGCGAACACCCCGGCAAGCGAAAACTCGCTGAAGGCCTTGGCTCAGGTGGTTTACACATGTGCTACTATGCACATGCACACAATCCCACCGTCAGGGACAGGGCTGAATTATGCAGGTCTAAATCTATCAATGTGCATAAAAAAGATGTACTATCGATGCACAGTCGGTCAAGCCATCGCCGTAGGTCTAAGGCTCCTGGTGTTAGCAGAACTGCATTTTTAAAGGAGTCGCTGACCCCATGACATGACCACTTAGTCACCTTCCATTAAAAATGCATGGATCTCTACACGGAAGGGGAAAGGCTGTTCCTCATACAATTGCAAAATTTTGGAACCACATTGATTATATGCTAACACTTCGCTGTATAGCAAAGGGTAACCCCTAGTGCCTGCGATGTTTTGAGCCACAGTGGCTGCCTGTGACATCACAAAGCCACCGTGACCCACCACACAAACATACCGGGCACTCCTCAGTTGTCTGGAACGTGCACCCCCCAATTTTCCAGAATGCTACCGCAGTTTAATGGGGCGCGTATGTACACTGTCATGTGCGAGCATGCACTGTAGTGTGGAAATTGACAATTAGCGATTTCCGCACTAGCGTCCCATACTGAATTGGATATAAATATAATGTACACATTTCCCATCATCTAGGCCTCGTACCAAAGGAAGAAGCAAATAACATTGACGTATTCCTGCAGAGAACTCACACACAGTGCATATTAATGACATGCTTCTAATTAACAGCTGCAATATCATTTGTCAGCAGCTTTCCAGCACGCATACAGTATCAAGCGGTTTGTGCCATCTCTCGCCAGTCTGGGGCACCTTTAGTGTTCGGCATTAGTTTCCAGCAGGTGTGGTGACAGCTTGTGAAATTGCAGCTTATTAAATCCAACGATTTGCATTCAGAACACTCTAAAAAGTCACGTCGGCCAGTTGTATTGACTTGAAAATGACTAATTTCCCACCGAGTATATTTTTTAATACTCCAGGAGATATATAACTCGCACTAAATATCACAGCCAAAAATTGGTAATTTTAGCAAATCTCTTTCAATTAAAATCCCCTTCTCTATCTTACTTTATATGTACGGTAATAGCTGCAGAAGCTGGCGGGCTGGAAACACAGGGTGAAATGTAATAGGATGAGAGATTCACAAAATTTGGTAAGAAATCTCTAGTTTTTTTTAAAGCGGCAATCATTTACACAGCAAGACCAGTTTGATTTTGCCGTGTAAATGCTTGCCGCTTTAAAATGGAGATTTCTTTCCAAATCTCTCACTTTCTGAATCTCTCATCCTATTATTTTTCACCCTACAGCCTCTTTCCTTCTTACCAACAGAATCCATGTCTTTTGATTCAGAAGTCCACCGTTCGGGAGGCGAAGGGGGAGATTCTCTAAACTAAAAATGCGGTAAAATCCCTGTTATCTGGATTTTTACTGCATTTTAGGAAGCTCTAAGCATCCCCTGCCGGGTTATCGTGACGGGGGGCATCGTCCACCGACCCCCGCCGCCCCGCACCGACACCCCCTCATCTGTGTCCGGGCAGCACAGAGCTGTGCTGCCTGGACCTATGACCTCCTCCTCCCTGCACTATGATCCTCTTCCAGGTGCAGGGAGGAGGAGAGCCCGGCGCAGCAGCAGCAGCAGTGCCGGGTAAGGGAGGGAGGGGAGAGCCGTTGGGTCCCGATGGGTCCCGCTGTCTCTCACCACTAAGAACAGCTCGTAACACAAGAGCTGTCCTTTGCCATAATCATCGCATATGTTAGAGCATATGCTATAATTATGTAGGAGATGGGGGGCGATGTGCAGTGGTAAGGGGGCGCGGATGTTAGAGCATCCCCTCTTAATGAGATAGTTGTGCCGATGAATACAGTAAGATGCGCATAATGGGCCTAATTCAGCTGCAGGATCGTAATGAGAGGTCCCTGTTGGTGCCATTTCTTAATTATCTGATTTACTTTTGAAGCTCGGCATCTCCTGTCTCCTTCCTCCACTCCTTCCGTTGCTAATAGCTACAGTATACAACATTCAGCTTGAGAGCTCTTTTTTTATTTAGTCACAATGTCCTTTATTACATATCAAGATGCTGAAATGCCTGGGATTCAAACCCATCACCTGTGCCACTGCAGTCAGGCACTGCATTCATTGAGCTATTTATTGCATAGAAAGCTAGAGGACGCCAACTATTTGAATCATACATTACCAGGGAAGTCCAGGAACAGAGCATTTTCTCCCTCATGGAGAGGGTTAAGTAGGCAAGTATTCAATTAACATAGCTATCACATTAATGTTTGATTTCAGGCATGCAACCTGGTCTAATGCTCACAGCAGACAATACTTTTAAAGGTGATGCAATTACCTTATACTATAAGTCTCATTGTGGTCACATTCTCTCATGCACCCTGTTTTAACTTATTTTTCATAGCTTGTTAACTATTTCCCTAGATGCCTTGCAACAGGTGTGTGGTAATTGATAGTGAGCTAGGTAATTGATAAGAAAGGTGTTTCGGCACAGGTGTTTCAGCACAGGTGTTTCAGCACGCGTTTCTTCTCTAGGACTTTAGCAAGGGATCCCTTGATAAAGTCCTAGAGAAGAAACGCGTTGGTACCCTTTGCCGACTCCTCTATTAGATAAGTTACTATTTTACGTTTTTACACTTAGTTATAATAGGAAGTACATGTTTTACCGTCCTTTTATAGATTTTTTTTCTATGTGATTGTTTCTCTGTTTGTACCATTAAATTCTTACGCTGTGCTAATGTGCACACTTTTTTAAAAATAAATATATATACATGTTGTACACTTGTTTTAGTATGGGTTATTAGTCGCTGAACCCCTATTCTGTGTTCAAATATATCTATATATCTATATCAAGGACGGAGTATGGGATCGCCTGCAACACCATTGATATAGTCCGTCGCAGTACTTAAAAAGACCACAGTAAATCTCCTTCCGTCAGACATCCTGGTCTCATCACTCCCCCCAACTGGCAGTTTTCATCACCCACCCCTACCTGCCAAAGCAGACTGCCAGTCACTGCGTCCAACACGCAGGACCCATACTGAACATCGGTACTTTGCGTTATGTGCCGTAGATCCAACAGGATGTGAATTAAGTCTTTTCAGATGCTTGGAATCGTTCTGTTTTCATGTGTAAATGCATTTCAGACTGGTAGATCGGTTCTGCGGGATATGTGGAAAAAGCAGAAGGGGGCACAGCAGAAATTATTTACAGGCAATATATATATGAGAGATATACAGTACACAATGTCAATGGAGGTTTATGTTTTGCCAATGCACTGCTCAGGTGCCGCAGTGGTCTTGTGAAGACAGTCAGGGGCCGGTTGTGGGAGGTAATAGAGAAGTAGTGACTAAAGCCCAGGCCATTTCTGGGAACGTGACAGCTTGCACTGTGATCCCGTACGCAATAACAAGAGTTATGGCAGCTTACGTCCAGCGGCCATTGGGTTGGATGTACGTCTGTCCTGTGTCCAATAGTTGTGTCTTTGTACACAAGAGGCGGCTCAGAAACACCTCCAGTGGGCGTCTCCATCCAAATCCCAGCAGCTGTGACATTTGTATATTTGTGCACAGCGGCTGCATGCACATTTACAGCTGCGATGGTGTTTTGATAGAAATCACTGTACTCTTACCATGGAAAATTGTGAGATACCGCTACCGCGGCGCTTACCTACTCTCTCACCAGATGGGAGGCACTCACTTTGGATAGTCCCCCGGAAGAGTGTGCGTGTCTCCCACATCCTGCCCCCTTCATAGGGAAGCAGGCAGGATGTCCAGATAACGCAGGGAATCGCATCATGGGGCGGGGCTTAATGTCTGGTCCCTTATTAAATGGCCAATCTTACACCCTTAATCCAGCTGCTGTAATCTTTGTACAGTCTACGGACAAAACTGAAATAATATAGAACCCGGCGTCATTTGCTACATACTTTGCCTTAATAAGGCGGATATGTAGATTATACAGGGTAGGCACAAGAATGACAGGGTGTGACATTAAAGTATACTAAGAATGAATACGCCCCATGTAAAATGGCTATTTAATGCCACCAATAGTGCCAGATCACCGTTCCCTGCCGGATAAGCCTTAAATACCTTTATAAAACTCCTTGAAGTAGCGTTCTCCTTACAAAAGCTTTTATACTGCCTCTCTTCGCCTTCTGCTTCACATAATTGCTTGCAGCACTTTCTCCTATTGTTTTGTATAAAAGATCCATATAATCCCCTTTGAATCATATAATATCAGTCTAAGCGATGAGACACCGATTTCCTGAAGTGCTCAGTGGAATTAAAATGAAGGATACTGGGGATGTTTCAGGCTGCTGTGCTGGGGGAGCTGTGTTATATGGTTCTGCGGTTCAGACTGCTGTGCTGGGGGAACTGTGTTATATGGTCCTGCGGTTCAGGTTGCTGTAGTAGTAGTACGTTTATTTATAAGGCGCCGCAAAGTGTCCGCAGCGCCGTACATAGCAAACAAAAAAAAAATTACAAGGTAACGTACAGGGTGTGTTGAAAAATACAGTATAAATAGGGGTATAGCTGGTAGAACTAAAATCAGCATCAGTTCAGAAGTAGGTGTCAAAATTGTCGAGGAGACTGAAGATGAAGTAGAAGAAGGGAAGAACAGGACAGGAGCACAGGTGAGGTAATGAGGTAGGGTGAGTACGTGAGGAAGGAGGGCCCTACTCATAAGAGTTAACATACTAAAAATAGGTGGGTGGACGAACGAAATACAATAGGATAAGTAGGAACGGAGGCAGGATAGGAGGATCAAAAGAGGTTAGGAGGAGGGATAGGCTAGTCGAAAAAAGTGGGTTTTGAGGGAGCGCTTGAAGGAGGTAAGGGAATCAGATAGCCTGATGGGTGGCGGGAGGTTGTTCCAGTGCAGGGGGGCAGCGCGAGAGAAGTCTTGGACACGGGAGTGGGAGGAGGTGATTAGGTGAGAGGTCAGTCGGCGGTCAGCGATGGAGCGAAGAGGACGGGAGGGAGTGTGGATAGAGATCAGTGAAGAGAGTTAGGGAGCTGTGGAGGAGGAGAGAGCCTTGTAGGTGGTGGTGAGGAGTTTAAAGAGAACTCGGAAAGGAATGGGGAGCCAGTGAAGAGATAGACAGAAGGGGGAGGCGGAGGTAGAGCGGCGGGAGAGGAAGATGAGCCTAGCAGCAGCGTTAAGAATGGATTGGAGAGGTGCGAGGCGGGTGAGAGGTAGCCCAGAGAGAAGGATGTTGCAGTAGTCAAGGCGGGAGATGACAAGTCTGGGGGAGCTGTGTTATATGGTTCTGCGGTTCAGGCTGCTGTGCTGGGGGAGCTGTGTTATATGGTTCTGTGGTTCAGGCTGCTGTGCTGGGGGAGCTGTGTTATATGGTTCTGCGGTTCAGGCTGCTGTGCTGGGGGAGCTGTGTTATATGGTTCTGCGGTTCAGGCTGCTGTGCTGGGGGAGCTGTGTTATATGGTTCTGCGGTTCAGACTGCTGTGCTGGGGGAGCTGTGTTAAATGGTTCTGCGGTTCAGGCTGCTGTGCTGGGGGAGCTGTGTTATATTTGTTTCTGCAGTTCAGGCTGCTGTGCTGGGGGAGCTGTGTTATATGGTTCTGCGGTTCAGACTGCTGTGCTGGGGGAGCTGTGTTATATGGTTCTGCGGTTCAGACTGCTGTGCTGGGGGAGCTGTGTTATATGGTTCTGCGGTTCAGGCTGCTGTGCTGGGGGAGCTGTGTTATATGGTTCTGCGGTTCAGGCTGCTGTGCTGGGGGAGCTGTGTTATATGGTTCTGCGGTTCAGACTGCTGTGCTGGGGGAGCTGTGTTATATGGTTCTGCGGTTCAGGCTGCTGTGCTGGGGGAGCTGTGTTATATGGTTCTGCGGTTCAGGCTGCTGTGCTGGGGGAGCTGTGTTATATGGTTCTGCGGTTCAGACTGCTGTGCTGGGGAGCTGTGTTATATGGTTCTGCGGTTCAGACTGCTGTGCTGGGGGAGCTGTGTTATATGGTTCTGCGGTTCAGGCTGCTGTGCTGGGGGAGCTGTGTTATATGGTTCTGCGGTTCAGACTGCTGTGCTGGGGGAGCTGTGTTATATGGTTCTGCGGTTCAGACTGCTGTGCTGGGGGAGCTGTGTTATATGGTTCTGCAGTTCAGACTGCTGTGCTGGGGGAGCTGTGTTATATGGTTCTGCGGTTCAGGCTGCTGTGCTGTGGGAGCTGTGTTATATGGTTCTGCGGTTCAGACTGCTGTGCTGGGGGAGCTGTGTTATATGGTTCTGCGGTTCAGACTGCTGTGCTGGGGGAGCTGTGTTATATGGTTCTGCGGTTCAGGCTGCTGTGCTGGGGGAGCTGTGTTATATGGTTCTGCGGTTCAGGCTGCTGTGCTGGGGGAGCTGTGTTATATGGTTCTGCGGTTCAGGCTGCTGTGCTGGGGGAGCTGTGTTATATGGATCTGCGGTTCAGGCTGCTGTGCTGGGGGAGCTGTGTTATATGGTTCTGCGGTTCAGACTGCTGTGCTGGGGGAGCTGTGTTATATGGTTCTGCGGTTCAGCCATCGGAAGTTTGCATGATTACTTTAATATAATCAGAACTTCTCCTACATTTAAACCAGTGGTTCTCAACCTCGGTCTTCAAGTACAACAACAGTGCATGTTTTCCAGGTCTCTAAACCGAGGCTCTTACTCTTGTTGACAGGGGGTGGTGGGGGGCAGGGGGCGGTTGGGACAGGTCGGTCCCATGCAAATCAGCCAATGATGCGGGTGCGGGGGCAGCTGACCTCAGTGGATGGCAGCTGCTCACCTGCTTCCCGCACAGGACGCTTGCAGATCAGAGACACCGTAGAGGTGTCTCTGATCTGCGAGCGCTGGAAAAATCATTTCATGGTTGCCGTAGCCTAGGTCAACCCTAGGAATTAATGTTCCTTGTTATTGTGCCGGTTCTAAGCCCACCGGCATTTGTGCTAGTGGCTCGGATTGTTAGTATGGTGTCCTTGTTTTTTGGATGTTGCCTGCTCGATTTATTTGCATTCAATACAGGGGAGCGTACTAAAGGTTAATGAAGGGTCTTCGCCTTTCCTCCCTCGAGTAATGGCTAATTAGCTGTAATGAGACGGATGGCTCAAATAAACTAAGGATATGTTTTCCTGTCAAGTTCATGAGCAATGTACTTATAAAGTGTTTACAATGCTATCACTGATTCATTGGCTAACTGTATGCCTATCGGGCAGGATTGAGCACCTGTGGCAGTGTTGTATAAAAAGTAAAACTGCAACTGCCATCTCCCTCATGTTGGGGGCCACCTAGCACAGGCAGGGATGCCCAATGTCATTGCAATCACATCACAGAAATGTGAAGGCAGGCGCAGGGCCACCATTTTGCAGCCACAAACTGCCCCGAAAATGGTCCGGAAATGCCTTCTTCACCATCCCCCACCATCACTCAGACTGCGTCCGCATCCTTCCATATCCTCTCTGGGAGAAGCGCAAGGAGGAGACACTTCGGGGGGCAGAGATAGACTCACGGGTCTACAAATAGGGGGTTGGGGCTAAAATTACACAAGATGAAGCAATTGGCATACTGTACTTTTTAGCAAAATTGACAAAGAAACATGATAAACACATGACAACCGTTCTGTGTGTTGACCTTTTTAATTTTGACCTTTCACCTGTGTTGACCTTTTGTCAAATAGACCTTGTGCATGTCAATCTTTTGGGCCCTTATTCAGATCGGTGCGGATATTCCCGCATTCTTACGGAGCGGTCCGCACGCCACGGTGTTTTGCCGCATGCGGCCATCGTCCGTAGAAACGCCCACGTGTCCTCCGCATTCGGACGGACTCACTCTTTAAGAACAGGGCGTGTTTACGGACGACATACAAACCATGCGTGTGCGGGAGAAACACTCCGATTCTGCACGGTATTACAGAGTATTACAGAGTATGCTCGGAAATACCGCATCCGACCGGGAGCCAAGCGGTGCTACCGCCCGTAAGCGGAGTATTTACGCCAAACAACCCACTATTAAGTATCTTCTGCAATACATCACATGACCCACTTATTCAATTACCTATCCTCATAAAAAACTGCTTATTTGGAATTGGAATCAATTAGATGCCAATATATCCTTACAAGCATGCCTAACACATGCATTGCACACATTAACCCTTACAGCAATTTAAGTGCAATGGTTTGTATTAGACCCTGTGTAAAAGATTATAAACAATCTACACATATACTGTTTAATGTGCAAAGAAAACCAACAACTGTGAACTTGCATAAACAATTTATTTGAAAACACAATTAACATATAAATAAAAAAATATCAAATAATAAATTAAATCAGGAGATCTCTGAGGTCCTGCAGGTCGGCTAGCAGTAGCCTCAAATGGTGCTCCGCCCGCAGGAGGGCCCCACGCACCCCCTCATCTGCCGGTGTGGTGTCATCTGTGGGCATGTCAAAGGGGCAAAAATTAGTCATGTTATTCATGCATACATTTCACATACTGCAACATAAATTGCACAAATGCTAGGTGACATGTGTGTGTGTATATATATATATATATATATATATATATATATATATATATATATATATATATATATATATATATATATATATATATATATATATATATATCTCTATATCTATCTATGTAGAGAGATAGAGACACACATAGATAAATAGATATGACACATACATATATACATACATGCAAACTTATTTACTACATACTGTCTTTTTTTGCCTCTACCCTTTACTCTGCAGAAGACATAACAGTCATAGTGTTTCTTCTCAGTCACAACCCACCCATGACTAACCAATGACAAGCATGTCATGGCCTCCGTCAATAAGAACTTGTCACAATCTGCTCAGTCTAAGTTCAGTGATGGTTCGTGGCATGGGAGTTATGCAAATTTCAGGAATGCACAGTACACATCCTCAAAATCATAATTCTGTCTAAACCAACCTACAATTCTGTGAGGGCAAAAAAACAATCTGAACTACAGGGGGTGTTTAGGTAGAGGAGGCTCCTGGGACACTGGCAACTTCTGACTCCATTCCAAGGTAGGCCGGGCCATACTCCATTTATAGCATACATCCTAGAGTTTATAAATAACATTCACCAACAATATAGATTCCACTATTTGATGGGTCATAATCTACGATTGCAGCAGGTGAATTTAATCCACAAATGATCCACTCATCCCTTTACTCCAGGATCCTGTTTAACTACAACGGTTATGTGGCAGTCAAAATGGAGCTCCAACCCATCCCACAAACCTGTGTAATTGAGAGGTGTCCTGGATGAAAGGGATGCCTTGGACACCCCATCTAACCCGTACCTGTATCTGTAGCTACCCACTTTGGGGTCTATATGAATAGTATTGGAACAAAATTTTTAATCACCAGTGCTACATAACAAATACCAGTACAACTACTTCATGAATGATGCATTATGTAAACATACCGATCTGCTGGGACTCCGGGGCTTGGCACGCCTCCTCCCCCTAGGAATCGGAATCCTCTGGGGCAACCGTGGCCTCCTCAGCCCCCTCCTCCGCCAGCTCCTCTGCCACCATGACCACGTCCACCTCCTCCGCCACAACCACCTCCTCCTCCACCTCCTCCTCCTCCTCCACCTCCTCCTCCTCCACCTCCTCCTCCACCACCACCACCTCCTCCTCCACCTCCTCCTCCGCCACCAACACCTCCTCCTCTGCCACCAACTCCTCTTCCACCTCCTCCACCACCACCTCCTCAGGCACCTCCTCCTCCTCCACCACCTCCTCCACCATCTCCTCCACCATCTCCTCCAACATTTCCTCCTCCTCCACTTCCTCCTCCTCCACCCTTGCCGCCACCTCCTCCTCAGGGTCTTGGGCCTCCTCCTGGGCCAGGGCTGCCTCGGCCTCTTCACGGGCCTGTCGGGCTCGGGCTCGTGCTGTGTGGTAGAAAAAAAAATCATGGTCAATGTCGGGTCATTGGGGCACATGTATTAATCCATAACAAGACATACATGGAAGGGTGATAATGATGGCAAACGATGCAGGAAAGTAGGTCCTTACTGTTAATGGACTCCAAAATGTGACCTTTAAATTATTATGTGATTGTTAGTAATTTGTTCAAACATTACAACCCTGGCATTTATCAATGTGTAACACATATTAGATCTGGCACATTGTATGCATCAGAATCCTCAATGCTATGTCATTACATATAAAAGCCACATGAATGCATGTTAACCAGGAAGAAGCACACATAACAGTCTATGGACTTTTAAACCCATGGACACCCACTTATCATGAGACACATTTTATTGTTTATATATGCTATGTTGTAAGTGCGAAATTTCATAGCTAAAATACTCACAATCAGCAATTTCGCCCCTGATTTGCTGTAACAGCTGGGGCTGGCGCCTGCGGAGGTCCGACCACCGCCGCTCGAGCTGCCCGATGGACCTCCGCACCCGAGTGCGGGCGTAAATACGGCGGCCTGCCGCAGCATAGGCCCTCCGCTTATGGCGGTTACTGATAAAGGGCCCCGCACGGCCCAGCCTTGTCTCCATGACGGAGACCAGAACCCTCAGCTCCGCATGTGAAAAGGGGTCTGCCCTTCTTGTCTCCGCCATGTTAACAATGGCATCTATCAACCAATCAGGTGGTGGCATTGGTTTATCACAGTTATTTGTGTTAATAACTTTATTGTTCATCTTTACATGAACAGCGTCTCTGCGCCAACACAAATGGTGACAAATTCGCATGCCTTCAAAACAGTAGTGCTGATGTATGGCAATGAACAAATCTGATATATATAAAACACAGTGTGTATGCACTTAGCAAATCCAATGACGCCTCGCTCCGCCAAGCAACGCGTGCTATAGCTTAGCAACGCATAGCTGTAGTTAGCATTACTTACTCTATGCATCTATGTGTATGCGTACATTTATGTTTAAAAGACACATACACATACTTGCAGGTATCCTGAGACCAGCATTATACACCAGCCCTGCCTGCCTGCCTGCCTGCCTGCCTGCCTGCCTGGGTGCCTGCCTGCCTGCCTGGGTGCCTGCTCCTTGAAATGTTGAAACATGTTAATAAATTCAAATATCATATATATAGATATATATATATATATATATCTGCAAACAAATCATACATCAAATCATACATCAACACAGGAAAAAATCCCCAACACATTAGAGAATAAATCAATGTACTCACCAGTCATCAGGGATAGTATCAACTACAATAATGAAGATATAATGGATATATTAAATAAATGTTAATGGATATCATATCTACAAGGAGCATGGAAGACCTTACCTTAGACCCTGACAAGTCCAGATCTGGAGACAAATGATTCTAGCAGCAAGTCACTATTTATAGGCCTCTCACATGTGTGGTCTATAACAGTAGAGATGAGTATTGCATGACTTGTGGCCTGGATTATCTAAGGGATTGGGCTACTTTTAGCTTGCAATAAAACGCCACAATACCACAGTAGTCATGAATCAAATGTCATGTCATGCTAGCAAATAGCATGTGTATTGTGCAATAGTCACAGGTGTATCAGAAGATTCTATGCAATGTTAGCATTGGTGACCAGTATTTCATGTAGAACTTTCGCCAGGTTTTACACAATGGAATTTCCGCCACCGTATGCGGCGCGAAAAAACAGCGACGTACGCTCACGCACGGAACGCAGCTGCCGCTGATGTCCGCCAAACAGGATACACAAACAGTATATAAAGGTGTATTAGAAGGTGACCATGTTGTTGCTAACATGTCTGGATCACAACCAGAGGTGGACCCAGATCTGCAGCAACTATTTGACCAGATGGACTCCAGCACCACCTATGTGCCACTGCACATGCAGGCAGTGGGTAATGAGGAGGCTGCTGGCCCTTCTACAGCAGGGCAACCTGCACCTGACCATTCTACAGCAGGGCAACCTACACCTGGCCCTTCTGCAGCAGGCCAACCTGCAGCTGGCTCATATGCACCATCAGCAGAATTGTTTGGAACACAACCGGGGACTTCACAAGGTAGTACCATGGCCAGCACTTCAAGTGCAGCGACACGTGACAGGGGGCGTGGCCAAGGACGTGCCAAGGGGAGAGCCAGGGCAACAGAGGAACCACCAAAAAAAAATAAGGCATATGAAGCTCAGGAGCTTGCCATCCTGGTTCCCCGAGCACGTGATTGGATTGAGTGTCCATCGGAGAAGCTGACACACACACGCAGATGGAAGATTTGGGAACAGATAACGGCAGAGATTAATGAAGTAGCGCCACAAGTTCGTGAGACGGACCATGTGAAGAAGAGGCAAGTTGTTTTGTGATACATGTGCCCAGTAATAGCCAAGTAATGTTTGAATTGATGCTTAGATGGATTTTGCAAATGGCCCGTGAGGTTGTTACGATACACAGACATTATTGCCATGTTATTTTGGTGCGAGTTATAGTAGGGTGATTGTGAATGTGTATTGTAACGGTTGATATCATAGTTGCATGTAATATTATCTTTTGGACATTAATCACATGTCGTAATATGTAGCACAGAGCAATGGCTGCAACAGCTAACATCTGGAGTGACATGTATTAATATGTCAACTTACATTGCAGGTGGCAGGACTTCAAAACCAACCTGAAGAGGAAGATGACCAAGCGGTGGGAACACAGCCAGACATCTGGGGCCGGGCCCATGCCATCAGGGCTAGAGCTCACCCCCCTGGAGTTGATGGCCGAGAGCTGTATATCAGTTGAGGAGATCAGGGGGGTGAGCACGATGGATAGCGAGGCCCCAGCTGAAGTGTTTGCGTCTTTTCTGGAAGGTAAATATTGGTCATGCCATAAACTTGTGCAAGTTATTATCTTAGAATGTCTCCTAATTGTGTTTATCTTTTTCCACAGACACCCCACCGCTTGGTGAGGACTCTGCTCAGGAGGTGGAGGAGTCCGTGCCACCTGGCCCCAGGGGTAGGCCTGTGCAGCAGCAGCCATCGGCCCAAGCCGATTTGGCCGCCTTGGCCAACATGCTTGGGGACATCAACCAGCAGGGAGACTTGGCATCAGAACGGATGCGTAGGACCGAGGAGATCCTGGCGAGCTTGGTCAGCACCCAGCAGGCCATCGCTGCGAGCATGCAGGCCATGGCTGAGTCACATCAGGCCATGGCTGCAAGTGCTCAGGTGCTGGCCGAGCAAGCCACCCGCCAAAATGATCTCCTCCTCCACCATAATGAGCTTATGGTGGAGCTGGTTACCAGCAACAGGGTCCTAATGTCATCCGTTTCTGGTGCATTACCACCGGCAACACTCCCTGCTGGCAGGAGGGGTAGACCAGCCAACCCCTCAACATCATCTGCTCCACCTGCCCCAGCATCTGGCCGTGGCCGAAGAGCTGCTGCACAGGCCAAGGAGCCTACCAAGGCCAAACGTGGTCGCAAATGAACTTGTGGCTGCATTAATCTCCACCGTTATGTGGTCCCAAATCTTCCATTGTGCTGTGTGTGTCAGCTTCTTGTGTCCAATCACGTGCTGAGGGTAACCAGATGAGCCCTTGCTTCATATGTCCTTTTTGGTTCCCCTGTTGCCCTCTTTTGCCTGCCATTACTGTCAGCTGTACTTGAAGTGATGGTACTATCTTGTGAAGTCCCCGGTTGTGTTCCAAACAATTCTGCTGATGGTGCATATAAGCCAGCTGCAGGTTGGCCTGCTGCAGAAGGGCCAGGTGTAGGTTGCCCTGCTGTAGAATGGTCAGGTGCAGGTTGCCCTGCTGTAGAAGGGCCAGCAGCCTCCTCATTTCCCACTGGCTGCATGTGCAGTGGCACATAGGAGGTGCTGGAGTCCATCTGTGTGCTATTATATTTGTTTTGTATTATTATTTATTTTGGGACATTCCTGCCATGTTGTTTATTTTTGGTATTTTGTATTTTTTGGTCATTGCATCACAGTGGCATTGACTGTGACATGTATAGAAATAAATTTGTTTACTTTACCAAAAATGTGTGGTTTCATGAGTACATGTCGAATACACATGTGTATTGATAGTATTAAGATTCAGTCATGTCCATTGTTAGCAGTTTTTAAGTGTGTGACAAGTACAGCATATGTGGGGGATTACTAAGGTTTCCTTGAAGCAGCAATGGTTTCAATTAAAGCACTGACAAGCGGCCTATTAGTGAGTAATGAGTAAAGGAGTAGATTCTATTGGGTTCAGGTGTTAATGCTTGTAGTCATTAGGCGGTCCGTTCGCCTACCGCATGAACGAGTGGTGTCCGCAAAGCAATAGTACACTTGTGGACACCGCACATTTCTGCCCTTTTTGATCGCGTGCATTCGGAGTGCTATCCGAATGTACGCCCCCCAACATAAGTGTACTCCCCCGTATCCGCCCATGTTTCCGCCCCGTTTTGCCCACTTTGAAACTACGCCCATGTGTCATTCCGCATGACGCCCATAATACGCCCATATTTCCCGACTGATTGCGGGGAACAGTTTTGGACGGGATTTGGCCGAACTGGTACGGAGTCAAGGCGTGGCACATGCGCGTTGCGTTCTCCACGCATGCGCAGACGCCGAAAAGACGCGATCCGAAAGTATGCGGTAAAGTCCGCGTCAATCAGAATAAGGGCCTTGGTGTTGACCTGTTGACTCTTAACCTAGAAACCGTCTATGCTGTTCTAGGTTAAATATTGGTATATATTACATAGAATGAAGTAGGGCACTATTACTGTATATTACATAGAATGAGCTAGGGCACTATTACTGTATATTACATAGAATGAACTAGGGCACTATCACTGTATATTACATAGAATGAACTAGGGCACTATTACTGTATATTACATAGAATGAACTAGGGCACTATCACTGTATATTACATAGAATGAGCTAGGGCACTATTACTGTATAGTACATACAATGAGCTAGGGCACTATTACTGTATATTACATAGAATGAACTAGGGCACCATTACTGTATATTACATAGAATGAACTAGGGCACTATCACTGTATATTACATAGAATGAACTAGGGCACTATTACTGTATATTACATAGAATGAACTAGGGCACTATTACTGTATATTACATAGAATGAACTAGGGCACTATTACTGTATATTACATAGAATGAACTAGGGCACTATCACTGTATATTACATAGAATGAGCTTGTGCACTATTACTGTATAGTACATAGAATGAGCTAGGGCACTATTACTGTATATTACATAGAATGAGCCAGGGCACTATTACTGTATATTACATAGAATGAGCTAGGGCACTATTACTGTATGGTACATACAATGAACTAGGGCACTATTACTCTATAGTACATACAATAAACTAGGGCACTATTACTGTATATTACATAGAATGAGCTAGGGCACTATTACTGTATAGCACATAAAATGAACTAGGGCACTATTACTGTACATTACATAGAATGAGCTAGGGCACTATTACTGTATAGTACATACAATGAGCTAGGGCACTATTACTGTATATTACATACAATGAGCTAGGGCACTATTACTGTATATTACATAGAATGAGAACATGAACTAGGACACTATTACTGTATATTACATAAAATGAGCTAGAGCACTATTACTATATATTACATAGAATGAGCTAGGGCACTATTACTGTATATTACATAGAATGAGTTAGGGCACTATTACTGTATATTACATAAAATGAACTAGGGCACTATTACTGTATATTACATAGAATGAGCTAGGGCACCCTTACTGTATATTACATAGAATGAGCTAGGGCACTATTACTGTATATTACATAAAATGAAATAGGGCACTATTACTGTATATTACATAGAATGAACTAGGGCACTATTACTGTATATTACATAGAATGAACTAGGGCACTATTACTGTATATTACATAAAATGGACTAGGGCACTATTACTGTATATTACATAGAATGAACTAGGGCACTATTACTGTATATTACATAGAATGAACTAGGGCACTATTACTGTATATTACATAAGCCTTGAACTTGTAGTTCTATAGAGGTTAGATAAACCTAGAAGCTAATATACAGTTATAGAGAAACCCGAAACTGCAGGCATTTTACTTGCAAATTAGTTTCTTTCTCTAGTCCTTTGTTCCATGCTTTCTGCACATCCAGATGACTGTAATTCATTGGCTTGTGCTGTACGTGTCCTCCTGAAACTCCCTCTCCATTTTTAGCCTCCTATTATATTTTCCGCTATGTATTTATATAATTAAACTCCGTTTTCTGTTTGCTGTCCTGGCCGGCACAAGACACAAAGCTGTTTTGCAGACAACACCGTATTATTTCAAGCAAAGGGTACTTTGAACTAACAAAGGAAGGAGTTTGATGTATTATACAGAATACTTTGTCATTTTGCCTGATTTGAATTGAAAAAGGCGACAATATATTTTGTCACGCAGCCGCTTTTACACAAAACACTGCACATAAAAGAGCGATTTGTATTATAAAGAGACGTATGTATTATAAAGAGACTTGTGTTTCTTTGACTTGCTATATATTGTAGAGGGTGTTACATATCACAGAGAAATGCAAAATACTGTATACAATTCCCTGCATTACTGTATCTTACAACAGACCAGAGGGTTTATATATTACATGGAAATGCTGTATATCACAGATAAAAGGCATATTTTGCAAAGAGAGTATATTTTGTAGAGAATAAATGGGGATAGGGCAAAACTCTAAACTGTCCCTCGCGTCTCGTTTTTCTAGGACTGTCCCGGTGTCTCATCTGTGGACTAGAGATTGGCACCGGGGCCGAAGACCTGGATCTGGATTAGTTTCCGGGATTTGGCTTTGTCAAGCGGCGGTGAAAAGCTTTGGATTTGGATTTTTTTCAATAATGGTAAAAAAAACAAATCACGTAATTTTTGCGTTTTTTTTTTAATATTAACACTAATTTCCAGCCCTTTCCTGACAATTTTGTCAACTTTTCAACTCACATTGTTATTTTCATTCAATTTAGGACAAGGTCTGCAGCAAGATGGCTGGTTATTAACACACGGAACTTCTGACAGTATCAGTATGGTGTATTGGGGTGCAGTACACACAAACAATAAAGAAAAGCAAAATAATTTTTTGGTTTTATATTTTTTTTATGCTCAGCTTATATAGCACTGCGTGGAGGCCGAACAATCACACACGGAACTTCTGGCAATATATATATATATATATATATATATATATATATATATATATATATATATATATATATATATATATATATATATATATATATATATATATATATATATATATATATATATATATATATATATATATAGACATTGTAGGGGCTCTGCACACACTAAATTAACTGATAATAAATAGTGGAGATTTGGTTCATGAATTGATCAATGCATTTAAGCCTGCAGCCCCCTTCACAGGACCCCACTGTTTTGCAGGTCCTAACACTATCGCTGAAAATGGCTACAATACACATAGCTATCACATCAATGTTTGATTCCTGGCATGCTATCTGGTCTGAAGCTCACAGCACACTTTGCTTTTATAGGTGAGCAGCTACCGGCACACCTGTCACTAATCATCTAGGGAAATGGCTAACATAAGCTATGGAATCTTAGTTAAAACATGGTGCATGAGAGAATGTGACCACAATAAGACTAATTTAAAAAATTAATCTAATAAACAATATATACACTTAACATCGGCACTCACCTTTCCTAGTTTTGGGGTGCCCTATGGCTTGTGACCACATTGTTTAAATTTAGTGTGTGCAGAGCCCCTACAATGTCTGTTTAAACAATGTGGTCACAAGCCATAGGGCACCCCAAAACTAGGAAAGGTGAGTGCCGATGTTAAGTGTGTATATATATATATATATATATATATATATATATATATATATATTATACTATGTGTGCATTACACACAAACAATAAAGAGAAAAATATATATATTTTTAGTTTAATATTTATTTTAAATGCGCAGAGCTGTGCGCAGCTTGTGGAAGCATGTGATAAATGGCGCCAAATTCTCGGGATGCCGAGCCTTTAAAAATTTAGCGTCTCGTGACTCTGAGATTACCGCATTCGGCCCCGCTCCGGTTTCCACACAAAGCCGGAAACTTGTGAGCGAGGCTCGTGGACGAACCGGGCTGTGTTCGGACCGGTTCGGATTCCACGGTATCCGAACCGCTCATTTCTACTATGGACCGCAGTGTTCCACTGAGCAGCAGGTAAACAGATTGGGGATGGCCATCAGTGTGGTCGTCATCAATGGTTGCCATCCAGGGTGGTTGTGTCAGAACCAAAACATGATGAATTAGTAGCACAACTAAAACACAGGGATCTGTGCACATTTCTAGACTTTAGTGCCTGAGCCAGAGATGTACGTCAATGCAGAGACAGCTACGAATGCGTACTGTGCGGTATTATGTAAATGTTGCAGCTGCTGGCCACACCCCTGGAGTGACAAAGTTTTCCTGTGAGGCCACACACCTCTGATATAGGTCCACCCTCTTATTAGGTGTCCATGCCTTTGGCATGGCGGAAGTGCTGCAGAGTGCGCACCAGATGTCACCACACCTTTGAGCTAGGCCCTACTAATGGCTTTAGGACACACCCCTTTCACATGGAGGTGACTCTGGCATGCATGAGGGTTAGGAGGTGATGTGGAGTGTGCATCAGGTATCACCAGACCAGGAGATGGCTCTGGGTATCCCTATGAACATTACAAGTTGTTGTGGTGTAGCTAGGGCACCACAGTCCTAGCGGTGGTGGGGGGTGGTGGTGCCACAGGAGCTCAGGGTCATGGCAGATTCCATGAAATCTGCTAAAATGGCACTGCAAAAATGGCCATTGCCTTGTTGGAGAGCGCTACATGGAATGCTGGTATGCTGAGAGACTGCTTCAACCTGGCAAAGAGCATGTAACCCCCCCTTGGCAAAGAGCATGTTAACCCCCTGGCAATGAGCATGTAACCCCCTAGCAACGAGCATGTAACCCCTCACCCTGGCACCGAGCATGTCACCCCCTGGCAATGAGCATGTATCTCCTGGCAACAAGCATAGAAACCCTTATCAACAAACATGTAACTCTTCTTGGCAACAAGCATGTAACTTCCCTGGCTTTGAGCATAGAAACTTCTGGTAACAAGCATGAAACCCCTCAGCAACCAGCATGAAACCACTGGCAATGAGCATGTAACCCATGGCAATGGGCAAGAAAACAAGTAACAAATGATCAATGATTGTGGATGCCCCGAGGATTTATTCACAGAGTGCTAGAGGGCCATAGTTTGGCCGTGCCTCGGTTATGGCTACAGTATGTGCATGAGTGACAGATCTGAGGCATCAGCAGGGGCATCTCTGTGCATAACACGGTGGCTGGGTTATTGGTGAACAAAATGTAATCTGGGCATGGAACCCTGTGCACCTCTGAATCATTCCCATGGTCTTAAAGAGGTTTATATTTCATATTACTGTCACTATTTTAAAGTGACGGCTTCTGCAATGCACTTTCCCTTTGAGCTGTGACAGTTTTTGCATCTACTTTGAGCTGTGACAGTTTTTAGCCCACAAAGACTCCGCCCCACCCCAGTCCTTATCTGCTTCTACCTCCAATCTCTGGGATGATTCGGACCTGTTCGGACATTCGCCCCGTCCCCCATGGAGAGGGATTGCGCATGCGTATAGACGTTAATGCGCATTTGCAAACCCCCGCAGCGAGCACCTTCGGCAAAATTTGAATTCGCCAGGGCACTCGCTGCCTGATTGACAGGCAGGGCGCGTTCCCGGGTGGGTGCGCCCATAGAAACGCTGGGTGGAACCCCTGCGAACAGAGGCATGCCCCTACCTGCTTGGGGGGAAGGATGATGTCACATGACGGCAGCGCCCACCTCTCAATTTGCAGAAGACCAGGCAGCTGAAAAGTAAATCCTGACAGGGGGGAAATCATTGGATGGTGAGTAACCATTGATTGAATTTGTACACATCCTCTCGCATCGTAGCCAGGGGATTTGGGCGACAGGAGGGGTGCGTCTGCCGGGGTGGTGTTAAGCTCTGGGCTGGAACTCCAAATATATACGCAGCCTACGAGCAGGTTCTCTGTCTTCACAGCCCCCTCTCTCCATATCCAGCAAGTTTGAAACAGATCAGTGTCCCTGCAAAAATTGTTTTACTTTCTGTTATGCCACCTTTTATCTCAAAAAGAAGTAATTCGGCCTGTCTAGTGGTCACAGGCGGTACTTCACCTCATATTGGTTTTATATACAGTATAAGAATATGTCATTTGTAAACTCGGCAGAGAAAACTGCTGTTACTGAAAGTCAGCAGCTGCCATTCAGTACATGCGCCCGTGAGTTTATTCATCAAGTTCTCTGCGGTGATTTCAATGTCGCTGTGATGTGTCTGGAAAAGTTTTTTTATTGAAAGGGTCAATAGTTTTGAAAACGCTTTAATAAACTGCACTTGGTGCAGAATCAGGACTGATGCGCTGGACAGGGCCGGCGCAAAGTATTTTGGCACCCTAGGCAAAAATCCTGCCTTCTACGCCCCTCCCCCCCCCAATCCCACCACATCATCCATTACCCGCTCTCAGGTGAAAGTACATAGGCAGCATCTTATACATTTCTTTGCCGCCATTCATACACTACCTTAATGGTGCAATGTGCCAAGTCACCGATGCGCTGGTCAAGAGTGCTGGTTCCTTCTGCTGCTGCTGGTGGGGAGACCCTGATCCCCGCTGCACTTGCTGACCATCTAGCGTCGCTGCAGCGGAGGCACTGGTCCCCGCTGATGCCACTCGTGAGGGCCGGATGGCAGCTGGGACCAGTCTCTCACCACCAGCAGTAGCAGCGCTAGGCAGCCAGTGCCAGCAGAAGCGCCTCCCCACCACCAGCAGCCCAGACAATGTGGAAACTGACTTTTTTTAAAAAGACTGGTGCGGGGAAAATAGAGGCAACTCTTCCCGGAACCCGCTGCTGCCACCAATATATTTAATTTAGATCAGGGGTGTCCAAACTTTTTGCGATGAGGGCCAGATTTGGTGAAGTGTAAATGTGTGGGGGCCGACCATTCAGCCTGACATTCTTTGAATCATTAATCACATCAGAATGGTCCCCCACTCTGCCCCCATTCACTCTATGTCCCCCAGCATGCCCCTCCTTCACTGTATGTCCCTCTGCACCCATTCACTCTGTCCTGCAGCCTGCCCCCTTCTCTTAATGTCCATCAGTGCCTCCATTCATTGTATGTCCCCAAGCCTGACCCTCCTTCACTGTATGACTCCCATTCACTGTATGACCCCCATTCACTATGTACCCCACTCTGCCCCCATTCACTGTATGTCCCCCAGCCTGCCCCTGCTCCCCCTTCTCTGAATGGCCATCACTGCCTCCATTTACTGTATCTCCCCCAGCCTGACCCTCCTTCACTTTATGTCCCCCACTCTGCCCCCACCCTTCTCTGTATGTTTCCCAGCCCCTTGTGTGAGCCAGAGGAAGAAGAGGCAAAGCAGACACTGCAAGGACAGGAGATGCTTGGGCTCCCGCTGCTGCTCTCCTCCGCTCTGCATGTTACGGGAGCAAGCTTTCCCCTTGCCGCCCCCTTCCCCAAACACTGCTGTCACTGTGATTGTGGAGTAGGGTGATATACGATTGCAGCAGCAGGGGTAGGACGCCAAACACATCTGACTGTGGCGGCCGGCACCTCCTCACTGCAGCAGACAGCAAGGTAAAGGTGCGCTCCCCGGGGCCCCACCTTCAGTGTCCTGTGCTGTGCTTTCCACATCTGATGCTCTACCCGATTCCAGCTGGAGGCTGCGGGCCGCTTGAAATGACAGCACGGGCCGCATTTGGCCCCCGGGCCTGACTTTGGACATGCCTGATTTAGATGTTGGGCTGAAGAAGAGGCGCCCTCCAGTGGCCGCACCACAGCCAGCTGCCTAAGGGGCACATTTATCATGATCACATTTACAATGCGATCTGTGCGGAATATTACCGCCCAGGATCGCATTGTAAAATGCGATCAGATCACTGTGATGTATCATCCCTGGCACTGCAGGGACAGGGCTCCGAAAGGAGCCTGTCCCTGCAAAGTGCTAAGCCGGAAGCCGGGGGAGTCTGCGCATGCGCGGTTATGTGCTGACCCCCGCCGACCCCTCTTACCGCACTGCCCTGCTCGGCAGTGCGATGCGTAGCCATAAGCTACAATGGGCTATCGCCATCCCAGAATGGCGATAGCCCAGGGGTGCGAAGCCGGGCTGCCCGATGTTGATACACCGGCGGCGCTGCAGGGAGGATCAGAGATTCCTGCTGCGATCCCCCTATGATAAATTTATGGGATACTAAGGCCCCCATTTATCATTGATCACATTTACAATGCGATCTGGGCGGAATATTACCGCCCAGGATCGCATTGTAAAATGCGATCACATCGCCCCAATGTATCAACTGCCAGGGCGCAGGGACAGGGCTCCGAAAGGAGCCCGTCCCTGCGATGCCTGGAGCCGGAAGCCGGGGGTCTGCGCATGCGCGGTTATGCGCTGACACCCCCCCACCCGCGACCCCGATGACCGCACTGCCGCTCGGCCAGTGCGATATGTAGCCATAGGCTACAATGGGCTATCGCCATATCAGAATGGCGATAGCCCAGGGCTGCGATGCCGGGCTTCCCAATGTTGATACATCGGACAGCTTCGCATCCCCCATAGAAACCTATGGGGGATGCGGCCGGCAGCGCTTCAGGGAGGATCGCAGCAGGTATCGGAGATTCCTGCTGCGGTCCCCTTTAATACATTTAGGTGATACTTAATATTTGCGATTAACCCCCCAAAACTGATGTTTTCGGGGATCTAGCCGCAAATATTGCTTGATAAATGGGTTAGTATTTGCGGCTAAACCCCGAAAATGTAAGTTTTCGGGGATTTAGCCGCAAATATGGTTTGATAAATGGGCCCCTAAACCTGGAAGGTGGGGTGAAGCTGCCTAAAGCTGCCTAGTGGAAACGCCAGCCCTGGCTGGAGTGATTTATTGTCCTGCATAGACATTGTTCTCTGTGGCACCTGGTGAGTATCTGAGAGTGTATGTGAGCAGTGTATGCTGATCACAGCTGTTGGGTTGTCACAGAAGGTGTCCCAAGGAGACCACTTGCAGGCACCTGATTACCGGCACCCCGGAGAACGTGTAAAATCAGGTCACTCTGCTTGGAAAGATGTTCTGGAGCCATCTGTTAAACATGGAACTCTCTACAAAATATGGAACCTACAGACTGATGCTCATTAAAGGCTCTTATCTCATAGAAAAACATTGTGTATGTACAGCGCAGGACACATTTCTGCACCGAGCACACCTTCAGCAGCAACGATCCTCATCTCCTCCATTAAATTGCAGCCATGTTATGTACAGTACTTACGCAGTTGTGCAGAAGTTACTGCATCATATACAGTGCAGGGTAATGGAGTGGAGTGATACTGAGTGAAGTCTAGTGTACATACATACTAAGGTGTAATGGGGCGAGATGCACTATAGGCATGCCGGGTTTCTGCTGCGGAGGGTGCCGCCGGCTACCCCATAGAAGATTATGGGCTTCTTAATGCATCCCACACCACCTTGCATCCCACACCACCCTGCATGCCCCCCACCGTCCCTCTTCCTCCAGGTGGAGGGGGCGGAGCCTGGCAGACCTTGCAGCCATCTGAGCAGGGGGCTGCCGGGCAGGAGGAGGGGGGAGAGCAGCTGATGAACCACTCACACATTGCCGGACGCAAGAGCTGTTCTCTGAGATAGTAATCGCAGATGTTAGTGCGTATGCTGTTATTATCTATGCGGTAGCCGATGATGTGTGGCAGAGAGGGGCTGCGGATGTTACTGCAGATTACAGGGTATTTTCTAAGAGCTCTCAGTAGACATTGCTCCACGTGTAGGGGCATAGCGATATTGATGCACGTCCCCAGCAACGCTATATCTCCAGTGGTTAATATTCAGCTTAATAAATATCAAGAACCCAGGTTCTCAAAATGAAAATTAGTATTTTCATGCAAATGTACCAAGGTTCTCTTATCAGGCCCATCCTAGAGCAGAGCTAGTAACAGGGTGCTAGAATAACGTTATGACAGTAATACAGGATCCCCCAGCACATTGCCGTATCTGCCTGTCCTCTCTGTAATACAGGATCCACCAGCACATTACCGCCTCAGCCTGTCCTCTCTGTAATACAGGATCCCCAAGCACATTACCGCCTCTGCCTGTCCTCTCTGTAATACCGATCCCCCAGCACATTACCGCCTCTGCCTGATGTCTCTGTAATACAGGATCCCCCAGCACATTACCGCCTCTGTCTGTCCTCTCTGTAATACAGGATCCCCCAGCACATTACCGCCTCTGCCAGTCCTCTCTGTAATACAGGATCCCCCAGCACATTACCACCTCTGCCTGTCCTCTCTGTAATACAGGATCCCCCAGCACATTACCGCCTCTGCCTGTCCTCTCTGTAATACAGGATCCCCCAGCACATTACCGCCTCTGCCTGTCTTCTCTATAATACAGGATCCACCAGCACATTACCGCCTCTGCCTGTCCTCTCTGTAATACAGCCCATGAACCCCCAGCACATAACCGCCTCGGCCTGACCTCTCTGTAATACAGGATCCCCCAGCACATTACCGCCTCTGTCTGTCCTCTCTGTAATACAGGATCCCCCAGCACATTACCGCCTCTGCCAGTCCTCTCTGTAATACAGGATCCCCCAGCACATTACCACCTCTGCCTGTCCTCTCTGTAATACAGGATCCCCCAGCACATTACCGCCTCTGCCTGTCCTCTCTGTAATACAGGATCCCCCAGCACATTACCGCCTCTGCCTGTCTTCTCTATAATACAGGATCCACCAGCACATTACCGCCTCTGCCTGTCCTCTCTGTAATACAGCCCATGAACCCCCAGCACATAACCGCCTCGGCCTGACCTCTCTGTAATACAGGATCCCCCAGCACATTACCGCCTCTGCCTGTCCTCTCTGTAATACAGGATCCCCCAGCACATTACCACCTCTGCCTGTCCTCTCTGTAATACAGGATCCCCCAGCACATTACCGCCTTTGCCTGTCCTCTCTGTAATACAGGATCCCCCAGCACATTACCGCCACTGCCTGTCCTCTCTGTAATACAGGATCCCCAGCACATTACCGCCTCTGCCTGTCCTCTCTGTAATACAGGATCCACCAGCACATTACCGCCTCTGCCTGTCCTCTCTGTCATACAGGATCCACCAGCACATTACCGCCTCTGCCTGACCTCTCTGTAATACAGGATCCCCAGCACATTACCGCCTCTGTCTGTCCTCTCTGTAATACAGGATCCCCCAGCACATTACCGCCTCTGCCTGTCCTCTCTGTAATACAGGATCCCCCAGCACATTACCACCTCTGCCTGTCCTCTCTTTAATACAGGATCCACCAGCACATTACCGCCTCTGCCTGTCCTCTCTGTCATACAGGATCCCCCAGCACATTACCGCCTCTGCCTGTCCTCTCTGTCATACAGGATCCCCCAGCACATTACCGCCTCTGCCTCACCTCTCTGTAATACTGGATCCCCCAGCACATTACAGCCTCTGCCTGACCTCTCTGTAATACAGGATCCCCCAGTATATTACCGCCTCTGCCGGTCCTCTCTGTCATACAGGATCCCCCAGAACATTACCGCCTCTGCCTGTCCTCTCTGTAATACAGGATCCCCCAGCACATTACCGCCTCTGCCTGTCCTCTCTGTAATACAGGATCCCCCAGCACATTACTGCCTATGCCTGTCCTCTCTGTAATACAGGATCCCCCAGCACATTGCCGCCTCTGCCTGTCCTCTCTGTAATACCGATCCCCCAGCACATTACCGCCTCTGTCTGTCCTCTCTATAATACAGGATCCCCCAGCACATTACCGCCTCTGCCTGTCCTCTCTGTAATACAGGATCCCCCAGCACATTACCGCCTCTGCCTGTCCTCTCTGTAATACAGGATCCTCAGCACATTACCGCCTCTGCCTGTCTTCTTTGTAATACAGGATCCACCAGCACATTACAACCTCTGCCTGTCCTCTCTGTAATACAGGATCCCACAGCACATTACCGCCTCGGCCTGACCTCTCTGTAATACAGGATCCCCCAGCACATTACCGCCTTTGCCTGTCCTCTCTGTAATACAGGATCCCCCAGCACATTACCGCCACTGCCTGTCCTCTCTGTAATACAGGATCCCCAACACATTACCGCCTCTGCCTGTCCTCTCTGTAATACAGGATCCCCCAGCACATTACCGCCTCGGCCTGTCCTCTCTGTAATACAGGATCCCCCAGCACATTACCGCCTCGGCCTGACCTCTCTGTAATACAGGATCCCCCGGCACATTACCGTCTCTGTCGGTCCTCTCTGTAATACAGGATCCCCCAGCACATTACCGCCTCTGCCTGTCCTCTCTGTAATACAGGATCCCCCAGCACATTACCGCCTCTGCCTGTCCTCTCTGTAATACCGATCCCCCAGCACATTACCGCCTCTGCCTGTCCTCTCTGTAATACAGGATCCACCAGCACATTACCGCCTCTGCCTGTCCTCTCTGTAATACCGATCCCCCAGCACATTACCGCCTCTGCCTGTCCTCTCTGTAATACAGGATCCACCAGCACATTACCACCTCTGCCTGACCTCTCTGTAATACAGGATCCACCAACACATTACCGCCTCTGCCTGTCCTCTCTGTCATACAGGATCCCCCAGCACATTACCGCCTCTGCCTGTCCTCTCTGTCATACAGGATCCCCCAGCACATTACAGCCTCTGCCTGTACTCTCTGTAATACAGGATCCCAAGTACATTACCGCCTCTGCCTGTCCTCTCTGTAATACAGGATCCCCCAGCACATTACCGCATCTGCCTGACCTCTCTGTCATACAGGATCCCCCAGCACATTACCGCCTCGGCCTGTCCTCTCTGTAATACAGGATCCCCCAGCACATTACCGCCTCTGTCTGTCCTCTCTGTCATACAGGATCCCCCAGCACCTTACCGCCTCGGCCTGTCCTCTCTGTAATACAGGATCCCCAGCACCTTTCCGCCTCTGCCTGTCCTCTCTGTCATACAGGATCCCCCAGCACATTACAGCCTCTGCCTGTCCTCTCAGTAATACAGGATCACCCAGCACATTACCGCCTCTGCCTGTCCTCTCTGTAATACAGGATCCCCCAGCACATTACCGCCTCGGCCTGTCCTCTCTTTAATACAGGATCCACCAGCACATTACCGCCTCTGCCTGTCCTCTCTGTAATACCGTTCCCCCAGCACATTACCGCCTCTGCCTGTCCTCTCTGTCATACAGGATCCCCCAGCACATTACAGCCTCTGCCTGTCCTCTCTGTAATACAGGATCCCAAGTACATTACCGCCTCTGCCTGTCCTCTCTGTCATACAGGATCCCCCAGCACATTACCGCCTCGGCCTGTCCTCTCTTTAATACAGGATCCCCCAGCACATTACCGCCTCGGCCTGACCTCTCTGTAATACAGGATCCCCCAGCACATTACCGTCTCTGTCGGTCCTCTCTGTAATACAGGATCCCCCAGCACATTACCGCCTCTGCCTGTCCTCTCTGTAATACAGGATCCCCCAGCACATTACCGCCTCTGCGTGTCCTCTCTGTAATACCGATCCCCCAGCACATTACCACCTCTGCCTGACCTCTCTGTAATACAGGATCCACCAGCACATTACCGCCTCTGCCTGTCCTCTCTGTCATACAGGATCCCCCAGCACATTACCGCCTCTGCCTGTCCTCTCTGTCATACAGGATCCCCCAGCACATTACAGCCTCTGCCTGTCCTCTCTGTAATACAGGATCCCAAGTACATTACCGCCTCTGCCTGTCCTCTCTGTCATACAGGATCCCCCAGCACATTACCGCCTCGGCCTGTCCTCTCTGTAATACAGGATCCCCCAGCACATTACCGCCTCTGCCTGTCCTCTCTGTCATACAGGATCCCCCAGCACATTACCGCCTCGGCCTGTCCTCTCTGTAATACAGGATCCCCCAGCACATTACCGCCTCTGCCTGTCCTCTCTGTCATACAGGATCCACCAGCACATTACCGCATCTGCCTGACCTCTCTGTAATACATGAACCCCCAGCACATTACCGCCTCTGCCTGTCCTCTCTGTCATACAGGATCCCCCAGCACCTTTCCGCCTCTGCCTGTCCTCTCTGTCATACAGGATCCACCAGCACATTACCGCATCTGCCTGACCTCTCTGTAATACATGAACCCCCAGCACGTTACCGCCTCTGCCTGTCCTCTCTGTAATACAGGATCCCCCAGCACATTACCGCCTCTGCCTGTCCTCTCTGTAATACAGGATCCACCAGCACATTACCGCCTCTGCCTGTCCTCTCTGTAATACAGGATCCACCAGCACATTACCGCCTCTGCCTGTCCTCTCTGTCATACAGAATCCCCCAGCACATTACCGCCTCTGCCTATCCTCTCTGTCATACAAGATATAGGGGAGGCAGTAAGGGTGATCACCACGGTGGCTCAACACATAGGGAACCCCCCACATAGTCCCCACCAATTGTATATTTATGGAGGGTTGAGTCACATTTTGCTGCCTGCACTCCAGTTCTTCTCCTCCACGTTGCGGTCCCCGTCCTCCCCATGCAGCCGCAGCTGCAGCAGCCATGTTTCTGAGCAGAAGGCAGAGACTGACATGTCACAGCACTCCCCTTCCAGGCTCTCCGCAGCTCCCGGCTCTTGGAATAAGTTGTCGCTGTCGGCCATGAGTGTCCCAGACACTGGTGTCATTCCTTCTGCTGCAGCTGCTCCATGGCAGTGGCGGTTTTCAACCTTTTTCCCTTGCGGCACACTAAATAAGATTTTAAAATTGGATGATGATGTACTGTGCTTTATTAAAAGTAGAATTCGCTCTTCTAGACGTCTTTTATTTTGTTTATGAAGATTTTAAAATTGCCAAGGCACACCATGAGATCCCCACAGGGCAAAACACATTGGCCCTCACAGGAAAAAAAACAAACCTATTGGCCACCATATAAAAACAATCTCACTGGTCCCCACAGGTAACAAAAATAAAATACATTGGCCCTTTACATGAAAAGTAAATAACAGTGGAACTGGTGGTGGCTGTGAGCTGGTTTGGGCATCTCTAGATCTGGGGGCACACTTGAGAGCAGCGCTAAGCACACTAGGGTGCCACGGCACAGTGGCTGGAGAACACTGTTCTATGTTCTGGTGCTGGACTCAGTGAAGAAAGAAGAGATCCTACACAGTCCCTACACACAGACCCCCCCCCCCCCCCCCATCTAAATCATACTGTATATATTATTTCTAGAAGGTGATTTTTGGTGACGATCCCCTTTTCTCCTTTCATACGTGAACATATCCCCTCACATGTGGCCGAAGGGGAGAGAATTCATTCCATGGTCGCCGACCATAAAATTATTTTTCTCCCTTTTAGAAATAAAATTCAGGGAAAACCAAAGACGTCATGTAAAGTCAGCCACCCGCCATGAGCAGTGGACGCTACAGACGGCCATAAAATGCTGGGCGTTCCCCTCCAGCCGCCTCCTATGCGATAACCTCGGTGAGTGTGATACTCGCCAAAGGCGGTTCTGAATGTGCGCAAAAACAGACCTCCACCATCTGAACGGTGCCGAATTCACCCCCTTCCCGAGCTGTGCTGAATCACCCCCTTTATTCGCATACGAAATTTTCGCTCGGGCCACCTAATTTATATTTATATATGATGCCACCCATATCCTGCAAGGCCATGCCTTTATAGTGGAGGCAAACCTCCTTTCTGGGAGCATGCGGACCTATTGCCACTAATCACCCCTTCCCCTATCATGTTGCCCTGTCATTTTCTTCTGTATCCACCCCTAAGTGCAATATTAAAAGCCCCTCGTTCTGGAATGCAGTTACAATCCCGGCGGTCGGAATCCCGGCGTTCAAAATACCGAAGTCGGTATCACGACTGCCGAAATCCCAATACTTTGTCCCTCTATGGGTGTCCACGACACCCATAGAGGGAGAATAAATTAGTGTGCTGAGAGTAGCGAGGCACCGGGCCCGCTGCGTTGCCCGGAGCCCGCAAGGGGGGGGGGGGGGGGGGGCGATCCACGTCCCCCCTTGTCAGGATTTCGGCGGCCGGGATTCCACCGTCAGGATTTTGAACGCCGGGATTCCGACCGCAGGGATTTAGTACCAAACCACTCGTTCCTACTAACATCTAGAGATCTATTATTGCTGGGGTTTATAACCCACTTGTATTAGGTTGACTGGTCCCAGTGTGAATAGTAATATGTTAAATGGATCTGAATGGTGCATATTTGAGCTACTGTATTTGGCTAAGCACAGAGGAATCTCTCTACTGAAGCATTTCACTTATAATTGCTTATTGATTCTAAATGGCCAATAATATTTCCACTGAAATTGTGTGGTTTATCTGTGACATAGTATATTTCTATTGCTATAACATGCTTGTGCTGCATTACTGTGGATGGTGCTTACATTTATTTGGTGCATAAAATGTACAATTATTTGCTTACATACTTTCACCGCTTGTCACAGCAGAACCTGGCCAACCGGCAGTGGCTCACAGTACATTCTGGACACAGACCCGTTAAATGTTTCTGACCACATGCCATGTTTCAGCAAACATTTGGAAGACAGCTGGGAATGGGGTTCAGTAGGGAATCGGGTATTAAGATGAATCATTTGCGCATTAAGGTGCTTAGGGGGTTATTTAGACTTGATTGAGTACCACCCCACAATCACCCTGCGATTAGATAACCGCTGCCCAGTCTTTGTACCTGAAGCCCCCTTGCATCCTCCATCTGGTTATCCAGCCTGCTCTCATGCTTCCCTTGCATGTCTCCTCTAGTTATGTGACCCATTCTTCCTGTCCCTTCTTGTTTGTCTCCTTTATCTGTCTACAATTTACCAGTACCCGCTGGCTATATTGCTGTTCTTGCCTATATCCGTGAGCTCAGGTTTCTAGTCCACTGCAAGAACTCTGTTCTTAGCTTTCATAATCCCCTCACTCTTATATGACCACCCTGTTCTCCTTGTCTTCAGCTCCTGTGCCGTACTGGACATATGCAGATCTAAGGGGTGGTCCAGGGGTGCACCGATTAGACTTACCTCCAGCTCATCCACCGGATCAGCCATGCAGAATTGAAAGCAGTGACAGCCGGGCTTAGAGAGCAATGAGCTACCTGGCTGTACTCAGACTCAGAAATCTCCCAATGGCTTGTGAGCCAATCAGAGCTTGTGGTCTGACAACCAATCAGTAGCCACCACTGCTGCTCTTATTGGCTCACGAGCCAACAGGACATTTCAAAATAGCCACGGACCTGCTCTGACTACAGCCGGGCAGCCCACTGCCAACCTCCCCCCCCCCCTCATTACAACAAGCTTTTCACCCCCCTTGGCAACAAGCTTGCAATCCTCCTTGGCAACAAGCATTTAACTCCCCCATGGCAATGAGCATTTAACTCCTCTGTGTCAATGAGCATGAAGCCCCCCTTGGCAACAAGCTTGAAATCCCCTTGGCATTAAGCATGAAGCCCCGAGCATGCAACACCTTGAATCAAGCATATAAACCTTGGCACGGTGTGCGGCATAATATGTAATGGGCATCATGGTGTGTGGCACAATGTGGAATAGGCATCATGGTGTGTTTCACAATGCATAATGGGCATTACAGTGTGTGGCCTTATGTGTAATGGGCATTACTGTGCGTGATCTTATGTGTAATGGGCATTTTGGTGTGGGACATAATATGTAATAGGCATTACAACTTGCGGAATAATGTGTAACGGGCATTGCAGAGTTTTCAAAATTGTCTAGAAATGGCATTTTAGAACTGTTAATGTAAACCAATTTAGGAACATACTAGCTGAGACTGACCGGGATGACTAGCTCCCCTTCCTCTGCCCTCTCCTCTCATCATGTGTGTGACCTGGCGTGATAAAGCGCCTGATTTTCTCTGGGTGGGCAGCGCACCGGCAGTGAGCATCCTGCTGCTGTGTGCAGTGCACCGGGGACCCTAAGGACTAAGGGGCCTACTGCTGCCCCTGTCACCCCCCTTCCTGTCACCCAATGTTTTCCCTGTCACACTCTGCCTCTCCCTGTCACCCACTGCCATGTTGGATATTGTGAACTTGGGTCAGGGTGGAGGATAGGGGCCCAAATTATATTTTTGCACCTGGGCTGACCACCCACAAGTTCCTCCGCCGGTGTTCTGTCTGTCAACATCCCAAGGAAGGAAGAAGCAAATATACTGTATTGGGTTATAAAGACCTGATCACTGCCCTGTGATCAGATAGTCGCCCCATCAGTGTAAAAACCTGAATCATACTGATCGGCGAATAGCTGCAAATCCATTCACAGCTCACCATCGAATGATTTGTCCAGTGTTTGCAGGCTGTGTGTTAAGGGGGGGATCTTTCCTGCGTAACCCAGAACCTACTCTTCCTGTGTGATTAAAACATCCTGATCGAGCCTGGGGCTGACGTCACATGCCCTCCCTGAAAACGCCTGAGCACGCCTACATTTTCTCTGACACTCCCACAAAACGTCTGGTTACCACCCCCAAACATCGGCTTCCTGTCAATCAACTTGCATACGGCCAGAGATCAGTAAAAACACTGGATTCCTTCGCTGTTTGGAATCACGGATTCACGCTACAATCCGTATGCATGTGCAGTCATTCGCTAGTCGGCCACCTTGCTAAATCTCGGGGTTGCGATCAGGTCAGAATAACCCCCCATAGTACAGTATTTTGATCCTTGGTGACATAGAGTCTGCACTGGCCGTACCATGCCTCCTCGTTCTCTTCCCAATCTTCCTATTTTACTATAGTATGATCAAATGTTTCCTCTTTTGTTGTGTTTTTTACTTTTGCATATCCTCCTTTTTTATATTACCTGCTGTTTCCAGTCTTAGGTGGTTATGTACCACATATGCCCCTTGTAATGTGATCCCCTCTTGAATACCCCTCTAATTATTTGACTAGCTCTTACCTGTTGCCTGGGGTCTTTTTACCCCAAGTTTAATGCTCCCCTTATTATATCCACCCTTGGACTCCATCTCTTTATGACGAATATCCCTCCCTATTTTTGTCTCCCCATCTCCATCTTGTATGTCTTGCTGATGTTCCAGTAGCTTTCCTTTCTTTGGAGTCCATCAATAATGACCAAAATTTTAATTGCAAGTTACCCCTATCTCAGTCTTCTAGTTGGGTCGGATTGTTGCTCCTGCAGTCACAAACCAAAGGAAAGAAGAAGACGGATGACTGACGCTACTCTTTGAACCGTGATCCCACACATCATATAGTTGTCCCAGCTGACCTCTGGTATCATGAGTTGATTGAGTCTATTGTGGAGATTATGATCATGCCACTGATTGCATCCCTTCACATAGTGATGCAAATAAGTGATGCTACTGCATCATGGGGCATTTACGTCTCTTGCCCCTCGTTCACAATTTGACAGCTTTACTGAATTATAGCAGGGAACAGTAGTCAAATTGGATGTACATTTAGGTGACTACATTGGACAAGGTCAAACGGTTTAGTGGTTTGGCTGTAGCACATGTTTAACTCATTGGGGCTTGTAAGTTTCGTCAGTTATGGACTGGACCAGTGGTGGCTCCATAGGCGGGGCTGCAGGACAGTTGGAAATTCAAATACCAGAAGGTCAAACGGTCATTCCAGACTGACTCCCTGGCAGTGGGTTTATCTCCCCAATATGAATTTTGAACTGTGCTGCAGCTCCACCCCTGGAGCCGCCAATGGACTGGACCATGAATAGCCCACTGTAGGAATGCAGTGGTAGAGGTCCATGCTTAAGGGGTGCGGCCCGTTACTATTGGGTGAGACGAGTCTGCAGAGAGGCATTTACAGCCATTAGATACCATGTATCTGACACTCTAATAGAGTAACAATGTTTCATTTGAGGGAAGTGGGTTTCCTTGTGTGCTAGTCTGACCCAGTGTGTAGTTATAACGTTGTTGCACACTGGCTGAGAACATGCATTACAACTGGATTCATGGGCAATGATTCAGGGTATTGGATCATTATCATTTGTAATCTTTTATTGCCTTTACATGAAGAAATATAAGCCAACAAATAAATATATCATAGCATTCGTGGCACCTTAAGAAACATTCTCTATCCACTTACCACTGGATTATAATTCAGTGTAAAATGCACATATACCACTGAAAATATAAGATCAACATATAGGAACTCATTTGTAACAGGAGGTAATTGTGCAGAATATGTTCGCTTCAAATGTGACATTTGGCTCACTGTGCACATGCGCACAGAAGCACAGGCTGAGTAACCCTTATCTGGATATCCCAAAACCAAAATGTTTTTTTTTTGTTTGTTTTGTTTTATTCCCCCCACCCGCAACTTTTTTCATACTCACCTCATCTCCCAGTGTCCTCGGCAACCATCAAATTCATCTTCAGCATCACCCCCGGTCCCAGTGATACATGGTGCCTGTGTGCCAGTGTCTTCACTGCATTCTTAGGACCTGGGATGGTGCTGAAGACGAATACGAAGGTCACCGTGGACACCAGGGGACACCATGGAAGTCAGGGGGCCAGCTGAGTATGTAAGAAATATATACGGAATAGTCCCTTATCCAAAAATGCTTTTGGTCCCGAGCTTGTAATTAGAATGCAGCCTCAGCAGGTATAATATATTTACATGTGCATTAGATGCA
The DNA here is from genome assembly GCF_055691185.1 of Crinia signifera. NCBI lineage: Eukaryota > Metazoa > Chordata > Amphibia > Anura > Myobatrachidae > Crinia > Crinia signifera. The sequence goes on from NC_139226.1 coordinate 27,788,379, forward strand.
TTCAGAGAATCAGACACGGACAGCGACTTTCATCACCGGCAGCACCGTGCAACTTGTACTAGGGTTTGCGCCTTTTAGTGGTTGCGCCTTTTAGTTGGGAATCTTGGGCTAATTCGATTCAACATGTCCTAACCGTATTTTAGTCTACAAGACCCATCCAACCCCTGTTTAGCTCACATTAGTGTAGGCAGACATACTGTAAGTGCTTCTTTTTACCCTAAAGGGCGAAAAGACAAACAAGTGCATTAAAAAGAGAACCAGCTGTGGCCAAAAAAGCCTCAACTTGTATAAAGATCCAACTGTGAGTGAAATTTATAATGTATCACTGGGAATAAAATCCTGAAGCTTTAAAGTCCTCAGTGATTCAGATAGCATGGAATGAGTACTAGGATGAGTAAGGCAGATGTATCATAATTAAGGAAGAGCAGTGGCGTAACTAAGTTTTGGGCGCCCCCCCCCCCCCTCGCCGCCCAGCCAAGCACCCCCAATCCCCCGCCGCCCATGCAAACCCCCCCCCAATCCCCTGCAGCCTTACCTATCGCGCTGGTCCCAGTGGCTCCGTTCTTCTTCTGCTGAGGACCACCACAAAATGGCCGCCCCCATACAACAGACAGTTTCAGAGAACTGTGTGCTATATGGGGGCGGTCATTTTGTGGTGGTCCTCAGCAGAAGAACGGAGCCGCCGGGACCAACAAGATAGGTAAGTCTGCGGGGGATTGGGGGGGTGTAACTATAGCACCGCAGCCCCCGGCGCCCCCACATGCACAGCGCCCCCCCCCCGTGGTGGCGGGGGCTGCGGTGCTATAGTTACGCCGCTGAGGAAGAGTTCTTATTGAGGGTTATTCAGAGCTGATCACTATTGTGTGTACACTTACATGCCACCAAACAGTGACAAAAAAACTGCGAATCGTAAGCCAGACGTTGATTGACTGGAAGCCGGCGTTTGTGGAAGGTAACCGGCCAAGATCTGGGAGTGTCAGAAAAAGCGCAGGTGTGCCCAGGTGTTTTCAGCTAGGTTGTGTGGCGTCAGCTCTGGGCTCGATCAGCCTGTTTCTATCGTACTGGTCACACAGATTGTTTCGTGAATGCTTTTTATTGTGAGGGTGCTTCATTTTGCTGATATGCACTCACACAAAAAAATCTGTAAAAAGGCCAATAAAAGCAGAAAGGGGATATGTTCCAATATATGCGCACAGTGGGTACAAATTGTGCTCTTACAGTATTCTGATGTTTTCATTTGTAAATGACCCTTTTGTCATTTGCATTGTTTCATGTACAGGCAGTGGCGCAAGGAGAAATAATTTCTTAGTGGAACTATAAGTGCGCGCCGACGGCACCCGTTCCGAAAGTGTCCGTGGTCATGTGTCATGAGGGGACGTGGTCATATGAAACTAGACGTTATACCACATGCTGCAATGCCCATTACACATTACGCCTCACACTGTAATGCCCATTACACATTATGTCCCACACCATAATGCCCACTTCACATTATGCCCCACACTGTAATGCCCATTACACATGATGCCACACAATGTGATGCCCATTACACATGATGCCACATAAGTGCCACTTACCCACATGCTCATTGCTAGGAGTTTCTTTCTCAATACTAAAGGCTTCTTGTTCGATGCCAAGGGGGTTTCATGCTCATTGCCGTGGGGGATAACATGCTTGTTGCTATGGCAGATCACATGCTCGTTACCAAGGGGACTTATATGCTCATTTCTGAGGGAACTTACATGCTCATTGCCAAGGGGAGGGGATACATGTTCATTGTCCAGGGGGTTAATTTTATAAAAAGCAAACTTCCTCTGCCTAGGATGAACTCTGGCTGCAGCTGGCTCCTGCTCGGTGTGACATACGGGAAGGCAGAACTTGCAGGTCCCGTGAGGTGGGAGACCAGGTGGGCGAGCGGGCGGGAGGTGGGACGGAGCGGGACCAGGGGCTGACTTTATTGGAGCTGAACCAGCACCACAAGTCCGTCCGCCGCAGTGACAACACACGGTATGCACCGGCCATCATGATCTGTGGCGTCGTGATCGCCTGGCATGCGGGTTGGAGACCAGCAGCGGCAGTCAAGTAATGCAGTCCTGACCGCCACCTGCCACCAGGTGCTGCTGCCACGAATCTGTTTTGTGTGCAATTGTGTGAGGGGCACCACCCTGTGCGCACGCCTATGGTTGGGGGGAAGTGGTACGGTGTAGATGCAATATATTTCTTACAGGTATGCCATACCACGCCGTACCCCCTTACTTGCAGCACTGTGTACAGTATGTCTATGTACTATATAATGTAGTATACTTTCAGCTCAACATACTGTATGAAAGTGTATATTATACGTTTATACTCCATATTGTTTATTTTGTTATTTGCAAGCTTGTTTTTTTCTGCTGATTTATGGATGATAAACTTTTACCTGTGTTTCTGCTGCCCGGAGGGTAACTCTGGTGTAGATTCCATCTCCAATGTTGCAACAATATAAAAGGAACATTAATATTTCTGTCTGACAAATTCAGATTGAACTCTAGTGGAGTTGGTATAGAATAGGGCACTAATGGCTAACCTTGACACTCCAGCTGTTGTTGAACTACACATCCCAGCATGCCCTGCTACAGTTTTACTATTTGGCCATGCTAAAACTGATGCAGGGCATGCTGGGATGTGTAGTTCAACAACAGCTGCAGTGTCAAGGATAGCCATCACTGGAATAGGGTATGAGTTCTGAATATAGGGGCCTGATTCAGGTTGGCTCACTAGACAGCCTATATTCGCTGCCTACTTAGCCCATAAACGCTGCCCAGCTAAAGGCCCACACACCCCTCCCCCCGCTGCCAAATCCCCTCGGTGCCATACGAGGGGATCTGTATGCTAACACATACCCTCGCATGCGGCCAAAGGGGAGAGAAATCATTTGATGGTCGCTGACTAAAATCATGAAAACTCAAATCTTAAACTCTATCGAAGGCTGAAAAAGCACTATAATAAATGCATGGAAGGCAGCAATTTCCATTGGTTTCGGTATGTTCGGTAATCATAATGCCAACAGCATAATCGCCAACATATCAACATATGTCAACATGGTCAATAGGTCAACATGACCAAAGGTGGACAGAATCAAAATGTTGACACAAGGTTAACATGAGTTTTTCACATTTTTTGTGTGTCAATGTTGACACATGTCGACATAGACCCCCAACTAGTGTAATACATACCCTTGCATGGTTCGTATCACTTGGCACACTTTACTGTTAATAGGGATGCCAATTCCCGGGCATTTTTTTCAATCCTGGGATTTGGGATGGAAAAATGCTCAATCCAGAGATTGGCCTCCCTAATTAAATAAAATGCCCTCCGGTCCTTCAAAACGGTTGCTCTGCCCATTTACTTACATGGGCGGGAGCTGCGGTCGGGAGTGGGGCAGGCGTGGCCTGTGCAGCGTGACCTCTGACCACATCGCGCCAAGGTCAGGAGCAGACAGGCAGCGTTGGGAAATCCTGGCAATTTTAGGGCCACATCCCAGAATCCTGGCGATTCCAATTCCGGGATTAGCCACCCTAGCTGTTCACAATTGTAGTCCACGGGGATGGTACTGTATGGAAAAGTCTCAAAAAGAAAAAAAAATTTTTTTTTAAAATGAATGACCTTTCGTGTGTCGGCCATATTCATGTCGACCTATTGATGTCTATCTATATACATTGCAGCTCTATCAACCAGAACCAGGTTAGCCACATTGTACATTATTTTGCACACATCAACGCATCCATTTACTTAGACAAACGCAAAATCCTTACATTGTTGCACTGACACATAATTTAGTGTGCACTGCAATACCGGATGCACTAAACTTCCCTACACACCTACAATGACACACACAGACACAATCGCATGCGGGTGAGGCTTGGTCACACCTGCAGCCACTGCTCCTCACACCAGCCCACGCATCCTCTCACTGGCGCGCGCACACACACACACAGAGCCCACTCTGCCCACACACATCCCGTCACTAGTGCACTCACTCGTCCTCCCGCCCGTGCACTCACATACACACTTGCACTCACTGCCACACTTGCACTCACCTTCAAGAAGGTAACAGCTGCAATAAAAGGGGAGGGAGCATCAGTGTGAGAAGTGGGGAGGCTGGAATGGAGGCCGCCTATTGGCTAAGAGGCTCCGGGGGGCGGCGCCTATGTGACTGCAGCATATGAGGGACCAACTGTGTGAGAGGGGGGAGAGCCAGAGAGCGGGAGGGATGTGAGAGAGCAGCAGCCTCCCTGAGCACAGAGCTGAGTCCGCTTCATCCTCAGCTGCCTCTACCTCTCCTCTCTCTCTGTCTCTCTCTCTTTCTCTCTCTCTCTCTTTCTCTCTTCCCCTCTTTCTTTTCTCTCTGTCTCCTTCCCTCCTCACTGGAGCTCAGGTCATTGTCCCCCCTTCCCCTGCCTAGGATTCCGGCCACAACTGCTCCCTGCCTGAGATAAAGACATGGGGGTGAGTATAGATCCTCTGGGTCACTTATACAAGCCTATATGTTCATGGGATCATGGGGGTTAAGATCTTTATTGCTCTGGTTAGACCTGCAGCAGCTGTTCTTTCTGCTGCACTTCTACATGTGTCCCATACAGTGTATTGTTCTGCATTCACCTTGTTAACATGAAAAGCACTGTCCAGGGTGCTGTTCAGGGTGACCCATTGTCAGGCAGTGCTGCTGCTGTCCATGGTGCTGATCAGGTGTAGCCCATTGTCACACAGTACTGCTGCTGCTGTCCATGGAGCTGATCAGGTGCACCCCCATTGTCAGACAGTACTGCTGCTGTCCATGGTGCTGATCAGGTGTAGCCCATTGTCAGGTAGTACTGCTGCTGCTGTCCATGGAGCTGATTAGGTGCACCCCCATTGTCAGACAGTGCTGCTGCTGTCCATGGTGCTGATCAGGTGCACCCCATTGACAGACAGTGCTGTCCATGGTGCTGATCAGGAGCACCCCTTGTCAGATAGTGCTGCTGCTGTCCATGGTTCTGATCAGGTGGACCACTTGTCAGACAGCTGCTGTCCATGGTGCTGATCAAGTGGACCCCCTTGTCAGACAGTGCTGCTGCTGTCCATGGTGCTGATCAGGTGGACCCCATTGTCAGGCAGTGCTGCTGCTGTTCATGGTGCTGATCAGGTGCACCCCATTGTCAGTGTTTCTTCTGTCCAAGGTGCTGATCAGGTACACCCCATTGCTAGACAGTGTCGAAGCTTTCTAAGGTGCTGGAAAAATATATTTCCACACCCTTTCTAATGGTCTGTAGTTGTTAAACGAATGAATTCACCCTCTCTTGTTGGTCCCTAAACTCCTTGTGGCTTTGATTAGATCTCCCCTTCAGTGTCTTTACAAATTACTTGACAGGATTTTGCAGGGCTGTTATCTGTGTAATTATGTATAGTCCTGACTGCCATCAGATTGATTGATTAATGAGTGATGTCACTGTGGTCTGATTGGCAGCTGAAGGGGTTAATGGCCGGCACACTGTGCACTGGGTTGTGGATAATTGTGTGCACAGCGCAATGCGGTGTCTGTCTGTCTGTCAGCACTCAAGAGAAGGAGGGAAGGAAAGTGAGGGAGAGAGAGAGAGAAAGAGTGAAAAGCCTTGGGAAATGAGATGAGGTAATTTGCCATAGAGAGAGGAAAAAGATGGAGAATGTGGTGTAGGGAGTAGAGAGAGAAGGCTGGTGTGAGATGGGGAGGGGGGGGGGTGCAGAGATAAGGCAGGTGGGAGAATAGTGAAGGGAGGTACAATGGTATTTTTTTTTTTTTTTTAGAATTGGTTGGGGCATAAACCTCTTGGAAATCAAATCCCCTGACTCAAGTGCAGATAAGATATTAAATAACTGGTTTTGTAGCAATGAATGGGTTAAGAAGGGCAAGCTATACATTGGGATCCTGATGAGAACTCTGGGATGGTATCCATTTAAAATGTGAGAAGGGCACCTGAAGGTCAGAGAGGAGATTGGTGCATTGAAAATGTACATGCAATCATATTGGGTACTTAGCACTAAAACATTGGTCCTATATTGCTCATCTTTTAAAGTATCGGTTGTATATCATATAATAATTTTTGATTGTATTCGGAGGTTCTTTTAAGGCCTAAACTTTATCAATCTAATGTCAATGATAATAAAGGGACTCATTAATTCTAGGGACATGTCTAGATATTAATCTTTTCAATTAATCATCAAATGATGCAATCAATCATTTGACGATGGTATATGATAATTGGAAATGCTAAATTTACCTTTGACTGCCAGAGGCCTTTTTCCCTTTGCATAGCAATCCCCATGCAGGCCCGCTGGTATTTATTGTGTTAAATGATAATGGAAAAGGGGAATTGAGATGATGTAGGGGTGAAGAATGTACAGAAGATTTATTGCCAGATGCTATGTCATTCATGTTTGTAAGTTTTGTGGGTAATCTGCTGGTTAATGATGGATTGTGTAATGTACGGCAATGACAGTACAGTAAATCTGGATATAAGCAGATGTAAGATGAGTTGTCAGCACCTCGGTATGAGCAATGCTTACCTGGGAAGACTTTACATTTATAAAATAATTGCCCAAGGCCCTGTACTGATGTGTGTCATTGAACAAGGTCACGGTGCCTAGACTCCTTCTCCTATAAGGGCCGCTATACTTTCTCGAACACCCAGGAATTGCAGTACATGGGTGGCATGCTATGCACTTTTGGAACACACATTCAAGTATAAAATAAATGAACATTGATTCCCAGGACCAGAACACACCCATGCCTGTCTAGGTGTATTCAGGCATTTCGAAGCATACACACAATGACAGCTTTAGCATATAGCAAGTGACCCATCCGTAATTGTGCTATGTGGAGGTTTTATGTAAGGCTTTGACATGGTTTGTTCATGGTGTTACATCCCTACACTTCCCTCCCAGGAGACAGAGCATGGGGGCAGGGTGGAGTGACATATGGCATGGAAGTGAGTGCGGATAATCCCCCACTAGAGTGGATTGGGGAGGGGTTCAATTCTGTGTTTCCAATATAGCTAAAAGATCAAAGAGATATATTCCGGCTATAGTATAACCTAGTTATCAGGGTCAGATTCGTCCACAGAACCAGAGGAGAAGCGTTACTATAAGCAGTGGTACTGCATATAGCAATGAAAGGATACCATGGGTGTGTTGTCATTTTATCATGAATAAGAACAGCGGCAGGGACTGCAGAGCATGTTATATACAGGAGAAAATGATGGAAACTCAGATCACAATCATGACCTTAACTTACACAAGATGAAATAGAGAACAAGACAATGATTCACAACAGCCAGGCTGATATGTAGAGTATATTGCACAACTGTAGGAGAAATATTCATCAAATATGCAAGAAACTGTAGAAGACATATTCAAAAATATTCACAATACTGACAAATATTAGAGGGGATTTGAATAATTAATCTGAAGTATCGTAAACCTCACAGGAATCAAAATGGAGGTTTAAAGATGAAGAATGTAGAAGAATTGCTTTGGTAAATCATTTTACAATCCATTGGTCGATGTGAACATTTCATTAAAGCTAGGTGAGGATAGTGATTTGTAAGTTAAGTGAAATAGCAGAAGCTGTTGTCTAAAGAGATTTGATTATTAAATATCAATTTGAATGAGAAAATCCCAAGATGGCCGCTCGTCACCTGAACGAGGCTGTGTTGCGTTTGTATAACTGGGATTTAGGCTTAACCCCTGTGTGGCTAGATGTGACATTAATGCTAAGCACAGATGTACACTAGAGGTCCCTCTTACAGCTAGGAGGCAATGTATTACACGGATGTTGCACTGTGGTATCTCTGAACACTGGATCATCCAGATTGCTTGCTCAGCAGATCTCATGTCATACAGTATAGCCACCCAATTCAGCATGATACATAGATAGGTTAGTTATTAAACCACTGTATTTGTTTCCTGTGTATTCAAAAAGACAAAAAAGATCCAGTAATTCCCAGAACCTTGTTTTAAATCAAATAAAATAGAGATAAAAATAGTGCATGCTACAATATGACTTAACAATTGTTTGTTTCAATGACTGGGGGTGCAATAGATAACTAAACTGCAATCATTTAACTTGTCTGTATTTGTAATTATTTATACTAAAAGAACAGTCGCTGTGAGAGACGCTGGCATATTTAACTTGATATTTTGAGGATCTCTCACAGCACGTTGCCACTCAAAGGGATGAAATGCATTCCACGATTTGTGCTTTTCTTCTGTTTTTTTTTTTTTTATAACAATAGAAATAGTTATCGGTTTGAAGGTGAAAATTGAACAATATACTAGCCATGCCCATCAATAATAGCGCAACCTGCACTGTACTTTTATGTTCTTTCTATATACTGTTATGCACCTCTACATTCTGTTGTATCCATTGTTATTGTCTTTCCCTGACTTTCCCCTTCAACTGTTACATTAGAGCATTTTTAGGACACTGTATAACGTAACACAGAGCTGTGTTTCATAAAAATGTCCGAATCGCTGAGTCATTTTCCAAGTGATTCCGTCCATTTGTATAAAAAAACACAGGTAACGCCCATGTGTCACATGACAGGGTGTGGTCAGAATATTAACCAAACTGTATAATAAAAAGTTATGTTAGGAATTCAAATATCCAGAAAATAATGATATGATATGTACACACCTTTACACATATGTTAAGATGTGGTAGGCACTGGTATGGTTCTGGAAACCGCCGCTTTTACCAGTCCATCAATTTTTGGAGAAAATAGAGGAAGAGGGAAGTTCTGGAGGATAAAACGGTATAAAAAAAACCCTGTTCTACATTCTATTGATGCATTTTATATATATAGAGAGAGAGAGAGAGAGAGAGAAGATCTATCAGTACAAAAACCCTCATCATCTCTTGCAGTCTCTGTTGGGTGTCATAGTGTTTTAATAGTGTATGGCACTTATTTAAAAGTAGGTTTATCATTCCAGCATCTCTACCCTCTGCCTTAAGTAACTTGTGAAAGACTTGATTATTCCCACAATTTGTGATATATGAAATACTGATAGAAATACTACACATGTAATACACAAGTACTACACAAATACGACCTACTGTATGGCAGGCATGTTCAAACTGTGGCCCTCCAGCTGTTGTGAAACTACAATATGAGAAACTTGGAGACAGACCTAGTATATACAGTATAAACTAGGTCTGTCTCCTATACTAGATCTGTCTCAGAGTTTTTTATATTGGGGCAGATGTATTAAGCCTTAGCAAGAGATAAATTCAAGTGTGATAAGGAGAAATAAACGTCCAGCCAATCAGCTCCTTACTGACTTTTTTCAAACACAGCCTGTAACATGGCAGTTAGCAGCTGATTGGCTGGACGTTTATCTCTCCCTATCACACTTGCATTTATCTCTTGTTAAGGCTTAATACATCTGCCCCATTGTTTTTTATGTTGGACAAGTGTATTGATTCCTTAATGAGATTATTGCTGATTAGTTGAGCAGCGTATTTAATCCCTGGATGTAGCCCATGCAAGTCACCTTGATAAAGTTACCCCTAGTTGGGACCCTGTTACCACATATTGGGACATTCATCTGCTCATTGATCTGGACTCTTGCTCATTGGTTTCTCATCTGGAGTATCCACCACCTTGGATAATAGCGGTCTACTAGTGAGGACTCCCTTGATGCCATACTGCCTCCCTTATGGGACCGTAAACCTCCAACGGCACCAAGTGGACTTACAAATACCGGACTCCATCATTTGGGAATTCCATCCATCGTACCAGTGCTGGTTGCATATTAGGGTCCAAATTCATGGTTTATGCCTATTTTTCTCATATTTCTGAGTTTCATTCAACTAATCCCTTGTCATGTAATATTCTGTAGCGCTGTTTTTTCTGTTTTGTATTCTTTGTATCTGGGATCTGACTAATTACCGCTAAAAGCTGCTCCCATTGGGCAAACAGCCCTGATAAGTTCTCTCAGCAGAGCAAACTGTTTTCCTTTCTCTCAATAAGGCCTATGTAGTAAGCCTTGGAGTGCGATAAAGTGGATGGAGATAAGTTACCTGCCAGTCAGCTCCTAACTGTTGGGGCTAGGGGGCTGATTCACTGTTGGACGCATCTCAAATAGCACATTTTTGCACCGATCCAAACTGATGCATCTTTGCGAATATGTCGGTCCTATCCTGAGTCGGATCTGTCTTTCCCTTAAATTGGTAGTTTCAAGTGGGTACTGACTGAACAGCGACAATGAGATCACACAGCGACTGTTCTGACTTGTGACACGAGTCGTTCTTGCGGGAAGGGGATCTAATGGATCTCTTGCATTTGGTATGGGCTGGTGCGAGTGCTGATCATAATGGATGACAGTTGCGACAGTTGGAGTAAACCCAGTGGGCGGAGCAGGAGCACAGATCCCAACAGTGACGGAATGGAATCTCGCATTAGCATAAGTTGGTACATCTGGCTTCCGCAGTTTGGCCCTTTGCATCTGACTCAATTTACTAAAGCTTGTAAAAAGGAAAAAAAAAGGTGACGTTGCCGGTAGCAACCAATCAGATACTATCCATCCTTTTTGTTTTGATCATAGAAATGATAGAGACAATCTGATTTCTACGAGCCATATCACCTCTATTTATTTTTAGAGGCATTAGTAAATGTACTACTTATTTCCTGACTTTAGAGGGTTAACTGTGGATTTGTACAGAACAGTTCTGAAGTGCGGTTATGCTCGTCATGCCCTGCATCACACATTGCTTGGCCTTGAGATACGCGCACTTTCTGAGAACAGTACATTGTGTTTCCTCCTGACTGACTAATTATAATCTCGCACCTTCTGCACTATGTGTTATCGATTATCCAGGCCAATGCATCGTTGACACAGGTTCCATTTTTAAAATTAAAGGCTAAGAACCCTTTTCTCTCTTATTGATTTGGAATCACTGAGGGTCTGATTGGGATTGGGAGCAAAAATAAGAGTATCTTTGCACCTGGATAAAGCCAGATGTAACGTTTGCAGAGAGAGATGCGAGAGGGGTGTGTGATAGCCAGCAGCTGTTTAAGAGAGGAGCAGGCCAGTGGGTAGCCTCTTCTGTTCGAGGTCCCGACACTATACCAGCTACAGCGCCAGACTCTGCATAGCGCAGTCAAGTCTGAGCACTAGAGGGAACAGAACGCTGAAAAAATGGCCCCTCAGCTATTTTTTGGGCCATTCCGGCAGTGCTGCTGCCTTCATTGTGGGACTCTGGAGGGGTAAATATTAAACAATAGGTGCAATGTTCACGGTGGGACTTAGGGGGCCATGTGCACCGCGCATATTGCACCCATTATAAACACGCCACTGGTGATAACTCATTATTAAAATTGCAGCATTATAATAAAGATCTCCAGTATATGTGGGCTACATGCAAAAGCAGCCAGTATTTACAGTTCACTACATGCAAAATAATACATGCATTTGCTCCCTCTAAAAAGCAACATGGGTTGTTCCAGATACAAAAGTGCAGTACTTTGTTTGCTCCCGATTCTGAATGAGCCCCTGTGAACAGATGGTAAAGCACCCTGCTAAGAAGAGTGGAAAGTGATAGGAAAACTTCCAACGGCCCAACTTCCAGCACACAGTACAGTCCCCCTCAAAAAAGGACTGTCTCACGAAAATAGGGAGAATTGGATGGTGTGGTTTTGTTGTAATGGGCATCCTTATTAAGATGAGGTGCTAGATCCCACTATCACCTATAAATACCCAAACACTGTCATACACACCAGATAGAGGTGTTGTATAAAGCATAAGGCACTGTTCAGAGCACTAAAGTGTCCTGGTATGGTCCTGGTTGAACAGTTCCCAGAATCAGGGCTGACTAGCTGACATTGGCACAGTTGGGAGGTATAGTATTGACAATACGGTCAATAAATTGGTCATAATAGATCTATTTTTTTAATCAAAGTGGAAAATGACCCTCAGGAAGAATGTGTGTGTGTGTGTGTCTGTCTGTGTGTGCCTGTGTGTGTGTGTGTCTGTGTGTCTGTGTGTGTGTGTGTGTGTGTGTGTGTGTGTGTGTAGATTAGTCTGATAGGTACTTATGTAATATCTGGGCTCCCGTTTTTCTTATGAGACCGCGTCCCCTCGCCACGCTTCGGGCACGGTGTCTCGCTGCGCTCGCCACACTATATAAAATCAACTCCATGTGTAGTTGGATAGTAGGGGTATCAAAAATGGGGTGCATTTAACATGGGAGCCCAGATAATACATAAGTACCGTCTGATAGAATAGAGGATTATTTAGTATGAAGGTTATACTACTTCTGACTTATTCATGAGTTGAATAGTAAAGTGCACAAACTTCAGGGGCCAAATGTATTACCCTCCAAGTTTGGCAGCCGTGCGGGATGCTGACCATACGCTGACGTTTTTTGTTTTTTTTTAATTAAAGGTAAATCACTTTCAAAATCACAATTCAAAACCAAGCCTAGGAAATGATTGCCCCTTTAAAAAAAAATGTTTGATTTACAATAGTCTGGCATCACGCACAGCCACCGGACCCCAGGGCTATTACATTGCAAGAATCCCGGCCACAGACGCAGAAGGGTAAGGCGGGTGGGTGTTAACTTTACTGGAGGGGAGGCGCCTAAATTTTTCGGCGGGGTGGGGTGCAAAATTTGCCGGTACGCCACTGCAGTTACGTATGGCAGGCAAAGTGTCTGCATCTGGTCATGACCTTTGAAGAAGCAGCTTATGTATGAATTTGAGAATGCAGCCTGCTTGCAGTGACACGCCCATGACACACCCATAACATGCCCATGACACACCCATAACATGCCCATGACACGCCCATGAGATAGTCTTTTTTTGAGCTGCCTTCACTCCACCTCCCAGACCCCGCCCACGAATGCCCATTGTTTTGCTTCACCATCTCTGATACCTGCATTCTGGATGCAAAGTGTCAGCTGGGCAATATCGACGTTGCACCAGGGTCTCAAACTCTAAAAGCTAGAGCAGCATTTAAACCGATGCGCTTAGTAAATGACCATTTCTGTGTTCGGTGCTCTCTCTGGGACTTGTACTGCAGCAGATTTACCACTTACCTATTACCAGTTGTTAACTTAAATTACTGGAACATTTCCCCCAATGAAAATCCTAATATTTTGCTGAAAAACAGATTGTATGTTTCTTTCAGAAGCTTTTACAGATTATTACTGTTATTAAGGTAATTTGCAAATCTTGTCCTCTGCGTGAACGGTGAAGGGATATGTCCTGGGGAGTGAGGCGCAGCAGTATTGGCATGTGACTGTGGGCCTGGTACAGTACTGTACTTTGTAGCCGTGGTTGGAGCATTTCACATAAGTCCTACTTTATGTTTCCTGTTTTATGAGTTTTGGACAGTCTGTGACCTGAGCTTACTTCAGTTACCCCGCTAGACCTGCAGCACACGTCTACACGTCTACTGATGGAGCAGCTCCCATGGCGATACAATTGCCATTCGCCAGCCACTGCCAGCCGATGGAAGGGGGCGAGTGCGGGAGAGACGCTCGCGCGCGCCGTTCCGTCGGAGCCCTCGACCTCCCTCAGCTGAAGCAGAGATGGACAAGGAAACCACTCCCCGCCACCGTGCTGATGAGGACGTGCATCCCCGTCAGAAGGTGCTCCTGTCCACCAGTCTCAAGTAATCTAGCGACTCCTCAGGCTGGCTGAGAGGCGCTCCATCTGTACACCATGGGTCACAGTGGTGTATCTATAATGGGTGCATGTGGGCACGTTGCCCAGACACGCCCTAACTCCCAGGGGAGCCCACACTGCATACATTGCACCCATTTTACACTGCACCCGGTACGGCTGCAGCAGCGATTCGGAAATCACCAGATAAAATGGCTTCTGTGTCATTTTTCTGGAGATTCACCCCTGCGCAGAAGGGTATAAGTGCTCTAGTGCTCAGACCCTACTGCTCCCGCTGGTGCTTCTGGCAGAGAGGAGGGGCCAGGCCGGAGGAGGCTGCACACACACTTCCTCCTCTTCTAAGATGCCCCTGATGGGTCGGCAAACTTCTGCTATCTGGCAGAAATCTAGTTGAGCTCAGTGTGCCGGCATTACGTATATACTGGGTATCTAGATAAGAAGACAGACAGACAGACAGATAAAGCACAGTGGTGTAAGTAGGTTAATTCTCCCCCAAAAAAATGTCCATCCACAAAGCCCAGGTCCCCTCCTTAGCCCTTCCTCAAGGTCCATATCTGAATGTGTAGAGAAAGATGAAAACAGGGGGTGCACATGTAAAGTTTAAACTTTTACTCAAATATCCTAAAAGCTCACATACAGTTAAGGGGCATACACACAGAGCGATTGTGTGCTCTTTTCTAAGCAATCTGACTAGATTGCTTAGAAAGTAAGCACAGATCCCTCCGAATGTATTATGACGCATAATCCTGCACGTCGCTATTGCCTCACAGTACAATATGGGCAAAACCATGTGCACTGCAGGTGGGGCAGATGTAACATGTGCAGAGAGAGTTAGATTTGGGGGAGTTATTTTGTTTCTGTGCAGGGTATATACTGGCTGCATTATTTTTACACTGCAAATTAGTTTTCAGTTTCAACACACCCCACCCATATTTAACTCTCTATGCACATGTTACATCTGCCCCACCTGCAGTGCACATGATTTTGCCCATTTTGAGAACAAATTTGTGCTGCGATCAGATCTGAATAAGGGCCTAAAGCCCTGTACACACACATCGATTTGCTTTTGATTTGATGTTAGATTTGATTTTCTATTAGATTTGGCATTAGATCTGTACTTTTGCATTAGATATTGATATTGAATCATGGTACATTGTACACATTCGATTTTCTAGATCGAATTCGATATTTTCTTGGCTGCACAGTAGATTTTTCTTTTAAATTTTGTGAAAATGGGAGCGCACATCGAATAGAATGTAGATCGAAAGTGGAACAAAAACCATTTGATTTTGTTTAGGATTCGATTCGATTTTGCTTCTATAAGCAAAATCGATCGAAAATCGGGAAAAATCGATGCATGTGTACAGGGCTTTAGTCAGTGCATGCAGTCCAAATCTAGTCAAATTGATAGTGATCGAGATCTTTCATTCTGAACCACTACCCGGCCTTTTTTTTGCTTATGCAAAGTCGCTTAGCACAAATCTCTGCATGTGTATGTGCTCCCTATGGAAGATCTGGACAGCGGGAAATCGCCTGCCCTAAATAGCTTAGCAAAACTGCTTAGCACACATCTCTATGTGTGTATGCCCCTTTACAATATCAAACGGGCACATTGGTTAGATCAGGCATGTCCAACGTTGGCCCTCCAGATGTTGTGAAACTACACATCCCAGCATGCTATGCCACAGTTTTGCTATTAGAGAATGCTAAAACTATTGCAAAGCATGCTGGGATGTGTAGTTTCACAACATCTGGAGGGCCAACGTTGGACATGCATGGGTTAGATAATCCTGGTAATAGCACACGCTGCAGTCCTATCTAATTATCTATCTAACTATCTATCTATCTATCTATCTATCTATCTACCTTTCTATCTATCCATCTACCTTTCTATCTATCCATCTATCTATCTATCTATTTATCTGCTGAAATAAAACAAGGGCGCCTTCTAGTGCAATAATACTGTATGTAAAAACACCACCACAATTGAATTCAGCCTTGCGCCCCAGTCTGGGCGTCTGTGCTAATAGGTATCTATCAGAGCTATTTACTTGTTGCTCCAATCAGACGCTCATTAGCATTTCACATAACTGTTTGTCCACATATGATTGGGAGCCACAAACGCTGGTTTTGCCTGTTACACTGACCATAAATAATGTGAATTGGGCCTGGGCCACACGGGACTAATTCACCCAGGGCACCCCTGCAAGGGCCTCGCGGCACCCCTAGTATGGCGGCCACTGCAATAATGTATTTGTTTTATAGTATATAGACAATGGGGTTAATGTACTAAAATGAGAGTTCTACTGAAGTTGGGATATTGCCCATGGCAATCAGATTCTACTTCTTATTTATTTTGCACCTCCTAGAAGATAATAGATGGAATCGGATTGGTTGCTACAGGCAACACCCCATCTTCAATAGAAGTCCCATCTTAGTAAATGTACCCGTATGGGGGAAATGGAGTTCTACCGTGTACACCGTGTCCATGGGCATCTATCTGACCTATTCAATTGTTGCACTGATCAGACAACCATTAGCATCTAACACTGCTGAAAGCACCGGGTTAAGCCACGCAAAGGGGCCAGATCCTTCTAATGTTGCCGTGTGGGAGTCTAAACGACTTGGGCACTTTGGGTTTGGGCTCTTTGGGTACCCAAAATATGCTCTGTAGGGTAAACACATAATTTTTCACACTTCCATAAGCTCCAAGAAAAAATGTGATAGACGCCCAATTTCTAACGACAGCCATCAGGAAGGCACACGGCAGATTTGAATCCCCCCCATAGTGTCTTTTCTGTATGCTTAGTACAGATTCCACATGAACTTCCAGCAGTGTAAATGTTAATAAATACCAAAACAGAAAACATATAAATTCTACTAAAAGTAAAAAAAACAAAAAACATTATTGCAATGCTCTCAAAATATAAAACACGGGAAATGATCTGATCTGAATAAAATGGCAAAATGTCTAATATAACTCAACGCGTTTCATCAGACTGGTGCAATGTCTCACCTCTCAGACTTCCTCAGGGGCAATGCTGGTATATATAGAATGTGTTGTTTGTTAGGGTTGTGAACTCGACCTCTTACCATTACTGGATGGTTAAAGCTTCTATACTTACGCCAAGCCTCATTTACCTGGAATGGCCCAAATGTTGGGGGCTGCAGATCATATGGGTCCTACAAACAAATCGAAAACCTTAACCAAATTGAACAGCTCTATGCGGATCGCAGCATTGTATCACTCGGCTCCGTCATCCGTTATCTCAGTAACCTTCGGGGGGTACAACTCCGTAGCCAAGGCCACGACATCTGCGTCAGATGCCAACCCTGGCACCAGCATTCCCACAAAACAAAATGCCTCCTTTTTTTTTAAACTTAAACTGAGCCCATCGCAGCCCCCTCCCAGCCCCCAAATATCTGCAGACAGTAACTAGGGAAGATACACTGCACTGTATGCAAGGACGTAGCCTCTGATCTGTACATACACAGCACATCTCAGGCCCTGATAAATAGGTGCTGGAGAGTACAAGCAAACCAATACATTATGGCCCTGATTCCATTTACATCTGTCCCCAGCGCGTTCGCACTGGGGACCGATGTTTAAGCTCTGCGCATACACCTATTCTCATATGCGCATGTGCAGCAGGGCTTCTGTGCGGGCGCTTTCACCAACTTGCATAGTTGGCATGGTGCTTGCACGGTGGGGGGGGGGGGGGGTGGTAAATGCTTGGTGCGCCCAGAAAAACATTGGATACCCCCATGTGAATGCAGGCAGGCCCCTGCTTGCTGGGGACGGGCGACGTCAGCTGCCCGCCCAGTTCTCGGACCTGGACGCGGGCAGGGTAGAAATAATTACGTCCCCGCACGGTGTGATGCGAATGGAGGTTTATGCTAAATATCCATACGCAAAGCCGCGTGGATATTTACTGGCTGACGAGGGGTGGGCATTCACATGCCTGAGGGGCGGCGTTACAAGGCTCGCTATGCAGCGAAATATGCTGCTTAGCCAGCCACCCAGAATGACCCCCTTTAAGTGTCAGAAGGCAAACAGCCCTGTGTATAGAAAAGAATACAGTTTGCATTGTTGATAGGTGACTGGTGAGCATTTACCTGCAAGTAGCAATCTGCCAGACTTTCTGATTTGCCATCACAGTAACCCTGACACAATTCTAGGTGACATCGTCTAAGCTTACTCCCTGTTCTGGTGTCATAGTCCGGGAGCTAAAGACTAAAGGGCTGTCAGCAGCCAGATACTACTGTATGTAATCTGCCACCTGTAAGAGCTGACAATGACCCTGGACCAGCGCCAGGTTGGTCACTCTTGTGTTGCCTCTTTTGACCCTCTTATATTAATAGCAGTAAGATGCTGCCAGCGGTACAGATTACACCAGGGATTCTCCTTACTGCAGAGTTATATTCAGGTACATCTCCAATCCGTTGTGAGATAATGGACCTTATACTGGTTGACTCGCAAAGATGCAAATTTCGCAGCTTTGTGAGTCCACCAAACGCCACCCGCCACCCGCAACGGCTGCCCCCCCCCCCCCCCGCCCTCGCACACGGACTTTCCCTGCATGCATACGAAAGGATGTTTTGCATAAACATCCATTCGCGGCTTGCCACTGCCTGGACCTTCAGATACTAGTCTGAGGCTTCATTGTGCCTGCCCTGATTGAAAATGTCCATCTAAAAATGGCCGCTTAAGAGGAGACAGTTACAGCGGCGTCACTGATTAGCTGCCGGACCCCAAACTCTGATTGGCTCATGTGCTGGCATTCCCTACAGGGCACATTATGTGTAAGCGGCACTACAGGGGGCATCATGTACAAGTGGCACTACAGGGGGCATTATGTGTAAGTGGCACTACAGGGGGCATTCTGTGTAAGTGGCACTACAGGGGTAATTATGTGTAAGTGGCATTTATGTGGCATTATGTGTAAGCGGCAATAGAGGGGGCATTATGTGTGTAAGGTGCACTACAGGGGACATTATGTGTGTAAGCAGCAATACAGGGGGCATTTTATGTGTAAGCAGCACTATAATGGGCATTGTGTGTGTAAGCAGCACTATGGGGGGAATTATGTGTGTAGGGTGCACTACAGGGGGCATTATGTGTGTAAGCAGCACTACGGCGGGCATTATGTGTGTAAGGTGCACTACAGGGGGCATTATGTGTGTAAGCAGCACTACGGGGACATTATGTGTGTAAGGTGCAATATGGTGGGCATTATGTGTGTAAGGTGCACTACAGGGGGCATTATGTGTGTAAGCAGCACTACGGGGACATTATGTGTGTAAAATGCAATATGGTGGGCATTATGTGTGTAAGGTGCACTACAGGGGGCATTATGTGTGTAAGGTGCACTACAGGGGGCATTATGTGTGTAGTCTTGCCCGGAGCTATCCTATTAGTCCCGATAAGCCAGAACAAGCTGCAGCTTTTCAGGGATTTGCTTCACCAGCCCCAGTGAAAATGGGGCTGCTACTTTGCAAAAATGTTCCACTGAACCTGTGTGTTTTCGGGCAGAAGTGGGTCTTTTTATTGGGTGATTCAATAGGATATCACAATAAAAACAATAGCAAAACTTCAAGAAAAAAGCGAAGAATGCTCTTTTTGGTCCATGTTTAAGTCCGTGATATCCTATTGGGGTGAGGTGACACCATGAGTTACCACACCGGTGACACCAACCCTGGTTTGCATCAGCACAGTTATTAGGATGATAGAGGAGGTGGTAACGGGCATTTTGGGAGGGATATTGTGTGCCATCACACTGGCAGCGGCAGGAGGGGGGGAAGACCCCCTGACAATGAGCAGAACCGAGCAGGTACCATGGGGGGCACCTGAAACTTATTATTACGTCCCTAGTGGGGATGAGGCTTGAAGATACAAAGGAGGTACTACAGGTGGCGTGGTGACCATGGTCATATCCTCATAGCCAGGATCCCACAATGCAATGCCTAGATGGCCAGCAATATACAGCAGGGGGTGTAGCTACGTTGACACGATTCAGTGATAATTGCTTCATCGGCCGCCAGGACCACCCACTTGCTTCTGAAATCAGGAGACTTGTCCTGCTTTTGGGGTGCCAAGAGGGCCACCTCATTTTTGGGAGCCTCCAGGCTGTTCCAGGGCAGTAGGCAAGGATTGTATGCGCCTTAACACCCAAGAGGCTAATTTGCTCTCCAATGGTGCCCGACAGGTTCACGTCTCCCCGGTCATAAGAAAAACAACAGCGGAGAGTAATCTGTGCCCTCAGTGTCCACTCGCCATAGGCGAAAGTCTAGGTTGCCCAAAAGAGGACCCGTCTCATGAAAAAAAAAATCGCCCTGTGCAGAAAATTCAGAGACAGATGGCAGCTGTGGAACATCCTGATACTATTTAAGGCTGGCCACGTAGAATTAATTTGTGGGGAGTCCTGCTCGGAGCATCTGCCTGACCCAGCGATCACCACGACGTACAGATGATGCCGCAGTTGCTGCAGTGTTGGCTTGGAGCCAGTAGGACTTTCCTCTTCCATCCCTGCCTGTGACTTCAGTCAGCAGCGGCTTCTCCCGCAGTGCTGCATAGACAAGGTCATGGAGGGATTATAATGAGTAAGGTTATATACATTATATGTGTGAGAGCGTGCAGCGGTGGGGGACATGCACACACACAAACACACACACACGCTGCCAGGAAAAGGAAGGAGATTGCTGTCCTCATTATCATGACATTAAACATGATTTATTCTGGGAAGGGTTAAGCAAAGGGGTAATTGCTTGGCAAACAGGGATGTTGGAAAGCTCTCAGTCTGAACAGACAGATAAAGGCTGAGGGATGATGACACTGTAATTGGTGCACTGGATGAGAGGCAGATGCATTATGGGAGATGTAAGATGGGGTAGGATGAAAGGAGAGGGGAGCTGCCACTGCGTCTCTGCTGTCCAGCCATCCGTGGCTGGGATTTTCTTGCAACGCCATTTTAGCGAGCTTTGATTTCAGTGCCGTATCCTTGGTCCGCGCTCGGCTATTAACCTGGTCACTGCTATGCAGCACATAATAAGGCTGTAGTCATTCATGATCTGAGAATGAGTCATTATTCTGTGCTGCGGAAACATGGCACATATATAGCGGGGTGTTCTGCTATGGTGACATATCCTGCCAACATCTCGGTGAGAAGTGTTCCGCTAGGAATGCTGGCCTCGCTCACACTTGTTATAGAAATGTGTATGAAAAATGTTGTGCAGAAAAAGATTATTTTTCATTATGATGGATAAAAAATGCCGGCTTGGCAATTTTCACACTTATTTTGACAACTTCGCTCGGCACTCAAAGGGTTAACTGCCTTAAAATAGTCTTTAACCAGAATTTAACAGTTATTTATTTCAAATATAAACCTGTGATTTAGTGTATGGAGTAATGTGGGGTACACAATCAAATGATCGACGTAACGATTTCCCTATCAAGCCTAAGCAATATCATTCCTACACCGTATCTTCCCAAGCGTATAGATGTGGCCCATAGAGGGCCTGATTCTGGCTCACTCGCAAAAGCAAAGTCCTTCTTTTCTGGACAAAACCATGTGCACTGCAGGTGGGGCAGATGTAACGTGTGCAGAGAGAGTTAGATTTGTTTGTCATTTTGTTTCTGTGCAGAGTAAATACTGGCTGCTTTATTCTTACACTGCAATATAGATATCAGCTGGAAGTAGAAACCCCACCTAAATCTAACTCTCTGCACATGTTACATCTGCCCCACCTGCAGTGCACATGGTTTTGTCCATTAAAGAAGGAGTTTGCTTTTGTGATTGAACCAGTATCAGGCCTAAAGTCTCCTGTTTGGACTTCTCCCTTAGGGCCAGATGTATCAAGCGACAAACAACCAGCCAATCAGTTCTTACCTGTCATTTTTTAAACCCAGCCTGTAACATGGCAGGTAGGAGCTGATTGGCTGGCTGTTTATCACTCTCCATTTTATAACTTTTCAAGCTCTCAATGTAAAAATATCGATGGTCATCCATTGCATAGTTAAGCACTATCGATGGCCAGTTGCCGAATTGCCATCGATGGCAACCATCGATGGCAATGGCAACGATGGCCATCCCTAGGTGCTAGTCAGAATGGAGTTTCC
This sequence comes from Crinia signifera, assembly GCF_055691185.1. Classification (NCBI taxonomy): domain Eukaryota; kingdom Metazoa; phylum Chordata; class Amphibia; order Anura; family Myobatrachidae; genus Crinia; species Crinia signifera. The sequence goes on from NC_139226.1 coordinate 27,810,174, forward strand.
GGTTCACGAGGAAGGCAGCACGTGCAGAGGAAAATAAGCTCACGGGCGCCATCTGGTGGTCGGAAGAAAGAAGTGCAGAGCAAGTCGGTTCAGCAAGGTTTCTCAATCATCCGGCCAGCAGCAGCACAAGCAGCAGCACGGGGACGCAGAATGGGAATTCCGGCCAGGTTAGAAGAGGCCTCGCTACAGGGTGAGGGCAAGCGTTTGAGGGGGGAGGTGATGCCGGAGGCCACGGGATCAGAGGGGCACGAATCAGGGGAGGAGGGCCAGAGCAGCGTTTTTATGCACCAGTCCCAATTGGACACGCCGGAAGGGGTGCAGGGAGGTGGGCCAGGACACTGGGGGGAGGGGGGAGGCAGCAGGGAGAGCAGATCAGGGTCTCCAGGGGTGCGGTGAAAGTGGGTTTTCCTGGCGGAAACCCAGAACTACAATAGCCCGGCTCGGCAGCCCAATTTCACCCCGAGTCGTAGGGGGGGCCGGGAGGATTTCCGGGAGCCAGTGTCGGGGGGCGTAAGCCAAGGTCATTTCGCCCACTTCCCCCATTTTGTCCCCCCCCCCCCCTGGAGGGAGTACTGCAGCCCCACTACCCCTGCTAATGGGCAGCGGGCACATAGGATTGATACCCCAAGAGCGCAGGGGCCAGAGCAACTTGCTTATGAAGAGCAGATACAGGCATTGTTGACACAAGCCAGAGGGGGGTTGGGGGGATCTTGCCACGGAGCAATTGGGGACACATTGGCCCATGCCTCGACCAGCAGGGCGGCAGCACAGCCATTTGGAAGCAGTTTGACCCATGCCTCGACCAGCAGGGTGCCAACACAATCGGTGGGGACTGGGGCCATTGCCCAGACAAGCACGGTTCAAGGAAGCATCGGATTGGCAACGCACGGTATCGTGAGATAAGCAATGTGTGTAATGTATATGCAGGTGTTGATGCGGTATTGCAGGGTAGCAATGTGAAATATGTTTCCGTGTCTGATGTTACTGAAGAGGGCAGCCAGAGCATAGCGGTAGGCACAGGGGCATTGCCGTGCAGTAATAGCAAGCAGAGCATCGCAGATGATGGCATAGGCACAGGGGGGTTGGCGTTGAGCGTTGCGGGAGATAGCGACTCAGATACAGACGATGATAAGAAGTGCAAAGAGATGAGGGAAAGGCTGCGTTTGGCGCGAGTAAACATTAAGAAAAAGAAGTTAGCGGCACCAGGGGCAGATGCCCTGTTAAGTAAAATAGGGCAAGCCGAGGCTGGGAAGTCAGGGTTTTTGCACCAGGGAGGCGAGGCAGATCATGCACTGGGCGCACTAGAAGCGCACCTACCCGTGAAGCTCAGAAAAGAGATTGTGAAGGGGGACTATATAGATATATGAGGCCAGATTTTCTAAGCTTTAAAAGTGATAAAATGGAGAGTGATAAACAGCCAGCCAATCAGCTCCTACCTGACATTTTTCAAACACAGTCTGTGACATGGCAGGTAGGAGCTGATTGGCTGGCTGTTTATCACTCTCCATTTTATCACTTTTGAAGCTTAGAGAATCTACCCCATGCTCCCTTACTGAGGGCGGCTGGCGGGAGAAAGAAATATGCAGTGATAAAGGGGTTTTCCAAAAAGAATCCTACAAGACGATACAGCATTGGGTATCGGGAATGTTGGCGTACGCAGGCTGTTATGTGCAAGCGTACCCCAACATGCTAATGAACATGGTAAAATACGTCAACCTGATATATAGCACAACGATTGTGGCGGTCAAGCTTGGCGCAGATATGATGAGGCATTTAGGCTTAGGTCACAGGGACATAAGCCCATCAAGTACAGCACCAGGGATATGGAGCTATGGTTTAAGACACAAACAGAGGCCCTGGCAGAGGAGAGTGGGGTGATGCAGAAGTCAGCAGGGGGGCCCAGCAGGCACAAACAGGACAAGCTTAAATGCTACTTGTTTAACGATGCAGAGTGCACCAGGCAGTCCTGTAAGTTTAAACACGCATGTACAATCTGCAGCGGGAATCACCCAGCGAAGGATTGCTATAAGCGGAAAGGTCAGCACGGGGACAAGGCACCCGGAGCGACAGTCACGGATAAAAGCACCTAGCCCAGGGAGGCTAGGGAGGATCTGGGGGTGGCCATCCAGATACCCTAGAAAGGCGGAGGCCAAGCTGTTACAGGAGGGCTTCCCGGAGGGTTTTAGGATCCTTATAAGGAAGTCCGTCTGGCCCAGCGCGGGCAGCTCGAACCCGGAAGGGGTTGGTATTAGGCAGAGCCGGCCCTAGCCTAAATGATGCCATAGGCAAGATTTTGGCTGGTGCCCCCTAGCACCGCCACTAGTTCCACCTCTGACCCTGCTCCCCTTTCCCACCACCATCAACCCTCACCATGGCAGTCATCATTTGGTATTTTAAATAGAAACAGTGACACATTCAGTGCGCGGCCCAAACAGGGGTGTGTTCCTGCTGGGAAGGGGCATGGCCACACAATAGTACCCCTAATTCAAATTATGCCACACAGTAGTGCCAATTTATTCACATTACTGTATATCATGCGATGGTTTCCCTTATTCACGTTACATCACACAGTAGTACCACTTTGCCTTATATACATTACTCCTCACATTATACCCTTAGAAAAAAATCCTGAGAAAATATTGTATTTTAAGCACCTCCATGGCCACACTGCAACCCAGCACAAAGCAGTGTGTGCTGGGCAGAGGAGAAGAGCTGCAGATGCTGCTGTCACTTAAGGGGAGGGGGCCCGGGGCCCTCACTGGGCCCTTCCATTAGACTTTGGCCTGGGTAATTTGTACCCCCTACCCCTTTCTCTCGGCACCCCTGATAATACCACACAGTAATGCCCCTTACACATGACACACATTATTAATGTCTTTATAACCATAATGCCCCTTACACATTATGCCAACCTTTATTAATGCCCTTCATACACATAATGACACACATAATGCCCCTTACACATATGTTGCACATTATTAATGCCCTTATACACGACACACATTATGCCCATTACACATATGTTGCACATTATTAATGCCCTTATACACATGACACACATAATGCCTGTTACACATATGTCACACATTATTAATGCATTTATACATGAAACACATAATGCCCCTTACACATATGCTGAACACTATTGCACAACCAACCCACAGACAGCACTCGCAAAGCCGCTAACACTGTGACCTTTACTTTTGCTTGGATACAGATGTTTCCTCATACATCTTGCCTCAATAGGCCATGCAGCTTCTGGCCAGTTCTGCTAACGTTGGGTGCCTTTTTTGCTGAACATTTGTCTTATTTGCATTGTTATGTAACCAGGACACACAATGAGCTTCCGATGATTAAAATGATATGCAGCATGCTTATATTCTGTGTGCGACTGTGGCTGTACCTGCATACAGAATGCTATGTTACAGTGATTTCCATGATTACACTATTTCATATGCAGATACAGCCTCACTCATGCACAGAATATAGGCATGCAATATAGGCAATGCTGCATATCATTTTAATCAGCAGAAGCTGCTGATGCCCCTAAGCATTCCAAATGCCCTAGGCAATTGCCTACTTTGCCTATGCCTAAGGCCGGCTCTGGTATTAGGGAGGATGTATAGATGACTGTTAGTGAAATGTTGGTTTAAGGTAAAGACCTGGTTACACGGTATATACAATGGTTAGTGGAATGTGGGTTAAGGTAAAGACATGGGCACACTGGACATTCTTACACTGTATATACAGTACGAGCAGAGGCACGTTAAATTTCCCTGGAACAAAACTGCAAAGGTATTGCATTTTGTCCCCTTTTTAGAAGGTGTCTTAAACAGCAGCTATGCTGGGAGAGATAGTTCCACAAGCGCCCAGGGGCAGCCCCCACCTTTCCAGATAGAGCGAGGAAATAATTTGATGCTAGAGTGATACCAATTGAGAACACTTCCTGCTCCCCCACCCCTTTTGGTTGTATGGCAGGAAGGCACACAGCTTGTGGCCGTTGAAAGGAGAGGCCGAATGCTGATAACAGGGTCACTCTGGAGGGGGGGGGGGCGGAGTATTACACATTGTTCACAAGGCTGGCACAGCTGGACTAGTAGAATCAAACAGCTGGGCAGGAAAAACATGCAGGCAAGTTCATTAATTATTTGTTTCTTTACGGTTTCGTAGATAGTGCAGCCGGTTCCGTGGCACCTTACATTGGTAGACAGTGACTAAACAAACTGGGTAACAGCAGACAAAATATGGATGGGAGATATTTGGTGAGAAGTGAGGAGATATATGCTGGTGCAGTATGGTTAATAGCTCTATATGCGAGTAGAAGTATTTTATATTGAATATGGTAAAATGCAGGCAACCAATGTGGTTTGGCAGAGTGGAGCTGCAGACAAATGAGTGTCTTGCTGGGAAGATCAGCCTAGCAGCAGCATTTATAATGTATTTCAAGGGCCGTATTGTGAATATGTTTTTAGATGCATTTGCACGATCCAGGTGGCATCAGGTTACTGGGGGGCAACCAGTGGGGAACGGTCACAGTCCGGTGGAGGAGTCCCATACAGCGCAGGCGAGGAGCCGCAAAGTGCATAAGTTGCGGAGGAAGGTGGTGTTGCTAGGGCAGGGTGGGGGCTTCGGTACCCGGCGCGCCGGGAACCTCGTGTGGTGGGGAGGGAGCGGTGCACAAGGCAGGAAATGTAGGGGAGTTACAGAATGCCTCGCATACTCACCATTAGGCGGCCGCACGCCTGGTTCCAGCATTAGTACGGCAGGGGCCATACGGGTTGCGTGCCAGGTAGGGTGAGGTGCGGATGGTAGCTGATCCCAAAATGGTAAGGGGCGTGTTCACGTGAGTCACATGGTGGTGACTGGCACGGCCCAGGCGGTACCAATTTGGTAGGGGGCGTGGTCGCGTACCCACGGCGGTGGAACGGACATGTCCTAGGGGTACCACATTAGCAGGAACAGAGCGCACCGCTCCCCTTTCTTTACCTTGCCCTGCAAAAGCGTTTGGTTATGATTATGGATTTGTGAAATGAAGCTGTGACCATTTTAATTGCCACAAACTATGTCGTCATGTGTCCGTTATTTCGTTGACCAGAGCGGGGTGCCGGTAAGTCGCCCTCTCCCGCCTTATGGGACCTACACATGGTGATTTCAGGGCATTTTCTAAGTGATCAAACTAGAGCGCTTCAAAAATGCCCCAACTTCGTTCCGTGATGCGTTGATCGCAGGTCGCTATCGCCTAGGAGATGCCGGATATGCTGATTGGTGGATGCTATCCACCAATCAGAGTGCTGACAGCCATTCACTGTATGGGAGAATGTAGAGAGATGGCGAAGGACCGCATTGGTTTCCATGAACGGGTGTGTAGGGGTCCCGGAACGGCCACTCACAAATGATTGTGCTGGTTATTGCAACTTTTACTTCAAAAAGTGCCTAAAATCTCCAGTTGAAAACAAAGAAACACACTGCTTCTGTAACATGACCATTTCTATTTGCTGCTGTACCTAGAATCTCCTGCAATTCATCTGGGGGTGGAGCTTTCAGACTCTATGGAACTCCCTTCCCCCACACAGTGTTCAATCTGTTAAGTGCCTTCAGTCCTATTGAAGAAGATCTCTTTAGCATTAAAATGATTATCTATAGATTAATAACAGAAAGACGACTTCTATGAGTGACATATTTCTATGATGATGTTGTCTAAACATCACATGCCCAATGAAAGGTCTTCGTCCGCACATATGCATAAAATATCAGTGTTGCAATTGGTTGGTGGCCCGGAAACATGTGACCAGCTGGGTGGTCTGGAAACTGTGACAGTTATTTGCAGCCACCTACTAAGCAGGGATTTTTTGAAATTCCACAATGGCTAAAATGTTCCACAAAAACAAACCGTCCCCTTGAAGCTTGTAAGTCAGCTCTCAAAGGTCAGGATATTGGACAGCGGGTTTTTCATTTAAAAGAATCGCAGAATAGTACAATTAGCAGCTACAACACTGAAGTGATGACCTTACGGGTTAGTGTTTTTACTTCTACAACACACTGTCGCTGATCCCCATCTTTTTTTAACTTAAACACATTTGTGTAGTGTTTAGCTGCTACCTTATAGCATGTCCAATAGGACCTCTAGCATTTGTCTTCTCTAAGGCAGCGGCCATTTTTGGAGGGACATTTTCAGCAGATTCCGTGTGGACAGCCAGAGAGAATGAAATCTTCAGAAACTCTGCGCCCCGCGGCACCAGCTTGGACTGTGGTGGCATCGTTGCACCACTGACAGTGGCGGCTGCAGCATAATGCTTCACACACTCATTCTAAGCCCGCCCCCGGACTCCCATTGGCTAGTTTCACAGGTGTCTGGGGGTGGGCTTAGGTATGTGTGAAGTATTATGCTGATTTCTGGACGCTGCCAATCCTGGCACATATATTACATACATGATCACATACAGTATCATTGTCATTGGGGAAATGCATTATACAGAAGGAGATGCTCTCCCCCTTGCCGCTGGCATGCCAAATTTCAGTAGCTGGCCTGCGGTGGTGGAGGGTGGGCGGGTGGATGTGGACTCGCGAGTGCCTCACACTCACACACATCCATCACACGCTTGCGCGCCTTGTCCACTTTTTGGCAGCATCACGATGTGGCAGACGGAATAATGGTAGACACTCTGATGACATCGCCTCCACCTGTATAAACAGAATAGATAGATTTATCAATGATCGCAGTGATTTACCATTTATCAATGATCGCATTTGTAATCCAGTCTGGGCACGATATTGGCCATGTACAGCGGCCATATCTGGTGGAGTGTTCCCGAGAACCCTGTCCGCCGGAACTACATCCCTGATGGCGGTACGGCATGGACTAGTATCGGCAATGAATTGCAGTCTGGATATTTATACAGTAAATCTAGCAGCACTGCATCCCCATAGGAACCTACAAGGGATACGGCTGCCAGCAGGAATGGAGGGGTCATACCCATATATCTGCATCTAACCCCCCCAAAAACAGGTGTTTTCAGAGAAATAGCCACAAATATAGGTTGATAACTGGGCCCCTAAGAGCTCAGTAATTTTGGAAATAGTGTATATCATACGGGGCCCAATTTAGAGCTGATTGCTGATCTGTGGATTCACACAGCGGGTGATTATCGATACATCAATTCACAGGACGGGATTTGACTTTAGTGCTGCGGCGTCTACCTATTCGCTGGGCGCTGCAAATTCACTCAGCAGCTATCAGGTCTGAATTAGGCCCACTGGCATATATACAAGTGGTGGTGACAGCGGGCCAAGTGCTACATAAATGATTTATAGCCAGACATGAGATGCAGCAAGATTCATTGTACAAGGTGTCTGACCTGGAGATCAAGTCACTTCCTCCAGCAGCGGCAGCACTGCTCAGCTTGGGCGCCATTAAGGGGGGATTGTTAAGGCCCCCATACAGTAGACCCGATTTCCCCAGCAGCTCCCCGGGAGGCTCACATACGATTAGGCACTTGATGTGCCACCTGTAACTCCCGGGGAGATGCAGGTGGAGGGAGCCGGGAGCCGGGAGTAAGGCTGCAGGATCATTTAAAAAAAAAAAAAAACCTATACAAATGAATGGGCAGCCAGAGCTCTCTCAGCCAATCAGCGGCTGCCTATTTATTGGTATTTTTTGTTTTTTTTTATTCGCCCGCCGCCCGGCTCTTGCGTCCATCTGCACGATGCACAGCGTCCCCCAAACCCAGCTCCTCCACCCAGCTCTCAGAGTCCCCCCGCACTACAAAGCACCCACGATGTGCCAATGATGGCTGCACGTAATATTTAACTTATGTGCAGTGCGTATGATCTTTTTACTCTGATTCGATCCACTTGGGACTGCACATCAGATCGGATGTCCTAAGGTGCACCGACACGGAGCATTTTGCCCATGCTATGCGATGCGCGCTCCCGCTCACATCGCAGAGCACAAAAGTTCTGCGCAGCCCGTACTTTTTGTACTAGATTGCATTGCATCTAGTACACAAAACACGCTGCTCTAGCACATCGCATGCTTTTTGTACTAGATGTCATGCGATCTAGTACACAAAGTACAGAGCACATCGCTCCATGTATGGGCAAGTATGCGATTTGGGGCGATTTCATGACCCGATCCACCGTGTTTTGCATAGTGTATGGTGATGGATAGATAGATAGATAGATAGATAGATAGATAGATAGATAGATAGATAGATAGATAGATAGAATTTATTTTCTGTCTAGAGATGGGTATATTTATATCTGTTGATGTCATCTTCCGCTGACTGATCTGATGGGATTTCTCTTCCGGTCATGTTGAGAAATAGGTTACGGTATCGATAGAAATGATTGATCGGAAAGCTCTGGGACTGCTAGAGCTAAAATAACCGGTCTGACAGAACACATGAAATGGATCCTAGATTGGGATTTACTTATACTCTAGTAATTGCTATAGATAGTATGGGATTCACATTATATTAAGATGGAAGAAATCCAAACCAATTAAGAATAAACAGCGTACATATGATTCTAATTATAAAGTCGTATGGTTTTTTATACTGTAGTGTGGCACCAATTCCTGCAGCACGGATGGTGTAATGGTTAGCATTACTGCCTCACAGCGCTGAGGTCATGGGTTTGATTCCCACCATGGCCCTAACTGTACAGAGTTTGAATGTTCTCCCCGTGCTTGTGTGGGTTTCCTCCCACAATCCAAAAATATACTGGTAGGTTACTTGGCTCCCAACAAAATTACCTCTAGAATGTCTGTTTGTACATGTGGTAGGGAATATAGAGTGTAAGCTCCTGGGGCAGGGTCTGATGCGAGGGTTAAAATAATCTATGTACAGCGCTGCGGAATATGTGTGCACTATATAAATAACTGTTAATAAATAAATACATATTTTTATTAGCACTTGATTATACTATATAGATTTTCCTTAGAAATAACTTTTTTCTCTCTATAAGGGGCCTATTTCTCATTCAATATTCAATATGGGTGGCACATCCCCTGAATTGTGTAAGTATTAAGTATCATCCCAATGTACAATGTATGAAGCATTTCTGACAGTATCCGCAGCCTTCTTTGCGGGATGTTAGGCTGTTGGATTTTCCCGGCCGTTCCAGAACTTGGTCCAGTCCTCTACTGACATACTTAGATAGTGTTAGCTGCTGCATTTCCCATGTGTAGTACTGTATCGCACTGTGCTAACAACTCTGGTTCAGAAAGAACAAACCAATCGGGCGCAATCAGTGACCACACCCCCTTTTGGGGAAAAAAAGGGGGGGGTGGAAAATAGAAAATAATAAAAAACTGGAAAATTACACAAAGATTATTGAATCAATTAGGTAAATATGGATGTAAATATGGTTGGCTGCTCCCAAGTACAAATAGGTATATTTCTAAGAGGACAATATGTAGAAAGACAAGATATAAGCGATAATTCGCATATATCTAGAGAGCGCCACAGTTGGATGAATTCAATACAAATTTATTAATATAAAATAACACACAATAAAATTGTACAGACAATATAAGCTCCTAAAAATACAAAAAAGTAAAAAGAGAAGCGAATATATCGATTCTTTTTACTTTTTTGTATTTTTATGAGCTTATGTGTTATTTTATATTAATAAATTTGTACTGAATTCATCCAACTGTGGCGCTCTCTAGATATATGCGAATTATCGCTTATATCTTGTCTTTTTACATGTATCACACTGTGGGCTGTATAGCATATATAGAAGGTAGCTTTAATGTGATTACTTCACGTCTTACATATAGCAGGGTTTGCAGCATATAATTTCCTTTTTCCATGATTAATGGTAATAAGGAATCACAATCATATGGGATTAAACCTGATAATGATGCATACTTTTCCCTTTCTGTACTGTTTTACATGTTTGGTTATGGATGATATAAGCCAGAAGTAAGTCCTACAATCGTGATTGGGAGCAATTAATGAGTGACGAAGATGAGAGATCGGGTTGGGAGCTATTTTGAGATAAGAGAAGAGATGGACGTTGGTGTAGCTTGGTTATGGCCTTGTGTGTACATAAAATATTTTATATTATATATGATAGAATCCAGGTAACCAATGGGAGGACTACAGAGCAGTTGTGTAGATGATGAACATCTGGCGAGAAAGATTAGTCTTGCAGCTCAATTTATTATAGATTGTAGTGGTGAGAGTCTGTATTGGGGAAGGCCCAGGACTATTGCAATAAACAATGTGGGAGATGATGTCTGGCATCGTCTTGTGTAAGTTATGGGTGTATTGTGGATATGATTTTTAGATGCGTGTGGCATAATTCTGAGATAGATTGTGGGTAACAGTTCAGAGTCAAGGATGGCACCTAAACTGTTTACAGGCGGTGAACTGTTTACTTTCAGTCTGCTCCCTCTGGGATGGGGATATAGGAACATGGTGACATGATTGTAGCCACGTTACCCATATTGCAAATTGGGAGTTTTGCTTCGATTACATAATTTTACGCAAATCACAGCGGTACCGGCGGATGAGTGGGGCAAGCAAGATATGGGAGCCTTGCCTACTTTTCAGGGGGGGGGGGGGGGCAAGTGCCACCTGATTTTCAGGAGCCTCACAGCCATTCCGGGAGAACATGACCCATTCCGAGAGGACCCATTCCTGGTCCTGACATGACCTTCCCTCTTTAATTGTGATTGTCATCACCTGTGGTGAAGCACCTTTACTTTACATTTTATTTTGCTACCCTTGGAATGGGTGATGTTGGGTCATGTTGGGAGGGGTACTAATGGTGTGTCTAGTGTCTGCCTCACTGAAGCGCCTTGAGTCCAACTGGAAAAAAGCGCTATAAAAAATGACTATCTCTAATGGGCAAGGCCTGGTGACTGTCCTGCACCCCAACAGCTGCTACTTCAAGGGAGGTGTTGGCTTCCACACCAAATAGGTGGAGAAACAATCTTGCCTTGAGTAAACGCATGTGATGGGTGACTGGGAGTTTCCCAGTAGTTTTATAAATGCCCAAATGATGGCTTAGTCCCTATCTGCCCCTACCTCCAATCTCTGTCTTCACAGCCCCCTCTCTCTATATCCGGCAAGTTTGAAACAGATCATTTTGGTTTCATAGGATAGATCAACAAAGTCTTTGTACTGTGGAACCTCATGTTGATTGACATGCACCATCAGTAAGAGTTATTAACCCCAGTTGTAAATCTAGGAGCGATTAACATTACTGTCCACTCTATAAAACTGCAGCAGGAAATCTGTGGATTGCAATGTCCCTCGCCCATGGTCTTAATTACCAGGACAACATAAGCAATTCGAATCACAGTGTGTTTTTTTTTTTACTAAGATGGGAGTTCTGTTGAAGATGTGATGTTGCTATAGGCAACCAGAATCTTTCTACTATCTTCTAGAAAGTGCTAAATAAATATGAAGTAGATTCTGATTCTGATTGGTTGTTATGAGCAACATCCTATCTTTGACAGAAGTCCCATTGTAGTCAATAAACCCCTGTGAGAGCAGTCCATGGGTGTTCTGAGGTGTTCACTTGACAATGACATTACACTTGCCGCTAATGTTAGTTTTTGATTGGTTATTTGTTTCCTTGTCTATCATGGTGATAAATATTTCACTCTTTTCAGCCCGGAGGTTAATAAATCTGCACTGGAACCAGCGTCTGGGGTGTCTTATTGGTGGATTGTCCACAGTGTAAAGCCTATGCTTGATGGCATAGGGAGAGGAATCAGCAGTAGGAAGAAAGAAGTAATAATGCCACTGTATAGGTCATTGGTAGGACCTCCTCTAGAATACTGTGTTCAGTTCTGGAGGCCATATCTCCAGAAGGATATAACTACATTAGAGACTGTACAAAGAAAGGCAACTAAAATGGTGCATGGCCTACATCACAAAACGTACCAGGAAAGACTAAAAGATCTTAATATGTATACTTTAGAGCAGAGAAGGGAAAGGGGGGACATGATAGAAACTTTCACATATATCAAGGGCTTTAACAAGGTACAGGTGGGAGACATTCTTCACAGGAGGAGGAGCAGCAGAACACGAGAACATGCACTGAAGCTAGAGGGAGGAAGATTCAGGGGAAATGTGAGGAAGAATTACTTCACAGAAAGAGTAGTAGATAAGTGTAATAGCCTACCATCAGAGGTGGTAGAGGTGCTTGGGATAGGCATATTGATATCCTTACAAAGAAATAAGGATCAAATATGGTTTGAGGTAACATGTTTAAAAAAGGGGCAGACTAGATGGGCTAAGTGGTTCTTATCTGCCGTCACATTCTATGTTTCTATTGCGGTTGTCTGTTGGAGGATGCAGTGTAAAGGTCCTGGACAGCTGGGCCGGACCATAAACTATATATATCATATGCGGTCCTTATGCATATGATGTATAATAGGTGATCCCGGTCCTGGCGGGGGGTTGCGATGGATCCTTGGTGCAGCAGATGTGATCTTCAGCTCCAATGCGCACAGGACCGTGCATAAGATTGGAAGCGGAGACAAAACACATCCAACTCGACACTTTTCATCTAAATTCTCGGCCTGATCCGTCGAAATTGGATAAAAAGGCCCAGATCAGACTAGTAGATGTCACCTTAAGGGTTTCTGTCATCAGTTTTAGGCTTAGTTCTGGACCATGCTAAAGTATTTTATTTGGCACAAACATGCAGGATATTTTCAGTGTTCATGAGAATGGAGAACGTCGCATTCTACAAAGCATTTTTGTTGCTGCTTGTGGTGCCAGAGGTCGCATATATCAAATTCTCTCTTTTGAACGCCGTTGCATTTTTATTGGACCTCTCATATGCAGTAGCATGCATATCTGACACTTACATCAGATACGCGATCCCTGATCCCTGACACTTACACCAGATACGCATTATAACATTTTTACTAGTATTTAAACTTTTTTATTAGTGTGTCTGGATCTTTCCAACCTTCAAATAAACAAATGGGTCTGTTTTTTCATCAGCTTTAGCACCAGATAGGATGAGTAGTGTATACACCTATAGCTTTTCCAATAGGTCAGAGAGCCCAGCACTTCAATTTATATGTCATACCTTCTTGAACCCTGAGCCATACATCTGTGAGGTCAATATCTAAAAAAAAAAAAGCAAATTTATGTGTTGGAGACCTTGTGCCATCACAGCCAAACTTCCGGCACCATGTAAAGTGGTCTGTGTGCAAATCACCACAAGATTCTGAAGAGCTGCATAAGTGTGTATTTACCAGCTGCAGCCATGCTTTATAAAGGCTTACACTTCCTGTATAACAAACACTTCATGTATAACAAACACTTCCTGTGTAACAAGTGGATGGCATTTATGCAGCTTCCACCATCCATATACAGCATATGTACCAGATGTACATTGCGGTATTGTAGTATTGTGGTGCAAGGTATTTATTAATGCTAGGTGTGTGTGTGTGTGGGGGGGGGGGGGGGGGGTGTAAAGTGGAGAAGTTCACTCCCTTTTCCCCTTTTGCTTATACAGTGTCTTCTGTTTGAGAAGTTGGGAGTTCTGCAGTAATATATGTAACATCCATTCATAACAATCGACAATGATTATTATTCAATTACATTCATTTATATTAATGTGAGCAATTGGCAAATAGTTTTTTGAATTTTATTTAAGGTGTTTTATGTTGTCAACATAGGGAAAAATGTAATAAGCCTAAGCGAGAGATAGGGCAGAGAAAGATATAGCGGAGAGAGATACATTTCCATCGAATCAGCTCCTAACTGTCATTTTTCAAACACAACCTTTAAAGTGACAGGAGCTGGAACTTTATCTCTCTCCATTCTGGATTCTTTGATTCCTAGACATCTGATTGGTTGCTATGGCAAACGCCAACACTTTTTATTATGCCACCGGTAACGGGGTGGGGGTCATGCTGCGTTCTGCATTCTCGATAGCGTTGTCTGGCATCTGCCCTACATACTTGCCTACTCTCTTGGAATGGCCGGGAGGACTCCCGAAAATTGGTTGGTGCTCATGCCTGGGAAAGTGGGCAAATCTGTGGGTTACAGACAGGAAAACCTGTGTTTTAGGTGCTGTTTGGATTCCTAGGGTGACCCTTTTTGTTTTTGTAGGGTACTACCTAGATTAGGGTTCTCAGATACCTGATTTTCAGGTGTATAAGGACTTATACTGTATGTCATATTATTACTTCAAAGCAATACTTGGTTTTCTGTTATGTCTAGTGTTATGCAATAGATGTAACCAGTGGCGGATCCAGAGGGAGGGGGGGGGGGGGGGCTGCAACAAAGTTCAAAATTCAAATAGAGGAGCCATGCCCACTGCCGCCAACTGCCATTACAAACTGACTCACTGTCAGTGGGTGTGGCTCCCCATTTGACTTTGAACTGTGCTGCAGCCCCTCCTCTGGATCCACCACTGGTTACATCTGTTGCTCTTTATATCACTGTGTAATCCTGTGGATTTAGGAGACCCCCTTACTCAGTGGGTCAGCAAGGTCTAGGTTGACAGTCACTAGGTCGACCACTAATGGTCGACAGGGACTAGGTTGACACCAGAAAATACTATAGGTTGACATTGCCAGAAGGTCAACACAAGCTTAAGGTTAAGTGGACATGGTTGACACCCAAACGGTCGACATGTGTTTTTTCACGGTTTTTGTGTCAATGATGACATATGTCGACATGGTCACTGTATAAATGTATCGCGTCCCTCGCATGGCTCACTCTATGCCACTTGAATAAAGTATGAACCAGGTCAGTCTACACCAAAAAAAAAGTAATGAAAAACTTGTGTCAACATTTTGAGTGTACACCATGTCCATGTTGACCAATGGTATATCGACCTTTTCCAGGTGTCGACCGAGTCACTTTTGACCATTAGCGATCGACATTGTCAACCCAGGGACTGTATACCAATACCACTGGGATAAATAACCTGACTCCTAGCAGACAAAGGCCGGCGCCCAATCATCCGCAAGGGAAAGATCCTGTATAATAAATCCAGATTGGTGACTTGTTTCATGCTAATCTCTTGTTTGTTTCTTACAGTACGGCCGGTCAGACAGTTACCGTGTGGCCACCACGCAGGACAATAAAGATGCCGACTCCCCTCACAAGGGGAAGGGGCCAACCAAGAGAGAAATGGATGACCTCAAGAAAGAGGTGGCCATGGTGAGTAAGGGGACGAGAAGGTTATGGAGGAGCGATGGCAGCCATGATGCTGTATGGAAGCTTTTGTCACATGGGTGCCCTGATTCTCAGATTTTAACAAGTTTGTACCCCTGTAATTTCTAAGGGCCTAATTCAGGTTGGCTGCTTACCGAACAGGTAGACGCCTGTCTCCATGCGCCGAGCGAATGTGCGCATTTGCACTCGGAATGGATGTGTTCGCTTATACATCTATTTGACTGCGGCCGTACAAGTGAAAAATCCTTCGATGGTTGCGACCATCGAATGATCTTTTTGCCCGCTTGCAGATAAAAGTTGGTCTGATCTGACTTTTATTTGTCCCGGAGATTGCCGAATACGGGGTGGGCGCTGACTCCGTGTGATGTCAGCCACCCCGTCCCAAGTAGGCATTGGCCCACCTGCGTTCCCCTGCTCCGGGCCGATGTCCTCCCCTACCAGTGTGAATGCCTCGGTGACTGTAATAATCGCCAAAGGTGTTCGCACCGTTGTTCGATATGCACATGCGCAGTCCCCCACCATCGGAACGGGGCCGAATTCGCCCTGTTCCAATCACTGCTGAATCACCCCCTCAGAGTGCTGTGTGGCGTTACCTGAGCATAATATGGTCACTTTGTGGTGTGCCTCATATTTCAGTGATGTCACTGGTTCCTAGTGATTCCATAGGCTGCTTCCACTGTGTGTGGGCGACGGGTAAGTTTTAAGCCAGTCAATTGTTTTGAACAGAGCCTCTGACAGCTATGAGAGTACCAGCGTTGTATTACGCTGGGAAGGTTTTATATCCCTGGTTATAGACATTCCCCCATCTTATTAACCCTTTGAGTGCTAATTATACTAAAAGAACAGTCGATGTGAGCGGCGCGGGCATTTTTAGCGGATATTTTGAGGATCGCTCACAGCAATGTTGGCATTCAAAGGGTTAATGCTTTATTGATAAGTAGCATGGTGCAGACATACCCTTTAGGGAGCAACTGCACAAACAGATTTCCACTCCTGCAGATTGTGCCTGTCATCAGCCTCTCTCTTATGCTGAGGTGTAGCAATAAAATCATTGCTGGTCCATGACCGATGTTGAATACATTTGCCATTGATGGGGGGTGAACCAGATAGTTTTCCACCATTGGTGATATAAAGTAACAGGACACAGAGCATAGCTCCACCCCCTGCCACTCCCATGAAGTCCCACCTCCAGGCTCTCATTGACCCACAGCCTACTGAATTGTAAAGCCTGGGTGATCAGCGATTGGTCAAACCATCAATGATTTCATTGCAGATGGTTTTACACCATCAAGGTTACCTATCAATGGTACCATTGATAGCGACCATCGATAGGTATCCCAATGACAACCATCCCTACTTAGGTTTTTTGGCAAGATGAACTAAAAGGTGGCTGGGTGGGACTTCAGAGGGGTCAGGACAAAACAGTATTGGGGTTTATAGACCAAGATGGGAACTCTATTGAGGACGCAATGTTCCTTCGGGCAACCAAGCAGATCTATTATCTTATAGAAGGTGCTAAATAAATAAGAAGTACAATCTGCCAATAGAAACATCCCATCTGAAATAGAACTGGTATCTTAGTGAATAAACCCCTCTGTTTCCTAGGGCTCTGTATTGACGTGAGAGGATTTTGGGAGCTCACTACTGGATTGTACTAACTCTGTTTTGTTTCCTCTGCCCACAGACAGAGCACAAGATGTCCATAGAAGAAGTATGCCGGAAATACAACACAGATTGCGTGCAGGTCAGTGGCCCAATCACCAGGGGCGTAACTCCCAGAGACAATGGAGGCTCAAACCTCCGGGCTCCAAGCGCTGAAGGGGCACCTGCATGTAAAGAAACCACCTTTGTGGTTCAGAGTGGGATCCACGTGTGACCACTGCTCTTGCAATTGAGCTCTGCGGCACACCTGTACTTAATTGGCTCTATACCAGGAGCCCTGCTATCGTCTGCATAGGGGACAGGATGGCATGTGGGGGGCACCAAACTCCAACTTGCCTATGGGCGACTGAGATGAACTTACCCCCCTGTCAATCACCACACATTCTGGCACATTCCAAACGCGGTATAAAAATCTACAGATGCTTTAAAAAATATATATATATACTGAAGGGAATTATTTCATGAAACGTCCTCCAAAAATCTAAATGACAAACTTAATTTATCTTTAAAAATGACAAATGTAGTTACTTTATACTATTCATTATATATCCTCCTGCAACTTTATCTCCTTGGTTTTATCATTTGGTTTTCAGTCTGTGCAAGCCAAAGTCAAACTTTATGCCATATCCCAGGGCAACAAATATAAACAATGTTTCCTGATTATAGAATATGTTTAATAAAATATGTGCCAGGGAGCACACAGGTCAGCAAATGAAAGTTGCATGAAGGTGGAACGCCCTTTTGTTGTTGGTTTGTGACAGGGATATGACACCAGTTTCTCTCCTCTCATAATGTTTGTCTTCTGTCTCTACAGGGATTGACACTTAGTAAGGCAGCAGAGATTTTAGCCCGGGACGGACCCAATGCCCTCACTCCCCCACCCACCACACCCGAGTGGATAAAGTTTTGTCGTCAGCTGTTTGGTGGATTCTCTATCCTTCTCTGGCTTGGCGCCATTCTCTGCTTTTTGGCATACGGGATCCAGGCGGGTATGGAGGATGATCCTGCAGGCGACAATGTGAGCAGACCAGTTCAATGCTGTCTCTGTGGTCTGTATGTGGCTGGCACTGATGCTATCTCTCTGCGGTGTGTGTGTGTGGCCGGCACTGCTGCTACAGTATATCTCTGTGGAGTGTGTGTGTGTGTCCAGCACTGATGCTATCTCTGTGGTGTGTGTGTGTGTCCAGCACTGATGCTATCTCTGTGGTGTGTGTGTGTGTCCGGCACTGATGCTTTATGTCTGTGGTGTGTGTGTGCGCGGCACTGATGCCATCTCTCTGTGGTGAGTGTGTGCCCAGTATTGATGCTATCTCTATGTGATGAGTGTGTGTGTTCGGCACTGATGCTATCTCTCTGTGGTCTGTATGTGGCTGGCACTGATGCTATCTCTCTGCGGTGTGTGTGTGTGTGGCCGGCACTGCTGCTATATCTCTGTGGAGTGTGTGTGTGTGTCCAGCACTGATGCTATCTCTGTGGTGTGTGTGTGTCCGTCACTGATGCTATCTCTGTGGTGTGTGTGTCTCCGGCACTGATGCTATATCTCTGTGGTGTGTGTGTGCGCGGCACTGATGCTATATCTCTGTGGTGTGTGTGTGCGCGGCACTGATGCTATCTCTCTGTGGTGTATGTGTGCCCGGTACTGATGCCATCTCTCTGTGGTGAGTGTGTCCAGTATTGATGCTATCTCTCTCTGTGATGAGTGTGTGTTCTGCACTGATGCTATCTCTCTGTGGTGTATGTGTGCCTGGCACTGATGCTATCTCTTTGTGGTGTGTGTGTGCCAGCACTGCTGCTATATCTCTGTGGAGTGTGTGTGTGTGTGTGTGTGTGTGTGTGTGTCCAGCACTGATGCTATCTCTGTGGTGTGTGTGTGTCCGGCACTGATGCTATCTCTGTGGTGTGTGTGTGTCCGGCACTGATGCTATATCTCTGTGGTGTGTGTGTGCGCGGCACTGATGCTATCTCTCTGTGGTGTATGTGTGCCCGGTACTGATGCCATCTCTCTGTGGTGAGTCTGCGCCCAGTATTGATGCTATCTCTATGTGATGAGTGTGTGTGTTCGGCACTGATGCTATCTCTCTGTGGTGTGTGTGTGCCTGGCACTGCTGCTATCTCGACTCGCTGTGGTGTGTGTGTGCCAGCACTGATTCTATCTCTCTGTGGTGTGTGTGTCCGGCACTGATGCTATCTTTGTGGTGTGTGTGTGTCCGGCACTGATGCTATATCTCTGTGGTGTGTGTGTGCGCTGCACTGATGCTATCTCTCTGTGGTGTATGTGTGCCCGGCACTGATGCCATCTCTCTGTGGTGAGTGTGTGCCCAGTATTGATGCTATCTCTCTCTGTGATGAGTGTGTGTTCTGCACTGATGCTATCTCTCTGTGGTGTATGTGTGCCGGCACTGCTGCTATATCTCTGTGGTGTGTGTGTGTGCCGGCACTGCTGCTATCTCTCTGTGGTGTGTGTGTGTGTGTGCCGGTACTGATGTTATCTCTCTGTGGTGTGTGTGTGTGCCTGGCACTGATGCTATCTCTCTGTGGTGTGTGTGTGCCTGGCAATGATACTATCTCTCTGTGGTGTGTGTGTGCCGGTACTGATGCTATCTCTCTGTGGTGGGTGTGTGTCCGGCTCTGATGCTATCTCTGTGTGGTGTGTGTGCCGGTAGTGATGCTATCTCGCTGTGGTGTGTGTGTGCCGAGCACTGATGCTATCTGTCTATGGTGGGTGTGTGTCCGGCTCTGATGCTATCTCTGTGTGGTGTGTGTGCCCAGTATTGATGCTATCTCTGTGTGGTGTGTGTGCCGGTACTGATGCGATCTCTGTGTGGTGGGTGTGCCCGGCACTGCTGCCATCTCTCTGGGGTGGGTGTGTGCCCAGCACTGATGCTATCTCTGTGGTGTGTGTGTGTGTGCCCGGCACTGATGCTATCTCTGTTGTGTGTGTGTGTGCCCGGCACTGATGCTATCTCTCTGTGGTGTGTGCCGGCACTGCTGCTATCTCATTGTGTTGTGTGTGTGTGTGTCCGGCACTGATGCTATCTCTGTGTGGTGTATGTGTGCCGGTACTGCTGCTATCGCGCTGTGGTGTGTGTGTCCGGCACTGATGCTATCTCTGTGTGGTGTGTGTGCCGGTACTGATGTTCTCTCGCTGTGGTGTGTGTGTGCCCGGCACTGCTGCTATCTCTCTGTAGTGTGTGGGTGCCCGGCTCTGATGCTATCTCTCTGTGGTGTGTGTGCCCGGCACTAATGCTATCTCTGTGTGGTGTGTGTGTGCCCGGCACTGATGCTATATCTGTCTGTGGTCTGTGTGTGCCGGCACTGCTGCTATCTCTCTGTGGTGGGTGTGTGCCCAGCACTGATGCTATCTCTCTGTGGTGTGTATGTGCCCGACACTGATGCTATCTCTTTGTAGTGTGTGTGTGTACGTGGCACTGATGCTATCTCTGTGGTGTGTGTGTGTGTGTGTGGGCCTGGCACTGATGCTATCTCTCTGTGGTGGGTGTGTGCCCAGCACTGATGCTATCTCTCTGTGGTGTGTGTGTGTGTGCCGGTACTGATGTTATCTCTCTGTGGTGTGTGTGTGTGCCTGGCACTGATGCTATCTCTCTGTGGTGTGTGTGTGCCTGGCAATGATACTATCTCTCTGTGGTGTGTGTGTGCCGGTACTGATGCTATCTCTTTGTGGTGTGTGTGTGCCGGCACTGCTGCTATATCTCTGTGGTGTGTGTGTGCCGGCACTGCTGCTATCTCTCTGTGGTGTGTGTGTGTGTGCCGGTACTGATGTTATCTCTCTGTGGTGTGTGTGTGTGCCTGGCACTGATGCTATCTCTCTGTGGTGTGTGTGTGCCTGGCAATGATACTATCTCTCTGTGGTGTGTGTGTGCCGGTACTGATGCTATCTCTCTGTGGTGGGTGTGTGTCCGGCTCTGATGCTATCTCTGTGTGGTGTGTGTGCCGGTAGTGATGCTATCTCGCTGTGGTGTGTGTGTGCCGAGCACTGATGCTATCTGTCTATGGTGGGTGTGTGTCCGGCTCTGATGCTATCTCTGTGTGGTGTGTGTGCCCAGTATTGATGCTATCTCTGTGTGGTGTGTGTGCCGGTACTGATGCGATCTCTGTGTGGTGGGTGTGCCCGGCACTGCTGCCATCTCTCTGGGGTGGGTGTGTGCCCAGCACTGATGCTATCTCTGTGGTGTGTGTGTGTGTGTGCCCGGCACTGATGCTATCTCTGTTGTGTGTGTGTGTGCCCGGCACTGATGCTATCTCTGTTGTGTGTGTGTGTGCCCGGCACTGATGCTATCTCTCTGTGGTGTGTGCCGGCACTGCTGCTATCTCATTGTGTTGTGTGTGTGTGTGTGTCCGGCACTGATGCTATCTCTGTGTGGTGTATGTGTGCCGGTACTGCTGCTATCGCGCTGTGGTGTGTGTGTCCGGCACTGATGCTATCTCTGTGTGGTGTGTGTGCCGGTACTGATGTTCTCTCGCTGTGGTGTGTGTGTGCCCGGCACTGCTGCTATCTCTCTGTAGTGTGTGGGTGCCCGGCTCTGATGCTATCTCTCTGTGGTGTGTGTGCCCGGCACTTATGCTATCTCTGTGTGGTGTGTGTGTGCCCGGCACTGATGCTATATCTCTCTGTGGTCTGTGTGTGCCGGCACTGCTGCTATCTCTCTGTGGTGGGTGTGTGCCCAGCACTGATGCTATCTCTCTGTGGTGTGTATGTGCCTTACACTGATGCTATCTCTTTGTAGTGTGTGTGTGTGTGCGTGGCACTGATGCTATCTCTGTGGTGTGTGTGTGTGTGTGTGTGTGTGTGTGTGTGGGCCTGGCACTGATGCTATCTCTCTGTGGTGGGTGTGTGCCCAGCACTGATGCTATCTCTCTGTGGTGGGTGTGTGTCCGGCACTGATGCTATCTCTGTGGTGTGTATGTGCCCGGCACTGCTGCTATCTCGCTGTGGTGTGTGTGTCCGGCACTGATGCTATCTCTGTGTGGTGTGTGCCGGTACTGATGTTATCTCGCTGTGGTGTGTGTGTGCCCGGCACTGCTGCTATCTCTGTGGTGGGTGGGTGTCCAGCACTGATGCTATCTCTGTGTGGTGTGTGCTGGTACTGATGCTATCTCGCTGTGGTGTGTGTCTGTATCGGCACTGATGCTATCTCTCTGCGGTTTGTGTGCCGGCTCTGATGCTATCTCTCTGTGGTGTGTGCCGGCACTGATGCTATCTCTCTGTGGTATATGTGTGCCGGCACTGATGCTATCTCTCTGTGGTGTGTGTGTGCCTGGCACTGATGCTATCTCTCTGTGGTGGGTGTGTGCCCAGCACTGATGCTATCTCTCTGTGGTGTGTATGTGCCCGACACTGATGCTATCTCTTTGTAGTGTGTGTGTGTGCGTGGCACTGATGCTATCTCTCTGTGGTGTATGTCTGCCCTGCACTGATGCTATCTCTGTGGTGTGTGTGTGTGTGTGTGTGTGTGTGTGTGTGTGTGTGTGTGTGTGCCTGGCACTGATGCTATCTCTCTGTGGTGGGTGTGTGCCCAGCACTGATGCTTGTGGTGGGTGTGTGCCCCGCACTGATGCTATCTCTCTGTGATCTGTGTGTGCCCGGCACTGATGCTATCTCTGTGGTGTGTGTGTGCCCGGCACTGCTGCTATATCTCTGTGGTGTGTGGGTGCCCCGCACTGATGCTATCTCTCTGTGGTGTGTGCCTGGCACTGCTGCAGGGACGTGCAGTCAGGGGAGGCAGGGGAGGCAGAGCCTCCCCTGTCATAACTTCATAACTGATAAAAAAGATGATATTTATAACATAACACATATATGCTATTGTTATAAATATCATATTTGATTTTTTTCTTTAATTATCTATGAGGTGGGACACTTTGGGGAGGCTGGGCGGCAGCGGGAGCTGTGCCTCCCGCTGACAATAGAAAACTGTCGGGCAGCTGGGGGCGGGCATAACCCGCATGGGGAAAATAGGCTGAGAAGCCCATTAAAATTGCATGGGGAAGCGGCATCGATTCGTCTGCCTCAATGACAGGGACGGATGCCCCTGCCACTGAGACAGATGTGATAGGACAGCGGAGCAGGCTGTCACTCACTGACAGCCTGTATCCGCTGCCCATGAGCTGCGCAGTCAGTGTCTGGCAGCGTGCGTGCAGACAGGGACCAGGTCAGCAGCACCAGCATGTAAGTGTTAAGTTAACACTCACTGTAGTGACTGCACTGACTTACACACTGCACCCCCCCCCCCCCCACACACACACACACAGTGATTTTATAATTACTTACATTTCACAAACCAGGGTTCAGGTTTGTGTAATAATAGCAGCGGTGCTGTAATCGGCTGCTACCCCCGCTCTGCCCCCCCCCCCCCCCGGCCCCAGCCTGCAGCAGCACAAATCGACAGCGGGGGTTTCAGCGGTAATCGGCGGTGCGGTAGCACGGCAGGTATCTCAACTAGCAGTGAGTCTAGCAACCAGGCTGCTGCCCCCCCCCCCCCCCCCGCTCCCCTCCTTAGCTGCGGTAGCTCTCATCTGCGGAGGCTGCCTGTAGCACTGCTGCGGTAGCTCTCAGCTGCGGTAGCTCTCATCTGCGGAGGCTGCCTGTAGCACTGCTGCGGTAGCACTGCTGCGGTAGCTCTCAGCTGCGGTAGCTCTCATCTGCGGAGGCTGCCTGTAGCACTGCTGCGGTAGCACTGCTGCTGTAGCTCTCAGCTGCGGTAGCTCTCATCTGCGGAGGCTGCCTGTAGCACTGCTGCGGTAGCTCTCATCTGCGGAGGCTGCCTGTAGCACTGCTGCGGTAGCTCTCATCTGCGGAGGCTGCCTGTAGCACTGTTACAGGCAGCCTCCGCAGATGAGAGCCACCGCAGCTGCGCCAGGCTGCGGAGGGGAGCGGGGGGGGCAGCAGCCTGGTTGCTAGTTGAGATACCTGCCGCGCTACCGCACCTCCGATTACCTGCTGAAACCCCCGCTGTCGATTTGCTGCTGCAGGCTGGGGGGGGGGGGCAGAGCGGGGGTAGCAGCAGCCGATTACAGCACCGCTGCTATTATTAATTACACAGTCACACACAGTAATCGCGCGGTGCTAGCAGCGGCGCCGCGGGTGTCGACTTACCTGCGTACCTGCTGCTAGATCCCCCCTCCGGCTGCCTGTGGTTTCTGTCGGGGCAGGGGGAACTTTGCTTTCAGTTCCTTCTCTTCCCCGGTGGTGTGATGCGGGGAAGAGCCAAGGGGCACTGGCAGGGAGTCTGGCTGTGCAATATAGATAGTAATTAATATCCTTGCACTACAAGTCCCAGCATTATTAGTCAGTTGCTGGGACTTGTAGTGCAAGGGTAACGCTAATTACTATTTATATAAAAAGCTGCGGTGGACTACATAATTGAATTTTTAAAATTCAAAGATGGCCGCCAGGAGCCAATCAGATTACTGCATGTCTTGGCTCCGCCCCCCTCAGAGGTTTTATAAGAGCTAGCGTGAGCCAGCAGCAGACAGTCTGCCTGCAGAGATGGAGCAGAGAAGAGCTCCTGAAGAAAGAAGACTCCAGGAAGTCTAGTGGGTGGCAGCCTTGCAAAAGAGCTCAAAAAAGGCTGCTGCCCACCAGATGAAGACACCAGAAGCCCTGGCATGGCGGCGGCCGCGCAAAAGAGCTTATTGGCTGCCGCCCGCCAGGTGAAGACGCCGGAAGCCCTGGCATGGCGGCGGCCGCGCAAAAGAGCTTATTGGCTGCCGCCCGCCAGGTGAAGACGCCGGAAGCCCTGGCATGGCGGCGGCCGCGCAAAAGAGCTTATTGGCTGCCGCCCGCCAGGTGAAGACGCCGGAAGCCCTGGCATGGCGGCGGCCGCGCAAAAGAGCTTATTGGCTGCCGCCCGCCAGGTGAAGACGCCAGAAGCCCTGGCACGGCGGCGGCCGCGCAAAAGAGCTTATTGGCTGCCGCCCGCCAGGTGAAGACTGCTGTGTGTGTCAATAAAATTTTACTGTGTGCGTGTTTTTATTGGCGTATTGGTTCTGCTGTGGAACTTCAAGTCCCAGCGGGCCCATTAATGCCCTGTATGCTGGGACTTGTGGTTCCCCAAGTCCCTGCATACAGGGGACGGTTTGCTGTTATTTGTTGTTCCGCAGCAGAACCCAATACTTTTACACTTATTTTTATCAGCCCGGTGTCCACCGCCCTGGGACACCGGGGACAGCCCCGGGCTTCAGCCCGGGACGGGTGAAGCCTGGGGGTGGGGGACCCCTTTATTGGGGGGGGTCCCCACTCCCCCAGGTACCCGTCCTGGGCTGACCAGCCAGGGTGATCATGCTATGGCTGGGGGACCTTGCATAAAAAGTGTCCCCCAGCTGTGGCATGACACTGCTGGCTGTTGGAGCCCGGTGCTGGTTCCAAAATACGGGGGACCCCCAATTTTTTTGTCCCCCGTATTTTTTGGAACCAGTACCGGTCTAAGAGCCTGGTGCTGGTTTCTTAAATATGGGGGAACCCCACAATTCCCCCCCCCCCCCCCCCGTATTTGGGGAACCAGGACTGGGGAGCCCGGGGCTGGTTATGCTCGGGAGGGGGGACCCTATGCGTTTTTTTTTTTTACTTTTTTATACTTGTGCACACTTTTCTAGACAGAACCATGCACAGTTTAAAGAAAAAAAGAGAGTAAGTGTGGAGAGATTAGGGTGCACTCCAGAGGTAAACTTCAGGGGATGTCCAACTGATAAAACACAATCCGTTAAAACATAGCTTTTATTTAATCAATATTTAAAAAGAAGTGTACTAATTACAGCTTCCAGGATAAAATATATAAATAAGTGCAACCTAGCATAATTGTGAGCTAATTATGTTCATTTTATAAATGTAATTGTGAGATATACAAAAAGAGCGACATATTCTGGGAAGCAACAAATGTCAGAGTAATCTCCAGAAATTAAAAATAACTGCCTTGCTTCCCAGCCTATTGTTACCATAGAAGAAAGTGTTACTGTAACTATTGGTAAGACATCATAGCAGCAAGTGTAACTTTTTACTGCACAGACATAAAAAGTATCAAATAAGAATAACAAGAACCTTGAATACAGCAATATAAAAAATTGTTACACATAAAAGACATATAAAGGTGTAAAATCCTTCATTGGGAAGGCATAACCTTCAAGTATAATACATGTGAATTATTTGATATAAGTTTCCACATCTTTTTCTTTTTTTTTTGCTTTAAATCCTGTGGAGATACAGGGAAATATGTTATTGTTATTGTTTAATTAAATGGTAAATCTATCCGGTCTATATTGTTTGTGTGTACGTGTGTAACTCTGGCTCTTATACTAGCCAGTGCCTCACCAGTCACTGACCTCACCGCACGTCACTGCACTGCTGCTATCTCTCTGTGGTGTGTGTGTGCCCCGCACTGATGCTATCTCTCTGTGGTGTGTGCCCGGCACTGATGCTATCTCTCTGTGGTGTGTGCCCAGTATTGATGCTATCTCTCTGTGATCTGTGTGTGCCCAGCACTGATGCTATATCTCTGTGGTGGGTGTGTGCCCGGCACTGATGCTATCTCTCTGTGGTGTGTGTGTGTGTGTGCACGGCACTACTGCTATATCTCTCTATGGTGTCTGTGTGCCCGGCACTGCTGCTATCTCTCTGTGGTGTGTGTGTGTGTGTGTGTGTGCACGGCACTACTGCTATATCTCTCTATGGTGTCTGTGTGCCTGGCACTGCTGCTATCTCTCTGTGGTGTGTGTGTGTGTCCGACACTGCTGTTATCTCTCTATGGTGTCTGTGTGCCCGGCACTGCTGCTATCTCTCTGTGGTGTGTGTGTGTGCCCGGCACTGATGCTATATCTCTGTGGTGTGTGTGTGCCCAGCACTGATGCTATATCTCTGTGGTGTGTGTGTGCCCAGTATTGATGCTATCTCTCTGTGGTGTGTGTGTGCCGGCACTGATGCTATCTCTGTGGTGTGTGTGTGCTGGCACTGCTGCTATATCTCTGTGGTGTGTGGGTGCCCCGCACTAATGCTATCTCTCTGTGGTGTGTGCCCGGCACTGCTGCTATCTCTCTGTGGTGTGTGTGTGCCCCGCACTGATGCTATCTCTCTGTGGTGTGTGCCCGGCACTGATGCTATCTCTCTGTGGTGTGTGCCCAGTATTGATGCTATATCTCTGTGATCTGTGTGTGCCCAGCACTGATGCTATATCTCTGTGGTGGGTGTGTTCCTGGCACTGATGCTATCTCTCTGCGGTGTGGTTGTGCCCGGCACTGATGCTATTTCTGTGTGGTTTGTGTGCCCGGCACTGATGCTGTGGTTCGCGTGTTCCTGGCTCTGATGCTTTATACAAATATAAATGAGTTCCTAACTACCTGTATAATAACCTGTAAAAAAAATATATAGATTACAAATATTTAAAAAATATCTCTGCCGTTATGCCTCTGATTACATCACTATGCATAATCAAAGTATTAAATATCAACAGGTATTAGATTCTCATCCTCTCTCTCTCTTTGCCTTCTCCCCGTTAGCTATACCTCGGTATCGTTTTAGCCGCAGTAGTCATCATCACCGGCTGCTTCTCTTACTACCAGGAGGCCAAAAGCTCTAAAATCATGGAGTCTTTCAAGAACATGGTGCCCCAGGTATGGAAAAGACCATCTGCGTGGTGACACACACACTAACACATACCATACACTACAGTGACAGTATAAAATAACAGAACTCAGTGATCGCCATACAGTACACACAGCATCCCGGTGACCACCATGAAGTGAACATAGCCTCTATTGACCACCCTACAGTACAC